>NC_087368.1:2805822-3449126 GCF_030014295.1 Loxodonta africana
ATCAAAGATCCCACCTATTCTTTGAGTGACTTCCTCCCATTCACATGTTGAAACAATCTCCTTTTATTGGTTTCTAAGACACTTGCAAGGTGCTTTTCAGAGTCTTTCTGGTGTAGTTAGTATTCTTCTCATTTATAATTGATTGGGTGTCTTTATCCTGTTCACATGAGCTCTCTTGTGAGTTTGGGGAAAATGCCCTATTTTTTCTCCAGTAATTTATATGACTTTACCAGTTCTCTTTTTAGCTTCTATCCCAAAATGCTTGTTATTTTTATTTCTTGGTATAAACTTTTCATGGACAGCAGGGGAAAAAGTACATAGGATTTTCTTGTGGGTTATTGACTTTTTCAAGTACTTCCTTTCAGTTATCTCCTAAATGGGGCCTACGCTGATCATATTTTCCTTTTTAAAAATCTAGGGTTCATGAAATGGGTTTCTTGGTTTTCCTCTGTCTCATGAGGATGCAGAACTTAATTACGTTATTAATTCTTACTGAGTGGCTCACCCACAGCAATCCCTAGAGTCCATTTCTGATCCTGTTTGGAATGAAAGCCCACTCTACTTTGTAGAAAACATCCTCAAATTATTAACCCCTCCCCCATCTCTCATCCTGCTTGAGCAGTTGGTCATTTCTGATTGGATGACTAAAGCCTTCTGTTATTATTATCTGGACTGATAGTTTTAGCTTTTCCAATTCTTTTAACATTTTCTGTCTTATCATACCACTCAGGAAATCTATAATATACATGTTTCTGGATATAGAAGTTTTAACATGAATTGTTTTAACAATGGAAAAGCTTTTACATAAAAAGTTATAACACAAATTGCTGCTGTGCAATTTATTCAACAAATATTTTTTAAGTGTCTACTATATACCAGGAAAACCCTGGTTGCATAGTGGTTAAGAGCTAACCAAAAGGTCGGCAGTTCAAATCCATCAGGCACTCCTTGGAGACCATGTAGGCAGCTCTACTCTGTCCTATAGGGTCACTATGAGTTGAAATAACTTGATGGCAGTGGATTTTTTTTTTTCTATGTACCATTTCTAGGCATGGAGGATAAGCAGGGAACAAAATCAAGGTCCATATGCTTACATTCTAGAGACAAAGAGATAATTCATGAAATGTTGATAAGAGCTCAGAAGAAAAATCAAGTAGGATAAACCATTTACAGCAGACCTTTTCTATCAGTTCCATGGGAGAATTAAACACTAACACCCTAAAACACCTGTTGTATACAATGAATTAACTTCTTGTATGCAACTAGAAGGATGTATCATCCTTGGGAGGTATGAAAAAAGTCACTGACATGATTCTCTCTAGGGAAATTCTCTCACGGAACCTTGGTTGAGAAAGGCTTGGTTAGAGAACACCAGCTGCCGGAGGAAATGCTTCTTTGGATCATTTGACCAGGGAAGGCCTCTCTGACAAGGACTCCTTTAAGCAAAGACTTGTTCAGTGAGGGAGAGAGGGCCCTGTGCGTACATGGGGGCAGAAGATTCCATCCAGAGAGAGTAATGTGTTCCTACGACAAGAGTGGGCTTGGAGTATTTGAGGAAAAGTTAAGAAGATAGTTGTGGCTGGAACTAAGTTATCAAGGGGCAGAGAGGTGGGGCCGAGTTATGTATGTGAAGCAAGTAGACTGAGAAACAGAAAATGAATAAGGGGCTAGATGTGCTTTATACAAATTCATATCCTCAAGTAAGCATCTCTTTGTTTCCTGTTGCCTCTGTTTATAATGATGACACCCATAAGAGAAAAACAATTTTTTTCTAGTTTAACATTCACAGTATTCATGCTAGTTAAATATCAGTAAAATCTGCCCTTATTTTACGCAATAGATAGAGCTACAAGTTTACAAGGTGAAAAACATTCCTCCCCATGTGGATGTCGCGAAATATATTTCTAATCAGAGCGGGACAGAAGCTAGTGTAAAGGCTCACACATTGGGTTTCCATTATTCGGTGTCACAAATAAAGTCACTTTAGAAAAAGATGTCTGTTGTTAGGAGAGCGTTCTTAGGGGACCTCACTAATTGAGTTAAAAACTGAGTCAAGCTCCACTGTATTACACATCATTCCATAGAAAAACTCTGTGCAACAACAGCATCCTGATGCCTCATTAAAAATAATAATAATGGAACTTCATACAATCCCAGTAAAGAGAACTGAGGATCCCCTGGAGTTTTTTTTTAATGGAACGGCCCTCCTATATTTAGCCAGCATGGGAAACTAAACTAATATCATAGCTCTTTTATTTGAGGGCTTGCCTATGTGTAGATGCTCTCTATCAGGAGGTCCAGTCTCGACTCCCATTTAACCAATACTGACTTCAGGATCGTTACATGAGAGAGGTAACCGGAGACTCTGGGGTGGGTCCTGGGGATCTGCATTTTAACAAGTACCCCTGGTGACTCGTTACATACTTTGGGAAAAGCCTCAGAGAATAACTGTTAATGATATTCAACCAGGAATTTGCTTTTGGGAAGAGGGGCATAGAATAAGTGAAGATATCACTAGAGAGCTGGTCAGCTTGGCATGGTTTACAAAAATAATAGGTTCTTTTTGAAATATTTAGCTAATCATCTACAATGAAACTGAGTTGTGGACCTGGCTTTTCAATTTGTACCACTGAATTATGCTTGGTGTATTTATTTCCTATGAACTGTTTTTGGCCTTTCTTATGTATTCTCACATATTGTGTGGAAAATGCCCTCTGTTTTCACAGTCTTCGTGTCATTAGTGATCTGTGTTGCAGAGCAGACTTTTCCTTGTGAGAGAATGACTCCATTGATCTAGCAACTTACGCAGGTGTTCTCACACATGCTGGATAGCAAATCACCTGTGGAACTTGTTAAAGCTATAGCTACCCAGGTTCCACGCCTCACACCAAGCAGAGCCTCTGGGCACAGGGGCCCCCAATCTACACCCTTAAAAACCTTTACTGCACAGCCACGCTTAAGAACCACTGGTTTAATGATAAACCCGAAATCAAACCCATTGCCGTGGAGTCGATTCCGAGACAGAGTAGAACTGCCCCATAGGATTTCCAGGGTTGTAATCTTCACAGAAGCAGGTCGCCACATCTTTCTCCCGTGAAATGGCTGGTGGGTTTAAACCATTGACTTTTGGTTAACAGTCAAGCACTTTACCACTGAGCCACCAGGACTTCTCCAGTTTAATGCTAAAACCAACCCAAACCAAACCCGTCGCCATCGAGTTGATTCCAACTCATAGCGACCTTAGAAGACAGCAAAGGAATTTTTCTTTGAGACTTCAAATGTATTTTTCTTGGTCGGACATCTGTTTATTCCTGCTGTAACCGGAACCAGTGCTCTACTTGATTTAATGTGTTCCCAGAAGCTCTGAATTTTGTGCTATGCCTGCTCTGATACTGAGCAATGTGATGAACAATGTCCAAGGTTACTAATTGGGCTTCACTTCTAGTCCTGATAAAACACACTGACAAGGATGAAGTTCTATGTGGCAGTTTAGTCCCCTTGACTAATAGTGAGAGACAACTGCTTGAAGCAATGTGGTGGAATATCATACCACCTGGTCTGAAAGTTTCAGAGAATTTAGCACTTAGACTCTTGAACGACATCAGAACAATGCTGGGTAATAAGAGCTTGGCTTTGCTGAACTACAAAGCTTCTGGTTGGCCAGTCTGTACACTAAGTTCAGGTCAAGTTTGAGAGATAGCGGCGGCAATGGACTTCTTGACGTCCTGACTCTGGGATTACAGAAGAGCATGTGGAAAATTTTTAAGACTTCTAAGGCAGGTTTCCCCCACGTGTCTGTCAGTTTGTCATACTGTAGGGGCTTGTGTGTTGTTGTGATGCTGGAAGCTATGTCACTAGTATTCAGATACCAGCATGGTCACCCATGGAGGACAGGTTTCACCTGAGCTTCCAGACTAAGACAGACTAGGAAGAAGGACCCGGCAGTCTACTTCTGAAAAGCATTAGCCAGCGAAAACCTTATGAATAGCAGTGGAACATTGTCTGATATCCATTAATAATTGGAAGCTGGAATGTACGAAGTATGAATCTAGGAAAATTGGAAATTGTCAAAAATGAAATGGAACGCATAAACATCGATATCCTAGGCATTAGTGAGCTGAAATGGACTGGTATTGGCCGTTTTGAATTGGACAATCATATAGTCTACTATGCTGGGAATGACAACTCGAAGAGGAATGGTGTTGCATTCATTGTCAAAAAGAACGTTTCAAGATCTATCCTGAAGTACAACTCTGTCAGTGATGGGATAATATCTGTATGCCTACAAGAAATACCAGTTAATACGACTATTCTAATTTACCAACCAACCACTAGGGCCAAAGATGAAGAAATGGAAGATTTTTATCAGCTGCTGCAGCCTGAAATTGATCAAACATGCAATCAAGATGCATTGACAATTACTTGCGATTGGAACGCGAAAGTTGGAAACAAAGAAGAAGGATCAGTTTTTGGAAAATATGCCCTTGGTGATAGAAACAATGCCGAAGATCGAATGATAGAATTTTGCAAGACCAACGACTTCTTCATTGCAAATACCTTCTTTCACCAAAATAAACGGCGACTATACACATGGACCTGGCCAGATGGAACACACAGAAATCAAATTGACTACATCTGTGGAAAGAGACGATGGAAAAGCTCAATATCATCAGTCAGAACAAGGCCAGGGGCCGATTGTGGAACAGACCATCAATTGCTTATATGCAAGTTCAAGCTGAAACTGAAGAAAATCAGAGCAAGTCCACGAGAGCCAAAATATGACCTTGAGTATATCTCACCTGAATTTAGAGACCATCTCAAGAATAGATTTGACACATTGAACACTAGTGACCAAAGACCAGACGAGTTGTGGAATGACATCAAGGACATCATCCATGAAGAAAGCAAGAGGTCACTGAAAAGAAAGGAAAGAAAGAAAAGACCAAGGTGGATGTCAGAGGAGACTCTGAAACTTGCTCTTGAGCGTCGAGCAGCTAAAGCAAAAGGAAGAATTGATGAAGTAAAAGAACTTAACAGAAGATTTCAAAGGGCCTTGCGAGAAGACCAAGTAAAGTATTAATAATAACATGTGCAAAGAGCTGGAGATGGAAAACCAAAAGGGAAGAACATGCTTGGCGTTTGTCAAGCTGAAAGAACTGAAGAAAAAATTCAAACCTCGAGTTGCAATAGTGAAGGATTCCATGAGGAAAATATTAAATGATGTAGGAAGCATGAAAAGAAGGTGGAAGGACTACAAAGAGTCATTATACCATAAAGAATTAGTCGATATTCAACCATTTCAAGAGGTGGCATAGGATCAGGTACGGATGGAATTGAAGTAAGAAGTCCAAGCTGCTCTGAAGGCATTGGCGAAAAACAAGGCTCCAGGAATTGATGGAATATCAATTGAGATGTCTCAACAAACAGGTGCAGTGCTGGAGGTGCTCACTCGTCTATGCCAAGAAATGTGGAAGACAGCTTCCTGGCCAACTGATTGGAAGAGATCCCTATTTATGCCTATTCCCAAGAAACGTGATCCAACCGAATGTGCAAATTATAGAACAATATCATTAATATCACACAGAAGGAAAATTCTGCTTAAGGTCATTCAAAAACGTCTGCAGCAGTATATCGACAGGGAACTGCCAGAAATTCAGGCTGGTTTCAGAAGAGGACATGGAACCAGGGATATCATTGCTGATGTCAGATGGATCCTGGCTGAAAGCAGAGAATACCAGAAGGATGTTTACCTGTGTTTTATTGACTATGCAAAGGCATTCGACTGTGTGGATCATAACAAACTATGGATAACACTGTGAAGAATGGGAATTCCAGAACACTTAATTGTGCTCATGAGGAACCTTTACATAGATCAAGAGGCAGTTGTTTGGACAGAACAAGGGGATACTGATTGGTTTAAAGTCAGGAAAGGTGTGCGTCAGGGTTGTATTCTTTCACCATACCTATTTAATCTGTATGCTGAACAAATAATCCAAGAAGCTGGACTCTATGAAGAAGAATGGGGCATCAAGTTTGGAGGAAGACTCATTAATAACCCTCATTATACAGATGACACGACCTTGGTTGCTGAAAGTGAAGAGGACTTGAAGCACTTACACAGCCTTCAGTATGGATTACACCTCAACATAAAGAAAACAAAAATCCTCACAACTGGACCAATGAGCAACATCATGATAAACGGAGAAAAGATTGAAGTTGTCAAGGATTTCATTTTACTTGGATCCACAATGAACAGCCATGGAAGCAGCAGTCAAGAAATCAAAAGACACATTGCATTGGGCAAATCTGCTGCAAAGGACGTCTTCAAAGTGTTGAAGAGCAAAGATGTCACCCTGAAGACTAAGATGCGCCTGACCCAAGCTGTTGTATTTTCAATCACATCATATGTGTGTGAAAGCTGGACAATCAATAAGGAAGACTGAAGAAGAGTTGACACCTTTGAATTGTGGTGCTGGCAAAGAATATCGAATATACCATGGGGTGCCAAAAGAACGAACAAATCTGTCTTGGAAGAAGTGCGGCCAGAATGGTCCTTAGAGGCAAGGATGGCGAGATTGCGTCTTTTGTACTTTGGACATGTTGTCAGGAGGGATGTGTCCCTGGAAAAGGACATCATGCTTGGCAGAGTACAGGGTCAGCGGAAAAGAGGAAGACCCTCAACGAGGTGGATTGGCACAGTGGCTGCAACAATGAGCTCAAGGATAACAACGATTGTAAGGATGGCACAGGGCCAGGCAGTGTTTCGCTCTGTTGTGCATAGGGTCGCTATGAGTCGGAACCGACTCGATGGCACCTAACACCAACAACAACAAGGCAGGTTTACAACCACTCTAGCTTATGCTGCAACCATTAGGTTCCTGTATGTTTTTCCTATATTCCAGGGTCCCGTCCTGAACTTGCCCTTGGAGTTCTATGACAGACTGTAAATTCCATAAAGTAGGGGAGACCGTATGCCAGAGTCTGGTAGAGCTACCACTCAGAAACACATGCCCACTATTTTAGAAAAAACAGTCCTATTATTTCTAAGGATCATACAGTGTCCATTTCTACTTTCCACACTCCAACCCCAAGTCAGCATAGGTTGTTGTCCCTTAGCCCAAGGTGGGTGGTGTGGAAATTAAACACAGCAAGGAAAGGTCAGGGGTTCCAATCCACCAGCTGCTCCTGGGACAAAGCAGTCTGCTTTCCTAAAGATTTACTGCCTTGGAAACCCTATGGGACAGTTCTACTCTGTCCTGTAGGGTCGTATGAGTCCAAATCAACACCACAGCAGTGGGTTTCCTTAGCGTGTTTTTTCCCTCAGCAGGTGCCCAAACTATGAGCGTCACCAGGACACCCCGTGCTTAGTCAGTCACTGGAATGCTCTGCATCACTGGAGGAAGAAGTCTCAAAACTTCCAAATAACAGGGGAAGGTGCAAAACGGACGCTTTCTGACAATTTCCTTAAAATCTTGCTCCTGAAGGGTGGTCCTCGGACCAGGAGCATCATCACAACCACCTGGGAGCTAGTTAGAAAGGTGAAATTTCAGGTCTGTACCCCATACTTACTGGATCAGAATCTGCATTTTAACAAGATACCCAGGTGATGACTATTCATATTAGGATTTTAGAAACTAACAGATGTAGCAAATGATCAGTCGAGTGCTTCTCAGTCCCCCAACATGCAGGCTCAGGCTTTTGTGCACGCCTCCCACCCACTCTGCGCTGTAGTAACCAAACGACCAGGGACTTCGGAGCCTGCGCAGCCGAGGGCCATTTAGTGGTTGGCTGGTGTGGCCACGTGACTGGCGCTGGGCCTCCTATGCGAGCTGATTGGCTCTCGCGGACGCTGACGGACAGGACCGGGGCGGGCCAGGGTCTGGTTGGAGAGTGTGGCGCATGGACCAGTGGGGTGAAGGCGCCAGAGCGCTAGTGTGCGTGCGTGATCGCCGGGCTTTCTCTCGCGCCCTGGGAGGAAGCCTGAGCGCTTGTCCTAGGTGAGCGACTCTGGGGGGCTGCCGGTCCTGTCGCACCTTCGCAGGGTACGGGTGAGCGGGATGGCAGGGCGGTGTGTGGCGGGCGGGGGTAGTCTGGGGTTAACCACCCCCAGGGGGCCCCGCTTCTGAGGTGGACGCAGACCCTCTGCCCTGGTTCCTGCGGGGTGTTTCTTTAGGAAACTGTGATTTTCACACAGCTAAGACATGTTTTTTAAAGACATTAAAAAAAAATCTTTAAATATCTTTAAATATCTTTTTTTTAAGACATGTTTTTTAAAGACATACTCCAGAGATTTATTATCCAATCAGCGAGGTACACACGGGTTTACTGGGCGGCGTGATTGGGGATGGAGCCCGAGTGCCGCCCGGAGAAGCTTCTCTGCCCGCTGGACCTGCAGGCGAGCCCTGGGCCCAGGTTCACCGCACTTGGGCCCTCTGAGTGGGCTGAAGGGCCCAGGTTCACCGCAGTTGGGCGCTCTGAGTGGGCTGAAGGAACCCAGAGATTCGTTAAAGGGCAAAAAATATTCTAAGCAGTTGGGCGCTGGCGGAGCAGGTCTAAATGAGACGCTTCACTGATGACTGGTAAATTGTGAGGAAGGAAATGCCTGCAGTGAACTGCAGACCAGATGAGCACACTGAGATTCTTGTTCAAGAAGACAGATTTTTTGGGGTGGTGGGTGCGGGCTGGGGATCGCTGTAAATTGAGGTTTTTCTGGGGCTGTTCCAGGTGTTATTTTCTGCATGTAAATAGGCTGTAGGGAGAGGAAAAACCAAACAAGAAACGAAACCCACTGCTCTGGAGTCATTCGTACTCATAGCGACCCTATAGGGAGAGGAAGGCAGGGTCTAAATTAAGCCTCTTTAGACTTCCTCAGTTCTTTGAAAAGTGTGTGTTTGAAGAAGACCATTTGGCTGGTAAAAGAGGGATGTGTGGGAAGGGAATATCTCTTGTAAACCATTGTTTGAAAAGGGGAGATGTGTGCAGGAGTTTAAGAGTAGATTAAAACTGCAAGGTATCCCCTACCTCTCTCCTTCATTTCCCCAGACCTGCAATAGCAAGGGCATGCTGTACATCCTTATGGAAAACCAAAACCAAACCCAGTGCCGCCAAGTCGATTCCGACTCATAGCAACCCTGTAGGACTGGGTAGAACTGCCTTCATAGAGTTTCCAAGGACTGCCTGGCGGATTCGAACTGCCGACCCTTTGGTTAGCAGCTGTAGCACTTAACCACTATGCCACCAGGGTTTCCCATCCTTGTAGTGAAACAAAAAATCCCTTCAGTTTTCCAGTGGTTAACTAGTGTGCAAATTTTACTGTATTCTGGAGTTTCAATGTAATCCACTTAGAACTTATTCTGGCATGAGATTGAGAAAGATCTATCTACCTGATTCCTTGGAGACATCCTGATACCTTTTCAAAGCCCTTTTATTACTGTTCTCCCTACAAATTTGTTTCTTTAGGAAACAGTGTGATTTTCACACATCTAAGACATACTCCAGAGATGGATTATCCAATAAGCAGGGTACTCACGGGTTTACTTGTGCCTACTTCGTAATCTGTAGTCACAATTTTACCTGTTTTTCACCACATCTTTGATGTGTTGAAATGCCTGTGAAATTGTGCCCTACCTATTAGTAAGTAAAAGCAATTAAGCCTACTGCACACCTTGCTTACTGTAACTCTGTAAGTACTTTGCTTACTGGTTATCTGCCCCTGCATACTGGCAAAATGTCTACACTTGATAGGAAATCAATTAGCTTGGCAAGTTAAAAAAAAATGGAGTAGTTATTGTTACGGAGATGAGAACTCTGAGGTGAATGAAAGTAAAACGAGAAGTTGCTGTGAAGCTCAAGCTCTCTGGGAAAGTAACAGCTGTCTCTAGTAAAGTGAAATATAGGTGGACAGGTAATAGTTTGGAACACAAAGCAAATTACTGGGAATTACTTAAAATTTTGTCTAAAGTTTTTAAGTTGGTGATGGTGGGGGAAGGAATTCTGAAGCTTGAGGGAGGTAGTATAACCTGGAAAAGAATGTGCTTTTAGGACTAAAGAAAAAATGTCATTTTTGTCATGCAGGCAGTCTCCGGATTACGAACGAGCTCTATTCCTAAATCTGTCTTTAAGTTGAATTTGTACATAAATCTGAACAGTTAGGTACGGTATTTATCTGATGTCAGTTATCAAATGCTTGTCTTAGCATGTAGTGTACCTTTTCTATACATAAACATTAACGAATCATTTCCAGATACTAAGATATCTTCAACATGATAATACGGTAATAATAACAGTGTTTGAATGCGCTTCCCAAGGTAGTGCCAATTTATTTTTATGAACCATAGTATATACCTCAAATTTTTAATATAAATAGGCTTTACGGGGGTTGGTTTGCACGTTATTTGGACGTAACTGGGGACTGCCGCTGAAAACTACACAAAGGGCGTGCAGTTCTTACATTCAGCCTGTGGAAGGGGCTGTGAAAAGGTTGAAAAACGCTGATCAGGTTGAGGAAGGGAAACCAGGAAGATCGGCAGGCTGAGTGCATCTTGAGGGACGTGACATGTATCAGTGACCTATAGCACAAGGGTTTACTCTCTGAATCAATGAAAGCTCACTTGTGTTACTTTCAAAACAACAACAAAATCATTTCCTTTCTGTCCCTCGGGTTAGGCGTGGGGAGGATGGAGAGCGAATGAAAGAGATTAGAGTCCAACCTGCGTGCCTAAGCAGTAGTGTCCTTTGAGAAGGATCTGTGTCACATTGTGTACATGTAAGAGCCTTCACATTGAGAGGGGTCTGAGTACCTTCCTTAGGATGTGAGATAGAGCTAGATAGCATAGCCAAAGGTGGGGGACGGGAGTGCTATTATCTGATACTGAAGCAGTGGGGGAAAAGGAGAGCCAGGAAATGTTGAATTCAGTGAGGCTCTTGCATTTGGAACATTAAGGAGGCATTTCCAGGCAGAAGTGCCTCATTGTTGGCTAACCTGGCTTTGCTTTACGTGGCTTCCAGACGACCTGCTGGTCACAATGGAGGCTCCTGTGGAGGTTACACATCTCAGGTGGTAGCTTATGCTTATAATGTGCTCTAGGAAAGAAAGGCTCACAAAGACAGAAATCTAGGCTGCCATTCCTGTCACCCATAGGCTTCCAGAAAGCAGATTGTGCCCTCCCTACCAGCAGGTGGCACTGCTGTCTCTGGGATTTCCTGGAGGAGGTGAAACAATGGAGCTGGCAAACCAGTAGCATGTAGCCTCTAGTCTAGAAGATCTTGAGAGGCTTTGTGAGATCTCAGTGAAAGAGAAGCTCAAAGAAAATAGTTGTGAAAGCCAAACTGTTCCTATAAGTTTGGAATAATGGGTGTTGTAGAGACTGAGGGATGGTTGTGGTTACTTTGCTGGTTCTGTTTGTGTGTGTGTGTGTGTGTGTGTAGTGGATGAGAAGGCAGAATGTAACGTAACAATTAAGCATCATAATACAGGGTTTGAAAGCACTTTACATAAATTGGTTAATTGAATGTGAAGTTGAAATCATGATTCAATTAAAATTCCCAATAACTTCATACTTCTTATTCTTTGCTTGTAAAGCTGGTCTACACACATGGGTGAGATTTTGGAAGTATACATGTGACTTTTAAACCTGATCAATATCCAGTAATTACATACCTTGAAGGTAGGGATGAGATTATTAGTAAAAATAATGTTGGTTAATTATCCAGTACACTTTAGTGTTGGCACAAAAGTCAGGTCAAAGTTATTCTCAAATCAGTCTCTTCTAAAACTTGAATCTTCTTAGTAACTATGGATTTTCTTAAATTCTGTCTTTTTGAGATTGTATTCACAATCCAAAACGTGAACACCGGTTTTATTGATCTTACGAGCCAGGGTTCATTCATCCATTCTCACTTTTGAAATAACTAGGTGTCTGTTCTTAGAAATGAACTTTGTAAGCATGATGTTTGAGGGAGATGGGTGTTGTTGCCAGTGATGGAAAGGTTACACTGTATACTGAGGACATCAGCTTTGACCCTGACCCGGGTATAGTATGGGTACCTCTCAGGCTTTACAACCAAAAACATTGGGTGCCCATGGTCCATCTGCAGAACCCACCCACCTGTACACTGTAGGGAACAGGGACATGCTTTCCTCAGAAATTTGGGGGGCGATTCTCAGCCCCCTGCCATGTTCACAGCATGACACCCTGCTGCAAGCAGATACTTGCCCCTCTAAGACTGTAAGGTAGAGCCTGCACCACAGACTTGATGATTAGCTTCCTGGACACCTGAGGTGAATTCATACAAGAAAAGTGAATGGACCCCTGAACCGATATAGCTGATAACAGCTCTGGCCATCTGGAGACAGGATGCCAGAGCTCCAAATGTGAAAATAATCAAGCTTGCTTACTTGGGCAACCCATTTGGGCATATCAAAACAAAACAAAGCAAGAAGCTACAACACAGTAAACAAACATAAAAAAAAAAAAAAAACTAATACAATAACTTATAGATGGCTCAGAGACAACAGTCCATATCAAGTCACATAAACAAACAGACCATGATCACCTGAACAAGCTCTGAAAACAAAGAATCAAGGGATTGTCTAGATGGAAGTGCCTTCCTGCAATTACCAGAGGCAGAATACAAAAGATTAATAAACAGAACCCTTTAAGACATTAAGAAGGAAATGAGGCAATGTGCAGAACAAGCCAAGGAGACACAGATAAAGCAGTTGAAGAATTGAAAAGATTATTCAGGAACGTAATGAAAAATTTAATAAGCTGGGAAAATCCATAGACAGACAGCAATCAGAAATTCAGAAGATTAACAATAAAATTACAGAATTAGACAACTCAGTAGAACGTCAGAGGAGCAGAATTGAGCAAGTGGAAGGCTCCAAGATGCTCATCGAACTCCACGTAAGGTAGATTTTAAAAGAAAGTCATGAACACATAACCAAACTTGCCAAAACCAAAGATAAAGAGAGAATTTTAAGAGCAAGTAGGGATAAAGGAAGTCACCTGCAAAGGAGAGTCAATAAGAATAAGCTCAGACTACTTGTCCGAAACTATGCAGGTAAGAAAGCAGTAGGATGACTTATCTAAAAAATTGAAGGAAAAAAAATTGCCGGCCAAGAATCACATATCCAGCAAAACTGTCTCAAATATAAAGGTGAAATTAGGACATTTCCAGATAAACAGAAGTTCAGGGAATTTGTAAAAACCAAACCAAAACTACAGGAAATACTGAAGGGAGTCTTTTGGTTAGAAAATCAATAATATCAGGTATCAACCCAATACTAGAATACTGGGTATAGCAATCAGAAGTCAACCGAGATAGGGAAATCACAAAAATAAACCAAGATAAAAAAACGCTCAAAACAGGGAAACAGTGATGTCATTATGTAATAGAAGACAACATTAAAACAATAAAGAGGGACTTTTTTTTTTAGGAAGTGTAGTCATTGATCTTTCATATGGAGAAAAGACAAGGTGATACGAACAAATAAAAGTTAGGTTTAAGTTTATAAAAATAGGGGTAAGTAATAAGGTAACCACAAAGGAGACAAACTATCCTACACATGAAAAGAAAATACAAGGAAAAAAATAGAGACTCCTCAGAAACAAATCAACAACAACAAATAGGAGCAAAGGACAATATATAAAGATACTCAGGACATAAAATTAAGTGGGAAAAAGAAACTGACAACAACACTGAAAAAAAGACATCAAAATGATAGCACTAAATTCATACCTATTCATAATTACGCTGAATGTAAATGGCCTAAATGCACGTATAAAGAGACAGAGAGTGGCAGAATGGATTAGAAAACACGATCTGTGTATCCGCTGCCTATAAGAGTCATACTTTAGGCTTAGAGACAGAAACAAAAACTCAAAGGATGGAAAAAAAGCATATTGTGGGAACAACAATTAAAAAGCAGCAGGAGTGTCGGTATTAACTTCTGACAAAGTAGAATTTAAAGTTAAATCCATCATAAAGGATAAGGAAGGCTACTATGTAACGATAAATGGGACAATATACCAAGAGGATAGAACCATACTAACTATTTGTGCACCCAGTGATTGGGGTGCAAGATACATAAACGCTACCAGCATTGAAAAGTGAGATAGACAGCTCCACAATAATAGTAGGAGATCTCAACACACCACTTTCAGTGAAGGACAGGACATCCAGAAAAAAGCTCAGTAAAGACACGGAAGATCTAAATGCCACAATAAACAAACTTGATGTCATAGGCATATACGGAACATTCCACCCAACAGCAGCCAAGTGTACTTTCTTTTCTAGTGCGCATGGATTATTCTCTAGGATAGACCACGTGTTAGGTCATATAGCAAGCCTTAGCAGAATTCAAAACATTGAAATATTACAAAGCACCTTCTTTGACCATAAGGCCATAAAAGTAGAAATCAATAACAGAAAAAGCAGGGAAAGGAAATCAAACACTTGGAAATTGAACAATACCCTCCTCAAAAAAGACTGGATTATAGAAAACATTAAGGATGGAATAAAGAAATGCATAGAGCCCAATGAGAGTGAGAACACTTCCTATCAGAAACTTTGGGACACAACGAAAACAGTGCTCAGAGGTCAACTTATATCAATAAATGCAGACAAAGAAAAAGAAGAAAGGGCCAAAATCAAAGAATTATCCCTAAAACTTGAACAAAAAAGAACAAACAAACCAATAAAAAATCCTCCGGCAGTGGAAGAAAACAAATAATAAAAATTAGAGCAGATTCGAAATAGAAAATAGAAAAACAATTGAAAGAATTAACAAGACCAAAAGCTGGTTCTTTGAAAAAATCAACGAAATTGAAAAACCATTGGCCAAACTCACAACAGAAAAATAGAAGAGGAAGCAATTAACCCAAATAAGAAATGAGATGGACCATATCACAACAGATCCACCTGAAATTAAAAGAATCATATCAGGTTACTGTGAAAAATTGTACTCTAAGAAATTTGAAAACCTAGAAAAAATGGATGAAGTCTAGAAACACATTACCTACCTAAACTAACACAGAGGTCGAACAACTAAATAGACTCAGAACGAAAGAAGAGATTGAGTTCTACCAAACTTTCAGAGAAGAGTTAACACCACTACTACTAAAGGTATTTCAGAGCATAGAAAACAATGGAATACTGCCAAACTCGTTCTATAAAGCCAGTGTATTCCTGATACCAAAACCAGGAAAAAAATGATACCAAAACCGGGAAAAGACACGACAAAAAAAGAAAACTCCAGACCTATATCCCTAATGAGCTTAGATGCAAACATCCTCAACAAAATTCAAGCCAATAGAATTCAACAACATATCAAAAAAATAATTCACCATGACCAAGTGGGATTCATACCAGGTATCCAGGGATGGTTCAACATTAGAAAAACAATTAATGGAATCCATGATATAAATAAAAGACAAGAATCACATGATTTTATCAGTTGATGCAGAAAAGGCATTTGAGAAAGTTCAACACCCACTCATGATAAAAACTCTCAGCAAAATAGGAATAGAAGGAAAATTCCTCAACATAATAAAGGGTATTTATACAAAGCCAACAGCCAACATCACTGTAAATGGAGAGAGCCTGAAAGCATTCCCATTGAGATTGGGAACCAGACAAGGATGCCATTTATGACCACTGTTATTCAACATTGTGCTGGATGTCCTAACCAGAGCAATTAGGCTAGATAAAGAAATAAAGGGCATCCAGATTGGCAAAGAAGAAGCCAAAGTTTCTCTATTTGCAGATGACATGATCTTATACACAGAAAAGGCTAACGAATCCTCCAGAAAACTACTGAAACTAATAGAAGAGTTCAGGAGAGTATCAGGAGAGAAGATAAACATACAAAAATCAGTTGGATTCCTTTACATCAACAAAAAGAACCTTGAGGAGGAAATCACCAAAGCAATACCATTTATGCTAGCCCCCAAGAAGAGAAAATACTTAGGAATAAATCTTAGCAGAGATGTAAAAGACTTATACAAAGAAAACTACAAAACACTTCTGCAAGAAACCAAAAGAGACCTACATAAGTGGAAAAACATACCTTCCTCATGGATAGAAAGACTTAACATTGTAAAAATGTCTTTTCTATCAAAAGCGATCTGTAGATTTAATGCAAGTCCAACCCAAACTCCAAAGACATTTTCTAATGAGATGGAGAAACAAATCACCAACTTCACATGGAAGGGAAAGAGACCTCGGATATGTAAAGCATCACTGAAAAAGAAGAACATAGTGGGAGGCCTCACTCTACCTGATTTTAGAACCTGTTATACCACCACAGTAGTCAAAACAGCCTGGTACTGGTACAACAACAGATACATAGACCAATGGAACAGAATTGAGAATCCAGACATAATTCCATCTACAGATGAGCAGTAGATATTTGACTAAGGCCCAAAGTCAGTTAATTGGGGCAAAGATAGTCTTTTTAACAAATGGTACTGGTATGACTGGATATTTATCTCCAAAAAAAAAGGAAAGAAGACCCATACCTCACACCATGCACAAAAATGAACTCAAAATAGATCAAAGACCTAAATATAAAATTTAAAATGCTGAAAATCATGGAAGAAAAATAGGGACAACACTAGTAGCCCTAATATATGGCATAAACCATGTACAAAATATTAGAATGCAGAAGAAAAACTAGATCACTGGGAGTTCCTGAAAATCAAACGCCTATACTCGTCCAAAGACTTCACCAAAAGAGTGAAAAGATTACCTACAGACAGGGAAAATGTTTTTAGCTATGACATTTCTAATTATTGCCTGATCTCTAAAATCTACATGATACTACAAAAATTCTACAAAAAGACAAGTAACCCAATTAATAAATGGGCAAAAGATATGAACAGACACTTCATGAAAGAAGACATTCAGGAAGCTAACAGATACATGAGGAAATGCTCATGATCATTAGTCATTAGAGAAATTGAAATCAAAACTACAATGAGATTCCATCTCACTGCAACAAGGGTGGCATTAATCCAAAAAACACAAAATAATACATGCTGGAGAGGTTGTGGAGAGACTGAAACACTTCTACACTGCTGGTGGGATTGTAAAATGGTACAACCATTTTAGAAGTCTATTTGGTAGTTCCTTAAAAAGCTAGAAATAGAGCTACCATTGGATCTAGCAATCCCACTCCTTGGAATATATCCTAGAGAAATAAGATTCTTTACATGAACAGATCTATGCACACACATGTATACTGCAGCGCTGTTTACCATAGCAAAAAGATGGAAGCAACCAAGTTGGTATAGTCACACAATGGAAACATTTCATAACATGGAGGCATTATGCTGGAAGGCATTACGCTGAGTGAAATGACTCAGCTGGAAAAGGACAAATATTGTATAAGACCACTATTATAAGAACTCAAGAAATAGTTTAAACAGAGAAGAAAATATTCTTTGATGGTTATGAGAGTGGGGAGGCAGGAGGGGTGGGAGAGAGGTACTCACTAATTAGATAGTAGATAAGAACGACTTTAAAGTGAAGGGAAAGTCAACGCACAATACAGGAGAGGTCAGCAGAACTGGGCTAAACAAAAAGCAAACAAGTTTCCTGAATAAACTGCATGATTCGAAGGCCAGCGTAGCAGGGGTGGGGGTCTGGGGACCATGGTTTCAGGGGACATCTAAGTCAATTGGCATAAAATCTATTAAGAAATCTTTCTGCTTCCCACTTTGGATAGTGGCGTCTGGGGTCTTAAATGCTAGCAAGCGGCTATCTAAGATGCATCAATTGTCCTCAAGCCACCTGGACCAAAGAGAATGAAGAACAGCAAGGACACAAGGTAATTATGAGCCGAAGAGGCAGAAAGAGCCACAGAAACCAGAGACTACGTGAGCCTGAGACCAGAAGAACTAGATGGTGCCTGGCTACAGGCGATGACTGCCCTGACAGGGAATACAACAGGAAACCACTGAGGGAGCAGGAGAGCAGTGGGATGCAGACCCTAAATCCTCATAAAGAGACTAGACTTAATGGTCTGACTGAGGCTAGAAGGACCCTGGTGGTCATGGCCCCCAGACCTTCTGTTGGCCCAGAACAGGAATCATTCCCAAAGCTAACTCTTCCAACATGGTTTGGACTGGACAATGGGATGCAGAGGGATGCTGGTGAGGAAGGAGCTTCTTGGATCAGGTGGACACTTGAGACTATGTTGGCATCTCCTGCCTGGAGGGGAGATAAGAGGATAGAGAGGGTTAGAAGATGGCGGAATGGACATGAAAAGAGAGAATGGAGGGAGAGAAAGGACTGTCTCAGTTGGGGGGAGAGTAATTGGGAGTATGTAGCAAGGTGTATAGAAGTTTTTGTGAGTGACTGGATTTGTAAACTTTCACTTAAAGCACAATGAAAAATGCAAATACACTTAACAACTAAAAAAAAAAAATGGATATGCAAGTATTGATTTCCATTTACCGTACCGTGTTCAATAAGTACTCCTTCCTAATTTCACGAAGACACTTTTAGATTCACTTTTCTTTGTTGGAGATGACATGCGTGCTAAGCGGCTCCCTTCTTTTCCAGTCTGATTTGGTTTCCAGATATTCTGTGCCTTTCTGATTTATGACTTGGGAGTTTTTGACTCCTGTCTTTCACGTCAGTCATCCTACATCTCATGTTCTTCTATAAGTGCCCAGGACCCACCATCATCTCAGAGGTGCAAAATAATGTACATGCCAGGAATTGGAAAAAAAAAAAAAACCAAACGTTAGATTCTTTTGCCTTCAGGGTCCGCCGCAGAAACCAGTGTTCCTCTTCAGCGAATTCATTTTTTCCCTTTACTATTTGCTACCCCATGTTCTCTCTTTTTCTGATTGTCCCCAAATAGGAATGACTCAGAATTTGTATACATTGGAAACAAAATCTCATTTTTGCCAGAAAAGAAGGAAATTTGTGTTTAAGTGACATTTTGGATACATAGGACGTAACTTTCTTAGGGCTCACTGTGTTTTGAAGATCATTCCCCTGAAAAATCCCTTGATGTGTACCCTGTGACAGCTTGCCTCTAATTAGGACCCTGGTGGCCTTTCTTGGTGAATTTCACCTTCTGGGGCCTTTTTGGGTATGGGCCAGAATCATATGTGTTCTAGCTTTAGTGAAGAATAACAATACCTTTTCTTTAGGAGGTTATTATTGAGCTTATTTAATGACAGAAAAAAGTCAAGTGATTGCATTCTAATCCGACCACACTGCTAAGTTACTGAGAGGTTTTGGAGGCATCAGTGACTTCTCTGAATTTGTTTCCTTGTCTTAAATATAATGGGGCGGGGGGAGTAACTTCTTAAATTCTTGCCATTCTCCAAACCCTGTGACTGTCAAATTCTATCTGATGCTCATACAAAACACACCCTAAAATTGCTGGCTAGTTGGGAATTCGTTTATAATCAATTAAAGTCAGGACCAGGAAAATGATTCTTTATTTCTTTTTTTTTATGCAATATAGTTTTATTTGATTTTTTAAAATAATTTTTATTGAGCTTTAAGTGAATGTTTACAAATCAAGTCAGCCTGTCACATATAAGCTTATATACATACACCTTACTCCATACTCCCACTTACTCTCCCCCTAATGAGTCACCTGCTCCCTCCTTCCAGTCTCTCCTTTCGTGACAATTTTACCAGTTTCTAACCCTCTCTACCCTCCTATCTCCCCTCCAGACAGGAGATGCCAACACAGTCTCAAGTGTCCACCTGATACAAGTAGCTCACTCCTCATCAGCATCTCTCTCCAACCCTTTGTCCAGTCCCTTCCATGTCTGGTGAGTTGTCTTCGGGAATGGTTCCTGTCTTGGACCAACAGAAGGTTTGGGGACCATGACCGCTGGGATTCCTCTAGTCTCAGTCAGACCATTAAGTCTGGTCTTTTTATGAGAATTTGGGGTCTGCATCCCACCAATCTCCTGCTCCCTCAGGGGTTCTCTGTTGTGCTCCTTGTCAGGGCAGTCATCGGTTGTGGCCAGGCACCATCTAGTTCTTCTGGTCTCAGGATGATGTAAGTCTCTGGTTCATGTGGCTCTTTCTGTCTCTTGGGCTCATAGTTTTCGTGTGACCTTGGTGTTGTTCATTCTTCTTTGATCCAGGTGGGTTGAGACCAATTGATGCATCTTAGATGGCCGCTTGTTAGCATTTAAGACGCCAGATGCCGCACTTGAAAGTGGGATGCAGAACGTTTTTATAATAGAATTATTTTGCCAATGGACTTAGAAGTCCCCTTAAGCCATAGTCCACAAACCCCAGCCCTTGCTCCGCTGACCTTTGAAGCATTCATTTTATCCCGGAAACTTCTTTGCTTTTGGTCCAGTCCAGTTGAGCTGACCTTCTGTGTATTGAGTATTGTCATTCCCTTCACCTAAAGTAGTTCTTATCTACTAACTAATCAGTAAATAACCCTCTCCCACCTTCCCTCCCTCCCCGCCTCATAACCACAAAAGTATGTGTTCTTCTCAGTTTATACTATTTCTTGAGATCTTATAATAGTGGTCTCATGCAATATCTGTCCTTTTGCCTCTGACTAATTTCACTCAGCATAATGCATTCCAGATTGCTCCAGGTTATGAAATGTTTCACAGATTCGTCACTGTTCTTTATCAATGCATACTATTCCATCGTGTGAATATACCACAATTTATTTAACCATTCATCCTTTGATGGACACCTTGGTTGCTTCCAGCTTTTGCTATTGTAAACAGAGCTGCAATAAACATGGGTGTGCATATATCTGTTTGTGTGAAGGCTCTTGTATCTCTAGGGTATATTCCGAGGAGTGGGATTTCTGGGTTGTATGGTAGTTCTATTTCTAACTGTTTAAGATAATGCCAGATAGATTTCCAAAATGGCTGTACCATTTTACATTCCCACCAGCAGTGTATAAGAGTTCCAATCTCTCCGCAGGCTCTCCAACATTTATTATTTTGTTTTTTTGGATTAATGCCAGTCTTGTTAGAGTGAGATGGAATCTCATCGTAGTTTGAATTTGCATTTCTCTAATGGCTAATGATCAAGAGCATTTTCTCAAGTATCTGTTAGCTGCCTGAATATGTTCTTTAGTGAACTGCGTGTTCATATCCTTTGCCCACTTTTTGATTGGGTTGTTTGTCTTTTTGCGGTTGAGTATTAACAGAATCATACAGATTTTAGAGATCAGGCGCTGGTCAGACATGTCATAGCTGAAAATTCTTTCCCAATCTGTAGGTGGTCTTTTTACTCTTTTGGTGAAGTCTTTAGATGAGCACAGTGTAGGTGTTTGATTTTTAGGAGCTCCCAGTTATCTGGTTTCTCTTCGTCATTTTTGGTAATGTTTTGTATTCTGTTTATGCCTTGTATTAGGGCTCCTAACGTTGTCCCTATTTTTTCTTCCATGATCTTTATCGTTTTAGTCTTTATGTTTAGGTCTTTGATCCACTTGGAGTTAGTTTTTGTGCATGGTGTGAGGTATGGGTCCTGTTTCATTTTTTTGCAAATGGATATCCAGTTATGCCAGCACCATTTGTTAAAAAGAATATCTTTTCCCCAATTAACTGACACTGGGCCTTTGTCAAATATCAGCTGCTTATATGTGGATAGATTTATATCTGGGTTCTCAATTCTGTTCCATTGGTCTATGTGCCTGTTGTTGTACCAGTATCAGGCTGTTTTGACTACTGTGGCTGTATAATATGTTCTAAAATCAGGTAGAGTGAGGCCTCCCACTTTCTTCTTCTTTTTCAGTAATGCTTTACTTATCCGAGGCTTCTTTCCCTTCCATATGAAGTTGGTGATTTGTTTCTCCATCACATTAAAAAATGTCATTGGAATTTGGATCAGAAGTGCATTGTATGTATAGATGGCTTTTGGTAGAAGAGACATTTTTGCTATGTTAAGTCTTTCTATCCATGAGCAAGGTATGTTTTTCCACTTATGTAGGTCCTTTTTAGTTTCTTGCAGTAGTACTTTGTAGTTGTCTTTGTATAGGTCTTTTACATCTTTGGTAAGATTTATTCCTAAGTGTTTTATCTTCTTGGGGGCTACTGTGAATGGTATTGATTTGGTGATTTCCTCTTCGATGTTCTTTTTGTTGATGTAGAGGAATCCAAGTGATTTTTGTGTGTTTATGTTATAACCTGAGACTCTGCCAAACTCTTATTTTAGTTTCAGTAGTTTTCTGGAGGATTCCTTAGGGTTTTCTGTGTATAAGATCATGTCATCTGCAAATAGAGATAATTTGACTTCCTCCTTGCCAATCCGGATGACCTTTATTTCTTTGTCTAGCCTAATTACTCTGGCTAGGACCTCTAGCACAATGTTGAATAAGAGCTGTGATAAAGGGCATCCTTGTCTGGTTCCCGTTCTCAAGGGAAGTGCTTTCAGGCTCTCTCCATTTAGAGTGTTGTTGGCTGTTGGAAAAATAGATGCCCTTTATTATGTTGAGGAATTTTCCTTCAATTCCTATTTTGGTGAGAGTTCTTATCATGAATGGGTGTTGGACTTTGTCAAATGCCTTTTTTGTATTAATTGATAAGATCATGTGGTTTTTGTCTTTTATTTATATGGTGGATTACATTAATGGTTTTTCTAATATTAAACCAGCCTTGCATACCTGATATAAATGCCATATGGTCGTGGTGGATTATTTTTTTGATATGTTGTTGAATTCTATTGGCTAGAATTTACTTGAGGATTTTTGCATCTATGTTCATGAGGGATATAGGTGTGTAATTTTCTTTTTTGTGTGATTTTTTCTACCTGGTTTTGGTATCAGGGATATGGTGATTTCATAGAATGAGTTAGGTAGTATTCCATCATTTTCTATGCTTTGAAATACCTTTAGTTGTAGTGGTGTTAACTCTTCTCTGAAAGTTTGGTACAACTCTGCAGTGAAGCCGTCCGGGCTAGGGATTTTTTTTTTGTTGGAAGTTTTTGGATTACTGTTTCAATCTCTTTTTTTTGTTATGGGACTATTTAGTTGTTGTACTTCTGATTGTGTTAGTTTAGGTAGGTAGTGTTTTTCCAGGAATTCATCCATTTCTTCCAGGTTTGCAAATTTTTTAGAGTACAATTTTTCATAATAATGTGATATGATGCTTTTAATTTCAGTTGGGTCTGTTGTGATGTGGCCCATCTGATTTCTTATTCAGGTTATTTGTTTCCTTTCCTGTATTTCTTTATTCAGTCTGGCCAATGGTTTATCAATTTTGTTATTTTTTTTCAGAGAACCAGCTTTTGGCTTTGTTAATTCTTTCAATTGTCTTTCTGTTCTCTAATTCATTTAGTTCATCTCAAATGTTTATTATTTGTTTTATTCTGGTGCCTGATGGATTCTTTTGTTGCTCACTTTCTATTTGTTCACGTTGTAGGACAGTTCTCTGAATTTGGCTCTTTCTTCTTTTTGTATGTGTGCATTTATCAATATAAATTGACCTCTGAGTGCTGCTTTTGCTGAGTCCCAGAGGTTTTGATAGGAAGTGTTTTCATTCTCGTTGCATTCTATGAATTTCTTTATTCCCTCCTTAATGTCTTCTATAACCCAGTCTTTTTTCAGCAGGGTAGTGTTCAGTTTCCAAGTATTTGATTTCTTTTCCCTAATTTTTCTGTTATTGATTTCCACTTTTCTGGCCTTGTGGTCTGAGAAGATGCTTTGTAATATTTCGATGTTTTGGATTCTGCAAAGCTTTGTTTTATGACCTAATATGTGGTCTATTCTAGGGAATGTTCCGTGTGCGCTAGAAAAAAAAGTATACTTTGCAGCATTTAGGTGGAGTGTTTTGTATAAGTCTGTGAGGTCAAGTTGGTTGATTGTAGCAATTAGGTCTTCTGTGTCTCTTTTGAGCTTCTTTCTGGAAGTCCTGTCTTTCTCCGAAAGTGGTGTGTTGAAGTCTCCTACTATAATTGTGGAGGTGTCTATCTCACTTTTCAGTTCTGTTAAAGTTTGTTTTATGTATGTTGCAGCCCTGTCATTGGGTGCATAAATATTTAATATGGTTATGTCTTCCTGGTCCATTGTCCCTTTTATCATTATGTAGTGTCCTTCTTTATCCTTTGTGGTGGATTTAACTTTAAAGTCTATTTTGTCAGAAATGAATATTGCTACTCCTGCTCTTTTTTACTTATTGTTTGCTTGATATATTTTTTTTCCATCCTTTGAGTTTTAGTTTGTTTGTATCTCTAAGTCTAAGGTGTGACTCTTGTAGGGAGCATATAGATGGATCGTATTTCTTTATCCAGTCTGAGACTCTCTGTCTCTTTATTGGTGCATTTAGTCTATTTACATTCAGAGTAATTATAGATAAGTATGTGCTGAGTGGTGTCATTTTGATGCCTTTTTTATGTGTCGTTGACAATTTCATTTTTCCACTTACTTTTTGTGCTGAGATGTTTTTCTTTGTAAATTGTGTGTTCCTCATTTTCATAGTAGTCGAATTTATGTTTGCTGAATCATTATGTTTTTCTTGGTTTTTATTTTGAGTTATGGAGTTCTTATACCTCTTTGTGGTTACCTTAATAGTTACCCCTATTTTTCTAAGTAAAAACCTAACTTGTATTGTCCTATATCGCCTTGTATCCCTCTCCATATGGCAGTTCTATGCCACCTGTATTTAGTCCCTCTTTCTGATTTTTTTTTTTTGTTTATTGTGGTCTTTTACATATTGACTTCAATAATTCCCTGTTTTGAGGGTTTTTTTCTTTTTAAAATTAATCTGAATTTGTTTTTGTGATTTCCCTATTTGAGTTGATATCAGGATGTTCTGCTCTGTGACCTTGTGTTGTGCTGGTATCTGATATTATTGGCTTTCTGACCAAACAATTTCCTTTAGTATTTCTTGTAGCTTTGGTTTGGTTTTTGCAAATTCTCTAAGCTTGTGTTTTTCTGTAAATGTTTTAATTTTACCTTCATATTTGAGAGAGAGTTTTACTGGATATATGATCCTTGGCTGGCAGTTCTTCTCCTTCAGTGCTTTGTATATGTCATCCCATTGCCTTCTTGACTGCATGGTTTCTGCTGAGTAGTCTGAACTTATTCTTATTGATTCTCCTTTGTAGGAGACCTTTCTTTTATCTCTGGCTCCTTTTAAAATTTTCTCTTTATCTTTGGCTTTTGCAAGTTTGATGATAATATGTCTTGGTGATTTTCTTTTTGGATCAATCATAAATGGGGTTCTGTGAGCATCTTGGATAGATATCCTTTCGTCTTTCATGATGTCAGGGAAGTTTTCTGCCAACAGATCTTCAACTATTCTCTCTGTATTTTCTGTTATCCCTCCCTGTTCTGGAACTCCAATTACACGCAAGTTATTCTTCTTGATAGAGTACCACATGATTCTTAGTGTTTCTTCATTTTTTTTTAATTCTTTTATCTGATTTTTTTTCAGCTATATTGGTGTCAATTCCCTGGTCCTCCAGATCCCCCACCCTGCATTCCAATTGCTCGTGTCTGCTCCTCTGACTTCATATTGCGTTGTCTAATTCTGTAATTTTATTGTTAATCTTTTGGATTTCCGAATGCTGTCTCTCTATGGATTCCTGCAGCTCATTAATTTTTCCACTATGTTCTTGAATAATCTTTTTGATTTCTTCCACTGCTTCATCAGTGTGTTCCTTGGTTTTTTCTCTAGATTACCTTATTTCATTTCTGAGGTCATCCCTGATGTCTTGAAGCATTCTGTAAATTAGTTTTTTATATTCTGCATCTGGCAATTCCAGGATTGTTTCTTCATTTGGGAAAGATTTGATTCTTTAGTTTGGGGAGTTGTAGATGCAATCATGGTCTGCTTCTTTATGTGGTTTGATATCAACTGCTGTCTCCAAGCCATCTCTAGGATATTGTAGTGGTTTATTCTATATTTGCTCACTGCGCCTTATCTTGTTTTGTTTTCTTTCAATATACGTAGATGGCCTACTAGGTTGCGCTGTCTTGATTGTTGTAGCTCTTGAATCACTCATATCCTATTACCAGCTGGTTTGGGATGTTACCAGATATATAAGCCTAGGAATCCATTCACCATTCTTGAGTAGAATCTGATTTTGGGTCATCAAGTGTGTGGTGCAGACTGTCACCTATCCACCTAGAGAAGTGGTGGTGATAGTTGTGTGCACCAGATTCTAGTAGCAGCAGGGTTTCACACATCACGGGGGCAGGATGCCGACAGGCTTCGCCCAAGTGCCAGGGAGGTAGGTGTGTCTCTATTCTTAAAGCACTTTGGTGGGTGGGCTCTGCAGCTGTACCTTAGGCCCCCATTGCAAGTACCTCTACAGATTGGTAGGTGTCACCCTCCTTAGACCCCTAAGGCAGGAGGCTAGGTGGTCGGGGGGAGCTTCAGCCCTCAGTTCTTTGTTGTGGGTCAGTGAGGGCTCTGTTGAATATGTAGAGGTGTCATACCTGGGAAACTTGTCTTTGCAGTAATCCGCTAAAACAATTGCATTCAGATCCCTCTCAGAAATGCCTTTGCATTATAATAGCCACCTCGTTCCTTGTGGGGATTAAAGCCCAAGACTGTGGATCACATATGTTTGGCTGGAGCTGGTTCTGTGTTTTTAGTCCAATTAGGGAAGGGTTTTTGGTCCTTGGGTTTTTTGTAGCTGCTTCTCTCAGGCCAGGAGAATGAGTTAAGAAAAAATTAAAAAAAAAAAAAAAGTAAAGAAAAACTGCAGTGTACTTCTCTCCCTGGCTCAGGAAATTCCAATGTTAATGAAGCTGCCTGGGAAGGGGAGGGAAGGGTTCAGATAAATCGGAGAGAGTACCACCCCGGAATATAGACAAAGTTGCTTATCTTGCTTGGGATGACAGTTTTATCTGAGATTCTGGAGGGGCGCGTCCTCTGTGTGCGCTGGCTGGGTAGAGATTGCCCCTGAGGGTCAGGCCCGCGTCCCGTGCTTGCGCTGTCTCAGAAGCTGTGGTCAGTTCCTCTGCTCCCAGTCCAAAGCCCAGCGCCAACGTTCCCCAGCTGGGACGCCGCACTCCAGGCTCCAAAACCAGTCGCTGCCTCCCTGTGACTTCTCCTCCTTTCAGCTGTGTCGTTGTGCTGCCTGTGTGCACTGGCTGGGCTTCCTCCGACGTCACGTCTGGGGGCTAGGGCTGCGTCCCATGTTTGCGCCATCTCAGGATGCTGTGCTCAGCTCCCCCTGCGCCCAGGTGAAAGCCCGGCCCCAAGGTTTCCTAACTGGGATGCTGGCTCCAGGCTCCGAAAACAGTTGCTGCTTCCCCGTGGTTGTTCGTTCTCAGTCTCTGTCACTCAGGTCAACTCTTTATATCTGTGTTTGATAGTCAGGGTTCATAGATTGTCATGAATGTGATCGATTCACTTGTTTTTCCAAGTCTTTGTTGCAAGAGGGATCCGAGGTAGCTTCTACCTAGTCAGCCATCTTGGCCCCGCCTCTATTCTTTATTTCTGCAAATCACTTTGTGATTTACAAAAATATTCTCTCTTTATCCCTTTTTACTCACTTTTCTGTTCCTCTGAGGCCAGCAGCATTGACATCACCTGGGAACTTCCCAGAAAAGCACACTCTCTGACCTTACCATGTCCTCCCGAGTTAGAATCTACATTTAACCAAGATGCTGAGGTGATGTGCACGCACAGGGAGTCTGAGAACTGCTGCTTTGTCTCATTCTGAGTCTCCTAATACGGCTGCGATGAGTTGGAACCAATTCACTAGCACCTAACAACAGTAACAACAGTGACCCTCAGAGGAAGGCAGGGTATTTTACAGATGAGGAAATCAAGACTCAGAGTTGTTAAGTAACTAAGTCAAGGTTACTGTGCTTGTGTCTTATCCAAAATTCCTTGCTCTGAACCTAATGCAGCCAGAATGCTCATTAGAATTGAGGCTAGCAAAACTTCATCTCATGTACTTTGGACATGTGATCAGGTCCAATCTCTGAAGAACATCATGTTTGGAAAAATAGAGGGTCACCGAAAAAGAGGAAAATCCTCAATGAGATGGATTGACACAGTGGCTGAAACAGTGGGCTCTAACATAGCAATGATTTTTAGGATGGCACAGGACTGGGCAGTGTTTCATTCTGTTGTACATAGGGTCTCTGAGAGTCAAAATTGATGGCTCCTAACAACAACAACAAGAAACCTAATGCTGTCTTCTTGGTTGGGCTGGAGTCAGCCTTGTACAACAGAGACTCCTGGCTGCCCAGCAGTCCATGTGGATAGTTCTAGCCAACTAGTGGCTGAGTTCTAGCCAGCATAATGTGAGTGGAAGTGGGAGGTACTGAGATCCATTTCTAGGGAAAAGAGACAAACTCAAAAAGATAACTCCCATGCAAGCTCCTCCATTGTGTTTTCCGCTGCTAGCTGGCTTGAAAGGAGAGGACTCCTCCGAGCATCCCTGGTCTTCAAGTTACGGGCGATTTTGGTGTACCCCCAGGTATCTGGTTGCAGGAGGGGGTCACGCTCTGAATAAGGCAGGTGGCTGCCAACCATTCCCTGAGTGTCTGTGAGGAAAGCGTTTTCCTGTTCCCTAGAACACACAGGTGGGTGGGTTCTGCAGCTGGACCATGGGCACCTAGTGCTTTTGGTTGTAAGGACTGGTAGGCAGCACTTATCGGTGGACCCCTGTTGTTGGTGGCTAGGTGACGTGGGTGGAGCCACCAGTCCTCAGGCCCCTGATGTGGGTAGGTGAGGACCCTGTTTAATAGGCAAAGCAGTGTCAAACATCAAAAACCTATCTGCCCACCACACAGCTGAAACAGCTGAAGTCAGATCTCAAGTAGATACACTGTTGCAGTCTACCAACAAGGGCCTAATCTGAAATGGGCCCACACAGGTCCATGCAGGGATTAAAGGAATTCAAAGTCCACAGACAGTTTGTGCCTCGGTAGGAGTTTCTACCTTGAGCTCCCCAGTTTAGTGGAGCTGGCAGATTATCTTTTTCCCCAAGGCCAGGAGAATGGCTCAGGGCGCACAGCAGGGCCTATCTCAGGCCCAGGGAAATCGTCAGCCACGGAAGCCCGCTTGGGGGCTGGGGGTGTGGTAAAATAAAAGCAAGTACTTAGCTTTTGCCAAGAGCGCTGTTCTTCTCTGGTTTGGGAGGCGTGAGTAGACTGTGCGGCTGGCTGTCTCTCCTTGAGGAAACCGCATCCTGAACACTGCCTCCAGCCCTGCTGTGGTGGTTCTGGGGACTTGTGCCTGAGGGGCGCTGGTTCCTGCCCAGTGAGGTCTGGCAGCTCCTTGCAGCTTCTGAACCATCTCTCCTTCCCCCTTCCGCTCAGTCCAATTTCCTAACGTGGCCTTTGATTTTCTTTTTTCTACCTTGTCATACATGTAACCATTTCACTTGGTTTTTCGGGTCTTTGTTGTAAGGGGGATCGCTGGCAGCATCTGACTACTCTGCCATCTTGGCCCTGCCTCACTCCAGAGCAACCTTAGAAATTGCTTTAGAGGTGGCAGTATTGTTGTCAGCCTGCATCACTGGATCACTGCCTTGAGAAGGCCCACCACAGTGACGGACCTTTCACCTGTCCAGTATCTGCACAGGAGCCAGAAGTAAACTTTTATTGAGCTTGAGCCATTATATGTGTTTGGGTCTACTTCTTAAGCGCTTACCCAACTCTAACAAATACACTCGAGCAGTGGCTCAATACTTGAAGTCGTGGGTCTTTTGGCCTAATACATTCATTCGTTTTTTTGTTTCTGGCAGTTGGTGATCGATCGATTATGGTCCAGCATGCAGAAGTGAGTGAGTGACTGGTGAAGAGAAGCGAAGCTGATGGGTTGTGGAGATGTGTTTGAAGGCTGGCACACTCTCTACTCCAGGGTAAGGCCAAGGCAGTGACTGCCATTGTTACTCTGACTTTGGCAAGTGACAGGGACTCTTGTCTCTCCAGCCTCTCGGAGTTATTGCAATGGGATGCCCTGCCTGTGAAAGGTTCCCAAAGCCTCTGTTGATCAACTCATAGATACCATGCCAATCAATAATTGTGAAGAGAAAACCATTTGGTTTTGGGGATAGGATGGAATTAATTATGTGCATGGAAATATCTCAGGCATTTTTAGAGATTTATGGACATGAGACATGATTTTCCAAGAATCAGGGAAGGGTTGTTAGGCCTTCCTGAGGTGTGTTGTCAAGAGTGGAACCAGGTCTGATTGCCCTTTTCCTGTACCATATCAGGTTGTTAGTTCTGCCAGCTTACATTCCCTCAACCACCATCCTCCTTCTCCATGGATCACTTTCCTTAACTGTTGTTTTGTGAATGACTTTTTCTAGAAAGGAAACAACTTGCCAGAGAGTTGAAGATTCCAGGTTTGGTAGATAATAGCATTATCTAAGCACATGGTTCTGCCAGTTCCACTTTATCCTTCATCACTGGCGGTCACATGTCCATTTACTCATCTCTTTACAGTTCCTAGTGAATCAGGTAAGGAGCCCTGGTTACACGATGGTTAAGCACACGGCCGCTAACCATAAGGTTGGCAGTTTGAACCCTCCCAGTGGCTCCACGGGAGAAAGACCTGGGAATCTGATGGCACCTGCCAACAGTGAATCAGGCATTGGCATTGGGAGCATTGACCAAGGCTGCCTTTGAGCTTTCATTCATGCTGAAGAGTTTTGAGGCCAGAAGGAGAAAGTCTCTGTTTGGTGTCTGCTTCTCAGAGTCCAGGTGGAAGTCTGGGAAGAAGGGGTAGGAAAGAAAGCACTTCTCTTTCTGAGCTCTCTAGCTTCTACAGCTTAAAGTAAAATCAGACTCCTTGAAGAGAAATGACAATTAATAGAAATCTAGGCAGAGCCAAAGGTGGGACAGGAAGTGAAAAATTGAAAAAGAAAAATTGTTTCAGCTTAAAAACTGGTTGGAGTGTTGTTTTAAGCTTCCTTTAGTACTTTGGAGCCCTTACTGGGTAATGTCCCATTGCCCAGCCTCAGACAGAGGGCAGCCAGAAAGGCTGATGTCCTTAGGTGCCTCACATGGCTCGGTAATGAGTGCAATTTACTGAGTAAAATAGACAATTAGTGGCTGTAGATCTTTGGAGATTCCCATCAACATACATCATAACTGCTCTGGAGTGACGCGTGTGCATGGGGATGAGCAAAGCAGAGAAACGGCAGCTGCAAAAGCATGTCATCAACTGAAGACTCCAGGTGAGCAGCCAGGCACAGGCTGACCACAGCTCAGGGGATGGAGGTTGCTAAGGAAAGGAGCTGGTCTTTGCCAGGTCTTCTCAATAAAGGAAAAGAGTTGGGCTTTGTGAGCTCTACTCATTTTCCTCTATGGCTCCCTATATCCTCTGTTTGAACAGTAACTAAAAAGTATGGCATGTCAGAAATAGCACTTGACCAGCATGTGTAAATGCTGTCCAATGATAAAATTGTAGAGTAAGCCATTCTTTAACTATCAGTTAGGGGCCTAAGTAAGTAATCCTAGAGATACCAGTAGACCAGAGTTTCTCAGCCTCAATGCAGTAGACGGACAGTTCTTGTTGTTGAGGTGGGGGGGTGGGGGGGGAGTTGTTGTAGAATGTTTAGCAGCATCTTTGGCCTCTGTTCACTGGATGTCAGTAGCATTGCCCCCCTCCCTAATAGTGACAATCAAAAATGTTTCCAGACATGCCAGATGTCTGCATGAGGCCAGAGGGACACAAAAATAGTCCCAGTTGAGTGACAACACTGGGAGATAACAGTAATTTAATCTTGCTCTGAGTTTCTCTGGGACTGTATTTTAATGATTTAACCTCACCGTGCCTCAGTTTCCCTACCGGTAGACACAGTCTAAGGAAGTAATGTGCATAGTACTGCGTGGCAACTAGGGGGCTCTGTAAGTGCTCGAAACAATACCTGTCTCCCCACATTTCCAGGACCCAAAGATCACTCTTAATCTTTGTGATGGCAGTAACTGAGGGGTAGTGGGAATTTGGAGAAGGTTAAAGGCTTAGTGGTGTGGGAAATGGTGAACAGTACTGGCATCTGAGTTTATTTGAAGGCATTCTGTCCTAGGTTGTTGTTACAGTGTATTCTGGATGAAGGCTTTCTTTTGGAGAGGAAAGAAAGGGGAGGGTGGAGGAGGCAGGAAGGAAGCTGTTCACAAGAGCAGTCAGGAAAGTGCTCTTCGTGGAGCAATCTTGTAATGTGAAAGTGACGCATACATAAGTAGACCAGAGGACATAGAGAAGTAACCCCCCAAATCAAGATATCTTTTCACATGACTGCTGATCCAGAAGAGTTGTTGCAGGTGATTAATGAAGACCAGAGACTGTTCGGAGAAGTCTCTGTTCTAGAGCCTTTACTTCTCTGTCTCCTCTCTTTTGGAATATGAAAAAAGTTGTCTTCAACATATGTCTTTGATAAATGCTTCATCTGGGTTTTACTATGATACATGTCGGTACGTGTGTTCTTTTGTTGCTCTTCAGAACTGTGTGTCGGAAAGGTGAAGAAGGCTGTAATCCTGATCTAGACCCGAGTGATGTACGTTATTTTAATAGAAAGCACCAACTTGACTCCCAGGCAGGGTCAGTGCAGGAATTAGATGTAAACCATCCTGGCAGGTTTGCGTTCGTCCTTGCGGTGTTTTCTGGTCTCTGTAGTGTCAGATACACTTACAAAGTTTATGACAAATGTGGACAGATCTTGGATCTAATAGGTGGTGAAGCCGTCTTAGACAGGTAGCCTTGTTATTTATATTCTGTCTGCCCTGCATTTATAGTACTAGGTGTTAAGTTTTTACTAGAAGGAAAGGGGCACTTCTGTGTAGCAGAAAGGGGACAGTGAGAGAAGCTGTTTTGGTAGATAGGTTGGTGTCTTAGTCATCTAGTGCTGCTGTAACAGAGATGCCAGAAGTGAATGGCTTTAACTAGGAGAAATTTGCTCTCTCACAGTTTAGAAGGCTAGAAGTCCAAATTCATGATGCTAGCTCCAGAGGAATGCTTATTCTCTGTCAGCTCTGGGGAAAGGTCCTTGTCATCTATCTTCCCATCCTAGGAACTTCTCAGTGCAGGGGCCTTGTGTCCAAAGGAAGCGCTCCCCTCCTGCTTCTGCATTCTTGGTGATAGGAGGTCTCTGTTCTCACTTCTCTCTTTTATATCTTGAAAGAGATTGATTTAAAAAACAAACTAATTTTGTAGATTGAGTCCTACCTCATTAACATAACTGCCCTTAACCCTGCCTCGTTAACATCATAGAGGTCGGATTTACAACACATAGGAAATTACATCAGATGACAAAGGGGTGGACAGTCATACAATTCTGGGAATCATGGCCTAGCCAAATTGACGCACATTTTGGAGGGGGACACAATTCAATCCATGACAGTTGGTGTTTGAATAGTTGAAGTTTTTATTCTAGCACTTCTCAAAGTGTGGTCCTAGCAGCATCAGCATACCTAGGAACCTGTCAGAGATGGGAAACACTGGTGGTGTAGTGGTTAAGTGCTACAGCTCTTAACCAAGAGGTCGGCACTTCGAATCCGCCAGGCGCTCCTTGGAAACTCTATGGGACAGTTCTGTTCTCTCCTATAGGGTTGCTATGAGTTGAAATTGACTCCATGGCAGTGGTTTTTTGTTTGTTTGTTTTTTTGTTTTGTCAGAGATGTAAGTGATTGGGGCTCAATCAACCCAGACCTGCTAAATCAGAACCTTGGGGTTGGAGCTCAATAATCTGTGTTTTAACCAGCCCTCCGTAATTCTTATGTGTCCTAAAATTTGAGAGTGCTGGTCTAGTGATGCGTGATACGGTGAGATCTTATGCGTAGTGTCTGTGTGTCTATGGAGGGCAAGGGTTAAGGAAGTGTTTTATCAGGTAGTCGGAGGATGAGTAAGACTGTCTTGTGATATACTTTTGGATCATTTTCCCAGTCCTTGGTCTAAGCCTTTAACTGTGCTGTCCAGTATAACAGCCACAAGTCACATGTGGCTATTTATTTTTAAATTAATATAATTAAATACAATTAAAAAAGTTATTCAGTTGAACTAGTCACCTTTCAAGTGCTTAGTAGCCACATGTGCTTAGTGGTGCCTTATTAGAGAGCACAGATGTAGAGCGTGTTCATCATCACAGAAAGTTCTATTGGACAGCACTGTTTCAGCCTGTAATGACCCCTGTTTGACTCATACAGGCTGGAAACCCCCACCTGTAGTGATGGTGTGTTCTAGTTAAGTCAAGACCTCAACTCCTTTAAAGCAGAATTGAGTTTTGGACTTCTGTACCCTGGGGAGACTTTCAGTCTGTAGTTGTATCCTGGTGCACTTTTTACCTTGTGGCGGCATCTGCCTGGTATAGAAACTGCCGTGGGCCCGTCTCCCACATAATTGAGTGCACTGCCTCTAAAATATTTGCTCTTTAATCTAAGGCTGCTGAGCTGTCTCTTTCCATTTGGCCTCCCCATGCCCTGACCATCGGTGGTAAAGCTTGTTCATGCAGAATGTCTCTTTGAATACTGCCTAGAGCTTTATAGAGAGTCTGGAAGAGGTGGCAAGAGTATTTGACGGCTTCTGTTTCCCCAGCGTGGCTCAAAAAAGTGTTTCATAAGAGGATATTCATTCACAGAGTTAATCTGTGAAGAGTTATGCTCTGAAGAATTAATTGCTAAAGTGAAATTTCAACAGACGTGTTACACCACAGATTTAGTAATTAAGCCCTTTAGCAACATGGAAAAATTTTCAGTTGGTACTCTATTGCTATAATCAAGGAGCTCTTGTGATGTAGTGGTTAAGTGCTCAGCTGCTAACCGAAAGGTCACGGTTGGAACCCACCAGTTGCTCAGAGGGAGAAAGATGTGGCAGTCTGCTTCCCTAAAGATTACAGCCTTGGAAAGCCTATGTGGCAGTCTACTCTGTCCTGTCAGGTTGCTCTGAGTTGGAATCGACTTGATCACAGTGAGTTTGGTTTTGTCATTGCTATTATCAACAATAGCAATAATTATTAATTGCTAAGAAATTCTCTGAATTAGAACAAATGAAAAGATGTAGAAATAAACAGTGTTTAAAAGATGAAATTGAAAGCTACTGGGCCCATGGGAGGGGGTATGAGAGTAAGAACTTTGTGTGCCTTTAGCATTATTGCTGGAGGTGAGGGAGGGAGGTGCATAGGGGATCACGCTGACCTTTGGACAGCCTTAACTTGACTGGCTCACTTCTGAGGGAGGATGTTGCTTATTCTCTTACTGCCCTCCTCTCTTTAATTTGCCTTTCTTACCCTCTTTTGTCTGCCCAGAATGTTGGAGGGTGCCCAGTATTTCTCAAGGAGGGTGTTTTGGCATGATTTATCATTGTACGGAACTGTCCTGCCCATTTCGGACATTTAGCATCCCTGGTCCCTTGATGCCCGTGTTACTCCAACCTAACCAAGTCACTGTGTCAACCAAAGGTATCCACCCCACTCGCAATACTCATTTCCAAATGCCTGTAATTGAGAATCACTGGCTGCTAAAGAGATGAGCTTGGTGTCTTTTTTGGGAGGGAGAAATGATTAGAGTTGGTGAAGGTGCAGGTGCTCCAAGGGGCTGGCTCATTAATTTCTGACACAACCTGGCCCCAAAGGCCACTTCTCGCAGTGCTGGAACTGATGCTAGGACCTGATTTTGTTCTATTAGACAAGAGGAACTGCATTCTGCTATTGCAAGACTTGGCCCCGGGGGCTCAAAATCAACAGAGGCCTCTGTTACTGCCAGGGAGGGACCTAACTCATGAGCAGGAAGATAGTTCCTGGTCTGGTGCCACTCCAGGGCGTGTCTGCACTAACATTGATTGCTCATCGGCACACTACTTCTTGGCCATTAACATGACACAGCGTTTCCATTTAGGCTTCTCTTCTGGGGTGTTTCTGCTCATGTTCTCCCTTCTTGTTCTTACAACCTACTGATGCTCTGTGTATGGACCAAAGTCCAAGAAAAGAATAGACTATGATAGGTTCTGTAGTAGCTATCATCCCTTTTGGCCTAAGCTCTTAAACCAGGCAATCTTGTGGATGCTGCTACCTTCTCCTGGACTGTCGTAGTCCTCTAGTGTTGCTATAACAGAAATACCACAAGTGGATGGCTTTAACAAAGAGAAATTTCTTTTCTCACAATCTGGTAGGCTAGAATTCCAAACTAAGGGCATCAGCTCTAGGGGAAGGCTTTCTCTCTTTGTGGGCTCTGGAGGAAGGCCCTTGCCCTCAATCATCCCCTGGTGGAGGAGCTTCTCATGTGCGGGGACCCCAGGTCCAAAGGACATGCTTTGCTTCTAGTGTTTCTTTCTTGGTGGTATGAGGTCCCCCTCTCTGCTAGCTTCCCTTTCCTTTTATCTCTTGTAAGATGAATGTGGTGCAGGCCACACCCCAGGGAAACTCCCTTTACATTGAATCACTGATGTGACCTTAGTACAGGTGTTATAATACCACCTAATCCTCTTTAACATAAAATTACAATTATACAATGGAGGAAACCACAGAATATTAGGTATCATTTCCCAGCCAAGTTGATACACACATTTTTTGTCGGGGGGGACATAATTCAGTCCAAGACATGGTCCAAACATTTGTGGCCTAGGGCTACTTGCTTCAGCTAGGACTGTGGTCCTGGCAGTTTCCCTAGAAGGGAACAGTGGTAGGATAGACTGATAGAGCATGAGACCCCTCTCCAGTGTAAACCAAAAAACCAGTTGCCCTTGCATCATTTCTGACTCATGGTGACACCATGTGTGCAGAGTAGACCTGTTCCCTAGGGTTTTCAATGCCGTGAGCTTTCAGAAACAGATCAGCAGGCCTTTATTCCAAAGAGCCTCAGGGTGGCTTCGAACCTCCACCCTTTTGGTTAGTAGTCAAGTGCTTAACCGTTTGCACCACCCAGAGACTCTCTCTCTCATATGTTGCTGTTGTTGGTCGCCGGAAAGTCGATTCTGACTCATAGCAAGAGCGTGCGTGCAGGGTAGAAATGCTCCGTAGGGTTTTCAAGGCTGTGACCTTTTAGAAGTAGAGCACCAGGCCTGTCTTCCAAGGCGCCTCTGGATGGGTTCAAACTTCCAACCTTTCAGCTAGTAATCAAGCGCGTCAGCATTTGTGCCACTCAGGGACCTCTCTCTGGCATAGGGACCCTGAATTGTTAACTTCTGGAATCAATATAAATAGCATTTGTGGTTTTTTTGTAGCATAGAGAAATGAAAGATTATTCACAAAACTTACATGCTCTCATGTTCAGTAGCAGTTGGGGAAAAGCATGAACCCTTTCTTTTAATTGACACGATGGGCTGCAACTCAGTATAGAATAGTAGGAAAATTGCTAGACTAGATGATTGGGAAATGGGGAGTTGTATTTTCCATATGGATAGCCTGTTTTTTGCATCCGTCAAGTGTGATTCTCTCAGCCACTCATGTATCCCACGAGAATAATGGCTTTGTGAGCGTCTAAATGTTGAAAGACGTTTTGACATCTTTGACAAGTGTTGTTCAACAGCTGGGCTTGTCAGATTCCAGCTCTGACAAAGAAAATAGCTTGGTTTATTAGTCTAAAAATAAATTCCCTGTAAATTGTGTCATTTCAGGGATTATTGTCTTAGAAAGTGTACTTAAAATTTTTTTATAGTGGGTTTTGTTCATGTGAGCCAACGATTGAGTGTGACTTTACAAGGGAATGCATTATAATATCACAGAGGGCTCTGTCCTTATTCCTGATTCAGTGTCAAGGTACAAACGAGGGTCCAGGTTCCACTGAGACCGGCGCAGCTGTGAGCGGGGTGATGTGTGGCAGCACAAAGAGCTCATGATGTCGACGAAGTCATTTAAGGCTCTAACACTGAATTCTTCTCACCGAGTAGCTGGATCCCCGTGGCACTAACAGAGAATCAGTCGGCGCTTCCTTAGAGGGATGGAGCTTTGTCGATTGGGAGTCAGCAGAGAAGGGGTGCAGCAGAGCTTCTCCAGCTGGTGGGTGAGGAGAAAGTGTAGTTTGTTACCCAGGGGTGGCCGGGGTCAGCTTTCTCACCCAGCTGCTGACTACTGAAGTGAAAAGAACAGAGAGGAATCATTTGCTCCAGTTGCTCTTCTTTCTCTTCTTGAAGATCCCTACACCCTCTATGGAATTAAAAAAGAAAAAAATGAGAAGAGAAAAAGGTACAGAATTATATATAGTTCATTTTGATTTATTTCTTTTGAATGGGAAGATTGATACATAGATGATCACGTGTTGCCAGAAGATTAAAACCTTCAATTATAATTTTAACTGAGCATTAATCTTACAGGCTAAACTAGATAAAAATAAAGCAGCTCAACTCTATGCATATATAATTTTTTTTTCCAAAAATAAAACAAAATTATCGTTGTTCTCATAGGATCAGGGATTAACTTGCAGTAGACCTCAATGAAGATTCTGTAGCAATGGTAAAGACATCTGCTCCCTCCAGGATGTAAAGAGATCCTGAGAGATTCTGAAAGATGGCTGAGAGCCTAAAATCCTTGATCCTTGAATCCTGTCCTGCCGCAGGCCACTCCCTGTGAGACCCCTGAGGGATAAATGTGCACCAGGGGAAGGACTGTGGGTGCAGATGCTTGATTGAGGACCTGTGACTGAGAACCCCCGACCTGGTGAGCCGCCTTACCCTTCCTATGAGGCCCAGGAAGGTCCAGTGCCTCTTGGTGCTCTCTCTCCTGAGCCCATCATTGGCTGTTGCCTTGGACTCCCAAACAAGTAAAGCTGTGGCTGACTTAATGTTTTTAAATGTGACCCATTCCTAGCACCCACCTCCTTTGAGGGGGCATCAGAAACAAGGAAGAAAGCAGGCAAGGGGGAGCATGATTCTCCTAGCTATCAATAGCTTTCCCTGTTCCACTAGAAAGAACATTTATTGATCACATTTTTTTTTCTCTTCTAATTTTATTTTATTTTTTTATTGTGCTTTAGGTGAAAATTCACAGCTCGAGTTAGTTTCTCATACAAAAATTTATACACATATTGTTATGTGACCCTAGTTGCTATCCTTACAACGTGACCATACATTCCTCTTTTCCACCCCGGATTGCCTGTGTCCATTCAACCAGTTCTGTCCCTTTCTGCCTTCTCATCCTGCCTCCAGACAGGAACTTCCCATTTAGTCTCCTGTATCTACTTGAACTAAGAGGCACGGTCTTCATGAGTATCATTTTATGTCTTATAGTCCAGTGTGTTCTTTGTCTGCAGAGTTGGCTTCAGGAATGGTTTCAGTTCTGGGTTAACAGAGAATCTGGGGGCCATGTCTTCTGAGGTTTCCGCAGTCTCAGTCAGACCATGAAGTCTGGTCTTTTTACTAGAATTTGAGTTCTGCACCCCACTTTTCTCCTGCTCCATCAGGGACTCTCTGTTTTCTTCCCTGCCAGGGCCGTCATTGGTGGTAACAGGGCACCATTATTGATCACTTTTGAACTTTTAATTTTTGCCATTAATAAAATATTTGCCAAACATTAAAGGTCAATACATTATTTAAAACCCGTTTCCACCGAGTCAGCTGCAACTCATGGCAACCCTATAGGACAGAGTAGAACTGCCCTAAAGGGTTTCCAAGAAGCACCTGGTAGATTCGACCTGCCAACCTTTTGGTTAGTATCCGTAGCCTTAACCACTGTACCGTCAGGGTTTCCAGGCAATATTTAGAGACCCAAGTTTAGAAAGTAATGGTTTGCTTTGCGAGATCTAAATCCCATGTTTACAGTCCAGGGTTTTAACTTTTTGTCCCTTGTAGCATTTCTCCAAATGCCCCTCTCTGTCTTTTCTCTTCTTCCATGAATGCTGTTACCTTGTTTATGTTCTTTAATCTTTTGCATTGTTTTTCTTCTGTCAGTCCATTATTTCCAGAGTTTTATGGTTCCCAGTGGTCCGTAGGACAAAGTGCTTCTTAACTAGACATAAAGGCTGTCCCCAGTCTGACTCCAGCTTCCCTTTCTTTCTACTGTTTGTATGAACAAGGTGTCCATTTATCTAAACTGGTCTGTGCCCCCTTTCTGTCCTTCCTGCATAGAAGTCCCCCTTCTTTTTTGTGTCAATGTTTGGTGGCCTTGATAGACCTTGGGCCTAGTAGCTGGATCAAGCTGTATTCCTAACCTGTCTCTAGCAGTTTTTAGAACTGTGATTTTGAGCAAAGTATTTAATTTCACTCAACCTCAATTATCTTTTTTTTTTGTGTGTGTATTTTGTTGTAGTTGTCAAGAACAGGCACAGCAAAACACACACCAATTTAACCATTACTACGTGTACAATTCACACGTGTACAATTCAGTGGCAGTGACTACATTCTTTCAGTTGTGCAGCCATTTTCACCCTCTTTTTCTTAGTTATTCCTCCCCCATGGACATAAACTCACTGCCCCCTAAGGTTCCTATCTGTTCTTTTGAGTTGCTCTTGTCAATTTGCTTCCGTGCAGATAGATCTTAAAAGAGCATAACGCTTAGGCAGACCTTTTTTACTTGTTAAGCTTAACTGTTGTTTGGTTTTAACAAAACTTCAGGGGATAATTTTGGTTTAAGGTTTAAAGATTATCTCAGGGCAGTTGTTTGAGGGGTGCAGCCAGCTTCTATGGCTCCAGAAAGTCTGGATTACATGAAAATTTGTAAATCTATTTTTCATTTCCCCTCTTTTGATCAGGATTTTGCTGTAAAATCTTTAATAAAAATGTTCAGCAGTGGTAGCTAGGCACCATCCAGTTCTTCTGGTCTCGTGGCAAAGGCGGCAGTTGTTCACGGAGCCAGTTAGCCACACATTCCATATCCTCCTGCTATTCCTGTCTGTCCTTCTTCCTCTGTTGCTCCAGGCGAAGAGAGACCATTTGTTGTGCTTTGGATGGCCGCTTGAAAGAGCCCAGGCACTACTCAACAAACCAGATGGTAGAATAAAAACACTGTATTACTGGCCAATTAATTGGGATATCCATGACCCAAAACCTCCAAACCAGGGAACCAAATCCCATGTGGTTTTTGGTTATACGTAAATAGCCTCAGCAGCTACTCTTTTTTGTTCTTGTGAATATTATTTTCTTATTTGCAGGATGAGTATTATAATACCTACTTTATAGGATACTTGTGAACTTAAAGTGAGGTGAAGCACTTAGCATGCCCTTGGGGGTACCCTCCCTCCCAAGTCCTCTTTCTGTCTGCCTAGCCCAGAGCTCTGAATATAAACTCATCACAGGTGCTTGCTGGTTAACTTATTGATGATCAGAATTTCAGGGCTGGTCTTTTTTTTTTCCTACATCACAATTATTATTATTATTTTTTAAGTGTGCTTTAAGTGAAAGTTTACAAATCAAGTCAGTCTCTCATACAAAAATTCATGTACACCTTGCTTTATGCTACTAATTGCTCTCCCCCTAATGAGACAGCCCACTCCTTCCCTCCACTCTCTGTTTTGGTGTCCATTGCAGCAGCTTCTAACCCGCTCTTCCCTCTCGTCTCCCCTCCAAACGGGAGATGCCAACATAGTCTCAAGTGTCTACTTGATCCAAGAAGCTCATTCTTCATGATCATCTTTTTCTATTCCATTGTCCAGTCCAATCCCTGTTTGAAGAACAGGCTTTGGGAGTGGTTCCTGTCCTGGGCTAACAGAAGGTCTGGGGGCCATGACCACTGGGGTCCTTCTAGTCTCAGTCAGACCATTAAGTCTGGTCTTTTTACGAGAATTTGGGGTCTGCATCCCAGTGCTCTCCTGGTCCCTCAGGGGTTCTCTCTTGTGTTCCCTGTCAGGGCTGTCATCGGTTGTAGTGGGCCACCATCTAGTTCTTCTGGTCTCAGGCTGATGTAGTCTCTGATTTATGTGTCCCTTTCTGTCTCTTGGGCTCATAATCGCCTTGTGTCCTTGGTGTTCTTCATTCTCCTTTGGTCCAGGTGGGTTGAGACCAATTGATGCATCTTAGGTGGCCACTTACTAGCGTTTAAGACCCCAGACACCAGTCTCCAAGGTGGGATGCAGAATGTTTTCTTAATAGGTTTTATTATGCCAGTTGACTTTGATGTCCCCTGAAACCATGATCCTGAAACCCCTGCCCCTGCCACACTGGCCTTCGAAGCATTCAGTTTATTTAGGGAACTTCTTTGCTTTTGGTTTAGTCCAGTTGTGCCGAACTCGCCTGTATTATATTTTGGTTTTCCCTTTACCTAAAGTAATTCTTATATACTATCTAATTAGTGAAAACCCCCACCCTGTCTTCCTCCCTCTTCCCTGTCGTAACCATCAGAGAATATTTTCTTTTCTGTTTAAACTGTTTCTGGAGTTCTTATAATAGTGGCCTTATACAATATTTGTCCTTTTTCACTCAGCATAATGCCTTCCAGATTCTTCCATGTTATGAAATGTTTCACAGATTCATCTTTATTGATGCCTACTCTTCCATTGTGTGAATATACCATAATTTATTTATCCATTCATCCACTGATGGGCACCTTGGTTGTTTCCATCCTTTTGCTGTTGTAAACAGTGCTGCAGTGAGCATGGGTGTGCACATATTTGTTCGCGTAAAGGCTCTTTAATCTCTGGGATATATTCCAAGGAGTGGGATTCCTGGATCATACAGTAGTTCTATATCTAGCTTTTTAAGGAAGTGCCAAATTGATTTCCAAAGTGGTTGTACCATTTTACATCCCCAGCAGCAGTGTAGAATTGTTCCAGTCTTTCTACAACCTCTCCAACAGTTGTTATGTTGTGCTTTTGGATTAATGCCAGCCCTGTTGGAGTGAGATGGAATCTCTTTGTAGTTTTGATTTGCATTTCTCTAATGGCTAATGATTGTGAGCATTTCCTCTTGTATCTGTTAGCTACCTGAATGACTTCTTTAGTGAAGTGTCTGTTTGTATGTTTTGCCTATTTTTTAATTGGGTTATTTTCTTTTTGCAGTTGAGTTTCTACAGTATCATGAAGATTTCAAGATCAGGGACTGATCAGAAATGTCACAGCTAAAAGCCTTTTCCCAGCCTGTAGGTAATATTTTGACTCTTTTGGTGATGTATTTGGATGAGCACAGGTGTTTGATTTTTAGCAGCTCCCAGTTTTCTAGTTTTGCTTCTGCATTTTTAATAATGTTTTATATTTTTTATACTGTTTATGCCATGAATTAGGGCTCCTAACGTTGTCCCTATTTTTTCTCCCATGATCTTTATCATTTTAGATTTTATATTTAGGTCTTTGATCCATTTTGAGTTAGTTTTTGTGCATGGAGTGAGGTATAGGTCTTGTTTCATTTTTTTGCAGATGGATATCCAGTTACGCCAGCACCATTTGTTAAAAAGACTGTCTTTTCCCCATTTAACTGTTTTGGGGCTTTTGTCAAATATCAGCTGGTCCTCTGTGGATGGAATTATGTCTGGATTCTCAATTCTGTTCCATTGGTCTATGTATCTGTTGTTGTACCAGTACCAGGCTGTTTTGACTAATGTGGCGGTATAATAGGTTCTAAAATCAGGTAGAGTGAGGCCTCCCACTTTGTTCTTCTTTTTCAGTAATGCTTTACTTATCCGAGGCTTCTTTCCCTTCCATATGAAGTTGGTGATTTGTTTCTCCATCTCCTTAAAGAATGTCATTGGGATTTGGATCGGAATTGCAATAAATGTATAGATTGCTTTTGGTAGAATGTTGTTGTGTCTGTTGGCTTGTCGTACCGTGGGGGTTTGTGTGTTGCTGTGATGCTGGAAGCTATGCCACCGGTATTCAGATACCAGCAGGGTCACCCATGGAGGACAGGTTTCAGCTGAGCTTCCAGACTAAGACAGACTAGGAAGAAGGACCCAGAAGTCTACTTCTGAAAAGCATTAGCCAGTGAAAACCTTATGAATAGCAGTGGAACATTGTCTGATATAGTGCTGGAAGATGAGGCCCCCAGGTTGGAAGCACTTAAAAGATGACTGGGGAAGAGCTGCCTCCTCAAAGTAGAAAAAAAAAAATTTTTTTTTTTAGTAGAGTCGACCTTAATGACGTGGATGGAGTAAAGCTTTCGGGACCTTCATTTGCTGATGTGGCATGACTCAGAATGAGAAGAAACAGCTACAAACATCCATTAATAATCAGAACCTGGAATGTACGAAGTATCAATCTAGGAAAATTGGAAATCATAAAAAATTAAACGGAATGCATAAACATCGATATCCTAGGCATTAGTGAGCTGAAATGGACTGGTATTGGCCATTTTGAATCAGACAATCATAGAGTCCACTATGCTGGGAATGACAACTCGAAGAGGAATGGTGTTGCATTCATCGTCAAAAAGAACGTTTCAAGATGAATCCTGAAGTACAACGCTGTCAGCGATAGGATAATATCCATATGCCTACAAGGAAGACCAGTGAAGATGACTATTATTCTAATTTACCCACCAACCACTAGCGCCAAAGATGAAGAAATAGGAGATTTTTATCAGCTGCTGCAGTCTGAAATTGATCGAACATGCAATCCAGATGCATTGATTGTTACTGGCAATGGGAATGTGAAAGCTGGAAACCAAGAAGGATCAGTAGTTGGAAACTGTGGCCTTGGTGATAGAAACAATGCCCGAGATTGAATGATAGAATTTTGCAAGACCAACGACTTCTTCATTGCAAATACCTTCTTTCACCAACATAAACGGCGACTATACACATGGACCTGGCCAGATGGAACACACAGAAATCAAATTGACTACATCTGTGGAAAGAGAGAATGGAAAAGCTCAATATCATTAGTCAGAACAAGGCCTGGGGCTGATTGTGGAACAGACCATCAGTTGCTCTGATGCAAGTTCAAGCTGAAACTGAAGGAAATCAGAGCAAGTCCACGAGAGCCAAAATATGACCTTGAGTATATCCCACCTGAATTTAGAGACCATCTCAAGAACAGGTTTGACACATTGAACACTAAAGACCGAAGACCAGACGAGTTGTGGAATGACATCAAGGACATCACCCATGAAGAAAGCAAGAGGTCACTGAAAAGACAGGAAGGACAGAAAAGACCAAGATGGATGTCAGAGGAGACTCTGAAACTTGCTCTTGAGCATTGAGTAGCTAAAGCAAAAGGAAGAATTGATGAAGTAAAAGAACTGAACAGAAGATTTCAAAGGGCCTCTCAAGAAGACAAAGTAAAATATTATAATGACATGTGCAAAGAGCTGGAGATGGAAAACCAAAAGGGAAGAACACGCTCGGCGTTTTTCAAGCTGAAAGAACTGAAGAAAAACTTCAAGCCTCGAGTTGTAATGGTGAAGGATTCCAGGGGGAAAATATTAAAGGACGCAGGAAGCATCAAAAGAAGATGGAAGGACTACAAAGAGTCATTATACCAAAAAGAATCAGTCGATATTCAACCATTTCAAGAGGTGGCATAGGATCAGGCACCGATGGTACTGAAGGAAGAAGTCCAAGCTGCTCTGAAGGTATTGGCGAAAAACAAGCCTTCAGGAATTGATGGAATATCAATTGAGATGTTTCAACAAACAGATGCAGCGCTGGAGGTGCTCACTTGTTTATGCCAAGAAATATGGAAGACAGTTTCCTGGCCAACTGATTGGAAGAGATCCCTATTTATGCCTATTCCCAAGAAAGGTGATCCAACCGAATGTGGAAATTATAGAACAATATCATTAATATCACACACAAGCAAAATTTTACTGAAGTTCATTCAAAAATGGCTACAGCAGTATATCAGCAGAGAACTGCCAGAAATTCAGGCTGGTTTCAGAAGAGGACGTGGAGCCAGGGATACCATTGCTGATGTCAGATGGATCTTGGCTGAAAGCAGAGAATACCGGAAGGATGTTTACCTGTGTTTTATTGACTATGCAAAGGCATTCAACTGTGTGGATCATAACAAACTATGGGCAACAATGCAAAGAATGGGAATTCCAGAACTCTTAATTTTGCTCATGAGGAACCTTTACATAGATCAAGAGGCAGTTGTTTGGACAGAACAAGGGGATACTGATTGGTTTAAAGTCAGGAAAGGTGTGCGTCAGGGTTGTATTCTTTCACCATACCTATTTAATCTGTATGCTGAACAAATAATACGAGAAGCTGGACTCTATGAAAAAGAATGGGGCATCAGGATTGGAGGAAGACTCATTAACAACCTGCATTATGCAGATGACAGAACCTTGCTTGCTGAAAGTGAAGAGGACTTGAAGCACTTATTAATGAAGGTCAGAGACCACAGCCTTCAGTATGGATTGCGCCTCAACATAAAACAAAAATCCTCACAAGTGGGCCAATGAGCAACATCATGGTAAACGGAGAAAAGATTGAAGTTGTCAAAGATTTCATTTTACTTGGATCCACAATCAACAGCCATGGAAGCAGCAGTCAAGAAATCAAAAGACACATCGCATTGGGCAAATCTGCTGCAAAGGACGTCTTCAAAGTGTTGAAGAGCAAAGATATCACCCTGAAATCTAAGGTGCGCCTGACCGAAGCCATTGTATTTTCAGTCACATCATATGCATGTGAAAGCTGGACAATGGATAAGGAAGACCGAAGAAGAGTTGACGGCTTTGAATTTTGGTGTTGGCCAAGAATATTGTATATACCATGGACTGCCAAAAGAACGAACAAATCTGCCTTGGAAGAAGTGCGGCCAGAATGCTCCTTAGAAGCAGGGATGGCGAGTCTGCGTCTTACATACTTTGAACGTGTTGTCAGGAGGGATCAGTCCCTGGAGAAGGATATCATGCTTGGCAGAGTGCAGGGTCAGCAGAAAAGAGGAAGACCCTCAACAAGGTGGATTGACATAGTGGCTGCAACAATGAGCTCAAGCATAACAATTGTAAGGATGGCTCAGGACCGGCCAGTGTTCCGTTCTGTTGTGCATAGGTCACTATGAGTTGGAACCGCCTCGTTGGCACCTAACAACAGCAACAGCATCCTCGAGCAAGGTAAGTTTTTCCACTTATGTAAGTCTCTTTTGGTTTCTTATAGAAGTCTACTGTAGTTTTTTTTGTAAAGTCTTTTACATCTCTGGTAAGATTTATTCCTAAGTATTTTATCTTCTTGGGGACTATTGTAAATGGTATTGATTTGGTAGTTTCTTCCTCGATGTTCTTTTTGTTGGTATAGAGGAATCCAACTGATTTTTGTGTATTTATCTTGTATCCTGATCCTCTGCTGAACTCTTCTGTTAGTTTCAGTGTTTTCTTGAGGATTCCTTAGGCTTTTCTGTCAATAAGATCCTGGCATCTGCAAATAGACATACTTTCACTTCTTCCTTGCCAATCTGTATGCCCTTTATTTCTTTATCTAGCCTAATTGCTCTAGTTAGGACCTCCAGCACAATGCTGAATAAGAGTGGTGATAAAGGGCATCCTTGTCTGGTTCCGTATCTCAATGGGAGTGCTTTCAGGCTCTGTGCATTTAGGGTGATGTTGGCTATTGGCCTTGTATAAAAATGCCCTTTATTATGTTGAACAATTTTTCTTCTATTCCTGTTTTGCTGAGAGTTTTTATCATGAATAGGTGTTGAACTTTTTCAAATGTGTTTTGTGCATTTGATAAAATCATGTGATTCTTGATTTTGTTTTATTTAGAGAGTACGTTAATTGTTTTTCTACTGTTGAATCCTCTGCATTTGTGTTTTGTGCATTTGATAAAATCATGTGATTCTTGATTTTGTTTTATTTAGAGAGTACGTTAATTGTTTTTCTAATGTTGAATCCTCTGCATAGCTGGTATAAATCCCACTTGGTCATGGTGAATTATTTTCTTTGATATGTTGTTGAATTCTATTGGCTACAATTCTGTTGAGGATTTTTTCATCTAAGTTCATGAGGGATGTAGGTCTGTAATTTTCTTTTTTCGTGGTGCCTTTACCTGGTTTTGGTATTGGGGATATGCTGGCTTCATAGAATGAGTTTGGGATTATTTTTTTTTATATACTCTGACATACCTTTAGTAGTAGTGGTGTTAACTCTTCTCTGAAAGTTTGTTAAAACTGCAGTGAAGCTGGTGGGCCAGGGCTTTTTTTGGCTAGGAATTTTTTGATACCTTTTTGAAACTCTTTTTTCGTTATGAGTCTGTTTAGTTGTTCTACCCTTGTTTATGTGAATTTAGGTAGGTATTCTTTTTCCAGGAATTCCTCCATTTCTTTTAGGTTTTCAAACTTGTGTTTATTGTAATTTGATATGATTCATATGATTCTTTTAATTTCAATTGGGCCTGTTGTAATATCACCCATCTCATTTCTTGTTTGGGTTGTTTGCTTCCTCTCCTGTTTTTCTTTTGTGAGTTTGGCCAATGGTTTATCAATTTTGTTGATTTTTTCAAAAAACCAGCTTTTTGTCCTGTTAATTCTTTCAGTTGTTTTTGTTTTTTATTTCATTTAGTTCTGCTGTAGTTTTTATTATTTGTTTTCTTCTGATGCCTGAGGGTTTCTTTTATTGCTCTCTTTCTATTTGTTCAAGTTGTAGGGATAACTCTTTGATTTTGGCCTTTTCTTCTTTTTTGTATGTGTGCATTTATTGATATAAATTGACCTCTGAACACTGCTTTTGCTGTGTCCCCATGTTTCTGATAGAAAGTGTTTGCATTCTCATTGGATTCTCTGAATTTCTTTATTCCATCCTTAATGTCTTCTATAATCCAGTCTTTTTTGAGCAGGATATTGTTCAGTTTCCAAGTGTTTGATTTCTTTTCCCTGCTTTTTCTGTTACTGATTTCTACTTTTATGGCCTTGTGGTCAGAGAAGATTTTTTGTAATATTTCAGTGTTTTGGATTCTGCTAAGGCTTGCTTTATGAACTAATATGTGGTTTGTTCCAAATAATGTTCCATGTGGGTTGTAAAAGAAAGTCCACTTGGCTGCTGTGGGGTGGAGTGTTCTGTATATGTCTATGAGGTCAAGTTGGTTTGATTGTGCCATTTAGATCTTCTGTGTCTTTATTAAGTTTCTTTCTGGATGTCGTGTCCTTCACTGAAAGTGGTGTGTTGAAATCTCCTACTATTATTGTGGAGCTCTCTATCTCACTTTTCAATGCTGATAGAGTTTGTTTTATGTATCTTGCAGCCCTGTCACTGGGTGCATAAATATTTAATATGGTTATGTCTTCTTAGTATATTGTCCCTTTAATCATTATATAGTATCCTTCCTTATCCATTGTGATAGATTTAACTTTAAAGTCTGTTTTGTCAGAAATTAGTCTTGCCACTCCTGCTGTTTTTTGATTGTTGTTTGCTTGATATATATTTTTCCATCCTTTGAGTTATAGTTTGTTTTTATTCCTAAGCCTAAAGTGTGTCTCTTGTAGGCAGCATATAGCCAGATCTTGTTTTTAATCCATTCTGCCACTCTTTCTTTATTGGTGTGTTCAGTCCATTTACATTCAGCGTAATTATAGATAGGTATGATTTTTTTTTTAATGAATTTAGTGCTATCATTTTGATGTCTTTTTTTTTTGTGTGTTATTGACAGCTTCTTTTTCCCACTTAATATTATGTGTTGAGTAGATTATATATTGTCTTTTCCTCATATTCATTGTTGTTTATTTTGTTTCTGCTGAGTCTCTATTTTTTTCTTGTATTTTATTTTGATGTGTAGGATAGTTTTTGTCCTTAGTGATTATGTTATTATTTCCCCTATTTTTCTAAATTTAAGCCTAATCTTTATTTCTTTGTATCGCCTTATCTTCCTCTCCATATGGAAGATCTATGACTACATTTCTTAGTCCCTCTTTATTGTTTTAATGTTGTCTTCTTTTACATAATACCATTGCCATTTTCCTATCTTGAGTGTCTTTGTTTGTTTGTTTATTTTTGTGATTTCCCTATCTTGGTTGACTTTTGATTGCCCTGCCCAGTGTTCTAGTCTTGGGTTGATACCTGATATTATTGATTTTCTAACCAAGGAATGCCCTTTAGTATTTCTTGTAGTTTTGGTTTGGTTTTTACAAATTCCCTAAACTTCTGTTGATCTGGAAATGTCCTAATTTCATCTTCATGTTTGAGAAACAGTTTTGCTGGATATATGATTCTTGGCTGGGAGTTTTTTTCCTTCAGTTTTTTATATAAGTCATCCCATTGCTTTCTTGTCTGCATGGTTTCTGCCTAGTAGTCTGAACTTACTGACTCTCCTTCGTAGGTGACTTTTTACTTGTCCCTAGGTGCTCTTAAAATTTTCTCTTTATCTTTGGTTTTGGCAAGTTCGATTATAATATTTCTTGTTGACTTTTAAAATCTACCTTATGTGGAGTTCATTGAGCATCTTGGATAGATATCTTCTCCTCTTCCATGATGTCGGGGAAGTTTTCTACCAACAAATCTTCAACAATTCTCTCTGTATTTTCTCTTACCCCTCCCTGTTCTGGTACTCCAGTCACCTGTAGGTTATTTCTATTGATAGTGTCTGACATGATTCTTAAGGTTTCTTCATTTTTTAAAATTCTTTTATCTGATTTTTCTTCAAATATGCTAGTGCCAAGTGCTTTATCTTCAAGTTCAGAAATTCTGCCTTCCACTTGCTAAGTTCCACTCCTCTGACTTTCTATTGATTTGTCTACTTCTATAATTTTTTTTTTAATAATTTTATTGTTAATCCTCTGAGTTTCTGATTGCTGTCTCTCTATGGATGTTTCCAGCCTATTGAATTTTTCATTATGTTCCTGAATAATGTTTTCAAGTTCTTCAATTGCTTTATCTCTGTGTTCCTTAGCTTGTTCTGCATATTTCCTGATTTTCTTCCTGATGTCTTGAAGGGCTCTGTATATTAATCTTTTGTATCCTGCCCTAGCAATTCCGGGGAGGCACTTTCATCTAGAGGCTCCCTTGAGTGTTCATTTTGAGGGCTTGTCGAGGCGATCATGGTCTGTTTCTTTATGTCACTTGATATTGACTGTTGTCTCCGAGCCATCTATAAGTTATTGTATTAGTTTATTTTATGCTTGCTTAATTTTTTTTTTTTTTTTTTTTTTTTACTGTGTCATAGCTTCTTCCTTTGTTTTTCTTTGATGTGTCCAAATGGGTTGCTTGAGTGAGCTAGATTAATTATTTTTGCTTTCTGAGCTCTGACATCCTTTCCCCGGATGGGTAGAGCTGTTATCAGGTATATCAGTCTAGGAGTCCTTTCACGTTTTTTGTATGAATTCTATTCCGTTGTCCAGGTAGCTGATCATCAAGTGTGTGGTACAGACGCTGTCCTACAGTATTAGAGGGGCAGAGGTGAGTGGTGTAGGTACTGGTATCTGGTTGCAGCAGGGGGTCACACTCTGAAAAAGGCAGGGGGCTGAGAATAGTCTCCCACGTGTCTCTGAGGAAAGCGTGTTCCTATTCCCTAGAGCATACAGGTGGGTGGGTTCTGCAGGTGGACCATGGGCACCCGGTGTTTTTGGTTGTAAGGATTGGGAGGTACCAGTTTTCCTTGGACCCCTGTTACAGGTGGCTGGGTGACCTGAGAGGAGCCACCAGTCCTTAGGTCCCTTATTTGGGTAGGTGAGGATCCTGTTTCATAGGCAATGTCAGACATCAAACACCTACCTCTCCGCCACACAGCCAAAATGGCTGGAGTCTGCCAACAAGGGGCTTTTCTCCTGAAATAGGCCCACACAGGTCCATGCAGAGGGGAAAGGTACTGAAAGCCCACGGACTGTTTATGCCTGGAAAGGAGCTGCTTCTATCCTGAGCTTCACTGGTTGGTGGCTCTGGCAAATTATCTTTTCCCCCAACTGCAAATTTATTCATTCTCCAAGGCTGGGAAGATAGCTCTAGGCACTCAACAGGGCCTATCTCTGACCCGGTGAAATCAGCCACTGAAGGCAGCTTTGGAGTGGGGGTGATCTGCCAGGCACTCCTTGGAAACTCTACGGGGCAGTTCTACTCTGTCCTATAGGGTCGCTGAGTCAGAATCGACTCAACGACAGTGGGGTTTTTTTTGTTTTTTTTTTGGTTTAGTTAAGTGCTATGCACTGTTCCAGGCTTTGCTAACGATACTGGTGCATTACTTTTTTATTGTTAGGTGCTGTCCAGTTGGCTCCGACTCATAGCGAACCTGTGTACCACAGAATGAAACACTGCCTCGTTCTGCGCCATGCTCACAGTCCTTGTTACACTTGAGCACATTGTTGGAGCTGCTGTGTCAGTCTGTCTCTTTGAGGGTTTTCCTCTGTCCGCTGACCGTGTACTTTACCGAGCATGATGTTCTTCTCCAGGGACTGATCCCTCCTGACAACATGTCCAAAGTATGTAAGGCTCAGTTTTGTCATCCTTCTAAGGAGCATTCCGTTCTGGTTGTACTTCTTCCGAGACAGATTTCTTCATTCTTTTGACAGTCCATGGTATATTCGATATTCTTTGCCAACACCACAATTCAAAGGCGTCAATTCTTCCATCTCCCTTCTTCGTAGTCCAGCTTTCTAACGCTTCTGATATGATTGAAAATCCCATGGCTTGGGTAAAGCACACCTTAGTCGTCAATGTGACATCTTTGCTTTCCAACACTTTAAAGTGGTCTTTTGCAGCCGATTTGCCCAATGCAACACATCTTTTGACTTCTTGACTTCTGCTTCCAGGGGTGTTGATTGTGTGTCCAAGTAATATGAAATCCTTGACAACTTCAGTCTTTTTTTCATTTATCATGATGTTGTTTACTGGTCCAGTTGTGAGGATTTTTGTTTTCTTTATATTAAGGTGTAATCCATACTGAAGGCTGTGGTCTTTGATGTTCATCATTAAATGCCTCAAGTCCTCTTCACTTTGGGCAAGCAAGGTTGTGTCGTCTGCATATTGCAGGTTGTCATGAGTCTTCCTCCAATCCTGATGCCCCATTCTTCTTCATATAGTCCAGCTTCTTGGATTATTTGCTAAGCATACGAATTGAATAAGTATGGTGCATGGATACAACCTTAATGCGCAACTTTCCTGACTTTAAACCACACGGTATTCCCTTGTTCTCTCCGGACAACTGCCTCTTGATCTATGTACAGTTTCCTCATGAGCACAATTAATTGTTTTGGAATTCCCATGCTTCACAATTTTATCCATAATTTGTTATGATCCACAGAGTCGAATGAATGTCTTTGCATAGTCAACAAAACACAGGTAAACATCCTTCTGGTACTCTCTGCTTTCAGCCAGGGTCCATCTGACATCAGCAATGATATCCCTGGTTCCACATCCCCTTCTGAATCTGGCTTGAGTTTCTAGCAGTTCCCTGTCGATATACTACTACAGCTACTTTTGAATGCTCTTCAGTGAAATTTTGCTTGAGTGTGATGTTAATGATATCGTTCGATAATTTCTGCATTCAGTTGGGTCACCTTTCTTGGGAATAGGCATAAATATGCCTCTCTTCCAGCCGGTTGGCCAGGTAGCTGTCATCCAGTGCTGCCTCCGTTTGTTGAAACATCTCAGTTGGTATTCCGTCAATTCTTGGAGTCTTGTTTTTCGCAAATACCTTCAGTGCAGCTTGAACTTATTCCTTTGGTGCTGTCGGTTTCTGATCATATGTTCCCTCTTGAAATGGTTGAAAGTTGATCCATTCTTTTCGGTATAATGATTCTGTGTATTCCTTCCATCTTCTTCTGATGCTTTCTTCGTCGTTTAATATTTTCCCCATAGAATCCTTCACTGTTGCAACTTGGGGCTTGAATTTTTTCTTCAGTTCTTTCAGCTTGAGAAATGCCGAGAATATGCTTCCCTTTTGGTTTTCTATCTCCAGCTCTTTACACATGTCATTCAAATACTTAGTCTTCTCGAGCCATCCTTTGAAATCTTCTGTTCAGTTCTTTTACTTCATTGATTCTTCCTTTTGCTTTAGCTGCTCAATGTTCAAGAGCAAGATTCAGAGCCTCTTCTGACATCCATTTTGGTCTTTTCTTCCCTGTCTTCTTAATGCCTCTTGCTTTTAAAAAAAATTTTATGGTGCTTTAAGTGAAAGTTTATAAATCATACCAAAATTTACAAACACCTTGCTATATACTCCTAATTGCTCTCCCCCTAATGAGACAGCACACTTCTTCCCTTCACTATGTCTTATGTCCATTCGGCCATCTTCTGACCCACTCTGCCCTCTCCTCTCCCCTCCAGACAGGAGATGCCAAGATAGTCTCATGTGTCTACTTGAGCCAATAAGCTCATTGTTCCCCAGTATCAGTTTCTATCCCATAGTCCAGTCCCTGTCTGAAGAGTTGGCTTTGGGAATGGTTCCTGTCTTGGGCTAACAGAAGGTCTAGGGACCATGACCTCCAGGGTCCCTCCAGTGTCCGTCAGACCATTAATTCTGGTCCTTTTACGTGAATTTGGGGTCTGCATCCTACTGCTCTCCTGCTCACTCAGGGGTTCTCTGTTGTGTTCCCTGTCAGGGCAGTCATCGGTTGTAGTGGGGCACCATCTAGTTCTACAGGTCTCAGGCTAATGTAGTCTCTGCGTTATGTGGCCCTTTCTGCTTCTTGGGCTCATAATTACCTTGTGTCTTTGGTGTTCTTCATTGTCACTTGCTCCAGGTGGGTTGAGACCAATTGATGCATCTTAGATGGCCACTTGCTGGCATTTAAGACCCCAGATGCCACTCTCCAGAGTGGGATGCAGAATGTTTTCTTAATAGATTTTATTATGGCAAATGACTTAGATGTCCCCTGGACCCATGGCCCCCAAACTCCTGCCCCTGCTATGCTTTCTTCTTCTGTCATGTCTTTGATGTTATTCCACAACTCATCTGGTCTTCGGTCATTAGTGTTCAACGCTTCAAATCTAATTTTTTTTTTATTAACTTTTATTAAGCTTCAAGTGAACGTTTACAAATCCAATCAGTCTGTCACATATAAGTTTACATACATCTTACTCCGTACTCCCACTTGCTCTCCCCCTATTGAGTCAGCCCTTTCAGTCTCTCCTTTTGTGACAATTTTGCCAGCTTCCCTCTCTCTCTATCCTCCCATCCCCCCTCCAGACAAGAGATGCCAACACAATCTCAAGTGTCCACCTGATATAATTAGCTCACTCTTCATCAGCATCTCTCTCCCACCCACTGACCAGTCCCTTTCATGTCTGATGAGTTGTCTTTGGGGATGGTTCCTGTCCTGTGCCAACAGAAGGTCTGGGGACCATGGCTGCCGGGATTCCTCTAGTCTCAGTCAGACCATTAAGTATGGTCTTTTTATGAGAATTTGGGGTCTGCATCCCACTGATCTCCTGCTTCCTCAGGAGTTCTCTGTTGTGCTCCCTATCAGGGCAGTCATTGATTGTGGCCGGGCACCAACTAGTTCTTCCGGTCTCAGGCTGATGTACGTCTCTGGTTCATGTGGCCCTTTCTGTCTCTTGGGCTCATAGTTGTCGTGTGACCTTGGTGTTCTTCATTTTCCTTTGCTCCAGGTGGGTTGAGACCAATTGATGCATCTTAGAGTGGCCGCTTGTTAGCATTTAAGACCCCAGACGCCACATTTCAAAGTGGGATGCAGAATGTTTTCATAATAGAATTATTTTGCCAGTGGACTTAGAAATCCCCTCAAACCATGGTCCCCAGACCCTCGCCCTTGCTCCGCTGACCTTTGAAGCATTCATTTTATCCCGGAAACTTCTTTGCTTTTGGTCCAGTCCAATTGAGCTGACCTTCCATGTATTGAGTGTTGTCCTTCCCTTCACCTAAAGCAGTTCTTATCTACTGATTAATCAATAAAAAACCCTCTCCCTCCCTCCCTCCCTCCCCTCCTGGTAACCACAAAAGTATGTGTTCTTCTCAGTTTATACTGTTTCTCAAGATCTTATAATAGTGGTCTTATACAATATTTGTCCTTTTGCCTCTGACTCATTTCGCTCAGCATAATGCCTTCCAGGTTCCTCCATGTTATGAAATGTTTCACAGATTGGTCACTGTTCTTTGTCGATGCGTAGTATTCCATTGTGTGAATATACCACAATTTATTTACCCATTCATCCGTTGATGGACACCTTGGTTGCTTCCAGCTTTTTGCTATTGTAAACAGAGCTGCAATAAACATGGGTGTGCATATATCTGTTTGTGTGAAGGCTCTTGTATCTCTAGGGTGTATTCCGAGGAGTGGGATTTCTGGGTTGTATAGTAGTTCTATTTCTAACTGTTTAAGATAACGCCAGATATATGTCCAAAGTGGTTGTACCATTTTACATTCCCACCTGCAGTGTATATCAGTTCCAATCTCTCCACAGCCTCTCCAACATTTATTATTTTGTGTTTTTTGGATTAATGCCAGCCTTGTTGGTGTGAGATGGAATCTCATCGTAGTTTTAATTGCATTTCTCTAACGGCTAATGATCGAGAGCATTTTCTCATGTATCTGTTGGCTGCTTGAATATCTTCTTTAGTGAAGTGTGTGTTCATATCCTTTGCCCACTTCTTGATTGGATTGTTTGTCTTTTTATGGTTGAGTTTTGACAGAATCATGTAAATTTTAGAGATCAGGCGCTGGTTGGAGATGTCATAGCTGAAAATTCTTTCCCAATCTGTAGGTGGTCTTTTTACTCTTTTGGTGAAGTCTTTAGATGAGCATAGGTGTTTGATTTTTAGGAGCTCCCAGTTATCTGGTTTCTCTTCATCATTTTTGGTAATGTTTTGTATTCTGTTTATGCCTTGTATTAGGGCTCCTAGGGTTGTCTCTATTTTTTCTTCCATGATCTTTATCGTTTTAGTCATTATGTTTAGGTCTTTGATCCACTTGGAGTTAGTTTTTGTGCATGGTGTGAGGTATGGGTCCTGTTTCATTTTTTTGCAAATGGATATCCAGTTATGCCAGCACCATTTGTTAAAAAGACTATCTTTTCCCCAATTAACTGACACTCGTCCTTTGTCAAATATCAGCTGCTCATATGTGGATGGATTTATATCTGGGTTCTCAATTCTGTCGCATTGGTCTATGTGCCTGTTGTTGTACGAGTACCAGGCTGTTTTGACTAATAGCTTCTGAAATCCGGTAGAGTGAGGCCTCCCACTTTCTTCTTCTTTTTCAGTAATGCTTTGCTTATCCGGGGCTTCTTTCCCTTCCATATGAAATTGGTGATTTGTTTCTCTATCCCCTTAAAATATGGCATTGGAATTTGGATCAGAAGTGCGTTATATGTATAGATGGCTTTTGGTAGAATAGACATTTTTACTATGTTAAGTCTTCCTATCCATGAGCTAGGTATGTTTTTCCACTTAAGTATGTGCTTTTGAATTTCTTGTAGTAGAGCTTTGTAGTTTTCTTTATATAGGTCTTTTACATCCTTGGTAAGATTTATTCCTAAGTATTTTATCTTCTTGGGAGCTACTGTGAATGGTATTGATTTGGTGATTTCCTCTTCAGTGTTCTTTTTGTTGATGTAGAGGAATCCAAGTGATTTTTGTATGTTTATTTTATAACCTGAGACTCTGCCAAACTCTTCTATTAGTTTCAGTAGTTTCCTGGAGGATTCCTTAGGGTTTTCTGTGTATAAGATCATGTCATCTGCAAATAGTGATAACTTTACTTCCTCCTTGCCAATCCGGATACCTTTTATTTCTTTGTCTAGCCTAATTGCCCTGGCTAGGACTTCAAGCACGATGATGAATAAGATCTGTGATAAAGGGCATCCTTGTCTGGTTCCCATTCTCAAGGGAAATGCTTTGAGGTTCTCTCCATTTAGAGTGATGTTGGCTGTTGACTTTGCATAGATGCCCTTTATTATGTTGAGGAATTTTCCTTCAGTTCCTATTTTGCTGAGAGTTTTTATCATAAATGGGTGTTGGACTTTGTCAAATGCCTTTTCTGCATCAATTGATAAGATCATGTGGTTTTTGTCTTTTGTTTTATTTATATGGTGGATTACATTAATGGTTTTTCTAATATTAAACCAGCCTTGCATACCTGGTATAAATCCCACTTGGTCGTGTTGGATTATTTTTTTGATATGTTGTTAGATTCTATTGGCTGGAATTTTGTTGAGGATTTTTGCATCTGTGTTCATGAGGGATATAGGTCTATAATTTTCTTTTTTTGTGATGTCTTTTTTACCTGGTTTTGGTATCAGGGAAATGGTGGCTTCATAGAATGAGTTGGGTAGTATTCCATCATTTTCTATGCTTTGAAATACCTTCAGTAGTAGTGGGGTTAACTCTTCTCTGAAAGTTTGGTAGAACTCTGCAGTGAAGCCGTCCGGGCCAGGGCTTTTTTTTGTTGGGTGTTTTTTGATTACCTTTTCAATCTCTTTTTTTGTTATGGGTCTATTTAGTTGTTCTACCTCTGAATGTGTTAGTTTAGGTAGGTAGTGTTTTTCCAGGAATTCATCCATTTCTTCTAGGTTTTCAAATTTGTTAGAGTACAGTTTTTCGTAATAATCTGAAATGATTCTTTTAATTTCATTTGGTTCTGTTGTGATGTGGTCCTTCTCCTTTCTTATTCGGGTTATTTGTTTCCTCTCCTGTATTGCTTTAGTCAGTTTAGCCAATGGTTTATCTATTGTGTTAATTTTTTTCAAAGAACCAGCTTTTGGCTTTGTTAATTCTTTCAATTGTTTTTCTGTTCTCTAATTCATTTAGTTCAGCTCTAATTTTTATTATTTGTTTTCTTCTGGTACCTGATGGATTCTTTTGTTGCTCAGTTTCTATTTGTTCAAGTTGTAGGGACAGTTCTCTGATTTTGGCTCTTTCTTCTTTTTGTATGTGTGCATTTATCGATATAAATTGGCCTCTGAGCACTGCTTTTGCTGTGTCCCAGAGGTTTTGATAGCAAATATTTTCATTCTCGTTACATTCTGTGAATTTCCTTATTTACTCCTTGATGTCTTCTATAGCCCAGTCTTTTTTCAGGAGGGTATTGTTCATTTTCCAAGTATTTGATTTCTTTTCCCTAGTTTTTCTGTTATTGATTTCTAGTTTTATTGCCTTGTGGTCTGAGAAGATGCTTTGTAATATTTCGATGTTTTGGACTCTGCAAAGGTTTGTTTTATGACCTAATATGTTGTCTATTCTAGAGAGTGTGCCATGTGCACTAGAAAAAAAAGTATACTTTGCAGCAGTTGGGTGGAGAGTTGTGTATAAGTCAATGAGGTCAAGTTGGTTGATTGTTGTAATTAGGTCTTCCATGTCTCTATTGAGCTTCTTACTGGAAGTCCTGTCCTTCTCCGAAAGTGGTGTGTTGAAGTCTCCTACTATAATTGTGGAGGTGTCTATCTCACTTTTCCGTTCTGTTAAAATTTGATTTATGTATCTTGCAGCCCTGTCATTGGGTGCATAAATATTTAATATGGTTATGTCTTCCTGATCAATTGTCCCTGTTATCATTATATAGTGTCCTTCTTTATCCTTTGTGGTGGATTTAACTTTGAAGTCCATTTTGTCAGAAATTAATATTGCTACTCCTCCTCTTTTTTGCTTATTGTTTGCTTGATATATTTTTTACATCCTTTGAGTTTTAGTTTGTTTGTGTCTCTAAGTCTAAGGTGTGTCTCTTGTAGGCAGCATATAGATGGATCGTGTCTCTTTATCCAGTCTGAGACTCTCTGTCTCTTTATTGGTGCATTTAGTCCATTTACATTCAGTGTAATTATAGATAAATAAGTTTTTGGTGCTGTTATTTTGATGCCTTTTTATGTGTGTTGTTGACAATTTCATTTTTCCACATACTTTTTTGTGCTGAGATGTTTTTGTTAGTAAATTGTGAGATCCTCATTTTCATAGTGTTTGACTTTACGTTAGTTGAGTCGTTAAGTTTTTCTTGGCTTTTATCTTGAGTTATGGAGTTGTTATACCTTTTTGTGGTTACCTTATTATTTACCCCTATTTTTCTAAGTAAAAACCTAACTTGTATTGTTCTATATCGCCTTGTATCACTCTCCATCTGGCAGTTCAATGCCTCCTGTATTTAGTCCCTCTTTTTGATTATTGTGAACTTTTACCTATTGACTTCCATGATTCCCTGTTATGTGTATTTTTTTTTAATTAATCTTAATTTGTTTGTTTTTGTGATTTCCCTATTTGAGTTGATATCAGGACGTTCTGTTTTGTGACCTTGTGTTGTGCTGGTATCTGATATTATCGGTTTTCTGACCAAACAATATCCTTTAGTATTTCTTGTAACTTTGGTTTGGTTTTTGCAAATTCTCTAAACTTGTGTTTATCTGTAAATATCTTAATTTCGCCTTCATATTTCAGAGAGAGTTTTGCTGGATATATGATCCTTGGCTGGCAGTTTTTCTCCTTCAGTGCTCTGTATATGTCGTCCCATTCCCTTCTTGCCTGCATGGTTTCTGCTGAGTAGTCTGAACTTATTCTTATTGATTCTCCCTTGAAGGAGACCTTTCTTTTCTCCCTGGCTGCTTTTAAAATTTTCTGTTTATCTTTGGTTTTGGCGAGTTTGATGATAATATGTCTTGGTGTTTTTTCTTTTTGGATCAATCTGAAATGGGGTTCGATGAGCATCTTGGATGGATAATCCTTTTGTCTTTCATGATGTCAGGGAAGTTTTGTGTCAGGAGTTCTTCAGCTATTTTCTCTGTGTTTTCTGTCCCCTCTCCCTGTTCTGGGACTCCAGTCACACGCAAGTTATCTTTCTTGATACAGTCCCACATGATTCTTAGGGTTTCTTCATTTTTTTATTCTTTTATCTGATTTTTTTTCAGCTATGTTGGTGTTGATTCCCTGGTCCTCCAGATGTCCCAGTCTGCATTCTAATTGCTCGAGTCTGCTCCTCTGACTTCCTATTGCGTTGTCTAATTCTGTAATTTTATTGTTAATCTTTTGGATTTCTACATGCTGTCTCTCTGTGGATTCTTGCAACTTATTAATTTTTCCACTATGTTCTTGAATAATCTTTTTGAGTTCTTCAACAGTTTTATCAGTGTGTTCCTTGGCTTTTTCTGCACTTTGCCTTATTTCGTTTCTGATGTCTTGAAGCTTTCTGTAAATTAGTTTTTTATATTCTGTATCTGATAATTCCAGGATTGTATCTTCATTTGGGAAAGATTTTGATTCTTTTGTTTGGGGGATTGGAGAAGCTGTCATGGTCTGCTTCTTTATGTGGTTTGATATGGACTGCTGTCTCCGAGCCATCACTGGGAAACTAGTTTTTCCAGAAAATCTGCTAAAAAAAAATGCAGTCAGATCCCTATTAGAGTTCTCCCTCTGGCTCAGGCAATTCGGATGTTAATGAAGCCGCCTGACTGGTACGCTGGCTCCAGGCTCTGAAAACAATTGCTGCTTCTCCGTATTTGTTCGTTCTCCGTCTCTACGTCTGTGTTTGTTGTTGAGGGTTCGTAGATTGTTATGTATGTGATCGATTCACTTGTTTTTCCAAGTCTTTGTTGCAAGAGGGATCCGAGGTAGCGTCTACCTAGTCCGCCATCTTGGCCCCGCCTCCCTCAAATCTGTTCTTGATATGGTGTGTAAATTCAGGTGAGAGATACTCAAGGTCGTACTTTGGCTCCCATTGACTTGTAATTTTCTTCAGTTTCAGATTGAATTTGTATATGAGCAATTGATGGTCTGTTCCACAGTCGGCCCCCGGCCTCGTTCTCACTGATGATATTGAGCTTTTCCGTTGTCTCTTCCCACAAATGTAGTTGATTTGATTCCTGTGTATTACATCTGGCGAGATCCATGTGTATAGTCGCTGTTTATGTTGGTGAAAAAAGGTATTTGCAATGAAGAAATTGCTGGTGTTGCAAAATTCTACCATTTGCTCTCCGGCATCGTTTCTATCACCAAGGCCATATTTTCCAATTTCCGATCGTCTTGTTTCCAACTTTGGCATTCCAGTCACCAGTAATTATTAGTGCATCCTGATTGCATGTTCAATCAATTTCAGACTGCAGAAGGCAGTAAAAATCTTCAATTTCTTCATCTTTGGCCTTTTTTTTTTTTTTTTGGCCTTAGTGGTTGGTGTGTAAATTTGAATAATAGTCGTATTAACTGGTCTTCCTTGTAGGCATATGGAATTATCCTATCACTGCCAGTGTTGTTCTTCAGGATAGATCTTGAAATGTTCTTTTTTCTGATGAATGCAACACCATTTTTCTTCAAGGTGTCATTCCCGGCATAGTAGACTATATGATTGTCCGATTCAGAATGGCCAATGTCAGTCCACTTCAGCTCACTAATGCCTAGGAGATCGTTGTTTATGCATTCCGTTTCATTTTTGATGATTTCCAATTTTCCTAGATTCATACTTCGTACATTCCACGTTCTGATTAATAATGGTTGTTTGCAGCAGTTTGTTCTCATTTTGAGTGCTGCCACATCAGCAAATGTAGGTCCCAAAAGCTTGGCTCCATTCTTGTCATTAAGGCCAAGTCTACTTTGAGGAGGCAGCTCTTTCCCAGTCATCTTTCGAGCGTCTTGCAACCCGGAGAGTTCATCTTCTGGCACTATATCAGTGTTCTGCTGCTATTCATAAGGTTTTCACTGGCTGATTCTTTTCAGAAGTAGACTGCTGGGTCCTCCTTCCTAGTCTGTCTTAGTCCGGAACCTCAGCTGAAACCTGTCTGCCATGGGTGACCCTACTGGTATTTGAATACTGATGGCCTAGCTTCCAGCATCACAGCAACATGCAAGCCTCCACGGTACAACAAACTGACAGACATATGGGGGTGCATCACTTATACTTACTTTAAAAATATGTTTACATATTATAAAAAAAAAATGCCAATAGATAATGTATATTAGATATGGCTTTAGCTTCTCACATCCAGCTTCATCAACAGATCAACATTTTAAGCCCTTTTATTCCAATACCTTGTCCCCTTCTCATGAAAGTATGTTCCCCTTCTGTGCTCAAGAGACGGTTTATGTTTATTCTCACCTCCCAGGGTAGACCTGGATGCTTGACAGAGAAGTCCTTGACCAATTTACCCAGCTTGGCAGTGCAAGGCAGAAATAACCTAGTTGCCTTTGCAGGTGCTGCATTCTGGGTACATAGTCAGAATAACAGGATGCCAGAGGCCAGTGGAATTTAGCAAGACACTGGGCTAAGGAGAATGACAGCTCTTCCTTGCCCTTGCCTAAACTCTCAAGGTTGTATTCTGTACCTACTCTACCTCTTTTCACTTCTCAATCCCCCAAGTCTCTCTTTTGAGATTCTTTGTAGCAGATTTATTTATGTTGGGTTCTCTCTGGCTACATGTTGGGTGAATGATTCCTCTAATGACATGGATAAGAGCTGTACCCTAGATTTGGTTAAGAGGTGAAGGGGATTTCTAGAAAGAGATGAAGCTGCTCTCATGATCTGCTTTGGTCTGAAGCTACTTAGGCCTCACTCTACTAGCTTAGGAAAAATGTGTACTTCATGTCATCCAGCCCAATTTATAAGCTTATCTGAGTTATAGTTGGGGCCAGGTAAAGAACGTGCCCAGCTAAAAAGAAAGTGCAGCATTGCTTCACATTTGCCGGCACTGTGCCTAATCTTATTCAGGGACCCCATGGCAAAGGGTAGTTGCCTGTTGATAGAATTTAGGTATCCCTGAGTACCTTGGCCATAATTCCATTGCCATACCAATATCACACATCCTTCTAACAGACCTAACAATAGGACAGATAATATTGCTTTTTTTGCCTTGGCTATCAGGAAGCATAAAATTGAGTGACCATCTTAATGCAGCTTCTTGGTAGATTATTTCCCAGCTTTTTTTTAAATCTCATTTATTTGTTGATTAGAGAAATAATAATTAAGTACCTTTTCGATTTTGAATACTTTTTGGTCCTGGGAATACTGTGATGAACAAGCCATGAACAAGGAAGGGGTAGGGGAGACAAACAAATGTTAAAGCGTGATGAATCTTGTGAAGGGTAAAATACGGAGAACTGAGAAAATTTAGCAAAGGAGCAAAGGGACTTAATTACTAATTGTCATTTTATGTATTGTTTTATTGAAGTAAAATTTCAGTGCAGTAAAGTACATGGATCCTAAATGTACAATTTAATGAATTTTGACAAATGTATACAACTGTATAATTAGCACTCTCTCTTAGTTATCTAACGCTGCTTTAACATGAATACCACAAGTGGGTGGCTTTAGTGAAGAGAAATTAATTTTCTCACAGTTTAGGAGGTTAGAAGTCCTTATTCAGGGTGCCGGCTTTAGGGGAAGGCTCTTTCTGTCTGCTGTAAGGGAAAACCCTCCTGACAGCTTCTCTGGCGTTCTTCTCGGTGTTCCTTGGAGATCTCCACAGGCATCTTTCTTTCTCCTGTTTCTGCTTGCTTGCTTCTGTGCCTAATCTCCTTTTATATCTCAAAAGTAATTGGCCCAAGACACAGCCTATACTGATATAGCCTCATTAACATACATAACAGAGGAACCCTATTCCCAGATGAAATTACATACACATGTATAACCATTGCTATTGAGTTGATTCTGACCTATAACAACCCTCTAGGACAGTGCAGAACTGCCCTATAGCATTTCCAAGGCCACATCTCTCTCCCAGGGAGCCGCTGGTAGGTTTGAAGCACTGAACTTCTGGTTAGCAGCCAAACACTTAACCACTGCACCACACACGTATAGGGGTTAGGATTCCAACAGATGTTTTGAGGGATACAATTCAATCCATAACCCACTCATATTAATCTATAGAACATTTCCATCACTCCAGAAAATTTGCTTGTCCCCCTTCCAGTGAATCCCCATAGGGGAACACTGTTCTAGTTTTTTCTTGTGGTAGATTAACTTTGCCCGTTCATAAACTTCATATAAATGAACTTGTACAGTATATACTCTTTTTTATCTAGCTTCTTTTGCTTAACAAAGTTTGTTTCATACATGTTACTGCACGTATTAGTAGTTCATTCTTTTTTATTGTGCGTAGAATTCCATTCTATAAATATGCCACAGTTCTCATGTTCATGGGTGTTTGTATAGTTACTAGTTTGGGGCATTTATGAATAATGCTGCAATAAATATTTTTGCAGAAGCCTTGTGGGCATATGTTTTCATTTTTCACAAACGCTAAGGTAATTAAGTTACTCTCTGTGGGAACAGAATTGCTAAGCCATCGGGTAGATACACGTTTAACCTTCTACGAGACTTCTAGTTGCTCCATATCCTTGCCGACATTAGATGTTATTGCACTTAAAATTTTTAGCTATCCTAGTGGCTGTGAAATTCTATCTTATTATGGTTTTATATTTTCCTGCTGGTCAGTGATATGCTCATGGACTATTCATTTAACTTATTTGATGAGTAAGGAGCCCTGGTGATGCAATGATGAAGGGCTTGGCTGCTAACTGAAAGGTTGCCAGTTTAAACTCACCAGCAGCTCCCTGGAAGAACAAACTTGGTGATCTGACAGCAGATAACCACAACAATTTGGAGTACCTGTACCAGTCTTTTGCCTATTTAAAAAATTAGATTGTGTCTTTATCATTCATTTGTAGCAGTTTTTAATATATTCTGAGTGCAAATCCTATGTCATATATATGTATTGCAAGCATTTTCTCCTACTCTGGGGCTTACCTGGTCATTTTTTAAGGTGCCTTTTTATGAGCAGATTTTAGTTTTGATGAAATCCAATTTATGTATTTTTTCTTTTATGTTTTTTTTGCTTTTTATGTGGTATCTAAGAATTTTTTGCCTACTCCAGGATCACAAGATGGTCTCCTATGTTGTTTCCTGTAAGCTTTATAGTTTCAGCTTTTACATTAGATTTATGGTTCAGCTCTTATTAATTTTTCCATATATTTATCCAGTTGTACCAGCAACATTTATTAAAAAAGACTTTCCCTTCCCCTATTGAATGATTTTAGCATCTTTGTCCAAAATCTGTTGACCATAAATGTGTGGTTCTATGTCTGCACTCCAACCTGTTCCATTCGTCTGCCTCTCCTTCACCGATACCACACTGTCTCGATCACTGTACCTTTATAGTAAGCCTTGAGATCAGGTAGGGTGAGTCTCAAACATTGTCCTTCTTTTTTTCAATTCACTCAGGTCTTCTTTAGTATCTCTGTATTAGTCTGAGTTCTTTAGAGGAGCAGAACCAGTGAAGCACGTATAAAAATGGAGACAGAGATTTACTTCAAGGAAATGGCTCATGCCATTGTGGAGGCTGGCAAGTCTCAAATCTGTGAGCCTGGCGACAGGCTGAAGACCTCTGCTGGCTCATGTGGTTGCAGGGGCTGACAAACCCCAAATCTGCAGATCAGGCTACAGGCTGGTGGCCTCTGCTGGGAGACCACTGCTGGCTCATGGGGCTGTGGGGGCTAATGAACCCAAAATCTGCAGACCAGGCAGCAGGCTGAATACTTCTGCAGGCTCCCATCCCAAGAACCAGAGGTCAGGCAATGAGAGAGGGAGGGCTTTGCCAGAAAGTCCACTGATACACTGGAGGCAGGCCACACCCCCAAGGAAACTCCCTCCTTCAACTCATTGGCTGCTCACATCAGGTCCCCAAATGGAAGGTGATTGCATAGTTTCTACCAAATCACTGAGAATCATGGCCTAGCCAAGTTGACCCAACATAGTAGTAACCATCTGTATCTCTCAGCCACATCTTGCAGTTTTTTATGTATAGGACTCACGTGACTTTTGTTAAATTTATTCCTATTTTATATCTGTGCATATGTATATATAGATACATAACTACTTTAAATGGTATTTTTAAGACTCTATTTTCCAAATGTTTGTTGCCAGAATATAGAAATACAGTTGATTTTGTGTACTGACCTGGTGGTATCCTGTGACTTTGCTAAATACGCTTTTTGGTTCTAGTAGTCGTTTCATAGATTCTTTAGAGTTTTCATGTACATTTTTTTTATCTTGTTGACCGTAAATAAAGACAGCTTTACTTCTTGCCAACCGTTATGCTTTTTTGTTTGTTTGTTTTTCTTGCTTTAATGCATGGCTGAGACCCCAAGGGCAATGTTTGGAAGTGGTGAGAACACACAGATTTGTCTTATTCTGGATTGTAGGGTGAAAGTGTTCAACATTTCCCCATGAAGGAAAACAATAGTTTCAGGTTTTTTGATACTGCTTTTTATTGGATCTGGGAAGCTCTTTTCTGCTCCTGGTTTCAAAATTTTTATCTTGCATGCGCATCGAATTTTGGCAAATGCCTCAAATGTGCTTGTAATCCTGACTTTCCTGCTTTCTTCTCAATACAGTGACTTACATGGACTAATTTTCAAATATTAAATCTACCTTGCATTTCAGAAACAAATTTCACTTGGTTATATTATCCTTTTTATACGTTGTGAGATTTGACTTGATAATATTTTGTTCAAGATTTTTGTGTCTATCTACCTGAGGGATATTAGTGTGCTATTTTCTTTTCTTTGAATGACCTTGTGAGGTTTTGGTATTAGGGTTCTGCTGGCCATACAACAGTTGGCCAGTGTTGGGAAGTGTGCTTTCCTCCTCTGTTTTCTGGAAGTGTTTGTGTCAGATTGGTATTACTTCTCTCTTGTACAGCCTAGTCCTCAACCAACAACCTAAGGACACCCACCCAAACTCTTTTCCCTCCTCCTCCATCCCCAATTTTCTCCTCTCTGATACCCTGCCCTGCAAATTTTAATTACATCTTCAGTCCTAAAATCTCACCTCTGTCTCTTTAGCATAACAATACATTGCTCTCAGCTTAAATTTCATCTTCCTGCAACATGGTCAGGAAAATGCTGCTAGGCAGAGAGTCAAGGTGAATATGGGACAAAGCTCATATGTTTCCTTTCCCCCAAGGATTATAGTCTTGCATTACCTGTTGAAAATGACTGAAAACTGTTGCCCATATGTTTTGCCCAGTTTAATACCTATTTAGTGTGGGAGGATAAATCCAATACCAGTTACTGCAAAATGGCTTAGGATAGACTCTGGAATAAATCTGCCTATCTAGATATAGAGATAGAAATATAACATATCACTTAAAATACTTTTGAATAGCACAGTATCTCAGACAATACATTTAATCCTGCCATGTAACAGCAGGCCATCAATTAAGGACGTATATACTTTTGTGGAAACTCTGGTGGCATAGCGGCTATGGCTGCTAACCAAAAGGTTGGCAGTTTGAATCCACCAGGTGCTCCTTGGAAACCCTATGGGGCAGTTCTACTCTGTCCTTTAGGGTCACTAGGGCTTGGAATCGGCTCCACAGCAACAGCTTTGGTTTTTTTTTTTAAATATACATTTACTATCTTTTGCCTTCGCTATTTTCCTATGTATTATTTTTTTCAACATTAGTTTTTTGTCTCATAGTTTGAAGATGGCTGCTGCTGCCGTAGACATTACATCCTCACGTAGCTGGGCAGTAAGAAGGAATAGGCCTCTTTGCCATCTATATTTTAATCAGGGATCAAAATACTTACGATACCTAAAGTCCTCCTAGTAGACTTCACTTTCAGTTTCTCAGTTCAGAACTGGAGCACACCTTCACCAGTCGCTAGCAGAAAGGCAATGGATTTTAAATTTGGCTTAGGGAAATCATGATTCAACCCCTGAGGCAAGCTGGAAGGCCCGCCTTGTCTGTGCATTTTGCTGCCTGGACAAAATTAAGATTTTATAAACTGATAAAGAAGAACAAATGCTTGTTGGGGTTAGCAACCAATAGTGTCTGCCACAATAAGCCCTCTCAACTCAGTTTTAGACTTTTGAGAAACTTATATTACAAATAAACTAATAAAAGAACTCGCTGTGTTCCACATCTTGCTTCACGTACCCAATCATAGAAGACAAACTTCTCCTCCTAAAATGCAGCTCTGACCAGGCTACAACTTGGTTCAAAGATTTTGCTGGCTACGTGTCGTTAGAAAACAAACTCCATAACATGGCATTCCATGCCTTTCAGAATTTGGCTTCAGGCTGCCTTTGGAGTATTACCTTTCAATTCAGCTCCTTCTGCATTTGTTAGAAAAACAGTTGCCCTTCCTCTGCCATGCTGTGTGTTCATGTGTCTGTTATTGCAGCACTGCCTTTGCCCTTCTTATTTGCCCTCCAAAATCGACTCATCTTTCAAGGTCCAGCTCAAATACCAGCTCTTCCATGATGCCACCAACAATAGTTCCTGGTGGCAATTAATGTCTGTGATCTCTGCGCTCCTACTCTACTTCCCATTTTCCCTTTCACCATTGTCCCCCTGTGTTGTCTAGCACAGGGATGACAGATACACAGCACCTGTCTGAGTTTCCTAGTGCTGCTGTAGCACAGATACCACAAGTGTGTGGCAGTAAAGAACAGAAATTTATTTTCTCACCGTTTAGAGTCTAAAAGTTCAAATCAGGGTCTTGGCTGTATCGATTCATTCTTTATTTGCAGCCCCGGGCATTCCTTGGTTCCTTGGTGTTTCGTGGCTTGTGGATAATCCTCACATGAGCTCTGTCTTTCCCTTTGTGTGTATGTCTCTGTGTCTGGTCTGGTCTTTTTATAACTCAGAAGTGATTAGGTTTAGGACCCACCTACTCAATGCTCTAGTATGACTCAATAACGTAACAAAAGAAAACCCTGATTTCCAAACAGGGTCACAGTCCGTAGGTGCAGAGCCAGGAATTAGCACATATTTTGGGGAACACAATTCAATCCATAACAGGACTGAAGCCAAGGATCCCCATTTGTGAGCCCATGGCAGACATTATTAAAGACATAAAACCCATTGCTGTCGAATCAGTTCTGACTCATAATGAACCTCTAGGACAGAGTAGAACTGTCCCATAGTGTTTCCTAGGCCGTAATCTTTATGAAAGAAGACTGCTCTATTTTTCTGCCGCAGAGCAGCTGGTGGGTTCGAACCACAGACCTTTCGGTGAGCAGCTGAATGCTTAACCACTGCACCACCAGTGTTCCTTATTAAACAATTACAGCATGATTTCCCACTGAGCCTAAATGTACTTTCAAATACTGCCTCTGGACAGTGCTGCTCCTGACAGTTATACCCAGTCAATTAAATCAAATCTGCATTCCATCTCTGGCTGAATTTATGAGTTTGTTCGTAACAAAACATTAATGCTATGGTTGGTTGAAGTGAATGTCACTGCATAGATTCCAAGTGTGGTTTCCACCAAGGTCTAAATTTATGATGCAAGGTAGAAAGTTAAATGATAGCATTGTAGCATGTGAAGTCGCTGAGCACACCGAAGAAATTTGTTAGTAAGAGCAGTAATACCTTGCCAGAGGGAGGCCAGGCTCTCAGGCCAATTTTATTTTCTTCTCAAGTAACCAATCAGGAGACCTTGTTATTTTCTTAGTTTAGAATCCAAGAATCAGATGAAGGTCTACATCCACTGAGTGTGAGGCCATGCCCTGGCAATCCCATAAGCCAAGGAGAGGAGTGAGAGAACTTCTGAATGTCACATTCCATTTCATTACTGTGGGGCAATATTTCATTAGACATTTCTGTAAGTTTTTCCCCCAGGAACAGCAGGTGTCTTCAACAAATAGAACTCTTTCAGCCCTACAGATGTAATTCTGGCTAATGTTCAGGAGTCAGTTTGGGAAATGACAGTCAGCGGGAGTTTCTTTTTTTAAATATTTTATTGAGCTTTAGATGACGATTACAAAGCAAATGGTTTACCGTTCAAGGATTTGTACACAGAATGTTCCAAGACATTGGTCTCAGTCCCCACAGTGTGTCAGCACTCTCCGCATTTCTGCCCTGGGTTCCCTGTTACTTATCAGCTGATTTTCCTACCCCTTCCCACCTTATCATCTTTGCTTTTGGGCACATTTTATCCTTTTGGTCTCCTATAATTAAGTGTTCAAAGGAGCTAGTTCCTCTCAGGTGTTATTATTTATTTTGTAGGCCTGTCTATTGCTAAAAGGTGGTCTCTGGGAATGGCTTCAGTTCCATCTTAGCAGGGTGTCTTAGGGCCACAGTCTCGGCAGTTCCTCCAGTCTGTATAAAACCAGTAAGTCTGGTCTTTTTTCTGGATTTGATTTTTGCTCTACATTTTTCTCCCTCTCTGCCCGGGAACCTCTATTGTGATCCCAGTCAGAGCAGTTGGTAATGGTAGCTGGGCACCATCTAGTTCTTCTTGTCTCATGGTCTTGTCGGCTGTGGTTCGTGTAGTAGAAGGAGTTTGTTTAAATAGCAGGTTAGTTTTGAATGTTTATCAATTTCTTTGGAACCATTGTAAGTCTATCCTGTCAATTACATTGGCCATTAGGTACATGTTGTTATTTAAATCCAAATTAATTAAAATGAAATAAAATAATAAATTTAGTTCCTCAGCCACACTAGCCACATTTCAAATGCTCAGTTAGCCACAACTGATTAGTGGATATTATGTGGGACAGAGCAGACAGAGAACATTTCCAGCATTATGGAAAGTTCTAGTGGACAACATTGTTTTAAGGCCTCTTGTAAAAGACTTGACCCCTTTGCCTTATACTTTAGGGTTTTATAGAAGCATGCACCAATTATACTATTTGATATTATCATTATTGACATCATGTAGCTATTATATTTACATTTTCTTCTCCCAAGTATATAATTTTCCCCTCTGTGGCCTTTCTGTTTAATGTCTCGTTTGAAAAACATCAAGGAAATATTTATTCCCCATAGTTAGAAGCATGTGTGGTAAGCAATATCCTGTTATTTATCTTCTGTTGTTTCTTTATTGTGGCTGATATCTTCCCTGATACATATGAGTTCCTTTTTGCAACCCCAGGCATGCTAAGTTGGTTGTGTCCTGTACAGTTGTTTGAATTTAAATGGCTCACAGTTTTGCGTCACTAGGGAAGATGTAGAGAATTCAATCATTAAAGGAAGGGACTTCTGGGAAATTAATGTGCCTTAAGGCCCCTAACTATTCTATGACATTTTTATTCTTGCTTCTTCTCCCATATGAAATAAAAACTATTGTATACAGAGAGGTGCATTAAAAATAGGTCACACAATTCAATATGGCTAAAGCTTCCACAATAGTTTTAAATGAGGCTCATTTGAAATGACTCCGTCTTGGCTATTCAATATAACCTTTTTTGTTACAGCTCAAAGCCATATGTTTATTTCATTTATTCCTATGAAGACAGGATTAAATGTTTTTCAGAATTTAAAGAAAGGTGACATAGGAACAAACAAAAAATGTATTGTAGGAGTGCATGTGAGACAAAACTTAATCTTTATTTCTATCCATGTACTTGCACAGATTATCTTTCCTTCTAATTTCCTACTGACACCTCTTTGAATATAACATCTGGACCTGGCTATTTAGTATTCACATATTCTCTTTATCCACATGATGCTGACGCTAAAAACGTGGTATATATTTGGAATAAATGAACTAAAAATTTTCCTTTCTAGTTTCAGCTTGTAAAGTGAATCCCTCTTCCATTTGCAAATCTACTTCATTGGATTGTTGTGAGGATTCATTAAAAACATCCACCATTCCCTTAAAACAGCTCTATTTTCAAAAATTTTATTGTGGTAAAATATATATGACACAAAACTTGGCACTCTGACCATTTTTTAAGAGTCCAGTTCAGTGACATTAATTACATTAACCATGTTGTGCCATCCCCATCACCATGTACTTTTACAACTTTTTCATCACCTGAAACAGAAACTCAGTATTCATTAAGCAATAGCTCCCCATTCCTCCCTCCCCCAGCCCCTAGTGACCACCAGTATATTTTTATTTCAATGTGTTTGCCCGTTCTAAATACTTCATAGAAGTGAGATCATACAACATTTTTGTGTCAGACTTCATTTCACTTAGCACAATGTTTTCAAGGTTCGTTTATGTCACATCATGTATCAGAACTTAATTTTTTATACCTGAATATTATCCCCTTGCCTAGAGATGTAGATTAATATAGCTCTGTGTTTAGGGAGGAGCCCTTGTGGTGCAGTAATTAAGACCTATGGCTTCTAACCAAAAGGTTGGCGGTTCAAATCTACCAGTCGCTCCTTGGAAACCTTATGGGGCAGTTGTACTGTATCCTATAGGGTCGCCATGAGTTAGAATTGAATCAACTCCATGGCAGTGGGTTTTTTTTGCAATGGGTGTGTTTGCAGAGGAACCCTGTTGGCACAGTGGTTAAGAGCTTGGTTGCTAACCAGAAGGTTGGCAGTTCAAATCCACCAGCCGCTCCTTAGAAACCCTATGGAGGTGTTCTACTCTGTCCTATAGGATTGCTATGAATCGGAATTGACCCAGTGGCAATGGATTATGTTTGAGGAAGGAGCCCTGATGATGCAGTGGCTAAAGCACTTGGCTGGTAACCAAAATGTTGAGCGATTCAAAGCTTCCAGCCACTCTGCGCGAGAAAAGTTACAGCAGTCTGCTTGTGTAAAGCTGCCTTGAAAACCCTACAGTGAGCTCTGTAGGGTCCTATAGGGTCCTTTAGGGTCGCTATGAGTCAGAATTGACTGGACAATAGTGGGTTTGGTTTGCTTTTTTGGCATATGCAGTGATTACTGATAAGGGGAAGGACTTCTGCCATTTTGGTGTTTGTCTTCTGTGTGTCTTTTACCTGTTTTGTCCTCATTTCTTTCTAAATGGCCATATTTTGTGTTGTTAGTTTTTACAGCAAACCATTTTGATTCCCTTCTCATTTCCCTTTGTGTGAATTTTTAAGATATTTTCATTGTGATTACACTTAATATCCTAAATTCATAACAATCTAGTTTTAATTGATACCAATTTAACTTCAATAACAGAAAAATTCTATTCGTATACAGCTTCACCCCCCCTTATTTTGTTGCCACAAGTTATATTTTTATAAATTATATGTCCAAAAACATAAATTTATAGTTATTTTTAATGCATCTGTCTTCTATGTCATGTGGGACATGACAAGTTTATTAGTGAAAAATACAGTGTAAGTGGCCTTTGTAATTACCCATGCAGTAATTTCTTCTCGGAATCTTTGATTTCCTTCAGTCTCTTTTGCTCCATACGAGTAGAGACCAATAGCTGTATCTTAGATCGCTGTTTGCAAGCTTTTAAGACCCCAGATACTACTCACCAAACTAGGATGTAGAACATTATCTTTGTGAATGCCAATTGACCGAGTTGTCCCTGGAAACTATGATTCCAAGCCTTCTAATCCAGTAAACCAATTCTGTGAGTTCTTCAGGTATATCTAGGAAGCCTCTGTAATGGTGCCTCCCATATGGTTTGTTATACGTGTGGATATACATGACAACACACAAAGGTATATGTACAGATGCCCACAGATACACCGATACAAGCGCATGCATTTACTCGCATCTGCCTTCCTGTACATGTATGTGCACCTGTATCTCCCTACGTAACCACACACATATCGTTTGGTCATTTTTACTGTTGTTGCAAAGTTGTATATGTTATAGTTTTTACCAAAATTGGCTCTTTTTCTCTAAGTGATCTTCTTAGTGTCTTTATTTAACTTGGTCAAGTTGTGCTGACTTCATCCGTATTTGGGATTGTCTTTCCCATCACGGAAAGTAACAAGTGTCTACTATGTAGAAAGTGATTCCCCTTCCGTCTCCCTCCAGTCCCTGGTGAGCAGCATCAACTTTGCTTTCTGTGTTTATATCTATTCTTGACTTTTTATAATAGTGGGAGCATACAATCTTTGTCTTTTTGTGATTGACTTATTTCACTGAGCATAATGTCCTCCAGATTCATCCACATTGTAAAATGTTACGCAGACTCCTCACGGTTCTTCATGGTTGCGCAGTATTCCGTTGTATGTATGTACCACAATATGCTTATCCATTTCTCTGTTGATGGGCACTTAGTTGTTTCCATCTGTTCGCTATTGTGAATAACGCTGCAGTGAACATGGATGTGCATATGTGTGTTCATGTCACTGCTCTTATGTCCCTAGGATATATACCTAGGAGTCAGATTGTTAATTATAAGGTATTTCTATTTCTAGCTTTTTGAGGAAGCACTGTACTGTTTTCTATAGTGCTTTTACTGTTTTAAAATCCCACCAGCAGTGTATAAAAGTTCCGATCCCCACAACCTCATCAGCATTTGTTGTTTTCTGTTTTTTTGATCATTGCCATTTTTTGCAGGGGTTTGATGGTATCTCATTGTAGTTTTGATTGACATCCCTTTAATGGCTAATGATCATGAACATCTTTTCATGTATTTGTTGGCTGCCTAAATATGCTCTTTGGAAGTATCTGTTCATGTCCTTTGCCCATTTTTTGAATGGATTATTTGTCTTCTTGTTGTTGAGTCATTGAAGTTTTCTATATATTTTAGAGATTAGACCCTTATCAGATATGTTGTTGCCAAAGATTTTTTTCTCGGCCAATAAACTTTCTCTTTACTCTCTTAGTAAAGTCTTTTGATGAACATAAATATTTAATATTTATATGGTCCCATTTATGTAATTTATCTTCTGTCATTTGTGCATTTGTGATTTTGTTTGATGGGCTATTTATGCCAAAAATGAGGTCCCCTAGTGTCTTAGGCTGGATTCTCTGGAGAAGCAAAATCAGTAAAGCCTAATAAATATATACAGAGAGAGACAGAGAGATTTATATCAAAGAAATGGCTCACAGCATTGTAGAGGCTGGAATGTCCCACATCCGTGGATCAGGATAGAGGCTTCTCCTGATTCACGTAGCTGCAGGGGCCGGCAAACCCAAGATCGACCGGTTGGAGAGCAGGGCTCTTGTTCATGGGATGTGAAGATTGATGAAGCCCAAGATCAGCAGGTAAGCTGCTAGCTCAAGTCCCAAGAAACGGAGGTCGGGTGAACAGGAGGCAGCTGCAGGATCCAGAGCAGGCAGTAGCCAGAATGAACACTTACGTTCCGATGCAGGCCACAAGCCCAAGGAAACCCTGTTTCAACTGACTGACTACTCACAGCAGATCCCATAATGGGGGTGATCACATATAAACACTAAGAACCATGGCCCAGCCAAGTCGACATACAATCTTAACCATGACACCCAGTTTTGACCCCGTGTTATCCTCCAGGAACTTTACGGTTTTAGCTTTAACATTTAGGTCTTTTATCCATTTTGAGTTGCTTTTTGTGCATGATGTGAGGTGTGGGTCCGGATTCATTTTTCTACATATGGATATCCAGTTTTGCCAGCACGATTTGTTAAAGAGATTGTTTCTTCCTCATTGATTGGACTTTGACCCTTTGCCAAAGATCAGCTGCCCACAGATAGATGGATTTATTTCTGAGTTCTGAATTGTATTCCATTGGTCTGTGTGTCTGTCATTGAACCAATATTATGGTGTTCTGATTACCGTGGCTGTGTAGTAAGTTTTAAGAGCTGGAAGTGTGAGGAGTCCTACTTTATTCTTCTTCTTAATACTGCTTTAGCTATTCGGGTCCTCCTTCCTTTCCATATAAAGCTGGAGATTAGTTTTTCCATTTCATTAAAGATTGTTTTTGGGATTTGGATCAGAGTCGCATTATTTTGGTAGCATTGACATTTTCACGATGTTAAGTCTTCCAATCCATGACCATAGAATGTTTTTCCATTTATATAGATCTCTTTTAGTTTCTTGCAGTACTGTTTTATACTTTTTCTTGTTTAAGTCTTTTACATCCCTGGTTAGGTTTCTTCCTAGATATTTTCTCCTTTTGGGGGCTATTGCAAATGGTACTGTTTTCTTGATTTCCTTTTCAGAGTCCTTCTTGTTAGTGTAGAGGAAGCCAACTGATTTTTGTGTGTTGCTTTTGTACCCTGTCAATTTTATGAATCCTTCTATTAGATCCGGTGACTTTCTTGTGGAATCTCTGGAATTTTCTATGTATAGGATCATGTCGGAAACCCTGGTGGCATAGTGTTTAAGAGCTACGGCTGCTAACCAAAAGGTCAGCAGTTCAAATCCACCAGGTGCTCCTTGGAAACTCTATGGGGCAGTTCTACTCTGTCCTATAGGATCACTGTGAGTTAGAATCGACTCGACAGCAGTGGGTTTTTTTGTTTTAGGATCATGGCATCTGTGAATAAGCATGGTTTTACTTCTTCCTTTCTAATTTGGATAAACTTTATTTCCCTTTCTTGCATTATTGCTCTAGCTAGGACTTCCAGTACAATATTGAATAAGAGTTGTGGTAAAGGGAATCCTTTTCACTTTCCCATTCTCAAAGGGAATGTTCTCAATCGTTCTTGGTTGAGAATAATGTTGGCTGTTGGTTTTTTATATGTGCCCTTAATTACGTGGAGGAATTTCCCTTCTATTCCTATTTTGTTGAGAGCTTTTATCCAGAAAGGGTGTTGGATTTTATCAAAAGCCTTTTCTGCGCCAATTGAGATGATCATATGATTCTTTCATTTGTTTTATTTATGTGATGAATTACATTGATTGATTTTCTAATGTTGAACCATTCTTGCATCCCTGGTATGATTCCCACCTGATCATGACATTATTATGTTTTTGATGTGCTGATGAATTCAGTTGGCTAGAATTTATTTTTCTTTTTTATTATACTTTAGGTGAAGGTTGACAGAATAAGCAAGTTTCTCATCAAACAGTACACACATTGTTCTTAGGTGAAGGTTTACAGAACAAACTAGTTTCTCATCAAACAGTTAGTACACACATTGTCCTATAACATTGGTTAACAACCCCACAACATGTCAACACTCTTTGTTCTGAACCATGGGTTCGCTATTACCAGCTTCCCTGTTCCCTCCTGCCTCCCAGTCCCTGCCCCAGGGTTGGTGCACCCCTTTAGTCTTATTTTGTTTCATGGGGCTGTTTAATCTTTGGCTGAAGGGTTAACCTCAGGAGTGACATCATTACTGAGTTGACAGGGTATCCGGGGACCATATTCTCAGTGTTTCTCCAGTCTCTGTCAGGCCATCATGTCTGGTCTTTCTTCTTGAGTTAGAATTTTGTTCTACATTTTTCTTGAGCTCTGTCTGGGACACTGTATTGTGATCCCTGTCAGAGCAGTCAGTGGTGGTAGCCAGGCAGCATCTCATTATACTGGACTCAGTGTGGTGGAGGCCACGGTAGATGTGGTCCATTAGCCGTTCCAAGTAAACTTTCCCTTGTATCTTTATTTTTCTTCTTTATTCCTTGCTCCTGAAGGGGTGATACCAGTAGAGTATCCTAAATGGCTGCTCACGGGCTTTTAAGACCCCAGATGCTACTCATTAAATAGAATGTAGAACATTTTCTTTATGAACTATGTTATTTATGCCAATTGAAGTAGATATTTCCCAAGGTCATGGTCCCCACAGCTCTTAGCCCAGCAGTTAGGTCCCTCGGGGAGTCTGGATGTGTCTATGGAGGTACCATGACCTTACCTGATATAGGTTGTGCTGGCTTCCCCAGTATTGTGTACTGTGTTACCCTTCATCAAAGTTTCCACTTATCTATTGCCTATTCAGTGTTTTTCCATCCCCACCCCTCCCCTCCCTCATAACCAACAAAGATTGTTTCTTTTTGTATGTAAACCTTTTTGTTTTGTGGTCTCATACAATCTTTGTCCTTTTGTGATTGACTTATTTCACTCAGCATAATGCCCTTCAGATCCATCCATGTTATGTGATACTTTGCAAATTCATCGTTGTTCTTTATCATTCTGTAATACTCCATTGTGTGTATGTACCACAGTTTGTTTATCCATTCACCTGTTGATGTTCATCTAGGTTGTTTCCATCTTTTTGCTATTGTGAACAATGCTGCAGTGAACATGGTCGTGCATATGTCTATTCATGTGATGACTCTTATTTCTCTAGGTTATATTCCTAGGAGTGGGATTCCTGGATCATACGGTATTTCTATATCTAGCTTTCTAAGGAAGCGCCATATTGTTTTCCAAAATGGTTGTATCATTTTGCATTCCGACCAGCAGTGCACAAGAGCTCTGATCTCCGTGCAGCCTCTCCAACATTTGTTATTACCTGTTTCATTAATTTATGCCAGTAATGCTGGGGTGAGATGGTATCTCGTTCTGGTTTTGATTGGTGTATCTACAATGTCTAGAGATCATGAGCATTTCCTCATGCGTCTGTTGGCCCCTTGAATATCTTCTTTGGTGAAGTGTATGCTCATTTCCTTTGCCCGTTTTTTAATTGGTTTGTCTTTTTGTTGTAGAGGTGTTGGATTTTCTTGTTGATTTTTCAAATTAGACCTTTCTCTGATTTGTGATAGCCAAAAATCATTTCCCAGTCTGTAGGTTCTTTTTACTCTTTTCGTGAAGTCTTTTGATGAGCATAAGTGTTTAATTTTTAGAAGATCCCAGTTATCTAGCCCATCCTCTGGAGCTTGTGTGTTGTTGGTTGTGGTTTGTATCCTGTTGATGACGTGTATTAGGGCCTCTATGAACTTCATGGTTTTTGGCTTTATATTTAGGTCTTTGATCCATTTTGAGTTAGTTTTTGAATATGGTGTGAGGTATGGATACTGTTTCTTTTTGCAAGCGGACATCCAGTTTTGCAAGCAGCATTTGTTAAAAAGTCTGTCTTTCCCCCATTTGATGGACTTTGGACCCTTGTTGAACATCAGGTGACCATAGGTGGATGGATTTGCATCTGAGTTCTCAATTCTGTTCCATTGGTCAATGTTCTGTCATTGTACCAGTACCAGGCTGTTTTGACTACTGTAGCTGTATAGTAGGTTCTGAGGTCAGGTAGTGCAAGTCCTCCTACTTTATTCCTCTTTTTTAATAGTGATTTACTTATCTGGGGCTTCTTCCTTTTCCATATAAAGTTCATGATAAGTTTTTCCATCTCTTTAAAGAATGTTGTTGGTATTTGGATTGGTATTGCAATGTATATGTAAATTGCTTTGGGAAGAATTGTCATTTTCACCATGTTGATTCTACCTATCCATGAGCATGGTATGTTTTTCCATTTATGTAGATTTCTTGTTTTCTTGCAGTAGTGCTTTATAGTTTTCTTTGTATAGGTCTTTTACATGCAAACATTTGATTTTTTTAGGGGCTATTACAAATGATACTGTTTTCCTGATTTCCTTTCCATTGTTGTCTTTATGGATGTATAGAAATCCTACTGATTTTTGTTTTTTTTATCTTGTATCCTGCTGCTCTGCTTAATCTTTGTATTAGTTCCAGTAGTTTTCTCATGGAGTCTTTTGGGTTTTCTATATATAGTATTATATGATCTGCAAATAGGGAGAGTTTAATTTCTTCATTGCCAATTTGGATGCCCTTTATTTTTGTTTCTTGCCTTATTGCTCTAGCTAGGACTTCTAATACAATGTTAAATAGGAGTGGTGATACAGGGCATCCTTGTCTTGTCCTGTTCTGAAGGGGAATGTTTTCAGCCTCTCCCTATTAAGAATGATGTTTGCTGTTGGTTTTGTGTATATGCCCTTTATTATGTTGAAAATTTTCCTTCCATACCTATTTTATTGAGAGTTTTTATCAGGAATGTGTGTTGGACTTTGTTGAATGCCTTTTCTGCATTGATTGAGATGATCGTGTGATTCTTTCTGTTTATGTGGTGGATGACATTGATTGATTTTCTACTGTTGAACCATCCTTGCACACCTGGTATGAATCCTAATTGGTTGTGGTGTATTATTTTTTTGATGTGATGCTGATTTCTATGGGCTAGAATTTTGGTGAGAATTTTTGTGTCTATATTCATGAGATACATTGGTGTGTAATTTTTTTTTTTGGTGTCTTTGTGGGTGTGCCTGGTTTTGGTATCAGGGTTATGCTGGGTTTGTAGTATGAATTTGGGAGTATCACTTCCTTTTCTGTATTCTGAAATAGTTTGGGTAGTACTGGTGTGAGCTCTTCTCTGAATATTTGGTAGAACTCTCCAGTAAAGCCATCTGGGCCAAGGCATTTTTTTGTCAGCAGGTTTTTTTTTGTTGTTTTTTTTGCCTTTTCAATCCCTAATTATGTGTCTGTTCAAATTTTCAGCGTCATTTTGTGTTAGTTTGAGGAGGAAGTGTGTTTCTAGAAATTATGTCCATTTCCTCTAGGTTTTCAAATTTGTTGGAGTATAGTTTTTCATAATACTGTGTTATGATCCTTTCTATTTCAGTTGGGTCTGTTGTAATGTACTCTATTTCATTTCTTATTTGGGTTATTTTCCTCCTGTCCTGTTTTTCTTTTGTCAGTTTGGCCAGTGGTTTGTCGATTTTGTTGATCCTTTCAGAGAACCAACTTTTGATTTTCTTAATTCTTTCTATTCTTTTCCTATTTTCTATTTCATTTATTTCTGGTCTGATCTTTATTACTCCCTTTCTTCTGGTGTCTGTGGGCTTTTTTTTTTTTTTTTTCTGTTTGTTCAAGTTGTGTAGTTAATTTTTGATTTTTTTTTTTTTTTTTTGATGTGTGCATCTATTGCTGTAAATTGACCTATGAGGACTGTCTTTGGTGTGTCCCAAAGGTTTTGGTATGATATGTTTTCATTCTCATTTAATTCTAGGAATTTTTTTTATTCCATCTCTGATTTCTTCTATCGCCTAGTAGTTTTTAAGAATGGTATTATTCACTTTCCATGTAACTGATTTTTTTTTCCTTAGTAATCCTGTTGTTAATTTTACTTTGATGGCATTGTGGTCAGAGAAGACAGTTTGCTTTAGATTTTGTTGAGGGTTGCTCTGTGGCCTACAATGTGGCCTATTCTGGAGAATGTCCCATGTGCATTGGAAAAGAATGTGTACTTTGCAGCTGTTGGGTGGAGTGTTCAAAATATGTCTGTGAGGGCAAGTTGGCTGATTGTGCTCTTTAGCTCTTCTATATCTCTGTTGAGTTTCTTTCTAGATGTTCTGTCTGGTGTGTTGAAGTCTCCCACTCTTATTGTGGAACTGTCAATTTCTCTTTTCATTGCTCTTAGTGTTTGTTTTATGTCTTTTGGAGCCCTGTCATTGGGTGCATAGGTTTTTATTGTAGTTAAGCCTTCATGATGAATTGTCCCTTTAATCATTATATAGTGTTGGTTGGCTAGAATTTTGTTGAGAGTTTTTGCATCTATATTCATAAGGACTCTTGGTCTGTAATTTTCCTTGTTAACAATGTCTTTGCCTGGCTTTGGTATGAGGATATTGCTGGCTTCATAGCATGAATTAGGGACTATTCCTTCCTTTTCTATGTCCTGGAATAGTTTGAGTAGAATTGGTGTCAACTCTTCTCTGAATGTTTGATAGAATTTTCCAGTGAATCTGACTTGGCTGGGCCTTTTGGTTGTTGTTGTTTTTTATGACATGTTCAATTTCTTCTTTTGTTATTGGCCTGTTAAAATTTTCTACCTCTTTTGAGTTAGTTTAGCTGGGTGGTGTGTTTCTAGAAATTAGTCCATTACTTCTGGGTTTTCGGATTTGTTGGAATATTATTTTTCATAATATTCTCTTATGATCCTTTTTACCTCAGTTGGTACTGTTGTAATATCACCCATCTTATTTCTTAGTTTGATTATTTCCATCTTCTGATTTTTTTTCCTTTTTCAGTTTTGGCCAGTGGTTTTTCAGTTTTATTGAACCTCTCAAAGAACCAACTTCTAGTCTTGTTGATTCTTTCTATTTTTTGTTTTGTTTTCTGTTTCATTCTTTTCTGCTCTGATTCTTATTATTGTTTTTGTTCTGTTGAATGGGGACTCCTTTTGCTGCTTCTTTTCTATTTGTTTGAGTTGTAGAGTTAAACTATTGATTTTGGTCCTTTCTTTTTTATTGATGCATACATACTCTGACCACTGCTTTTGCTGTATCCTAAAAGTTTTTGTTGTGTTTTCGTTCTCATTTTTGTTATTGTACTTTAGATGAAGGTTTACAGAGCAAACTAGTTTCTCATTATACAATAAGTACACATATTTTTTTGTGACATTGTTTGCCACCCTCACAACATATCAACAGTCTCCCCTTCTCCACCTTGGGTTCCCCATTACCAACTTCCCTGTCCCCTTCTGCCTTCTAGTCCTTACCCCTGGACTGGTGTGCCGAATTAGTCTCATTTTCTTTTATGGGCCTGTCTAATCTTTGGCTGAAGTGTGAACCTCAGGAATAAATTCAGTACTAAATGTGCCTGGGGACCATAGTCTCATGGTTTCTCCAGTGTCTGTCAGATCAGTAAGCCTGGTCTTTTTTTGGAGTTAGAATTCTGTTCTACATTTTTCTCCAGATCTGTCCAGGACCCTCTAATGTGATCCCTGTCAGAGCAGTTGGTGGTGGTAGCTGGGCACCATCTAGTTGTGCTGGACTCAGTCTCGTGGAGGCTGTGGTAGTTGTTTTCCATTAGTCCTTTGGACTTATCTTTCCTTTGTGTCTTTGGTTTTCTTCATTCTCCCTTGCTCCAGATGGAGTGGAGCAAGTGGGATATCTTAGATGGATGCTCACAAGCTTTGAAGACCCCAGACACTACTCATGAAGTAGAATGTAGACTATTTTCTTTGTAAAGTATGTTGTGCTAATTGATGTAGATGTCCCCTGAGACCATAGTCCCCAGCCCTCAGCCCAGTAATTTGGTCCCTCAGGGAGTTTGGCTGTGTCTATGAAGCTTCCATGACCTTGCCCTGATCAAGTAGAGGTGACATCCCCAGTATTGTGTACTGTCTTACCCTTCGCTAAAGTTACCACTTATTTATTGTCTAGTTAGTGTTTTTCCATACTGACTCTTCCCCTCCCTAGTAACCATCAGAGATTGTTTGTTTGTGTTTGTAAACCTTTTCGTGAGTTTTTATAATAGTGGTCGCATGGAATATTTGTCCTTTTGTGACTGACTGATTTCACTCAGCATAATACCCTCCAGATTCATCCATGTTGTGAGGTGTTTTGCAGATTCATCATTGTTCTTTATCGTTGGGTAGTATTCCACTGTGTGTATGTACCATAGTTTGTTTATCCATTCATCTGTTGATGGGCACTTAGGTTGTTTCCGTCTTTTAGCTATTAGGAATAATGCTGCAGTGAACATGGATGTATGGATGTTCATCTGTCTATTTGTGTGATGGCTCTTTTTTCTCTAGGATATATTCCTAGGAGTGAGAGTGCTAGGATGTGTGGCATATCTATTTCTAGCTTTTTAAGGAATCCCCATATTTTCCAAAATCGTTATACTATTTTTTGTTCCCACTAGCAATGAATAAGAGTTCCAAGCTCCCTGCATCCTCTTCGTTTGTTATTATTATTTTTTTTATTATTATTGACAGAAATGTCAGGGTGAGATGGTATCTTATTGTAGTTTTGATTTCCATTTCTCTAATGGCTTTTTTTTTTTTTTAATGGCTAGTGAGTGTGAGCATTTCCTCATGTGTCTGTTAGCTGCCTGAGTATCTTCTTTGGTGAAGTGTGTGTTCATATCCTTTGCCCATTTTTAAATTGAATTGTTTGTCTTTTTGTTGTAGAGGTGTTGGATTTTCCTATAGATTTTCGAGATGAGATCTTTGTAGGATTTGTCATAGCCAAAACCTTTTTCCCAGTCTGTAGGCTGTCCTTTTACTCTTTTGGTGAAATCTTTTTATTATTACCATTTTTTCTTATCGTGCTTTAGGTGAAAGTTTACAGCTCAAGTCAATTTCTCATTCAAAAATTTGTACACTTATTGTTTTTGACATTGGCTGCTGTCCTGACAATGTGACAGCACCCTCTGTCTTTCTAGCCTGGGTTCCCTGTGTCCATTTGTCCAGTTCCTGTCCGTTCTGGCCTTCTTGTCTTGCTTTTTGACAGGAGCTGCCCATTTGGTCTCGTATATCTGATTGAACTAAGCAGCGTGTTCCTCACATGTATTGTTTTTTGTTTCATAGCCCTGTCCATTCTTTGTCTGAAGAATAGGCTTTGGGGATGGTTTCAGTTCTGGGATACAGAGCATCCGGGGGCCCTAGTTTCTGGGTTCCTACAGTCTCTGTCAGATGGTTAAGTCTGGTCTTTTTACATGAATTTGAATTCTGTTTTACATTTTTCTCCTGCTCTGTCCAAAGACCCTCTGTTATGTTTCCTATCAGGGTGGTCGTTGGTGGTAGTCAAGCACCATCTAGTTCTTCAGGTCTCAGGCTGGTGAAATCTTTGGTTCATTTGGTCCTGTAGTCCTTTGGGCTAATATTTTCCCTGCGTCTTTGGTTTCCTTCATTCTCTTTTGCTATGAGTGGGATGGGACCAATCAGTGGATTTTAGATGGCCGCTCACAAGCTTTAAGACCGCAGATGCTACTCACCAAAGTGTGATGTTGAACATTTTTTATTTATAAAGTATGTTATGGCAGTTGACCCAGATGTCCCCCAAAACTATGATCCCCAGACCCCACTCCAAGCTACTCTGTCCCTCAAAGTGGATGTGTCTAGGAAACTTCTTTACTTTTGTTTTGGTCTAGTTGTGCTGACTTCCTCTTTATTGTGTGTTGTCCTTCCCCTCATCGAAGTTGATCCCTGTCTACTATCTAGTTAGCAGTTTCCCCTACCCCTTCCTCCCCACCCTTGTAGCCGTCAGAGAATCCTTTTTTCTATTTAAATGTTTTCTTGAGTTCTTATAATAATGGTCTCATATAATATTTGTTCTTTTGTGACTGAGTTATTTCACTCAGCATAATGCCTTTCAGATTCATCCATGTTGTGAGGTATTTCACGGATTCATCGTTGTTACTTATCGCTGATAATATTCCATTGTATGTACCATAATTTCTTTATTTATTCTTTTAATGACGGGCATTTAGGTTGTTCCTATCTTTTTGGTATTGTGAATAGTGCCACAGTGAACATGGATGTGCAAATGTCTATTCATGTGACAGCTCTTATTTAGCGAACCGAAGATAGGCAGGTCAAAGAGCAGGGCTTTTGCTTACAGGTTGTGAAGGCTGATGAATCCCAAGATTGGCAGATAAGTTGCTAGCTTAAGTCCCAAGAACCAGAGGTCAGATGAACGCGAGGTGGGTGTAAGGTCCAGAACCAGCCAAAAACCTTGGTGAGGCAAGCAGGGAGGAAGTAGGCATCGGAGGGAGGAGTGATGAAGGCTCAGAAGGCAGTGAACTGCCACATGCCCTGCACCCACTGATACCACTCAGCAGATTCCATCACGGGGGTGATTACATACCAAATTTCAACAGGGAATTGATCACAATGCTATAGAATTGCCAAAACACTGATAATCATGGCCCACCCACAGTTGACACGCCACTATCACAGTCCAGTGCTTGTCAACTTGGCACCAGTACACATCTTCCCAAACCATACAAAATCTCTGAATAAAGACAATTACAGAGTCACACCTGCACCTAACATGAAACAACTAACACACGTCCATCCAAAAACACACTAGCCCTGTTTATGTCTTGTATATTATAAGTGAAGAAGACAAAAATATTTGCTGCACACAGAGAAAGCAGAAATACTCATAACAATTACAGTCCTTGTTTCTGCAACTGGTCACATGGCTGTAATTGGTATTTAGAACTACCTTCTACCACCACGCATTCCATATTCCCTTTACCTTCAGCAAGCACCTCAGCAGGTCATGGTTTTTGCCTGGTGGGATGACCCAAACCTTCATTCCTGAAGGGCCTGGGCCATTAGTAGTCATGTCGGAATTAGGTTGCTGTAGTTTTCCATTGACTTTAATCACAGGGCATGGTAGTACTAAGAGATGCCCTAAGGGATCTCCTGAATTCCAGGTGTAGTCTTCTTTTCTTCCATTATGTAATATCAATCCAATTTCTTCTTGGTAATCAGGATCAGTCACATCAGCCAGTATGGTAACTCTCTTCCTTGCCTGTTGATCCAGAGGCATAAGGAGCCCAAAGTGGCCAGGTGGCATTCTTAGATTCCAGTTCAGTGGAATCAGTGATGTGTCTCCAGATGGGAGCATCCCTCCCTTTGGAACTAAGACCTCTAGACCTGCAAAGCATAAGGTTGCAGAGATAGGAAGCAAAAATTTTATGAGTGGATTACTAGGGGTAATAGTGAGTGGTGCCACTTCCATTTCTACCCCTTGATTCCTGGACCCATGAATTCTGGTTACGGGAGAAACAGCATCATATATTGGACTCTGGTTTGGAGCATATGGAGCCTCCTGGACAACACCGCCTCAAACCTGCAAGGTATTGCCACCCTCCTAGCACTGTAATTGTGACTTTAGGAGGCCATTCCATTGTTCTATCAAACCAGCTTCTTCGGAATGATGGGGAACATGGTAAGATTAGTGAATTCCATGAGCGTGGGCCTACTGTGCTTCATTTGCTGTAAAGTCAGTCTCTTGATCAGGGAGAATGCTGTATCTGATACCACAGTGGTGAGTAAGACATTGTGCAAGTTCACGGAGTAGTTTTGGCAGAAGCATTGCATATTGGGAAGGCAAATCCTTATCCAGAATAAGTGTCTATTCCATTAAGAAGAAAGCACTGCCTTTTCCATGATGGAGGTAGTCCAATGTAATCAACTTGCCACTAGGTTCTTGGCTGATCACTTCAAGGGATGGTGCCATATCGGGGGCTCAGTGTTGGCCTGTGCTGCTGGTAGATTGGATGCTCAGCAGTGGCTGTAGCCAAGTCAGCCTTGGTGAGTAGAAGTCCATGTTGTTGGTTCCATGCATAACCTCCATCCCTGCCACCAGTGCCACTTTGTTCATGAGCCCATAACAATGACGGGAGTAGCTGGGGAAAGAGATGACTGGTTTCCATGGAACACATCATCCTATCCGCTTGATTTTTAAAATAACCCCCTGTTGAGGCCACCCTTTGGTGAGCATTCACATGAGACACAAATATCTTCACTTCTTCGTCCCATTCAGAGAGGACTATCCACATACCTCTTCCCCATAAATCCTGGTCTCACAATTTTCCAATCATGTTCCTTCCAATTCCCTGATCATCCAGCCAAAGCATTGGCCACAGCCCTTAAATCAGTATACAGTGTCACATCTGGCCGTTTCTCCTTCCAAACAAAGTGGACAACCAGGTGCACTGCTTGAAGTTCTGCCCATTGGGAGGATTTCCCTTCAGCACTCCCCTTTAGGGAGGTCCCAGAAAGGGGGTGTAGTGCTGCCACTGTTCACTTCTGAGTGGTGTCTGCATATTGCACAGACTCACCTGTAAACCAGGCACAAGTTTCTCTTTTTCATTCAACTGATCAGAAGGAACTCCCCATGAGGCCGTAGGTGCAGACTGGGAGATGGAAGGTAGTGTGATAGGAATAGAGACCGTGGGCATTTGGGCTATTTCATCATGCAACTTACTCCTGCTTTCAAGTCCTGCTTGGGCCCGATCTTGTATGTACTGTTTCCATTTAATGATGGAGTGCTGCCGTGTGTATCCAACTTTATGGTTCTGTGGGTCATACGCCACCCAGTTCAAGATGGGCAGCTCAGCCTGTATGGTGACTTGGTGGCCCGTGGTTAAGTGTTCAGTTTCTACTAAGGCTTAGTAAGAAGCCGAAAGCTGTTTCTCAAAAGGAGAATAATTATCTGCAGAGGATGTCAGGGCTTTGCTCCAAATCCTAAGGGCCTGTGTGGTGGTTCACCAGTAGGGGCTTGCTAAAGACTCCAGACAGAATCTCTGTTTGCCACTGACAGTTGAAGCACCATTGCATCAGCTGGATCATACGGTCCAAGTGGCAGAGCGGCTTGCACAGCAGCCTGAACCTGTTGCAGAGCCTTCTCTTGTTTTGGGCCCCATTCAAAACTAGCAGCTTTTCCAGTCACTTGATAAATAGGCTGGAGTAGCATGCCTAAATGATAGATATGTTGTTTCCAAATTCCAAAGAGACACACTAGGCATTGTGCCTCCTTTTTAATTGTGGGAGCGACCAGATACAATAACTTACCCTTCACTTTAGAAGAAATATCTCGACGGGCCCCATACTGCTGGACCCCTAAAAATTTCATTTAGATAGTAGGTGTCTGAATTTTTATGGGATTAGTTTACCACCCTCTAGCAGCCAAATGTTTTACTAATAAGTCCAAAGTCATTGATACTTCTTCCTTACTAGGTGCAATCAGCATAATATCATCCATTTAGTGGACCAGTGTGACATCTTTCCAGAGGGCAAGGCAAGCAAGGTCCCTGCGGACTAAATTATGACACAGGGCTAGAAAAGTCATGGAGCGCTGAGGCAGGCAACTGAGGGTGCACTGCTGGCCTTGCCAGCTGGAAGCAAACTTCTGAAGGTCCTTCCAAACAGGCATGGAGAAAAAGGCATTAGCCAGGTCAATAGCTGCACGCGAGTTACCAGGACAAGTATTAATTTGCTCAAGCAATGAAACTACATCTGGAACAGCATCTGCAATTGGAGTCACAACCTGGTTAGGTTTTTGATAATCTGCTGTCATTCTCCAAGAGCCATCTGTTTTTTGCACAGGCCAAATAGGCAAGTTGAATGGGGGATGTGGTGATACTCACCACCCCTGCATCCTTCAAGTCCTTGATGGTGGCAGTAATGTCTGCATTTCCTCCCGGAATGCAGTATAGCTTTTGGTTTACTATTTTCCTAGGTAGGGGTAGTCGTAATGGCTTCCACTTGGCTTTTCTTACCAAAATACCCCTTTCTTCATTTGCTGGGGATTCAGTGTGGGGCTTCTGCAGGCTGTTGAGTATATCTATTCCAATACTGTCTTCTGGAACTGGGAAAATCACTATGGGGAGATTTGGGGACCCAGTGGACCTACCGTGAAACAAACATGAGCCAACACTCCATTAATAAACTGACCTCTGTATGTTCCCACCCTGACTGATGGGCTACAATGCTGTTTTGGGTCTCCTGAAATCAGTGTCAGTTCAGAGCTAGTATCTAGTATTCCCCAAAAAGTCTGATTATTTTCTTTTCTCCAGTGAAAAGTCACTCTCATAAAAGGTTGTCGATTCCTTTGGGGAAGGCTAGGAGAGAGATTAACAGTATAAATTTTTGGCAGTCTTTCCTCATGGGGACCTGGCCTTCCCTTCATTGAAGGGATTGTGGATCTTCAAATTGGCTCAAGCGTGGGAGTTGACTGAGTGCAATTTGAGTTAGGCTGCTGTTCACCGGACCTAGAATTCATCCGTTTGTACAGATCAAGTATATATTTAGTAGATTGCCTATCTCTTTCACTCCTAGGGACACCATGAGTTAGTAGTCGTAAGTGTATATGAGTCAGACTATTCTGATTACTGCTTTGATTCTGCTGTCTGTTACTGTAACCACGCCCACCTTGTCTTTGTCCACTTTGTCAATTCAGTGCAACCACTTGGCTCCCACTATTACAGGGTCCAGTCAGCCCCATTGTGTTTAGCTGTCTTAATTCAGTTAGGGCAGTTCCCACTGTCAAATCTGACTTACATAAAATAGCAATCACAGCAGTCTTCAAGGATGCTGGATTTCCCTTCACAAATTTGTTCCTCATAGTTGTGGTAAAAGTGTGTTCTCTGGGCATCCATAAGTGGGTGTGTAGGTTTAACCTGATAAATCCACCTTAGTATGCCAATTTCCCTAAGCCTTTGAATACCTTCTTGTACAGTATACCAAGGAAGGTCTGGTACTTCAGCTTGATTTAGTGCAGGCCACTGCGTAATGCATGCTTCAGCAACCCAACCAAAGGAACTATTAGATCTTTTCCTGTCTTCTCAAGCTAAAACACTGAATGGAGAATGTGTGCTTAGCAGACCCATATCAATAAACTCAGACTGATCCATCATTATGTTCCTTGCAGCATTATCCTGCACCCTTAATAACCATTCCCACACCTATTGCCCTGGTTCCTATTTGTACATATTAGAAAAGTCAAGCAGTTCTGTTGGAGTGTAGCATACCTCCTCCTGGGTCACAGTTTGTACTTCACCTTTTTGGGGCTCTCTGGGACTTAAATCTAGTTATAGGTCTAGAAGCCAGAATCAGTAGTGTGGAATTGTTTTGAGAACATTCAGTATTGTGTTATAAAGCATCTGCCTCAGATGATGCCCCAGGCAATGACTTAGGCAAGGGCTCTTTAGAGGCACCTGGGCTAGGGCTAATCTCATTAGATGGAAGAGGAGAGGATAATGGTTTTACTGGGCAGAGTGGTGTAGCAGACACACATGACGTCATCTCTTCAGATGGAAGTGGTTCTATAGGAAGGTGTGATTAAATGAAATTTAGGGGCTCAGTGTCTCCAACTTTCTAATTATCTGCCCATATGTCCCCATCCCAAGTTTCAGGATCTCATTTCTTCCCAATGAATGCCCTCACTTGAACTTCAGATACCTCTTGAGGCTGGCAATTGAAGTGGTGTTGTAATTCAGCCACTCTTACAATAAGACTCTTTTTTGGTTTTTGGCAATATCAGCACTGTTGCTACAAGAAATAAGGCTTTCTTTCAAAGCAGAAGTAGAAACTTTGAGGTTGTTTATGCTGCACTTGAGCGTTGACACCGAAGCCCTGAGCGAACGTCTTTCTTTCACCAGTTCGTCTAGTGAAACTAGGACCAGCCAACCAGCTTCCTTAAACATCTCATTATGAGAAAATTGTTGAAAGGTATCATATATGCAATCACTCCAAGCCTCGCCTTTTTCCAATACCTAATCTTTGGTGGTGATAATTTGCATATTTGAATTGCCACCTCATGCCGTGGATTAGCAGTGCCCTCTTTACTAATGAAAGCAGAGTCATCAACATCTTTGACTCTGAGCAGACTTGAGAGCTAATTTAGAAAACTCATCCTTACAATTTTGTTTCTCTAGAACCACTCTCGGTACCAAATGTCTTAGGCTGGGTTCTCTAGAGAAGAAAAACTAGAATAGTGTATAAATATATATAGAGAGAGATTTACATCTGGGAAACAGCTTGCATGATTGTAGAGCTGCAAGTCTGTGGATCAGGATAGAGGCTTCTCCTGATTCATGTAGCCACAGGGGCTGGCAAACCCAAGATTAGCAGGCTGGAGAGCAAGGCTCTTGCTCACAGGCTGTGAATGATGGTGAATCCCAAGATCAGTAGGTAAGCTTCTAGCTCCAGACCCAAGAACTGGAGGTCAGAGGAACAAGAGACAGGTACAGGATCCAGAACAAGCCAAGAACCTTGGCAAGATGAGCAAAAAGGAAGTAGGTAGTAGAGGGCAAAAAGATAAAGGCTGAGGGGGAAGTGAGCCACCACAGGCTCTACCTGCACTGATACTACTCAGAAGATTCCATTATGGGGGTGATCACATACGAAATTTCAACAGGGAAGTGATCACAACATCAGACAACTGCCAAAACATTGAGAATCATAGCCTAGCCAAGTTGACACATTCTTAACCATCACACGTGCCCCGTGATTAAAGTCAGTGGAAAATTACAGCAACTCCGTCCTGAAATGACTACTAATGGCCCAGACCCTTTAGGAATGACGGTTTGGGTCACCCCACCAGGCAGAGAGCCACGACCAGCTGAGGTGCTTGCTGAGGACAGGGAATATGGGATGGGTGGTGGAAGGAGGTAATTCCAAATAGTAGTTATGGCCACGTGATCAGTTGTAGAAATGAGGGCTGTAACAGTTAAGAGTATTTCTGCTTTGTATGTGTGCATCAAATATTTTTGTTTTCTCCATTTATATAAAATATAAGATGTAAACAGAGCTAGTGCAGTTTTGGTTGTATGTGTGTTCGTTGTGTCATGTTAGGCACAAGAATGACGTTGTAATTGTCTTTATTCAGAGATTATGTATGGTTGAAGGACATGTTTACAGGTGCCGAATTGATAAGGGGTAAACTGTGATAGTTAAGATTGTGTGTCAACTTGGCAGTGCCATGATTCTCAGAGTTTGGGCAGTCATGTTGTGGTCACTTCCCTGTTGAGATTTGATATGTGATCACCCCAATGGTGCAATATGCTGTGAATAGCCAGTTGCTTGAAGGGGAGTTTCCTTGGGTGTGTGGTCTGCATCCAATGTGTGCAGACATTCTGGCAGGGCTCCGGGGCTTTTGCTTGCTCGGGACTTCAGCTGGCTGTTTACCTACAGTCTTGCCTGCCGATGTTGGGATTGGTTGATCTTCACAGCCTGTGAGCAACACCTGTGTTCTCCAGCCTGCTGATATTGGGTTCACCAGCACCTGAGGCTACAGGGATCAGGAGAGGCCTCTATCCTGACCTGCAGACTTGGGATGTTATGGCCTGTAAAACCATGTGAGCCATTTTCTTGATATAAATCTCTCTCTCTCTATGTATCTTTATACATTTTACTGGTTTTGCTTCTTTAGAGAATGCTCCCTATGTCAGAGCATTCACACAAGATATAAATATCTTCACTTCTTTGGCCTGTTCAGAGAGCTCTGTCACATGCCACTTTTTCATACTTCCTTAGCTCCAAATTTCCAATCATGTTCCTTCCAAGTCCCTGGCTATCCAGTCAAAAAATTGGCCACAACCCACGACTCAGTGTACTATTGCATATCTGGCCATTTATCCTTGCAAGTAAAGTGAAAACTCATGTGCACTGATTGAAGTTCTGCCTATTGAGAGGCTATCCCCTCACCACTGTCCTTCAGGGAGTTCCCAGAAAGGGGCTGTAGTGCTTTGCTGCCACTTTCCACGTTCAGATGGTGCCTGCATATCATGCAGAAAAACATCAGTAAACCAGACACCAGTTTTCTCTTCCTCAGTCAACTGATCATGAGGCTATAGATGAAGACTAGGAAAGGGCAGGTAATGTAACAGGAGTGGAGACCATGGGCATTTGGGACGTTTCCTCATGCAACTTACTTGAGCCTTCAGGTCCTGCTCAGGCATGATATGATAGATACCACTTGCATTTAATGATGGAGTGCTGCTGAGCACATCCAGGTTTATGGCTCTGTATGTCAGACAACATGCAGTTCATGATGGGCAGCTAAGGCGCATGGTGACTTGGTGTCCCACGGTTAAGTGTTCAGTCTCTACTAAGGCTCTGTAACAAGCCAAAACCTGTTTCTCAAAAGGAGAGTAACTAAACACGGAGGATGGCAGGGCTTTGCTCCAAAATCCTAAGGATCTGCACTGTGATGCACCAATAGGGGCATGCCAGAGACTCCAAAGAGCATCTCTATCTGCCACTGACACTTCCAGAACTGTTGGTTCTGCCAGATCATGTGGCCCACGTGGCAGAGCAGCTTGGACATCAGCCTGAACCTGTTCCAAAGCTTTCTCTTGTTGTGGGCCCTGCTCAAAACTAGCAGCTTTTCAAGTCATGTGATAAGTAGGCTGGAATAGCACACCCAAATGAGGGATCTGATGCCTTCAGAATCCAAAGAGGCCGAACAAATGTTGTGCCTCTTTTTTGGTTGTCGGAAGGGCAAGATATATCAGCTTACCTTCCACTTCACAAGGAATATCTCAACATGCCCCACTCCACTGGAGCCCTAGAAATTTCACTAAGATGTAGGCACCTGAATTTTTGTCGCAATAATTTTCCACCCTCTAGCATGCAAAGGTCTTATCAATAAGTTTAGAGTATTGATACTTCTTTCTTACTAGGTTGTCAGCATAATGCCATTAATGTAATGGACCAGTATGACGTCTTTCGGAAGGGAAAAGTGATCAAGTTCCCTGTGGACTAAATTATCACATAGGGCTTGAGAGTTGATATTGCCCCGAGAAAAACTAGTGAAGGTGTATTGCTGGCCTTACCAGCTGAAGGCAAACTGCTTCTGGTGGCCCTTTAAAACAGGGAGAGAGAAAAAGGCATTGGCCAGATGCATACCCCAGAAGATATATTAATTTTCAGGCCACATCCCCAAGGAAAATTCTCTTCCAACTCATTGGCTGCTCACATCAGATCACAAAATGGAGGATGATTACATAACTTCTGCCATATCCCTGAGAGTAATGGCCTACACAAGTTGACACATAACATGAACCATCATAGTGGTGATGAAAGTGTTCTGAAGTAGATGCTGGTGATGGTTGAATAGGATTATGAAACTAGGTAAAGCAGTATATGGCACATTTTAAAGATATCGAAACAAAACTTTATTTAAGAAGAACTCTACCAATTAATATAGTATAAACTATAAAGTATAAATTGAGCTGGAAAAATACTAGAACAAAAGCAAAAAAAGTACCCACTGAGGTGAGAAGAAGAAAATGTCTGGTTCTGAGGCTGATGTTCCCTGGCTGTGAATGAGGAGCTGCAGTGGAGGAGGTAGGGCAACTGGCTCCGCCTCTGGTGCCCGAGGCAGAGCTAGAGGTGAAGGATTTATTAGCCCGTGGGGCTCCAGTGTTGAAGGAGTAGCAGGAGGATCGATATCAGGTGTTTGTCCGTGAGCCAGTTGGAGGTGGCCCAGGATGGAAATCTACCCCTCCAGCTGACTCTTTGTCTAGTGCCATCGCTGGACCTGGTGATGAAATACCTGGTGCTCTAAGGACTTCCGGTGTTGGTGTAGGAGCAGGTGGTTGAGGAACCATTTCTGTAGGTGGCCCAGGATGGGAATCGAGCCCTCCATCAGGCTCTTCTCCTGGTGCCCGGGCCAGAGATCGAGATGGAGGGCTTTGGGGTACAGTGAGCTCTGGTGTTGGTAGAGGAACAGGAGTAGGATTGACATGAGCCAGTGGTCCAGGAGCCAGCTCTGGATGTAGCCCAGGATAAGAATCTGATCTCCCAGCTGGCTCTCCATTTTCTGCCAGTCTTGGAGCTGGTGATGGTGCTCTGTGGAGCTCCAGTGTTAGCCCAGGTGCATGATGGACCTCACCAGGTGGTCCAGGAGCTCCTTATGGTCTTGACCCAGGGAGAGAATCCGTTCTTTCAGCAGGTTCTCTATCAGGTGCCAGTGCTGAACTTGGTGACAGAGGACCTGTTGTCGTACCCAGCTCCAGTGTTCCTGCAAGAGTGGGATCTGACTCAAGAAGTAGTCCTTGAGTGTGTTCTGGAAGTTGCCCACGGTAAAAATCCAGCTCTGCTGCGTGCTGTCCATCTGGTGATGGGATAGGTGGTGCTCTATTGAGCTTCGGTGTTGGTATAGGATCAAGATCGACCTCACCACATGGTCCAGGACCCGGCTCATGCGGTGGCCCCGGTTAAGAATCAGAATCTCCAGCGGCCTATCCATGTGCTGCCAGAGCTGAAGCTCATGACAGAATAGCTGTTGCTCTGTCGACGTCCTGTGTTGGAGCAGGAGCTGGATCGCCGTCAGCTGGTGGTCCAGAATCCGGTTCTGGAGGTGGCTCAGAATGGGTATGCACCTCTCCATCTGACTCTCCACCTGATGCTGGTGATGCAGCTGTGGAAAGACCTGGGCTACGTCAAGCTCCAGTGTTGGAAGAGGAGCGGGAGCAGGATGGACGATAGCCGGTGGTCCAGGAACCGGTTCTGGAGGTGGCCCAGGATACGAATCTGAGCCTCCAGCTGGCTCTTCATCAGGGTCCACTGCAGGAGCTGGTGATGGAATCAGTGGTGCTCTGTGGAGCTCTGGTTTTGGTGCAGGAGCAGGATCAACCTCACCAGGTGGTACAGGGGCCGGTTCTGGAGGTAGCCCAGGATGAGAATCCCACCCTTCAGGCAGCTCTGGGTGTGGTGGAAGTGAAGGAGCTGGTGATGGAATAGCTGGTGCTCTCTGCAGCTCCGGTGTTGGAGCACCAACAGGATCAGAACTGACATCAGCCGGTGGTCCAGGAGCCAGTTCTGGAGGTGGCCCAGGAGAGGGGTCCACCCCTCCTGCCAGCTCTCCATGTGGTGCCAGTGCTGGAGCCGATGACATAATGGGTGGTGCACTACGGCTCTTTGGTGCTGCTACAGGAGCAAAATGTACCCCAGGAGATTGTCCAGGAGCTGGTTCTTGGGGCAAAGTTAGCTCTCGAGCCCCTTTGACAATTGGCGCTGGCCCCGGCTCTGGAGCTGCAAGAGGAGAAAGGTTCACCAACATGGCTGCCTTTCCTCATGCCTTGCCAATGATGGAAAACACCCACTGCCACGAAGAGAAGCCCATTCCCAAGATTTCCACCCCAGGAAGTCTTCCCAGACTGTAGTCCACCAGAGGAGGTCCTGAAGTTACTCTGAGCTCTGGCTCAAACCCAAACTCTGGGGGTCTTCCCATATCCTCCTCACAAGCTCACATGCAGCCATCCCCAGTGTTCCTCACCCTCTGGCTCTGCCCCAGTGACCTCCATTTGATCCAGGTGTGCCAAGAGAAGTTGGGCCCCGCGCTCCAGATGTGAGCCTGGCATGTTCACCTGCACATACTCCACCACGAGCTTTAGACAGGGGAAGTCCGGGGGCTGATTGAAATCCTCCGCGTATTCCTTCAGCCATGTGTCCAGGATATAAGAGATGGCTCTGGGGGGTGGGTGGTGAAGAGCAGGGTCAGAGGCCTGGCTTTTCCCGCCACACTGCTTTCCCAGGAAACCCCTGCAAGGGGCCAGTCCCTGTTTCTGTCCCTGACCTTCCAAAGGTCAGCATCACCCTGCACAGGCCCTGCGGCTGCCCTGACAGTGGCAGGCCTGGTCACTGACAGGAGGCTAGCACAGAGGCTTGTCCGAAGGAGCTCCCATCAATGGTCTGATGAACTCTCCCTCCTAGGGAGTCTGAATTACATCCTTCTCTGTCCCTGGCGCTCTCCCCACTGAACAGTAATCCTCTAAGGGCACAGGGATGCGTGTCTGCATATTCACCTCACAGCCTGGCAGACAGTAGTGCTCCAGGATTATCTGATGCTGGGCGACACACAGAGTCCATCCCCTGACCCAGGTGCCCAGGCCATAGGGCCCCTCCTCTGGAGCGTGTGAACCAGCTTGCTGTCTGGTTTTCTGCACGTGTGTGAGCATCTCTTCTTCCATGGACACTGTTCTCCCCTGGGACAGGGGCCCCACATGCAGCTGAGTACCGGCAACCGGGGATTGGGATTTAGGAGCAATTTTCTCCATTCCCGCACCGCTCCCCCGCCACCTCCTGTTTTGGGCCCCAAATAGAGGAGGGAGGAAGCAGTGATATGAGGGAATTGTGGGAGAATGGATTCTCTCAGGACCCTCTCTGAGCCCCTAGCCTCCCCTCTACTCCCCATGACACCAAGGATCCACTCCCAGCTCTCTGTGACTGCTTACATCCTGCAGGGATGCGCCTAAACTCATCCCTCTAGTGGAGTCTAGATGTATGGGGCCCAGGGTCTGCCAACCCCAATCCAGACACAGGCTCCCTAAAACCTCCACCGTTTTGTAGAGATAGGAGTCCCTCCTTCTCCACACAAAGTCCACTCACCCTTTCAGCTGCTCCTGGGGTTCACCGTACTCAGCAGAATAGGGGTGGTTACATCCATACCTAGAGGTGGTATGAGGGTGTCACATGTAATGAACTGTGGACACCACTTGCTTAAGATGTCTAGTGTTCCTGTCTGACTGTCAGAACAGAACAGAGTCGTAGGAGGGCAGGGCCTCCTATCTGCTTTGTTCACTGAACAATGCTAAATACCTAGAACAGTGTCTGCAAGAGTAGGGGCTTGCTTCATGGATGATTGTTGAATGAGTGAACCCAACCAGCACCTTCCCAGGCATCTGAGAGTCCTGGGGCCCCTCTACCAGCCTCCAGGTACCCCTGTTCTGAGTATACCAAGGACAAGGACCCACTAAATGGAATCTCCAGCTTCCCTTTACAAATGGGAAGTAGGTTTGCTCAAGGTCACGTAGTCAGTGAGGGTTGAGGCAGACAGCTGCTTCATGGGCGAGAGGAAAATAATAAATGTGAACATCCCAGCCCCTCCAACACCGTTTGCCATAGAGCTCTGCTCCAGGTACGTACTTCCTGTGGCTTATCCCATGTGGTCCTGACAGTAATTCTAGCCGATTGGACCTTTACCACCCTACTTTTCAGGGGAGAAAACTGAGGCTCTTTGTGGTGATGCGACATTCTCCAGATGCAGAACTGGTAGGGGGTAGAATCCCCATTAGGCTGTGAAGGGCTCACCTTTGGAGCAGCTGGTCTAGGACTTGCTGGGTGGTGGCGTAGGTTCTGTAGGCTCCCAGAAAGATTTTGATGTAGGAGATGTCACCCTTTAGGTAGGCGGGCACCAGGAGCTCCACCAGCTTCTGCAGTGAGCCTGCCTTGAAGGTTTTCATCACCCAGGCCTCCTCCAGGTCCTCCTCAGAACCACAGACACACTGGAGTGGGACAGAGGAGGGACATACTGTCAGAGTCAGCCACGTGAACCACCAGGAGGGTTGGAGGCCCGGAGCTCAGACCAGGTACTCCATCTCCCTCAGTGACCTGTGGTAGAAGGTGGGACACGAGTGCCTTGAGTAGGAAACAGGGCTTGGCTTTCCAAGCAGGATTGGAGGTGGGGGCTGATTACAAACATTAGGGACCTGAAGTGATTTCGTTAACGAAGTAACCATGCTATCTCCCTGAAGGAAGAGCAGTATCCCAGGGAGTCCTCACAAAACACCCCATTCCAGAGATGTGAAAACAGAGGCTTGGTGATATCTGTTGTCTGCTTGAAGTCACCTGGTCAGAGCCCAGAACTGTCTGATACTAGGGCTCCGTGATGTTCCCTCTGTGCTAGGTGAGGCCTGCTCTGTTCTGACTCAGAGGGGAAGGTCTGGTGCAAGCTCACTTCCTCCCGGCTGAAGACAGTGCACAGAGCAGACATACCCATGAGATAAGGAAGACACAGATTTTTCTTTCCGCACATTAAAGGGGATTTTGAGAACCTGAAGCTGTGGAGCACCCAGATCCAGCCAAGTGTGAGAGCCTGGAGATCCTGGGGTGGGAGAAAGACCCCTACAGAACCGAGGACCTTACCAGATGGCTCAGGGAGGACAAATGTGAATGGTTGGTAAAGGCCTGAGAGGTGGCTCAGCTTCTCAGGGCCAACAGGTGCCTGAGAGCCACCCAGCAGCTCTGTTGGCCACCCTGACAGCAGATTGGCAAAGCGGAAAAGAGCCTTAACATCTGGACCAGGCTCACTGCAGAGACGTAGCCAGCATCACAAACTGCTGGGCCCCGGGACTGTGACTGCTATTTTGGGCAGGAGTCTGGCTCTAATGATCCTAACTTGAAACGTGTACATCCTTCCCCCCAGCATGCCACTCCTGGGAATCTGTCCTGGGTGGGACAGAGTATGAGAACACATGTAAGCGTTCCTGCAGCTTTGCTGAAAGGGCAGCAGAAGGAATGAGTCCAGGGCCAGCAGCAACGAGAAGCTCAGTCACTGTGGGGACAGGCCTCCCTTCTGGAACATTCTGTATGGAGTCAGGATACAGCCCCTGACCTGAAGGGGTCACGTGATGTATTTCCCCAAGATTGGAGGTTATAGAAAAAGGTGAGTCATACACTGATCCCCACCCTTTAGGGTAAAAGAAGCCTGTTAAGTGTGATGATGTATGAAGCTGGGAGAAGGTGTAGAAGGACAGTCCAGCCAGCTGCTGTTGGGGCCCTGGGGTTGAAAGTTAAACACTAAAACAGCAGCAACACGCAAAGATGTACGGGCTTACGTGAAGTGAAGACTGTGTGAAAAGCTCGTTTCTCATATTCCTACAAATATGGGAAGAGTGACTTTTTAGCTGGCCAGGGCAGGGAGGGCAGTGGGGGGGGGGGTTGATTCCTTAGGGAGGGGACTGGGACCCTTGAGAGGAAAAGTCCTGAGAGGGACTTGAGGTCTACAGGGTGGTGTTTGGGCCCTTTGCCCCCTCTGGTCATCTCGGATTCCTGACTGGGAGCGGCAATCCCTTCCCACTGCACTCACCCAGCGCCTGTGCCAGCCCTTTCTGGCCCCATCCTTGGGGTAGACCGAGTAGACGATGCCATTCTCCTTCTCCTTGGGGATCTCCTGCGGACAGTTCTGCAGAGACAGTGCCGGCAGCGGCCAGGGAGGCATCAAGAGCCCCTCCGAGCCACCTCCTTCCCTCTCTGCCCCTCAAGCCCTTGTGGTTCCGAGGAGCTCCCAGTTCCCCCATGCTGGGTGGGTTGGACTGTGAGCAGCACCATCCAGCCCTGACCAAGTCCGCGGATAGAAAAATCAACCTCTGCCTATTGCAGCAGGATCTGGCAGAAGCTGGGCTGGCACAGGGTCAGCAGTGGCCCAGGCAATGCCTGCAGCTACGGCTGCACGTTGACTGCCCCACTCAGGGTGAGCTGGATCTCAGAGAAGGCCCAAGTGAGAGTGCTGACTCAGCCTGTGATCCTGACAATCCCTCCCTAAGACCTGGTTTCAGCTGGAACCCCTGGGTAAACTTAAATCCCAGTGTTCTGTGTGATCAGGGGAGTCAGGGCAGGGAAGTGAAAGAGGCCTCCATATTTGCCACCCCAGCCTCTGGTCTCCAAGGCACCCAATCTGATGGACTAGACCAAGCCATGGTCAGACTCAGCCCCATGAACCCAGTATAGTGAGAGGCCGTGGGGGTGGAGCTTCACCTTGCCCTCAATGTGTGCTAGTCCTGAAGCAGCAGCACCATTTTCACATTCCTCATTATCACCCCTCCCCCCCCAAAACCTCCCCAGATCACATTGCGCCTCCTTCCCTGACTCCTACCGACCCCTGTCCCAAATGGACCCTGCCCCATCCAAGAATTTTCTGCCTCATCAGTTCTGTCCACATTTCCTCCAGGGACCCCATGAGGACAAGGGCGGGCATGGCCAGGGGGATGATATGACCTTGGGTAGGGGTGTGGGGCTGCCCAGGTGAGATCGCAGTGGTGGTCTGGCCTGGATTGGCAGCCCTGGGCCACCTTGTGTTACCTTTGGATTGTTTTTGGTGAATGGCTTGAACTTCCGTTGGGGGGGTATGAGACCATGTCTCAGCCTTGGTGAAAGTGTCGAACTCCTGCGTCTCTCAAGCTTTGATACAAGGGAAGATGGGAGACAACAAGAAAACATGTTCCTAGCTTGAGTGTCTCCACTCAAGTGAGCTGGGTAGGGGGCTGGTTACCAGGGTTCCAAGTTCTGTGTACTCTGTCATCAAGGAAGTGAGGTCATGTCCTGGACTCCTGACTTGAGCCTGATGTCAGTTAAGACTTCCCCCAAATCCCCTCTGCACTGCAGAATGCTCGCCTGTCCCCATGCCATCTCCATAACTGTACACAGTGACACCAACACAGCCCTCCCCCCACCCCCAGAGCTTGTGGAAGGCTTGGGTGTAGCCAGGACCCCAGCTCTGAGCATACAGAGCTGGGTTCAGACAAAGCTCATCCCTCTCAATCAGTTTGTGACCCTGGACAAGTCTTTGTGCTTCTCAGAGCCTCCCCAGTCCTCCTACCCAGACAGTAGGGAACATTCTAGTGTCTTCTTCCTAGACACCTCATCAGGTGTATGTGAGATAACACCTATAGAACCCGTGGGCTGCCATTACCTGAAGGTAACCAGGGGTGGATTATCTAATAGGCAAGGTAAGCATAGGGCTTACCTGCTTACCAGATCATCTGTAGTGAACATTTTCACCTTTTCATATTTTTTCACCACATCTAGTACTCTGCATCTAGGTGTGGCTGGCATCTATCTCTCCCAACCCCAGAGCACCTTCCTACAGAATCAAAGCCTCTTTTCAAGTATACATTCTCTGATGGGGGGCAGGTGACCGTGAAAGCAAGGTAAACACAGGTCTACTTGTGCTTACTTACTAACCTGTAGTGAATAATTTCACGTGGGTTTTGCTACATCAGAGATGTGGTGTTCACCGTGCTTATGTTGCCTATTGGGTAATCTGTCCATGTAGCTAATGAACAAACTCAGAGTTGGAAGAATTTCAAGCAGGGGCGGGAAGCACCAGGGAGTACATCTCCAAACAGGGCTGGGCTCAGGTGCTGTGAACTTGGGAAAGTCACTTCCACTCTCGGTCTCATTTCCCAGTCTGCACTAGGATGAGGTTGGAATTAAATGAATGTCAGATATCATCACCCTCTGCGTAAAACCTTCCAGTAACTCCCATTATATACAATCTGACCCAGTGTTTCATCTCAGACTAGGGGGTGGGCAACCTGTACAGCAGCTCCCAACAATCCTAACTCCTGGTCTCCACATCCTGTGTGACCACGTCCCCTCACTTTGGATTGGACTCAGGGACTTGTTTCTCAAGAGTGTTGTTGTTAGGTGCCACTGAGTCGATTTCAAGTTATAATGACCCCATTTGAGGCAATGTTTCTTGGCCCTCTTTTATTCTCTGTTTCTCAGTCATCTCTCTGTCATTTATTTCTCTCTCTCCCCCCAGGAAGGAGCTGTGACGTATGACCTGCCCATGGAGAGACTCATGTGACAAAGACCTGATTGGAGGGTCTTGATCAACAGACAGAGAGGAAGTGAGGCCCCCCAGACCAACAGCTTACAGAGTCCTGCTCATAACATGGAAGTAAGTAGGGAGCAGATCCTCCCCGGTCAAGACTCAGTTGAGCCCACAACCACAGGGTCCTGAGAACTTGGGGCAGTCACCAGGTAAGCCATGCCTGCATTTCTGGCCCACAGAGACTGTGTGCTGTGTTGTGTCGTGAGTCATTAGTTTTGGGGGTGTTTTTTATCACAGAGCAGGAGATAACTCCTCCAGCCTACCAGGTCACGGGTCCTGGACCTGTTCTCCTCCTCCCTGCCTCCTCTCCTCCTCAGTTCCCTCTAGGCATAGTGGCTGCATTTCAACTCCCTCTTTGGAAAAACTCACGTCTGCCTCCCAGTCTCTGTACCAGCTGTGTCGTCTCCCTGGCACACAAGAGCAGGGCTGGTCCCTCCTGTCATTCTGGTCACACAAAAATGTCACCGGAATGAGGCCTTTTGGAGCATGCCCCAGTCTTATCTCACGGCACCCTACATTATCTTCTTCCTAAAATATACTCTTTTCTTTGCATGTATTTGTTTCCATTCTTTTATCGATCTTCATGTCTCCTGGGGACAGAGATCACATGAGTCGTTTTCAGAACCAGCTCCTGGACCACCTGCTGATATCGATCCCACCCCTGCACTAACACTGGAGCTCCATAGTGCACCATGTGTTCCGTCACCAACATCAGATGGACAGGGAGCTGGAGGGGTAGATTTCAATCCTGGGCCACCTCCAGAAATGGCTCCCCAGACCATTTGCTGATACCGATCCTGCTCCTGCTAAACATCAAAGCACTATAGAGCACCAGGTCCTCCTATCCCACCTTCACCTGTTTGGGGTGAGCAGGATAGGCGGGGAGGGGCGGGATGGGGGTAGTCTGGGGTTCACCCCCGCCAGGGAGCCCTGCTTCTGAGGTAGTCGCAGACCCAGGCTCAGCTACACCTCTTGGTGCCTTGGTTTCCCTCTTGTAACTTCTTACACACCTCTACATCCTCCCCACTGTGGAGATGGGGCCCCTGGAGGGAGTTGCCCATCTGGCAGCCTTGCCTCTGCCTTTGTTTCCCACCCAGAGGGATGCTGGCAGGTAAAGAGTGCTAGTGGTGAGGTGGGGGCGATCTAGATGCTAGATCTGGGCTGCGGCCCATCAGCAAGTAGTTTTAATACAGCGAGAAAATGAAGGAAAAAAATGCAGGGTCACATTAAAGTAGCCAAGGCCTTGGGACTCGAACCTCTGAAGCCTTGGGATGCGCACTAATCCCGTGGCTGTGAGTGAAGCTGAATTGCAAGCGCAGCTGTGCAGAAGTGCTCTCTGCCCCGGTGCAGGCGGGGTGGGGGCGGCGTGACCGGGGGACTGAGCCCAAGTGCTGCCCAGAGAAGCTTCTCTGCCCGCTGGACCTGCAGGTGAGTCCTCAGCCCAGATTCACCACAGCTGGGCGCTCTGAGTGGGCTGAAGGAACCCAGAGATTGGTTAAAGGGCAAAAACTGTTCTAAGCAGTTGGGCACTGGCGGGGCAGGTCTAAATGAGACTCTTAACTGATGACTGGTAAATTGTGAGGAAGGAAATGCGTGCAGTGAACTGCAGACCAGATGAGCACACTGAGATTCTTGTTCAAGAAAACAGATTTTTTTGTTGTTGGGGGGGAGTGGGTGGGGAGTTGCTGTAAACTGAGGCTTTTCTGGGGCTGTTCAAGAGGGAAATTAGTTATTTTCTGCATGTTACTAGGCTGTAGTGAGAGGAAGGCAGCGTCTAAATTAAGCCTCTTCAGACTTCTTCAGTTCTTTGAAAAGTGTGTGTTTGAAGAAGACCATTTGGCTGACAGAAGAGGGATGTGTGGGAGGGAATATCTCTTGTAAACCATGGTTTGAAAAGGGGAGGTGTGTGCAGGAGTTTAAGAGCAGATTAAAACTGCAAGGTATCCCCTACCTCTCTCCTCCATTTCCCCAGACCTGCAATAGCATCCTTATAGTGAAACATCAGAAGTCCCTTCAGCTTTCCAGTGGTTAACTGGTATTAATTTTCCTGTATTCTGGAGTTTCAGTGTAATCCACTTAGAACTTATTCTGGCATAAGATTGACAAAGATCTTTATTTACCTGATTCCTTGGAGACATCCTGATACCTCTTCAAAGCCCTTTTTTTCCTCTTCTCCCTACAGATTTGTTTCTTTAGGAAATAGTACGATTTTCAGACAAGTAAGACATACTCCAGAGATGGATTATCCAATGAGCAAGGTACACATGGGTTTACTTGTGCCCACGTACTAGTTTATAGTCAAAACTCTGCCTGGTTTTCACCACATCAAAGATGTGATAAAACCCCCCGTGAAATTGTACACTACTGATTAGGAAGTGAACACAATTAAGCCTGTTGCACACCTTGCTTACTGTAATCCCGTGAGTACCTTGCTTACTGATTAATCTGCCCCTGCATCGTGGCAAAATGTCTATACTTGATGGGAAATCAATTAGCTTGGCAAGTTAAAAAAAAATTGAAGAGGGAGCACCTACATTTGTTAGGGAGGTGAGAATTCTGAGGTGAATGAAAGTAAAGGAAGTTGCTGCAGAGCCCAAGCTTGCTGGGAACATAAGAGCTGTCCCTAGTGAAGTGAAATATAGGTTGTCGGCTAATAGTTTGGAACACAAAGCTGATTATTGGGAATAACTTAAAATTTTGCCTAAAATTTTTAAATTGGTATTAGTGATGCTGGGGGAAGGAATTCTGAAGGTTGAGAGAGGTGGTATAACTACAAAAAGTATATGCTTTTAGGTCTAAAGAAAAAAAAATGTCATTTTTGTCAAGCAGGGCATCCGTGGATTACGAATGAGTTCTGTTCCTAAATCTGTCTTTGAGCTGAATTTGTACATAAGTCGGAACAGTTAGGCACGGGTTGTATCTAATGTCAGTTAATCAAATGTTTCTCTCAGCATGTAGTGTTCCTTTTCTATACATAAAGAATCATTTCCAGCTACACTAAAGTATCTCTAACATGATAATACAGTAATAATAACAGTGTTTTAACGTGCTTCCTGAAGTAGTGCCAGTTTATCATTACGAACCATTGTATATACCTCAAATTTTTAAAATAAATATGCTTTATGGGGATTGGTTTGTAACTATAGATTGCACGTTAGTACGACGTTTGTAACTGGGGACTGCCTGTGAGAACTACACAGAGGGCGTGCAGTTCTTCCATTCAGCCTGTGGAAGGGGCTGTGGAAAGGTTGAAAAAGACTAATCAGGTTAAGGAAGGGAAACCAGGAAGATCTGCAGGCTGAGTGCATCTTGAGGGACACGACATGTATCAGTGACCTATAGCACAAGGGTTTACTCTCTGAATCAATGAAAGCTCACTTGTGTTACTTTCAAAACAACAACAAAATCATTTCCTTTCTGTCCTTTCTGTCCCTTGGGTTAGACGTGGGGAGGATGGAGAGCGAATGAAAGAGGTTAGAGTCCGACCTGCATGCCTAAGCATTAGTGTCCCTTGAGAAGGAACTGTGTCAAACTGTGTACGTGTAAGAGCCTTCACATTGAGAGGGGTCTGAGCACCTTCCTTAGGATGTGAGATAGAGCTAGATAGCAGAGCCTCAGGTGGGGGCCGGGAGTGCTATTATCTGATACTGAAGCAGTGGGGGAAACAGAGCCAGGAAATGTTGAATTCAGTGAGGCTCTTGCATTTGGAACATTGAGGAGGCATTTCCAGGCAGAAGTGCCTCATTGTTGGCCAGCCTGGCTTTGCTTTACGTGGCTTCCAGACGACCTGCGAGTCACAATGGAGGCTCCTGTGGAGGTTACACATCTCAGGTGGTAGCTTATGCTTATAATGTGGCCTAGAAAAGAAAGGCTCACAAAGACAGAAATCTAGGCCGCCATTCCTGTCTCCCTTAGGCTTCCAGAAAGCAGATTGTGCCCTCCCTACCAGCAGGTGGCACTGCTGTCTCTGGGAATTCCTGGAGGAGATGAAATAATGGAGCTGGCAAACCAGCAGTGTGGAGCCTCTAGTCTAGAAGATCTTGAAAGGCTTTGGAAGATCTCAGTCAAAGAGAAGCTCAAAGAAAATAGTTGTGAAAGGTTGGAATAATGGATGTTGTTTCTATAAGGTTGGAATAATGGGTGTTGTGGGGACTGAGGGATAGTTGTGGTCACTTTGCTGGTTTTGTGTGTGTGTGTGTGTGTGTGTGTGTGTGTGTGTAGTGGGGGAGAAGGCGGGATGTAACCTAACAATTAAGCGTCATAATACAAGTTTTGAAAGCACTTTGTGTAAATTGGTTAGTCGCATCTGAAGTTGAAATCATGATTCAATCAAAATGCCCAATAACTTCATAACTCCTAATTCTTTGTGTGTAAAGCTAGTCTATACACACGGCTGGGATTCTGGAAATACACATGTGACTTTTAAACCTGAACAATATCCAGTAATTACATGCCCTGAAGGAAGGGGTGAGAGTATTAGTAAAAATACTGTTGGTTAGTTAGTCACTATCCTTCAGGGCTGGCACAGAAGGCAGATCAAAGTTATTCTGAATCAGTTTCTTCTAAAACTTGAAACTTCCTAATAAGTGTGGATTTTCCTAAATTCTGTCCTGTTGAGATTGTGTTCACAACCCAAAGCTTGAACATTGGTTTTATTGACCTTACCAGCCAGGGTTCATTCAGTCATCCATTCTCTCTTTGGAAATAACTAGATGGCCGTCCGTTGGGTTGAATTTTGTAGACATGATGTTTGAGGGAGATGGGTGCTGTCGCCAGTGATGGGGAGGTTACAGTGTATAATGAGGCCCTCAGCTTTGACCCTGACCCAGGGAGAGGACACTGCCTTTGGTTCCAGTACCCCAGCCACCTGCTTCCTCTTGCAGTTCGTATTCTGTGCTCAGCTTATTCGAGGTTTATTTCTGTCTCTCTTCAAATGAACTGATGAGCTTGTTTTTACTACTGATGACGAATCCTAAAATTCTGCTGGTGCTAGCTCAACATTATTAGTCATTAGGGAGATGCAAATGAAAACCATAATGCCATATCACCTCACCCCCTCTAGAATGGCTCTAATAAAAAAAGAGGAAAATCAGAGGTGTTTGCAAGGATGTGGAGAAATTGGAACCCTCGCTCATTGCTGGTGGGAATGCAAAATGCCACAGTCGCTGTGGAAAACAGTTTGGTGGTTCCTCAAAAAAGTTAAACATAGAACTATCATGTGAACCAGTAGGTTCCAATCCTAAGTGTATGGCCCAAAGTATTGACAGCAGGGATGCAAACAGCAACCTGTATACCAGTGTTCACTGCAGCACAACTCACAATAACCAGAAGGTAAAAATAAGGGAAATGTCCATCAAGAGGTGAATGGATAAAGAAAATGTGGAATATACATAAGAATGGGCTATTACTCAGCCATCAAAAGAAGTGAAATCCTGATTCATGCTCTGACGTGGATGAACCTGGAAAACATTATGCTGCGCAAATAAGTCAGTCACAGAAAGATACTGTATGATCCCTCTTACATGAAATAGGCAGATTTGTATAGAGACCAGAGGTTATTAGTGGTTGGCAGGGGTGGGAGGGAGGAGAAAGGGGGAAGTCAGTGCTTAGGGGCCACTGAGTTTCTGTTAATGGTGGTGGAATAATTTGGAAAAGGATGGTGGTAATGGTTGTACAACATGTTGGATGTAATCAGTATAAATGAATTGTACATGTAAAAGCTGTTAGGGAAAAAAAACCCTGCTAGTACTACATAGCAGTAGTCACAACAGCTTGTTAACATTGCCTCTTTTATATATATATATAATTTTTATTGTGCTTTAAGTGAAAGTTTACAAATCAAGTCAGTCTCTCACACAAAAACTTACATACACCTTGCTACATACTCCCAATTACTCTGCGCCTAATGAGACAGCCCTCTCCCTCCCTCCACTCTCTCTTTTCATGTCCATTTCACCAGCTTTTAACCCCCTCTACCCTCTCATCTCCCCTTCAGGCAGGAGATGCCAAGAAGCTCACTCCTCACCAGCATCCGTCTCCAACCCGTTGTCCAGTCCAATCCATGTCTGAATAGTTGGCTTTGGGAATGGTTCCTGTCCTGGGCCTACAGAAGGTCTGGGGGCCGTGACCACCAGGACCCTTCTAATCTCAGTCAGACCATTAAGTCTGGTCTTTTTATGAGAATTTGGCGTCTGCATCCCACTGGTCTCCTACTCCGTCAGAGGTTCTCTGTTGTGTTCCCTGTCAGGGCAGTCATCGGTTGTAGCCAGTACCATCTAGTTCTTCTGGTCTCAGGCTGATGTAGTCTCTGGTTCATGTAGCCCTTTCTGTCTCTTGGGCTCATAATTACCTTGTGTCCTTGTTGTTCTTCATTCCACTTTGATCCAGGTGGGTTGAGACTCACTGATGCATCTTAGATGGCTGCTTGCTAGCGTTTAAGACCCCAGACGCCACTCTTCAAAGTAGGATGCAGAATGTTTTCTTGATAGATTTTATTATGCCAATTGACATAGATGTCTCCTGAAACCATGGTCCCCAAACCCCTGCCCCTGCTACGCTGGCCTTCCAAGCATTCATTTTATTCAGGAAACTTGTTTGTTTTTGGTTTAGTCCAGGTGTAGTGACCTCTGCTGTATTGTGTGTTGTCTTTTCCTTCACCTAAAGTAGTTCATATCTACTAAATAATTAGTGAATACCCCTCTTCTACCCGCCTCCCCCCTCTTGTAACCACAAAAGAATGTTTTCTTCTCAGTTTAAACTATTTCTCAAGTTCTCATAACAGTGGTCTTACGTACTATTTGTCCTTTTGAAACTGCCTAATTTCACTCAGCATAATGCCTTCCAGTTCCTCCATGTTATGAAATGTTTCACAGATTTCTCACTGTTCTTTATCCATGTGTAGCATTCCATTGTATGAATATACCATAATTTATTTATCTATTCATCCATTTATGGGCACCTGGGTTGTTTCCATCTTTTTGCTATTGTAAACTGGTGTAGTAAACATGGGTGTGCATATATCTGTTCGTGTAAAGGCTCTTATTTCTCTAGGATACATTCCGAGGAATGGGATTGCTGGATCATATGGTAGTTCTTTTTCTAGCTTTTGAAAAAGTGCCAAATTGATTTCCAAAGCGGTTGTACCATTTTACCTTCCTACCAGCAGTGTAGAAGTGTTCCAGTCTCTCCACATTCTCTCCAACATTTATTTTTTTGTGTTTTTTGGATTAATGCCAGCCTTGTTGGAGTGAGATGAAATCTCTTTGTAGTTTTTTTTTTTTTTGAACATTTATTGAGCTTCAAGTGAACGTTTACAAATCAAGTCAGTGTGTCACATATAAGTTTATATACACCTTACTCCATACCACCACTTGCTCTCCCCCTAATGAGTCAGCCCTTCCAGTCTCTCCTTCCGTGACAATTTTGCCAGCTTCCAACTCCCTCTCTCCTCCCATCCCCCCTCCAGACAAGAGATGCCAACACAGTCTCAAGTGTCCACCCGATACAAATAGCTCACTCTTCATCAGCATCTCTCTCCTACCCACTGTCCAGTCCCTTCCATGTCTGATGAGTTGTCTTTGGGAATGGTTCCTGTCCTGTGCCAACAGAAGGTTTGGGGACCATGACCGCCGGGATTCCTCTAGTCTCAGTCAGACCATTAAGTATGGTCTTTTTGTGAGAGTTTGGGGTCTGCATCCCACTGATCTCCTGCTCCCTCAGGGATTCTCTGTTGTGCTCCCTGTTAGGAGAGTCATCGATTGTGGCCTGGCACCATCTAGTTCTTCTGGTCTCAGGATGATGTAAGTCTCTGGTTCATGTGGCCCTTTCTGTCTCTTGGGCTCATAGTTGTCGTGTGACCTTGGTGTTCCTCATTCTCCTTTGCTCCAGGTGGGTTGAGACCAATTGATGCATCTTAGATGGCCGCTTGTTAGCATTTAAGACCCCAGACGCCACATTTCAAAGTGGGATGCAGAATGTTTTCATAATAGATTTATTTTGCCAATTGACTTAGAGGTCCCCTTAAACCATGGTCCCCAAACCCCCGCCCTTGCTCCGCTGCCCTTTGAAGCATTCATTTTATCCTGGAAACTTCTTTGCTTTTGGTCCAGTCCAGTTGAGCTGACATTCCATGTATTGAGTATTGTCCTTCCCTTCACCTAAAGTAGCTCTTATCTACTAACTAATCAGTAAAAAACCCTCTCCCACCTTCCCTCCTTCCCCCCCTCATAACCACAAAAGCATGTGTTCTTCTCAGTTTATACTATTTCTCAAGATCTTATAATAATGGTCTTATACAATATTTGCCCTTTTGCCTCTGACTAATTTCATTCAGTATAATGCCTTCCAGGTTCCTCCAAGTTATGAAATGTTTCACAGATTCCTCACTGTTCTTTATCGATGCGTAGTATTCCATTGTGTGAATATACCACAATTTATTTAACCATTCATCCGTTGATGGACACCTTGGTTGCTTCCAGCTTTTTGCTGTTGTAAACAGAGCTGCAATAAACATGGGTGTGCTTATATCTGTTTGTGTGAAGGCTCTTGTATCTCTAGGGTATATTCCAAGGAGTGGGATTTCTGGGTTGTATGGTAGTTCTATTTCTAACTTTTTAAGATAACACCAGATAGATTTCCAAAGTGGTTGTAGCATTTTACATTGCCACCAGCAGTGTATAAGAGTTCCAATCTCTCCGCAGCCTCTCCAGCATTTATTATGTTGTGTCTTTTGGATTAATGCCAGCCTTGTTGGAGTGAGATGGACTCTCATCGTAGTTTGAATTTGCATTTCTGTAATGGCTAATGATTGAGAGCATTTTCTCATGTATCTGTTAGCTGCCTGAATATCATCTTTAGTGAAGTGTGTGTTCATATCCTTTGCCCACTTCCTGATTGGGTTGTTTGTCTTTCTGTGGTTGAGTTTTAACAGAATCATATAGATTTTAGAGATCAGGCACTGGTCGGGATGTCATAGCTGAAAATTCTTTCCCAGTCTGTAGGTGGTCTTTTTACTCTTTTTGGTGAAGTCTTTAGAAGTCTTTAGATGAGCATAGGTGTTTGATTTTTAGGAGCTCCCAGTTATCTGGTTTCTCTTCATCATTTTTGGTAATGTTTTGTATTCTTTTTATGCCTTGTTTTAGGGCTCCTAACGTTGTCCCTATTTTTTCGTACATGATCTTCATCGTTTTAGTCTTTATGTTTAGGTCTTTGATCCACTTGGAGTTAGTTTTTGTGCATGGTGTGAGGTATGGGTCCTGTTTCATTTTTTTGCAAATGGATCTCCAGTTATGCCAGCACCATTTGTTAAAAAGACTGTCTTTTCCCCAATTAACTGACACTGGGCCTTTGTCAAATATCAGCTGCTCATATGTGGATGGATTTATATCTGGGTTCTCAATTCTGTCCCATTGGTCTATGTACCTGTTGTTGTACCAGTACCAGGCTGTTTTGACTACCGTGGATGTATAATAGGTTCTGAAATCAGGTAGAGTGAGGCCTCTCACTTTCTTCTTTTTCAGTAATGCTTTGCTTATCCGAGGCTTCTTTCCCTTCCATATGAAGTTGGTGATTTATTTCTCCATCACATTAAGAAATGTCATTGGAATTTGGATCAGAAGTGCATTGTATGTATAGATGGCTTTTGGTAGAATAGACATTTTTACTATGTTAAGTCTTCCTACCCATGAGCAAGGCATGTTTTTCCACTTAATTAGGCCCTTTTTAGTTTCTTATACTAGTACTTTGTAGTTTTGTTTGTATAGGTCTTTTACATCTTTGGTAAGATTTATTCCTAAGTATTTTATCTTCTTGGGGGCTACTGTGAATGGTATTGATTTGGTGATTTTCTCTTCGATGTTCTTTTTGTTGATTTAGAGGAATCCAAGTGGTTTTTGTATATCTTATAACCTGAGAGTCTGCCAAACTCTTCTATTAGTTTCAGTATTTTTCTGGAGGATTCCTTAGGGTTTTCTGTGTATAAGATCATGTCATCTGCAAATAGAGATAATTTGACTTCCTCCTTGCCAATCCGGATGCCCTTTATTTCTTTGTCTAGCCCAATTGCTCTGGCTAGGACCTATAGCACAACGTTGAATAAGAGCTGTGATAAAGGGCATCCTTGTCTGGTTCCCGTTCTCAAGGGAAATGCTTTCAGGCTTTCTCCATTTAGAGTGATGTTGGCTGTTGGCTTTGTATAAAAAAAATAGATGCCCTTTATTATGTTGAGGAATTTTCCTTCAATTCCTATTTTGGTGAGAGTTTTTATCATAAATGGGTATTGGACTTTGTGAAATGCCTTTTCTGCATCAATTGATGAGATCATGTGGTTTTTGTCCTTTGTTTCATTTATATGGTGGATTACATTAACGGTTTTTCTAATATTAAACCAGCCCTGGTATAAATCCCACTTGGTCGTGGTGGATTATTTTTTTGATATGTTGTTGAATTGTATTGGCTAGAATTTTGCTGAGGATTTTTGCATCTATGTTCATGAGGGATATAGGTCTGTAATTTTCTTTTTTTGTGATGTGTTTGTTTGCCTGGTTTTGGTATCAGGGAAATGGTGGCTTCATAGAATGAGTTAGGTAGTATTCTGTGATTTTCTATGCTTTGAAATACCTTTAGTAGTAGTGGTGTTAACTCTTCTCTGAAAGTTTGGTAGAACTCTACAGTAAAGCCGTCCGGGCCAGGGTTTTTTTTTTTTTGTTGGGAGTTTTTTGATTACCGTTTCAATCTCTTTTTTTGTTATGGGTCTATTTAGTTGTTCTACTTCTGATTGTGTTAGTTTAGGTAGGTAGTGTTTTTCCAGGAATTCATCCATTTCTTTTAGGTTTGCAAATTTGTTAGAATGCAGTTTTTCATAATAATCTGATATGATTTTTTTAATTTCATTTGGGTCTGTTGTGATGTGGCCCCACTCGTTTCTTATTCGGGTTATTTGTTTCCTTTCCTGTATTTCTTTATTCAGTCTGGCCAATGGTTTATCAATTTTGTTAATTTTTTCAAAGCACCAGCTTTTGTTTTTGTTAATTCTTTCAATTGTTTTTCTGTTCTCTAATTCGTTTAGTTCAGCTCTAATTTTTATTATTTGTTTTCGTCTGGTGCCTGATGGATTCTTTTGTTGCTCACTTTCTATTTGTTCAAGTTGTAGGGACAGTTCTCTGATTTGGGCTCTTTCTTCTTTTTGTATGTGTGCATTTATCGATATAAATTCACCTCTGAGCACTGCTTTTGCTGTGTCCCAGAGGTTTTGATAGGAAGTGTTTTCATTCTCGTTGAATTCTATGAATTTCCTTATTCCCTCCTTAATGTCTTCTATAACCCAGTCTTTTTTCAGGAGGGTATTGTTCATTTTCCAAGTATTTGATTTCTTTTCCCTAATTTTTCTGTTATTGATTTCCACTTTTATTTCCTTGTGGTCTGAGAAGATGCTTTGTAGTATTTTGATGTTTTGGATTCTGCAAAGGTTTGTTTTATGACCTAATATGTGGTCTATTCTAGAGGATATTCCATGTGCGTTAGAAAAAAAAGTATACTTTGCAGCAGTTGAGTGGAGAGTTCTGTATAAGTCAATGAGGTCAAGTTGGGTGGTTGTAGTAATTAGGTCTTCCGTGTCTCTGTTGAGCTTCTTACTGGATGTCCTGTCCTTCCCCGAAAGTGGTGTGTTGAAGTCTCCTGCTATAATTGTGGAGGTGTCTATCTCACTTTTCCGTTCTGGTAAAGTTTGTTTTATGTATCTTGCAGCCCTGTCATTGGGTGCATAAATATTTAATATGGTTATATCTTCCTGATCAATTGTCCCTTTTATCATTATGTAGTGTCCTTCTCTATCCTTTGTAGTGGATTTAAGTTTAAAGTCTATTTTGTCAGAAATTAATATTGCTACTCCTGCTCTATTTGCTTATTGTTTCCTTGATATATTTTATTCCATCGTTTGAGTTTTAGTTTGTTTGTGTCTCTAAGTCTATGGTGTGTTTCTTGTAGGCAGCAGATAGACGGATCATGTTCCTTTATCCAGTCTGAGACTCTCTGTCTCTTTACTGGTGCATTTAGTCATTTACCTTCAGCGTAATTATAGATAAGTATGTGTTTAGAGTTGTCATTTTCATGCCTTTTTATGTGTGTTGTTGACAGTTTCATTTTTCCACTTACTTTTTTGTGCTGAGACGTTTTTCTTTGTAAATTGCGTGTTCCTCATTTTCATAGTATTTGACTTTATGTTTGTTGAGTCGTTACGTGTTTCTTGGTTTTTATTTTGAGTTATGGAGTTGTTATACCTCTTTGTGGTTACCTTAATATTTACCCCTTTTTTTCTAAGTAAAAACCTAAATTGTATTGTCCTATATCGCTTTTTCTCCCTCTGCATATGGCAGTTCTTTGCCACCTGTATTTAATCCCTCTTTTTGATTATTGTGATCTTTTAAATACTGACTTCAATGATTCCCTGTTTTGAGCATTTTTTTTTTAATTAGTCTTAATTTGTTTTTGTGATTTCCCTATTTGGGTTGATATCAGGATGTTCTGTTCTGTGACCTTGTGTTGTGCTGGTATCTGATATTATTGGTTTTCTGACCAATTTCTTTTAGTATTTCTTGTAGCTTTGGTTTGGTTTTTGCCAATTCTCTAAGCTTGTGTTTATCTGTAAATATCTTAATTTCGCCTTCATATTTCAGAGAGAGTTTTGCTGGATATACGATCCTTGGCTGGCAGTTTTTCTCCTTCAGTGCTCTGTATATGTCATCCCATTGCCTTCTTGCCTGCATGGTTTCTTCTGAGTAGTCTGAGCTTATTCTTATTGATTCTCTCTTGTAGGAGACCTTTCTTTTATCCCTGGCTGCTTTTAAAATTTTCTCTTTATCTTTGGTTTTGGCAAGTTTAATGATAATATGTCTTGGTGTTTTTCTTTTGGGATCAATCTTAAATGGGGTTCGATGAGCATCTTAGATAGATATCCTTTTGTCTTTCATGATGTCAGGGAAGTTTTCTGTCAGCAGATCTTCAACTATTCTCTCTGTGTTTTCTGTTGTCCCTCCCTGTTCTGGGACTCCAATCACACGCAAGTTATCCTTCTTGATAGAGTCCCACATGATTCTTAGGGTTTCTTCATTTTTTTTTAATTCTTTTATCTGATTTTTTTTCAGCTATATTGGTGTTAATTCCCTGGCCCTCCAGATTTCCCACTCTGCATTCTAATTGTTCGAGTCTGCTCCTCTGACTTCCTATTGCGTTGTCTAATTCTGTAATTTTATTCTTAATCTTTTGGATTCCTGAATGCTGTCTCTCTATGGATTCTTGCAACTTATTAATTTTTCCAGTATGTTCTTGAATAATCTTTTTGAGTTCTTCAACAGTTTTATCAGTGTGTTCCTTGGCTTTTTCTGCAGTTTGCCTTATTTCATTTCTGCTGTCTTGAAGCATTCTGTAAATTATTTTTTTATATTCTGTATCTGATAATTCCAGGATTGTATCTTCATTTGGGAAAGATTTTGATTCTTTTGTTTGGGGGGTTGTAGAAGCAGTCATGGTCTGCTTCTTTATGTGGTTTGATATCGACTGCTGTCTCCAAGCCATCACTAAGATATTGTAGTGATTAATTCTGTATTTGCTCACTGAGTTTTATCTTGTTTTGTTTTCTTTCAGTATACGTGGATGGGCTACTAGATTGTGCTGTCTTGATTGTTGTAGCCCTTGACTTACTTATGACCTATTACCAGCTGATTTGGGCTGTTACCAGATATATATGCCTGAGTCCATTCACCATTCTTGAGTAGAATCTGATTTTGGGTCATCAAGCGTGTGATGCACACTGTCACCTATTCACCTTGAGAAGTAGTGGTGATAGTTGTGTGCACCAGAATCTAGTAGCAGCTGGGGTTCATACTCCAGGGGGGGGCAGGATGCTGACAGGCTTCCCCCAAGTGCCAGTGAGGTAGGCGTGTCTCTATTCCTAAAGCACCTTGGTGGGTGGGCTCTGCAGCTGTACCTTAGGCCCCCAATGCAAGTACTTCTACAGATTTTTAGGTGTCACCCTCCTTAGACCCCTAAGGCAGGAGGCTAGGTGGTCTGGGGGAAGCTTCAGCCCTCAGTTCCCTGTTGTGGGTCAGTGAGGGCTCTGTTGAATACGCAGAGGTATCAGACCTGGGAAACTTGTCTTTCCAGTAAATCCGCTAAAACAAATGCAGTCAGATCCCTATCAGAAATGCCTTTGCATTGTAATAGCCACCTTTTTCCCTGTAGGGATGAAAGCCCCAGACTGTGGATTACATATGCTTGGCTGGAGCTGGTTCTGTGTTTTTAGTCCAATTAGGGAAGGATCTTTGGTCCCTGGGTTTTTTGTGGTTGCTTCTCTCAGGCCAGAAGAATGGGTTAGGAAAAGACCAATAAAAGGAAAAGAAAAACTGCTGAGCAGTTCTCCCTCTGACTCAGGAAATTCCAATGTTAATGAAGTTGCCTGGGAAGGGGAGGGGAGGGTTCAGAAAAACAGGAGAGAGTAGCACCCCGGAATATAGACAAAGTTACTTATCTTGCTTGGGATGGCTATTTTATCTGAGATTCCTGAGGGGCGCGTCGCCTGTGCGCACTGGCTGGGTAGAGATTGCTCACAAGGGTCAGGCCCGCGGCCCCTGCTTGCGCTGTCTCAAAAGCCAGGGTCAGTTCCTCTGCTGTCAGTCCAAAGCCCAGCGTCAAGGTTCCCCAGCTGGGATGCTGCACTCCTGGCTCCAAAAACAGTCGCTGCCTCCTGGTGACTTCTCCTCGCACCAGCCGCATCGCCGCGCCGTCCGCGCGGACCGTCACAGGATGTCGAGCTCAGCTCCCCTGTGCCCAGTCCAAAGCCCGGCGCCAAGGTTCCCAGGCTGGGACGCTGCACTCCCAGCTCCAATACCAGTCACTGCCTCCTGGCGACTTCTCCTCCCGCCAGCTGCGTCGCCGCGCCGCCCGCGTGGACTGGCTGGGCCCCCTCCCGAGGTCAGTTCAGAGGGGTAGGGCTGCGCCCCGTGTTTGCGCCGTCACAGGATGCAGTGCTCAGCTCCCCTGCACGCGGTCAAAAACCCCGCGCCAAGGTTCCTCGGCTGGGACGCTGGCTCCAGGCTCCGAGAACAGTTGCTGCTTCCCCGTAGGTGTTCGTTCTGGGTCTCTGTCACTCAGGTCAACTCTTTAAATCTTTGTTTGTTGGTCAGGGTTCGTAGATTGTCGTGTATGTGATCGATTCACTTGTTTTTCCGAGTCTTTGTTGCAAGGGGATCTGAGGTAGCGTGTACCCAGTCAGCCATCTTGGCCCCCCTCCCTCATTGTAGTTTTGATCTGCATTTCTCTAATGCTAATGATCGTGAACATTTCCTCATGTATCTGTTAGCTACCTGAATGTCTTCTTTAGTGATGTGTCTATTCATACCTTTTGTCCATTTTTTAATTGGGTTATTTGTCTTTTTGTGCTTGAGTTTTCACAGTATCATGTAGATTTTAGAGATCAGACGCTGATTGGAAATGTCATAGCTAAAAACTTTTTCCCAGTCTGTAGGTAGTCTTTTTACCCTTCTGGTGAAGCATTTGGATGAGCAAGGGTGTTTGATTTTTAGGAGCTCCCGGTTTTCTAGTTTTTCTTCTGCATTTTTAGTAATGTTTTGTGTACTGTTTATGCCATGTATTAGGGCTCCTAACGTTGTCCCTATTTTTTCTTCTATGATCTTTATCATTTTACATTTTATATTTAGGTCCTTGATCCATTTTGCGCTCATTTTTGTGCGTGGTGTGAGGTATGGGTCTTGTTTCATTTTTTTGCAGATGGATATCTAGTTATGCCAGCACCATTTGTTAAAAAGACTGTCTTTTCCCCATTTAACTGTTCTGGGACCTTTGCCAAATATCAACTGCTCATATGTGGATGGATTTATGTCTAGATTCTCAATTCTGTTCCATTGGTCTATGTATCTGTTGTTGTACCAGTACCAGGCTGTTTTGACTACTGTGGCGGTATAATAGGTTCTAAAATCAGGTATAGTAAGGCCTCCCACTTTGTTCTTCTTTTTCAATAATGCTGTACTTATCCGTGGCCTCTTTCCCTTCCATATGAAAGTGGTGATTTATTTCTCCATCTCATTAAAGAATGTCGTTGGGATTTGAATCAGAATTGCATTTAATGTATAGATCGCTTTTGGTAGAATAGACATTTTTATAATGTTAAGTCTTCCTATCCATGAGCAAGGTATGTTTTTCCACTTATGTGGGTCTGTTTTGGTTTCCTGAAGAAGTGTAGTGTAGTTTTTTTTTGTATAAGTCTTTTATATCTCTGGTAAGATTCATTCCTAAGTATTTTATCTTCTTGGGGGCTACTGTAAATGGTATTGATTCTGTGATTTCCTCTTCGATGTGTTTTTTTTGTTGGTGTGGAGGAATCGAACGGATTTTTGTATGTTTATCTTGTGTCCTGATCCTCTGCTGAACTCTTCCGTTAGTTTCAGTAGTTTTCTTGAGGATTCCTTAGGGTTTTCTGTGTATAAGTTCATGTCATCTGCCAATAGACAGAATTTTACTTCTTCCTTGCCAATCTGGATGACCTTTATTTCTTTGTCTAGCCGAATTGCACTGGCTAGGACCTCCAGCACAGTGTTGAACAAGAGTGGTGGTGATGAAGGTCATCCTTGTCTGCTTCACAACTGCAAGGGGAATGCTTTCAGAATCTCTCCATTTAGGATGATGTTGGCTGTTGGCTTTGTATAAAGGCTCTTTTTTATATTGAGAAATTTTCCTTCTATTTCTATTTTGCTGGGAGCTTTTATCATGAATGGGTGTTGAACTTTGTCAAGTGTCTTTTCTGCATCAAATGATAAAATCATGTGATTTTTGTCTTTTGTTTTATTTATGTGATGGATTACATTGTTTTTCTAATGTTGAACCATCCGTGCATACCTGGTATGAATCCCGCTTGGTCATGGTGAATTATTTTTTTGATATGTTGTTGAATTCTCTTGGCTAGAATTTTGTTGAGGATTTGCATCTAAGTTCATGAGGGATAGAGGTGTATAATTTTCTTTTTTTGTGGTGTCTTTAGCTGGTTTTGGTATCAGGGATATGCTGGCTTCATAGAATGAGTTTTGGAGTATTCCTTCCTTTTCTATGCTCTGAAATACCTTTAGTAGTAGTGGTCTTAACTCTTCTCTGAAAGTTTGGTTGAACTCTGCGGTGAAGGTGTCTTGGTCAGGGCTTTTTTTTGTTGGGAGTTTTTTGATTACCTTTTCAATCTCTTCTTTTGTTATAATTCTACCTCTGTTTGTGTTAGTTCAGGTAGGCAGTGTGTTTCTAGGAAATCATCCATTTTTTTTTAGGTTTTCAAATTTCTTAGAGTACTTTTTTTGTAGTAATCTGGTATCATTCTTTTAATATCAGTTGGATCTGTTGTAATATCGCTCATCTCAATTCTTATTCGGGTTTTTTGCTTCCTCTCCTGTTTTTCTTTTGTCAGTTTGGCCAAGGCTTTATCAATTTTGTTTCTTTTTTCAAAGATCCGTCTTTTAGTCTTGTTAATTCTTTCAATTGTTTTTCTGTTTTCTATTTCATTTAGTTCTGCTCTAATTTTTATTAGTTGTTTTCTTCTGGTGCCTGTGGGTTTCTTTTGTTGCTCTCTTTCTATTTGTTCAAGTTGTAGGTAAAATTCTTTGATTTTGACCCTTTCTTCTTTTTCTTTGTGTGAATTTATTGATATAAATTGACCCCTGAGCGCTGCTTTTGCTGTGTCCCAAAGGTTCTGATAGGAAGTGTTTTCATTCTCACTGGAGTCCATGAATTTCTTTATTCCATCCTTAATGTCTTCTGTAATCCAGTCTTTTTTGAGTAGGGTATTGTTCAGTTTCCAAGTGTTTGATTTCTTTTCCCTGCTTTTTCTTTTACTGATTTCCACTTTTATGGCCTTATGGTCAGAGAAAATGCTTTGTAATATTTCAATGTTTTGGATTCTGCTAAGGCTTGCTTTATGACCTAATATGTGGCCTATTCTAGAGAATGTTCCATGTGCACTAGAAAGGAAAGTTTACTTGGCTGCTATTGGGTGGAATATTCTGTGTATGTCTACAAGGTCAAGTTGTTGATTGTGGCATTTAGATCTTCTGTGTCTTTATTCTGGAGTCGACTTGACGGCAGTGGGTTGGGTGTCTTTATTGAGCTTCTTTCTGGATGTCCTGTCCTGCACCGAAAGTGATGTGTTGAAGTCTCCTAGTATAATTGTGGAGGTGTCTATCTCAGTTTTCAATGCTGATAGTTTGTTTTATGTATCTTGCAGCCCTGTCATTGGGTGCATAAAAATTTAATATGGTTATATCTTCTTGGCATATTGTGCCTTTAATCATTATATAGTGTCCTTACTTATCGTTCATGATGGATGTAACTGTAAAGTCAATTTTGTGGGAAATTAATATTGCCACTCCAGCTCTTTTTATGATTATTGTTTGCTTGATACATTTTTTCCATCCCATGAGGTTTAGTTTGTGTGTCCAAATCTCTGGTGTGTCTCTTGTAGGCAGCATATAGACAGATCTTGTTTTTTAATCCATTCTGCTACTCTTTATCTCTTTATTGGTGCATTTAGTCCATTTCCATTCAGGGTAATTATGGATAGGTATGAATTTAGTGTTATCATTTTGATGTCTTTTTTTGTGTGTGTTGTTGACAGTTTCTTTTTCCCACTTAATTTTATGTGCTGAGTGGATTATATATTGTTCTTTTCTCGTATTTGCTCTTGTTAGTTTTGTTTTTGCTAAGTCTCTATTTTTTTCTTGTATTTATTTTGATGAGCAGGATAGTTTCTCTGCTTTGTGGTTACCTTGTTATTTACTCCCATTTTTCTAAATTTAAAGCTAACTTTTATTTTTTTGTATCACCTTATCTTCCTCTCCCAATTGAAGATCTGTTATTACGTTTCTTAGTCCCTCTTTATTATTTAAATGTTGTCTTCTTCTGTATAATAACATGACTGTTACCCTGTTTTGAGCCCTTTTTTTTTTTTAATCTCTGTTTTTTTTAATTTCCCTGTCTGGGTTGACTTCTGGTTGCTCTGCCCAGTGTTCCAGTCTTGGGTTGATACCTGATATTATTGTTTTTCTAACCAAAGAACTCCCTTTGGTATTTCTTGTAGTTTTGGTTTGGTTTTTACGAATTCCCTAAACTTCTGTTTATCTGGAAATGTCCTAATTTCACCTTCATATTTGAGAGACAGTTTTGCAGGATATAGGATTCTTGGCTGGGGATTTTTTTCCTTCCGTTTTTTAAATAAGTCATCTCATCACCTTCTTGCCTGCATGGTTTCTGCCTAGTAAAAAAAATAAAAGTCTGAGCTTATTCTTATTGGCACTCCTTTGTAGGTGACTTTTTGTTTATTCCTCACTGCTCTAAAAATTTTGTCTTTATCTTTGGTTTTGGCAAGTTTGATTATAATATGTCTTGGTGACTTTCTTTTAACATCTACTTTATGTGGAGTTAGATGAGCATCATGGTTAGGTATACTCATCTTTCACAATATCAGGGAAATTTTCTGCCAACAAATCTTAAAATTTCCTCTGTATTTTCCGTTATCCTTCCCTGTTCTGGTACTCCAATCACTCGTAGGTTTTTTCTCTTGATAGAGTCCCACATGATTCTTAAGGTTTCTACATTTGTTTTAATTCTTTTATGTGATTTTTCTTCAAGTATATTAGTGCCAAGTGATTTATCTTCAAGTTCAGAAACCTGGCTTGTACTTGTTCAATTCTGCTCCTCTGACTTTCTATTGAGTTGTCTCCTTCTGTAATTTTATTGTTAATCTTCTGAATTTCTGATTGCTGTCTATGAAGTTTTCCAGCTTTTTAAATTTTTCATTAGGTTCCTGAATAATCTTTTTAATTTCTTCAATTGCTTTATTTGTGTGTTCCTTGGCTTGTTCTGCATATTGCCTCATTTCCTTCCGGATGTCTTGAATGGTTCTGTATATTAATCTTTTGGATTCTGCCTCTGGTAATTCCAGCAATGCACTTTCATCTAGGAGATTCCTAGATTCTTTGTTTCGAGAGCTTGCTGAGGTGATCATAGTCTGTTTCTTTATGTGATTTGATATTGACTGTTGTCTCTCAGCCATCAGTAAGTTATTGTATTAATTTATACTTGCTTACTGTGTCGTAGCTTCTTGTTTTGTTTTGTTTTGATATGCTCAAATGGGTTGCTTGAGTGAGCTGGCTGGATTATTTTCAGCTTTGGAGCTCTGATGTCCTTTCCCAGATGGCTAGAGCCGTTATCAGGTATATCAGTCTAGGAGTCCCCTGACTTTTCTTGTATGAATTCAGCTAAGGTGTCTTCTTAGCTGATCATCAAGTGTGTGGTACGGCTCTGTGCTACAGTCTTAGAGGGCCAGGGTGACTGGTGTATGTACCAGTATCTGATTGCAGCAGGGGATCACAGTCTGAGCAGGGTAGGGGGCTGAGAACCGACCCATGAGTGTCTCTGAGGAAAGCGCGTCCTTGTTCCCTAGTGCGTGCAGGTGGGTGGGTTCTTCAGACGGACCATGGGCACCCAGTGTTTTTAGTTGTAAGGGCTGGGAGGCACCAGTTATCCTTGGACAACTGTCACAGATGGCTGGGTGACCTGAGTGTGGTTACCAGTCTTTAGGCCCCAGATATGGGTAGGTGAGGACCCTGTTTAATAGGCAAAGCAATGTCAAACAACAAACACCCACCTCTCCAGCTCACAGCTGAAACGGTTGGAGTCTGGCAACAAGGGCCTATTCTCCTGAAATAGGCCTACACAGGTCCATGCAGAAGAGAAAGGTGCTCAGAGTTCCACAGAGCATTTATTCCTGGCCAGGAGCCACTTATGTCCTGAGCTCTGCCCATTAGTAGAGCTGGCAAATTATCTTTTCCCCCAGTTGCAAATTTTTTCCTTCTCCAAGGTTGGGAAGATGGCTATAGGTGCTCAACAGTGCCAATCTCAGGCCCAGGGAATTCAGCCGCTGAAGCTGGCTGGCGGGGGTGGGGTGCAGGGGGCCTTGGTACAATATATGCAAGTACTTAGCTTTTGCCAAGAACTCCGTTCTTCTCTGGTTCTGGAGGTGTGAGTAGGCTGTGTGGCTGGCTGCTTCTCCCTGAGGAAACTGTGTCTGAACGCTAGTGCAAGCCCGCTGCTGCCACTCTGGGAATGGTGCCTGAGGGCTCCCCACGATTCAGGTCTGGTAACTCCTCTCCACTTCTGAACCATCTCTTCCTCCGCCTGCCCCTCAGTTCATTTTCTAACGTTGTGTTTGATGCTCAGGTCTCCTAGCTTGTCATAAATATACTTGTTTCTCTTGTTTTTTCGGGTCTTTGTTTTAAAGAGGGCTCTCCGGAAGTGTCTGTATATTCTGCCATCTTGGCTCCGCCTCCTTTTACACACATTTTTGGGGGACATAATTCAATCCATGACATAGTGTGAGAAGAAATTTAAAGTCTCATTAATATTTTTTTATTAGCAAAGTTTTATTGTAAAATAAGAAACAGATATAAAAATGGGATATAAAAAGGGGAGGGGAGAAGGGATGTAGGCAAAGAATGCAAATGTGCTTTCCAAAGTGCAAAATAAATGAGGCTCTGAGTGTCTGGTTGCAGTTAGACGTGGTGGTAGGTACGGATTCCATGTAAAAGCTGGAATCCTTCAGGGAGTGGGATGGGGTGAGGTTTCCTTTTAGGTGCTGAGGTTTACCTAGAGGCTAGACAGGACGTGGCTAGGCCAACAGAAAAGGAACTAGGAAATTCCTTCCCCTTAACCAGCTGCCCAGTCAATCCATCAACCGACAGAGACAGGGGACCTGCACTCCCCAGAGGCCAAGTCCCAGATGCCATGTAATCTAAGAAGGTTTTAAGGCCAGGCAGCCTGGTGACTTCCAGCCTTACAGGATCTTTGAGTCATACATATATCATTTCATTAACCTCACAGCAAACCCCACGAGGTAGGTGGTAGGTATCAGCATTTTATAGACATACACATTGCTGTCAGGAGAAATGAAACACCTTGAGATGGTTCCCCTGGCTAGTCTGTTACTGGTCTAGGCTTCCAACCCAGGTATGGTAAGTTCTATGACTGCTCTTAAAATCTAATTCTTACGTGCAGGAACGCCATCCTATCTCTTCCAAGTATTCCTTATAGTAAAAACCTTAAAATCTAAGCTGGATTGTCCCAGCTCCCTCATGCCCCCCCAGAACACCAGTGTAGGCCAGCTTCTTTAGTGGAGGCCCATGCCAAGGTAAGTGAAGAGTTCTTGAGTGTTTTCGAGACACACCTGTATCAAGTAGGGGTTCAAGCATGTGAATTTCCAAACGGTAGGAAAGGAGGGCAGGGGCAGGGTGTGTAAATGGGGGACAGGAAGTGAAGGACGTCAGTCTGAGTCAGGCCCCTCTCTCTTGAACATTAGTTTTTTACAGTGGGTGGTAGATTCCCCTTTCTTAGAGTTTGGAAGGCTGCATTGAGCCCTGCTCCCCTCTGGCTGCTTCCCAGCCTGGGCATCCTTCAGCTCCAATGCCTCATTCAACTCTAGGAACATCTTGAAGCATTCATGCCCACGGATCTTAAGGGTGAAATATTTTTCATCCACTGGCTTCTTCTTTGGCTCGGTAGAGGAGCTGGTGCTGGTGTGCAGTGCTTACTTAGTGATCCTCTCAGAGGGTGGCTCCCACTTGTTGTGGAAATTTTCTTCCTCTGTACGTCTGTCTCTCCCAGAACAGTACAAATATGCACCTCGAAACTGTTGTGTCCTAGCAGATTACCATCGGAGTCTTCCAGTGTGATGATGGTGAGGATGGGTTTCCCACCCCCACGCAGGAGCTGCTACACATGAAGTTGAAGTGGATGGTGGTAGTCAGAACCGACCTGAGGTAGCTCATAGGGTACCCCACACTATGTCGAAGAGTGATGGTGTCCTACAAATATCAGCACGCAGGATTCCTCCCACCTGGATAAGATGCTGAGGAGCGGCCAGGCCATCGCTATAGTCGGAGCAGCACTCAAGGTGGGGGCAGTGCTGCACGACCTCTGTCATATGCTGACGTCTGGTAGATGGCCATGGTGTGAACACAGGTGCTGGGGTGGGGTGGTGAGCTGAGCTACGGCTGCACTGGACAGGTCTTTGCCAGCTGGCAAAACAGCTTGTTAAGGCCAGGGGAGTACATGCAGGTGACAGACTTGGCTGTCCCAGAATGCAGGAAGCCAAGACGGAAACCACAGTTGCTGCAGTAGGTCTTCTGGGAAGGGACAGAGGATGAGAGTGTCCAGGAGGTGGCTGGTGTAAGGGTGGCTGGTGCAGGGGCTGCTGATATTCCTTGAGCCCCAGCTTGGCTTTCTAGCCAGTCTGCAGCATCTCCTGGGAGCAGCAGATCGTCTACTGCCTCCGCTGCTGGGGACAGTGAGGGGGACAGAACCAGCTTCTCAGGAAGGAGTTTCCCCAAGTATGAAAAAGTCTCTTGACTCAGAGGGAGTTCAGTACTTAGATCTGACTTGGGCTCCTCCATTGCAGCTCCAGGGAAGTTAGTCTGTCCATGGAACCTCAGGGAAGTGTATAACAGTCCTGGGAAGGACACTCCACGCCCAGAAAGCAGGTGCCCTCAGAGCCCAGCAGCTAGCTGTGCCCCGGGTGGTGGCTTTGCGCTTTTGACACATTAACATTACTTCCCAGATAGTTATGCATTATCTTAGAATCACAAAGTCATAGCTAGAAAGAATCCCAGAGATGGTTTAATTCAAACTTTTCATTTTATAGACAGGAAGTTTCAATTCAGAAACTAGGTGACCTGACTAAGCTAACAGAGCTAGTTAGTGGCAGAGAACAAGGGGTCTGAGACTGAAGCTTGGATCTCATCTGGGTCTTCCATTTCTCAGTGCTGCCTCCCTTCACCTGCCATCAGGACATAGAGGCTGGGGCCAAAGAGATCTCTTGGGAATTCCTTAATATAGGATTTTGAAGGCATGGCATGAATAGTGTTGAGTTTTGGGAGAAAGTCAAGGTTAGGCTTCTCTTTGCAGCTCATTCTTTTCTTCCCTGACTGATCCTGAGCAGGATTTTTTACTGTGCATCTTCGGGTTTTTAAAAACTTTGCTGCACACCATTTCCTGTAAGAAAAAAACCTTCACCATCCTAGAAGAGTCCTTCCCCAATCACTTGTTCTTAAACTGAGGTTCACGAACTCCCAAAGGGCTAATGTTTTCAGGGTTCATCCATGTGGTAGCACGTATCTGAACTTCATTTTTCCTAGTGGCTGAATAATAGGCCATTGTGTGCATATTCCATGTTTTGTTTATCATCTGTTGATGGACTCTTGGGTAGTTTCTACATTTTGGCTGTTGTGAATACTGCTGCCATGAAAATTTGTGTAGAAGTATCTGTTTGAGTGCCTACTTTCAGATATTTTAGGTATATACCTGGGAGTGGAATTGCTGGGTCATATGGTACTTCTGTGTTCAACGTTTTGAGAAATTGCTAAACAGTTTTCCACAGTGACTGCCATTTTACAATCCCACCAGCAGTGCACAGGGTTCTAATTTCTCGACATGGCTTCCTTTTTAATAATAATATTAACATTATTCTGAGGATGGAGTTCTTGGCTTCAACAGGCTGTGAAAGAAGCCCATGCTACAAAGAATACTAATAACGCTGTAGTCTACAGAAGATTCTGGAAAATCCCCAGGATGGGAGAATTCTTGATTGAGGAGTTAAAAGCCTTAAGGTGGAAGAGAGCTGTGAGGTGGAATATGGAAGTTTCAAGTAGTAGTTTAATCTTTATTAAAAATACTTAAAATTGCTCATTAAATGAAGATGCTGATAGTAGCTCATCTTAAATTAATAACGTGTACGTAAAAAAAATTTTTTATGTAAGTGTTCATTTCCATTTACCATTCCTTGCTCAATAAGTACTCCTTCCTAATTTCGTCAAGACACTTTCAAATTCCCTTTGCTTTGTTGGAGATGACATGCGTGCTAAGTGGCTCCCCTCTTTTCCTCTCCGATTTGGTTTCCAGATACTCTGTGCCTTTCTGATTTATCACTTGGGAGTTTTTGACTCCTGTCTTTCACATCAGTGATCCTACATCTCATGTTCTTCTGTAAGCTCCTAGAACCCACCATCATCTCAGAGATGCAAAATAATTTACATGCCAGGATAAAAAAAAACTTTACATTCTTTTGTCTTCAGGGTTCGCCACCAAAACCTGTGTTCCTCTTCTGCGAATTCATTGGTTTCCGTTTTCTATTTGCTACCCCAAATTCTCTCTTTTTGTGGTTATCCCCAAATAGGAATGACTCAGAATTAGTACACATTGGAAACAAAACTCTTGTTTTTGCCAGAAAGTGAAAGGAAGGTAATTTGTGTTTAAATGACATCTTGGATATGGGGGACATAGCTTTGTTAGGGCTCACTGTATTTTGAAGATCATATGCCTGAAAAATCCCTGTTGCGTACCCTGTGACAGCTTGCCTGTATTTAGTACCCCGGTGGCCTTTCTTGGTGAATTTCACCTTCTGGGACCTTTTTGGGTATGGGCCAGAATCATACTTGTTCTAGCTTTAGTGAAGAGTAAAAATTCCTTTTCTTTAGAAGGCTATCATTGAGTTTATTTAATGACAGGAAAAAAAAAGTCAAATGTTGGCTCTCTAATCCTATCACACTACTAAGTTATTGAGAGATTTTGGGGGGGCATCAGTGATTTCTCAGAATTTGTTTCCTTGTTTTCAAAATAAGGGGGGTGGTAGTAGGTAGTAACTCCTTAAATTCTTCCTGTTCTCCAAACCCTGTGATTGTCAGATTCTATCTGATGCTCATACTAAACACATCCTAAAACTGCTGGCTAGTTGGGAATTCATTTATAATCAATTAAAGTCAGGACCAGGAAAATAATACTTTATTTCTACAGATCACTTTGTGGTTTACAAAACTATTCTCTATCTCTTTTTACTCTCTTTTCTGTTCCTCTGAGGCCAGCAGCATTGACATCACCTGGGAACTTCCCAGAAAAGCACAATCTCAGACCTCGTCCTGTCCTCTTGAGTTAGAATCTACATTTTACCAAGATGCTCAGGTGATGTGCACGCACAAGGAGTCTGAGAACTGCTGCTTTGTCTCATTGTGAGTCTCCTAATGCGGTCGCAATGAGTTGGAACCAATTCACCAGCACCTAACAACAGTAACAACAGTGACCCTCAGAGGAAGGCAGGGTATTTTACAGATGAGGAAATCAAGACTCAGAGTTGTTAAGTAACTAAGTCGAGGTTACTGTGCTTGTGTCTTCTCCAAAATTTCTTGCTCTAAACCTAATGCGGCCAGAATGCTCATTAGAAGTGGGGATAGCAAAACTTCATCTCACATGCTTTGGACATGTGATCAGGAGGGTCTAGCTGCAGAAGTAGAACATCATGTTTGGAAAAACAGAGGGTCACCAAAAAAGAGGAAAGCCCTCAGTGAGATGGATTGACACAGTGACTGAAACAATGGGCTCAAACATAGCAACAATTGTGAAGATGGCACAGGACCAGGCAGTGTTTCATTCTGTTGTACACAGGGTCTTTAGGAGTCAGAATTACTCGACGGCACGTAACAACAACAACAACAAACCTAATGCTGTCTTCTTGGTTGGGCGGAGTCAGCCTTGTACAACAGAGACTCCTGGCAGCAGTCTGTGTGGTTAGTTCTAGCCAACTGGTGACTGAGTTCTAGCCAGCATAATGTGAGTGAAAGTAGGAAGTACTGTGATCCCTTTCTAGGGAAAAGACACAAACTCAAAAAGATAACTCCCATGTAGCTCCTCCATTGTGGTTTCCACTCCTAGCTGGCTTGAAAAGAGAGAACTCCCCAGAGCAACCTTGGTTTTCAGGGGGCAGGGGAGACTGGTGTAGGCACAGGTGTCTGTGTGTTGCAGGGGTTAATGCTCTGAACAGCGTAAGGGCCTGCCAACCATCCCCTGAGTGTCTATGAGGAAAGCGTATGCCTGTTCCCTGGAACGCACAGGTGGGTGGGTCCTACAGCTGGATCACGGGCACCCAATGCTTTTGGTTGTAACAACTGGTAGGCACCGCTTATCCTTAGACCCCTGTCTTGGGTGCATAGGTGACGTGGGTGGAGCCACCAGTCCTCAGGCCCCTGATGTGGGTAGGTCAGGACCCTGTTTAATAGGCAAATTGGTGTTAAACATCAAAAACCCACCTCTCCACCGTACAGCTGAGACAGTTGAAGTCAGATCTCATGCAGATATACCGTCACAGTCTACCAAGAAGGGCCTAATGTCCTGAAATGGGCCCACACAGGTCCGTGCAGGGGTTAAAGGTATTCAAAGTCCATGGACCGTTTGTGCTTGGACAGGAGCCGCTTCTGTCCTGAGCTCCCCAGCTTAGTGGATCTGGCAGATTATTTTTTATTCCAAGGCCAGGAGGATGGCTCAGGGCACGCAGCAGAACCTCTCTCAGGCCCAGGAAATTGACAGCCACTGAAACCGTCTTGGGGGCTGGGGGCGTGGTAAAATAAATGCAAGTACTTAGCTTTTGCCAAGAGCGCCGTTCTTCTCTGGTTTGTGAGACGTGAGTGGACTGTGCAGCTGGCTGTCTCTCCCTGAGGAAACCAGGTCCCTAACACTACCTCCAGCCCTGCTGCGGTTGCTCCAGGGGATTGTGCCTGAGGGGAACTGGTTCCTGTCGAATCCTGTCCAGCAACTCCTTGCTGCTTCCGAACCATCTCTCCCTTGTCCTGCCGCTCAGTCCGATTTCCGAACTTTGTCCTTGATGTTCAGGGATCCTACTTTGTCATATATGTAACCATTTCACTTGTTTTCTCAGGTCTTTGGTGTAAGGGGGACCTCCGGAAACATCTGAATACTCTGCGATCTTGGCCCCGCCTCACCCCAGAGCAACCTTAAAAATGTTTTAGAGATGACAAGGCTGTTGTCAGCGTGGGTCCCTGGATGACTGCATTGAGGAGGCCCACTGCAGTGACGGATCTTTCACCTGTCCAGTATCTGTACAGGAGCCACAAGTAAACTTTTATTGAGCTTGAGCTGTTATATGTGTTTGGGTCTATTTCTTAAGTGCTTAGCCAACTGTAACAAATACATTCGAGCAGTGACTTAGTACTTGAAGTCATAGGTCTTTTGGCCTAATGCATTCATTCATTTCTTTTGTCTCTGGCAGTTGGTGATCAATGGATCGTGGTCTAGCATGCAGAAGTGAGTGAGTGGAGAAAAGCAGCAGAGCTGGTGGGTTGTGAAGACATGTGTTTGAAGGCTGCCACACTCTCTACTCCAGGGTAAGACAAAGGCAATGGCTGCCATTGTTACTCTGACTTTGCCAAGTCACAGGGACTCTTGTCTCTCCAGCCTCTCGGAGTCAGTGCAATGGGATGCCCTGCCTGTGAAAGGTTCCCAAAATCTCTATTGATTCAAGTGATTGACACTATGCCAATCAATAATTGTGAACAGGAAACCATTAGGTTTTGGGTGATAGGATGGAATTCATTATGTGCATGGAAATACCTCAGGCATTATTAGGGATTTATTTACATGAGACGTGATTTTCCTCGAATCAGGGAAGGGTTATTGGGCCTTCCTGAGGTGTGTTGTCGAGAATAGGACCAGGTCTGATTGCCCTTTTCCTGTACCATATCAGGTTGTTAGCTCTGCCAGCTCACATTCCCTCAACCACTGTCCTCCTTCTCCATGGATCACTTTCCTGAACTGTTGTTTTGTTAATTACTTTTCCTAGAAAGGAAACAGCTTGCCAGAGAGTTGACGATTCCAGGTTTGGTAGATAATAGCATTAGTAAAGCACATGGTTTTTGCCAGTTCCACTTTATCCTTCGTCACTGGCAGTCACGTGTCAGGTAAGGAGCCCTGGTGGCACAATTGTTAAGCACTCAGCTGCTAACCATAAGGTTGGCAGTTCGAACCCACTCAGCGGCTCCATGGGAGAAAGACCTGGGAATCTGAAGGCACCTAACAACAGTGAATCGGGTATTGGCATTGGGAGCATTATGACCAAGGCTGGCTTTGAGCTCTCATTTGTGCTGACGATTTTTGAGGCAAGAAGGAGAAAGTCACTGTTTGGTGTCCCCTTCTCAGAGTCCAGGTGGAAGTCTGGGAAGAAGGGGTAGAAAAGATACCACGTCTCTTTCTGAACTCTCCGCTTCTACAGCTTAAAGTAAAATCAGACTCCTTGAAAAGAAAATGACAACTAATGGAAATCTAGGCAGAGCCAAGGATGGCTAGGAAAGAGGGGCAGGAAGTGAAAAATTAAAAAAGAAAAATTGTATTCAGCTTATAAACTGTTTGGAGTGTTGTTTTAAGCTTGCTTTAGTGCTTTGGAAACCCTGGTGGCGTATTGGTTAAGTCCTATGGCTGCTAACCAAAGCGTCAGCAGTTCAAATCTGACAGGTGCTCCTTGGAAATGCTATAGGGCAGCAGTACTCTGTCCTATAGGGTCACTATGAGTCGGAATCGACTCGACGTCACTAGGTTTGGTTTTCGTTTTGGTAGTACTTTGGAGCCCTTATTAGATAATGTCCCATTACCCAGCCTCGGACAGGGAAGCCAGAAAGGCTGATGTCGTTAGATGCCTGACATGGCTCGGTAATGAGTGCAATTTAATGAACAAATGAGACAATTTGGGGCTGTAGATCTCTGGAGATTCCCATCAACATACATCATTACTGCTCTGGAGTGACACATGGGTGAGGGGATGAGCAAAGCAGAGAAAAGGCAGCTGCAGAAGCATGTCAGCAACTGAAGACTCCAGGTGAGCAGCCAGGCACAGGCAGACCACAGCTCAGGGGATGGAGGTCGCTAAGGAAAGGAGCTGGACTTTGCCAGGTTTTCTCAATAAAGGAAAAGAGTTGGGCTTTGTGAGCTCTACTCATTTTCCTCTATGGCTCCCTATATCCTCTGTTTGAACAGTAACTAAAAAGCATAGCATGTCGGAAATAGCACTTGACTGGCATATGTAAATGCTGTAAAATGATAAATTTGTAGAGTAAGCCATTCTTTAACTGTCAGTTAGGGGCCTAAGTAAGTAATCCTAGAGATACCAGTAGACCAGAGTTTCTCAACCTCAATGCAGTTGACATTTTTGTCCAGATAGCTCTTGTTGTGGGGGGCGTGGGGCGGTTGTTGTAGGATGTTTAGCAGGATTACAGGCCTCTGCTCACTGGATGCCAGTAGCTCTGCCCCCCTCCCAAATTGTGACAATCAAAAATGTCCCCAGACATGCCAAATGTCTGTGGGAGGGGGGAGGGGCACCAAATTTAATCTTGCGCTGAGTTTCTCTGGGACTGTATTTTAGTGATTTAACCTCATTATGCCTCAGTTTCCCTACCTGTAAAGTAGACACAGTCTAAGGAAGCAATGTGCATAGTACCGCGTGGCAACTAGGGGGTTCTCTAAGTGCTTGGAAACAATACCTGTCTGCCCACATTTCCAGGACCCAAAGATCACTCTTAATCTTTGTGATGGCAGTGAGTGAGGGGCAGTGGGAATTTGGAGAAGGGTAAAGGCTTAGTGGTGTGGGAAACGGTGAACCCTGCTGGAATCTGAGTTTATTTGAAGGCATCCTGTCCTAGCTTATTGTGACAGTGTATTCTGGATGAAGGCTTTCTTTTAGAGAGGAAAGAAAGGGGAGGGTGGAGGAGGCAGGAAGGAGGCTGCTCAGAAGAACAGTCAGGAAAGTGCACTTGATGGGGCGATCTCGTTAATGTGAAAGAGACTCATATATCATTAGACCAGAGGACAGAGAGAAAAAGCAACCCCCAAAATCAAAATATCTTTTTAAATGACTGCTGATCCAGAAGAGTTGTTGCAGGTAATTAATGTAGACCAGAGACTGTTTGGAGAAGTCTCTTTGTTCTAGAGCCTTTATATTTCTGTCTCCTCTCTTTTGGAATATGGAAAAAAAAATGTCTTCATATACGCTTTTCATAAATGCTTTACTATGATATGTGTGTTGTTTTATTACTCTTTAGAACTTTGTGTCAGAAAGGTGAAAAAGGCTGTAATGCTCATATAGACCCAAGTGATCTACATTATTTTGATAGAAAGCACCGGCTTGACTCTAGGGATTAGGCATAAACTATCCTGGCAGGGTTGCATTCACCCTTTCTGTGTTTCTGGTCTCTGTAGCATTATACACACTTACAAAGTTTATGACAAATGTGGACAGATCTTGGATGTAATACGTGGAGAAGCCGTCTTAGGTAGCCTTGTTTATTTATATTCTCTCTACCCTGCATTTATAGTACTAGGTGTTAAGTATTTAATAGAAGAAAGGGCACGTCCATGTAGCAGAAAGGGAACAGTGAGAGAAGCTGTTTTGGTAGATAGGTTGGTGTCTTAGTCATCTAGTGCTGCTGTAATAGAAATGCCACAAGTGGATGGCTTTAACAAAGAGAAATTTGTTCGCTCACAGTTTAGGCGTCTAAAAGTTGAAATTCATGATGCTAACTCCAGGGGAAGGCTTTTTATCTGTGCCAGCTCTTGGGGAAGGTCCTTGTCATCAATCTTCCCATCCTAGGAGCTCTCAGTGCAGGGGCCTTGGGTCGAAAGGAAGTACTCTCCTCCTGGTTCTGCATTCTTAGTGGTAGGACGTCCCCATGTCTCTGTACTCACTTCTCTCTTTTATATCTTGAAAGAGATTGATTTAAAATAGAAACAAATTTTGTAGATTGAGTTTTGCCTCACTAACATGACTGCCCCTAATCCCACCTCATTACCATCATAGAGGTAGGATTTATAATGCATAGGAAATTACATCAGATGACAGATTGGTGGACAGTCATACAATACTGGGAATCAAGGCCTAGCCGAGCTGACAGACATTTTAGGGGGACACAATTCAATCCATGACAATTGGTGTTTGAATAGTTGAAGTTTTCATTCTAGTGCTGCTCAGAGTGTGGTCCTAGCAGCATCAGCATTACCTGGGAACTTGTTAGAGATGTAAATGATTGGGGCTCAACCCAGACCTCCTGAATCAGAACCTTGGGATTGGAGCTCAATAATCTGTGTTTCAACAAGCCCTCCGTGATTCTGATGTGTGCTAAAATTTGAGAAGTACTGCTCTAGTGATGTGTGATACGGTGAAATCTTATGCGTGGTGTCCGTGTGTGTATGGAGGGGCAAGGGTTAAGGAAGTGTTTTATCAGGTAGTCAGAAGATGAGTAAAGTTGTCTTGTGATATACTTTTGGATTATTCTCCTAGTCCATGGTGTAAGCCTTTAACTATGCTGTCCAATACAATAGCCACAAGCCACATGTGGCTATTTATATTTAAACTAATACAACTCAATACAATTAAAAGAAATGTAGCTATTCAGTTGAACTAGCCACCTTTCAAGTGCTCAGGAGCCACATGTGCTTAGTGCTGCCTTATTAGGGAGCACAAATGTAGAGCATGTTCATCATCACAGAAAGTTCTATTGGACAGCACTGTTTCAGCCTGTAATGACCCCTATTTGACTCATACAAGCCGGAAACCCCCACCTGTAGTGATGGTGTGTTCTAGTTAAGTCAAGACCTCAACTCGTTTAAAGCAGAATTGAGTTTTGGACTTCTCTACCCTGGGGAGACTTTCAGACTGTAGTTGTATCCTGGTGAACTTTTTACCTTGTGGCGGTATCTGCCTGGTATAGAAAGTGCCATGGGTCTGTCTCCCACATAATTGAGCGCACTGCCTCTAACATATTTGCTCTTTAATCTGCTAAGCTGTCTCTTTCCATTTGGTCTGCCCATGCCCTGACCATGGGTGCTAAAGCTTGTTTGTGCAGGGTGTCTCTTTGAATACTGCCTAGAGCTTTATAAAGAGTCTGGAAGAGGTGGCAAGAGAGTTTCACTTCTCTTTCCCCAGCATGGCTCAAAAAATTAATTCACACAATCTGAGAAGAGTTATCCTCTGAAGAATTAATTGCTAAAGTGAAATTTCAATAGACATATTACACCACAGATTTAGTAGTTAAGCCCTTTATCAATGTGGAAAACTTTTCCATTGATACTCTATTGGTATTATCAAGGAGCTCTGGTGATGCAGTGGTTAAGTGCTCAGCTGCTAACTGAAAGGTCATGGTTGGAACCCACCAGTTGCTCAGAGGGAGAAAGATGGGGCAGTCTGCTTCCCTAAAGATTACAACCTTGGAAAGCCTGTGGGGCAGTCTACTCTGTCCTGTCAGGTTGCTCTGAGTTGGAATCGACTTGATCGCAGTGAGTTTGGTTTTGTCATTGCTATTATCAACAATAGCAATAATTATTTGCTAAGAAATTCTCCGAATTAGAACAAATAAAAAGATGTGGAGATGCACGGTGTTTAAAAGATAAAATGGAAAGCTAACTGGGCCCATGGGAGGGGGTATGAAAGTAAAAATTTTGTGTGTCTTTAGCATTATTGCTGGAGGTGAGGGAAGGAGGTGCATAGGGGATCACATTGACCTTTGGACAGCCTTAACTTGACTGGCTCACTTCTGAGGGAGGATGTTGCTTATTCTCTTACTACCCTCCTCTCTTTAATTTGCCTTTCTTACCCTCTTTTGTCTGCCCAGAATGTTGGAGGGGGCCCAGTGTTTCTCAAGAAGGGTGTATTGGCGTGATTTATCATTATATGGAACTGTCCTGCCCATTTCAGACATTTAGCATCACTGGTCCCTTGATGCCCATGTTACTCCAACCTAACCAAGTCATTGTGTCAACCAGAGATATCCACCCCACCCACAGTACACATTTGCAAATGCCTGTGATTGAGAATTACTGGCTGCTAAAGAGATGAGCTTGGTGTCTTTTTTGGGAGGGAGAAGTGGTTAGAGTTGGTGAAGGTGCAGGTGCTCCGAGGGGCTCGCTCATTAATTTCTGACACAACCTGGCCCCAAACAGCCGCTTCTCGCAGTGCTAGAAGTGATGCTGGGAGCTGATTTTGTTCTATTAGACTAGAAGAATTGCATTCTGCTACTGCAAGACTGAATATACCATGGACCGCCAAAAGAACAAATAAATCTGTCTTGGAAGAAGTACAACCAGACTGATTCTTAGAAGCAAGGATGGCGAGACTACATCTTATATACATTGGACATGTCAGGAGGGATCAGTCTCTGGAGAAAGACATCATGCTTGGCAGAGTACAGGGTCAGCGGAAAAGAGGAAGACCCTCAACGAGGTGGATTGACACAGTGGCTGCAACAATGAGCTCAAGCATAACAAGGATTGTAAGGATGGCGCAGGACCAGGCAGTGTTTCGTTCTGTTGTGCATAGGGTTGCTATGAGTCGGAACCGACTCGACGGCACGTAACAACAACAACAACTGCAAGACTTGGACTCAGAGGCTGAAAATTAACAGAGGCCTCTGTTACTGCCAGGGAGGGACCTAACTCATGAGCAGGGAGATAGTTCCCGGTCTGGTGCCACTCCAGGGTGTGTCTGCACCAACATTGGTTGCTCATTCATACTCTACTTCTTTGCCATTAACATTTCACGGCGTTTCCATTTAGGCTTCTCTTCTGGCGTCTTTGTGCTCGTGCTCGCCCTTCTTGCTCCTACAACCAACTGATGGTCTGTGTATGGACCAAACTCCAAGAAAAGCATAGACTGATAGGTTCTGTAGTAGTTATCATCCCTTTTTGCCTAAGCTCTTAAACCAGGCAATCTTATGGATGCTCATAGCTTCTCCTGGACTGTCTTAGTCATCTAGTGCTGCTGTAACAGAAGTACCACAAGTGGATGGCTGTAACAAAGAGAAATTTATTTCCTCACAACCTAGTAGGCTAGAAGTCCAAATTCAGGGCGTCAGCTCCAAGGGAAGGCTTTCTGTCTTTGTGGGTTTTAGAGGGAGGCCCTGCCCTCAATCTTCCCCTGGTGGAGGAGCTTCCCAGGTGCAGGAACCCCGGGTCCAAAGGACACTCTCTACTCCTAGTGTTTCTTTCTTGGTATGAGGTTGTCCTCTCTGCTAGCTTCCCTTTCCTTTTATCTCGTGAAAGATGAATGTGGTGCAGGCCATACCCCAGGGAAACTCCCCTTACATTGAATCACTCATGTGACCTTATTAAGGGTGTTACAATCCCACCTAATCCTGTTTAACATAAAATTACCATCATACAATGGAGGAAACCAAACAATATTGGAAATCATGGTCCAGGCAAATTGATACACACATTTTTGGGGGGGGGAACATAATTGAATCCATGACATGGTCCAAATATTTGTGGCCTAGGGCTACTTGCTTCAGTAAGGACTGTGGTCCTGGCAGTTTCCCTAGAAGAGAGCAGTGGTAGGATAGACTGATAGAGCATGAGACCCCTCTCCAGTGTAAACCAATAAACCAGTTGCCCTTGCATCATTTCTGACTCATGGTGACACCATGTGTGCAGAGTAGGCCTGTTCCATAGGGTTTTCAATGCCGTGAGCTTTCAGAAACAGATCAGCAGGCCTTTCTACCAAGGAGCCTCAGCGTGGCTTCGAACTACCACCCTTTTGGTTGGTAGGCAAGTGCTTAACCGTTTGCACCACCCAAGGACTCTGTCTCTAGTATGTTGCTGTTGTTGGTCACCGTCAAGTCAATTCTGACTCATAGCAAGAGCGTGCGTGCAGAATAGAGCTGCTCTGTAGTGTTTTCAAGGCCGTGAGCTTTTAGAAGTACATCACCAGGCGTGTCTTCTAAGGCGCCTCTGGGTGGGTTCAAACTTCCAACCTTTCAGCTAGTAATCGAGCACGTCAGCGTTTGCGCCAGTCAGGGACATCTCTCTCTGGCATACCCAGGCATAAAAAAAAAAAAAAAGAATTGTTAACTTCCGGGATCAATACAAATAGCATTTGTGGGTTATATGCAGCATAGAGAAATGAAAGATTATTCACAAAACTTAGTGTTCTCATGTTCAGTAGCAGTTGGGGAAAAGCCTGAACCCTTTCTTTTAATTGAGACGATGGGCTGCATCTCAGTATAGAATAGTAGGGAAATTGCTAGACTGGATGATTGGGAAATGGGGAGTTGTATTTACCATATGGATAGCCTGTTTTTTCCATCTGTCAAGTATGATTCTCTCAGCCACTCATGTATCCCACGAGAATAATGGCTAGGTGACTGTCTAAATGGTGAAAGATGATTTGACACCTCTACAAGTGTTGTTCAACAGCTGTGCTTGTAAGATTCCAGTTCTGACAAAGAAAATATCTTGGCTTCTTAGTCTATAAATAAGTTCCATATTAATGTTGTCATTTCAGGGATTACTGTCTTAGAAAGTGTACTTAAAATTTTTTTATAGTGGGTTTTGTTCATGTGAACCAATGACTGAGTGTGAATTTACAAGGGAATGCATTATAATATCACAGAAGGCTCTGTCCTTATTCCTGATTCTGTGTCAGGGTAAGAACGACGGTCCAGGTTCCATTGGGACCGGCACAGCTGTGAGCGGGGTGATCTGTGGCAGCACAAAGAGCTCACGATGTCGATGAAGTCATTTAAGGCTCTAACACTGAATTCTTCTCACCGAGTAGCTGGATCCCGGTGGCACTGCACCCAGAGAATCAGTCAGCGCTTCCTTAGAGGGATGGAGCTTTGTTGATTGGGAGTCAGCAGAGAAGGGGTGCAGCAGGGCTTCTCCAGCTGGTGGGTGAGGAGAAAGTGTAGTTTGTTACCCAGGGGTGGCTGGGGTCAGCTTTCTCACCCAGCTGCTGACTACCGAAGTGAAAAGAACAGAGAGGAATCGTTTGCTTCAGTTGCTCTTCTTTCTCTTCTTGAAGATTCCTATACCCTCTATGGAATTAAAAAAGAAAAAAAATGAGAAGAGAAAGAAGTACAGAATTATATGTAGTTAATTTTACTTTTATTTCTTTTGAATGAGAAGATTGATACATAGATAACCAGATATTGCCAGAAGATTAAAACCTTCAATTTTAATTTTAAATGAGCATTAGTCTTGCAGGCTAAACTAGATAAAGATAAAACAACTCAAATCTGCGCATACATAACTTTTTTTTTTCCAAAAATATAATTGTTCCCACAGGATCAGGAATTAACTTGCAGTAACCCTCAATGAAGATCCTGTAGGAACGGTAAAGACATCTGCTCCCTGCAGGATATAAAGAGATCCTGAGAGATTCTGAAAGATGGCTGAGAGCCTCGAGTCCTGTATCCTTGAATTCTGTCCTGCCACAGGCCTCTCCCTGTGAGACCCCTGAGGGATAAATGTGCACCAGGGGAAGGACTGTGGGTGCAGATGCTTGATTGAGGACCTGTGACTGAGAGCCCCCCACCTGTTGAGCCGCCTCACCCTTCCTGTGAGGCCCAGGAACGGGCAGTGCCTCTCAGTGCTCTCTCTCCTGAGCCCATCATTGGCTGTTGCCTTGGACTTCCAGACAAGTAAACCTGTGGCTGACTTAATGTTTTTAAATGTGACCCGTTCCTAGCAGCCCACGTCCTTCGAGGGGGCATCAGAAACAAGGAAGAAAGCAGGCAAGGGGGAGCATGATTCTCCTAGCTATCAATAGCTTTCCCTGTTGCACGAGAAAGAACATTTATTTTATTTGTTTATTTTTTTTAGCTTTAATAAAGAGAAATTTATTCTCTCCCTGTCTAAGAGGTAAAAGTCCAATTCCAGTGTTCCAGCTCCAGGGGAATGCTTTTTCTGTAGGCTTTGGGAGATGGTCCTTGTCATCAATCTTCCCCTGGTCTAGGAGCTTCTCAGCGCAGGGATCCTGGGACCAAAGGATGCACTCCCCTCCTAGCTCTTCATTCTTTTTTTTTTTTTTTTTAACTTTTATTGAGCTTCAAGTGAATGTTTAAAAATCAAGTCAGACTGTCATGTATAAGTTTATATACACCTTACTCCATACTCCCACTTGCTCTCCCCCTAATGAGTCAGCCCTTCCAGTCTCTCCTTTCGTGACAATTTTGCCAGCTTCCAACTCTCTCTATCCTCCCATCCCCCCTCCAGACAGCAGATGCCAACACAGTCTCAAGTGTCCACCTGATACAAGTAGCTCACTCTTCATCAGCATCTCTCTCCTACCCACTGTCCAGTCCCTTCCATGTCTGATGAGTTGTCTTCGGGAATGGTTCCTGTCCTGTGCCAACAGAAGGTTTGGGGACCATGACCGCCGGGATTCCTCTAGTCTCAGTCAGACCATTAAGTATGATCTTTTTGTGAGAATTTGGGGTCTGCATCCCACTGATCTCCTGCTCCCTCAGGGGTTCTCTGTTGTGCTCCCTGTCAGGGCAGTCATCGGTTGTGGCCTGGCACCAACCAGTTCTTCTGGTCTCAGGATGATGTAAGTCTCTGGTTCATGTGGCCCTTGCTGTCTCTTGGGCTGATAGTTATCGTGTGACCTCGGTGTTCTTCATTCTCCTTTGATCCAGGTGGGTTGAAACCAATTGATGCATCTTAGATGGCCGCTTGTTAGCATTTAAGACCCCAGACACCACATTTCAAAGTGGGATGCAGAATGTTTTCATAATAGAATTATTTTGCCAATTGACTTAGAACTCCCCTTAAACCGTGGTCCCCAAACCCCCGCCCTTGCTCCGCTGCCCTTTGAAGCATTCATTTTATCCTGGAAACTTCTTTGCTTTTGGTCCAGTCCAGTTGAGCTGACCTTCCGTGTTTTGAGTATTGTCCTTCCCTTCACCTAAAGCAGTTCTTATCTACTAACTAATCAGTAAAAACCCCTATCCCACCCTCCCTCCCTCCCTCCCCTCCTCATAACCACAAAAGTATGTGTTCTTCTCAGTTGATACTATTTCTCAAGATCTTATAATAGTGGTCTTGTACAATATTTGTCCTTTTGCCTCTGACTAATTTCACTCAGCATAATGCCTTCCAGGTTCCTCCAAGTTATGAAATGTTTCACAGATTCGTCACTGTTCTTTATCAATGCATAGTATTCCATTGTGTGAATATACCACAATTTATTTATCCATTCATCCATTGATGGACACCTTGGTTGCTTCCAGCTTTTTGCTATTGTAAACAGAGCTGCAATAAACATGGTTGTGCATATATCTGTTTGTGTGAACGCTCTTGTTTCTCTAGGGTATATTCCGAGGAGTGGGATTTCTGGGTTGTATGATAGTTCTATTTCTAACTTTTTAAGATAACACCAGATAGATTGCCAAAGTGGTTGTACCATTTTACATTCCCACCAGCAGTGTATAACAGTTCCAATCTCTCCGCAGCCTCTCCAGCAGTTATTATGTTGTGTTTTTTGGATTCATGGCAGCCTTGTTGGAGTGAGATGGAATCTCATCGTAGTTTTAATTTGCATTTCTCTAATGGCTAATGATCGAGAGCATTTTCTCATGTATCTGTTAGCTGCCTGAACATCTTCTTTAGTGAAGTGCGTGTTCATATCCTTTGCCCACTTCTTGATTGGGTTGTTTGTCTTTTTGTGGTTGAGTTTTCACAGAATCATATGGATTTTAGAGATCAGGCGCTGGTCGGACATGTCATAGCTGAAAATTCTTTCCCAGTCTGTAGGTGGTCTTTTTACTCTTTTGGTGAAGTCTTTAGATGAGCATAGGTGTTTGATTTTTAGGAGCTCCCAGTTATCTGGTTTCTCTTCGGCATTTTTGGTAATGTTTTGTATTCTGTTTATGCCTTGTATTAGGGCTCCTAACGTTGTCCCTATTTTTTCTTCCATGATCTTTATCGTTTTAGTCTTCATGTTTAGGTCTTTGATCCACTTGGAGTTAGTTTTTGTACATGGAGTGAGGTATGGGTCCTGTTTTATTTTTTTGCAAATGGATATCCAGTTATGCCAGCACCATTTGTTAAAAAGACTATCTTTTCCCCAATTAACTGACACTGGGCCTTTGTCAAATATCAGCTGCTCATATGTGGATGGATTTATATCTGGGTTCTGAATTCTGTCCGATTGGTCTACGTGCCTGTTCTTGTACCAGTACCAGGCTGTTTCGACTACTGTGGCTGTATAATACATTCTAAAATGAGGTAGAGTGAGGCCTCCCACTTTCTTCTTCTTTTTCAGTAATGCTTTACTTATCCGAGAATTCTTTCCCTTCCATATGAAGCTGGTGATTTGTTTCTCCATCACATTAAAAAATGTCATTGGAATTTGGATCGGAAGTTCATTGTATGTATAGATGGCTTTTGGTAGAATAGACATTTTTACTATGTTAAGTCTTCCTACCCATGAGCAAGGCATGTTTTTCCACTTAAGTAGGCCCTTTTTAGTTTCTTGTAGTAGCACTTTGTAGTTTTGTTTGTATAGGTCTTTTACATCTTTGGTAAGATTTATTCCTAATTATTTTAACTTCTTGGGGGCTACTGTGAATGGTATTGATTTGGTTATTTCCGCTTCGATGTGCTTTTTGTTGATGTAGAGGAATCCAAGTGATTTTTGTATGTTAATCTTATAACCTGAGACTCTGCCAAACTCTTCTATTAGTTTCAGTAGTTTTCTGGAGGATTCCTTAGGGTTTTCAGTGTATAAGATCGTGTCATCCGCCAATAGACAGAATTTTACTTCTTCCTTGCCAATCCGGATGCCCTTTATTTCTTTGTCTAGCCTAATTGCTCTGGCTGGGACCTCTAGCATAATGTTGAATAAGAGCGGTGATAAAGGGCATCCTTGTCTGCTTCCCATTCTCAAGGGAAATGCTTTCAGGCTCTCTCCATTTAGAGTGATGTTGGCTGTTGGCTTTGTATAAAAGAAAAATTATAGATGCCCTTTACTATGTTGAGGAATTTTCCTTCAGTTCCTGTTCTGGTGAGAGTTTTTATCATAAATGGGTGTTGGACGTTGTCAAATGCCTTTTCTGCTTCAATTGATAAGATCATGTGGTTTTTATCTTTTGTTTTATTTATATGGTGGATTACATTAATGGTTTTTCTAATATTAAACCAGCCTTGCATACCTGGTATAAATCGCACTTGGTCATGGTGGATTATTTTTTGATATGTTGTTGAATTGTATTGGCTAGAATTTTGTTGAGGATTTTTGCATCTATGTTCATGAGGGATATAGGTCTGTAATTTTCTTTTTTTGTGATGTGTTTGTTTACCTGGTTTTGGTATCAGGGAAATGGTGGCTTCATAAAATGAGCTGGGTAGTATTCCGTCATTTTCTATGCTTTGAAATACCTTTAGTAGTAGTGGTGTTATGTCTTCTCTCTGAAAGTTTGGTAGAACTCTGCAGTAAAGCCATCCGGGCCAGGGTGTTTTTTTTGTTGGGAGTTTTTTGATTACCGTTTCAATCTCTTTTTTTGTTATGGGTCTATTTAGTTGTTCTACTTCTGAATGTGTTAGTTTAGGTAGGTAGTGTTTTTCCAGGAATTCATCCATTTCTTCTAGGTTTGCAAATTTCTTTGAGTACAATTTTTTGTAATAATCTGATATGATTCTTTTAATTTCAGTTGGGTCTGTTGTGATGTGGCCCTTCTCGTTTCTTATTCGGGCTATTTGTTTCCTTTCCTGTATTTCCTTGGTCAGTATGGCCAATGGTTTATCAATTTTGTTAATTTTTTCAAAGAACTAGCTTTTGTCTTTGTTGATTCTTTCAATTGTTTTTCTGTTCTCTAATTCATTTAGTTCAGGTCTAATTTTTATTATTTGTTTTCTTCTGGTGCCTGATGGATTCTTTTGTTGCTCACTTTCTATTTGTTCAAGTTGTAGGGACAGTTCTCTGATTTGGGCTCTTTCTTCTTTTTGTATGTGTGCATTTATTGATATAAATTGGCCTCTGAGCACTGCTTTTGCTGTGTCCCAGAGGTTTTGATAGGAAGTATTTTCATTCTCATTGCATTCTATGAATTTCCTTATTCCCTCCTTAATGTCTTCTATAACCCAGTCTTTTTTCAGGAGGGTATTGTTCAGTTTCCAAGTATTTGATTTCTTTTCCCTATTTTTTCTCTTATTGATTTCCACTTTTATGGCCTTGTGGTCGAGAAGATGCTTTGTAATATTTTGGTGTTTTGGATTCTACAGAGGTTTGTTTTATGACCTAATATGTGTCTATTCTAGAGAATATTCTATGTGCACTAGAAAAAAAAGTATATTTTGCAGCTGTTGGGTGGAGTGTTCTGTATAGGTCTATGAGGTCAAGTTGGTTGATTGTAGCAATTAGGTCTTTTGTGTCTCTATTGAGCTTCTTACTGGAAGTCTTATCCTTCTCTGAAAGTGGTGTGTTGAAGTCTCCTACTGTAATTGTGGAGGTGTCTATCTCACTTTTCAGTTCTGTTAAAGTTTGTTTTATGTATCTTGCATCCCTGTCATTGGATACATAAATATTTAATATAGTTATATCTTCCTGATCAATTGTCCCTTTAGTCATTATGTAGTGTCCTTCTTTATCATTCGTGGTGGATTTAACTTTGAAGTCTATTTCGTCAGAAATTAACATTGCTACTCCTGCTTTTTTTTTATTTTTTGCTTGATATATTTTTTTCCATCATTTGAGTTTTAGTTTGTTTGTGTCTCTAAGTCTAAGGTGTGTCTCTTGTAGGCAGCATATAGACGGATCGTGTTTCTTCATCCAGTCTGAGACTCTCTGTCTCTTTCTTGGTACGTTTAGTCCATTTACATTCAGTGTAATTGTAGATAAGAATGTCTTTAGTGCTGTCATTTTGATGCCTTTTTGTGTGTGTTGTTGACAATTTCATTTTTCCACTTACTTTTTTGTGCTGAGATGTTTTTCTTTGTAAATTTTGTGTTCCTCATTTTCATAGTAGTTGACTTTATGTTTGCTGAGTCGTTATGTTTTTCTTGGTTTTTATTTTGAGTTATGGAAGTGTTAGAACTCTTTTTGGTTACCTTAATATTTGCCCCTAGGTTTCTAAGTAAAAACCTAACTTGTATCGTCCTATATCGCATTGTTTTCCTCTCCATATTGCAGTTCTGTGCCTCCTGTATTTAGTCCCTCTTTTTGATTATTGTAATCTTTTACATAATGACTTCAATGGTTCCCTGTTTTGACCATTTTTTTCTTTTTAAAATTAATCTTAATTTGTTTTTGTGATTTCCTTATTTGGGTTGATATCAGGATGTTCTGTTTCGTGACCTTGTGTTGTGTTGTTATCTGACGTTATTGATTTTCTGACCAAACAATTTCCTTTAGTATTTCTTGGAGCTTTGGTTTGTTTTTTGCATATTCTCTCAGCTTGTGTTTATCTGTAAATGTTTTAATTTCGCCTTCATATTAGAGAGAGAGTTTTCCTGGATAAAGGATCCTTGGCTGGCAGTTTTTCTCCTTCAGTGCTCTATATATGTCATCACATTCCCTTCTTGACTGCATGGTTTCTGCTGACTAGTCTGAACTTATTCTTACTGATTCTCCTTTGTAGGAGACCTTTCTTTTATCCCTGGCTGCTTTTAAAATTTTCTCTTTATCTTTGGTTTTTGCGAGTTTGATGATAATATGTCTTGGTGATTTTCTTTTTGAATCAATCTTATATGGGGTTCGATGAGCATCTTGGATAGATATCCTTTCGTCTGTCATGATGTCAGGGAAGTTTTCTGCCAACAGATCTTCAACTATTCTCTCTGTATTTTCTGTTATCCCTCCTTGTTCTGGAACTCCAAGCACACACAAGTTATTCTTCTTGATAGAGTCCCACATGATTCTTAGGGTTTCTTCATTTTTTAAAATTCTTTTATCTGATTTTTCTTCAGCTATATTGGTCAATTGCTTTATCCTCCAACTTCCCCACTCTGCATTCCAGTTGCTCAATTCTGCTCAACTGACTTCCTATTGAGTTGTCTAATTCTATAATTTTACTGTTAATCTTTTGGATTTCTGAATGCTGTCTCTCTATGGATTCTTGTAGCTTATTAATTTTTCCACTATGTTCTTGAATAATCTTTTTGATTTCTTCAACTGCTTTATCAGTGTGTTCCTTGGCTTTTTCTGTTGATTGACTTATTTCATTTCTGAGTTCATCCCTGATGTCTTGAAGCATTCTGTAAATTAGTTTTTTATATTCTGCATCTGGCAATTCCAGGATTGTATCTTCCTTTAGGAAAGATTTTGATTCATTAATTTGGGGAGTTGTAGAAGCAATCATGGTCTGAGGCTTTATGTGGTTTGATATTGACTGTTGTCTCTAAGACATCTATAAGATATTGTAATGATTTATTTTATATTTGCTCACTGAGTCTTATTGTGTTTTGTTTTCTTTCAATATACATGGATGGGCTACTAGATTGCGCTGTCTTGATTGTTGTAGCCTTTGAATCACTTATGTCCTCTTACCAGCTGGTTTGGGCCATTACCAGAAATATAAGCCTAAGAGTCCATTCACTATTCTTGAGTAGAATCTGATTTTGGGTCACCAAGTGTGTGGGATAGACTGTCATGTATTCTCTTAGAGGAGTAGTGGTGTTAGTTGTGTGCACCAGATTCTAGTAGCAGCAGGGGGTCACATTCCGGGGGGAGCACGATGCTGACAAGCTTCCCCCAAATGCCAGTGAGGTAGGTGTGTCTCTATTCCTAAAGCACTTTGGTGGGTGGGCTCTGCAGCTGTCCTTTAGACACCCAATGCATGTTCCTCTACAGGTAGGTAGATGTCACTATCCTCAGACCCCTATGGCAGGAGGTTAGGTGGTTTGGGTGGAGCTTCAGCCCTCAGTTCCTCAGTTCCCCATTGTGGGCCAGTGAGGGCTCTGTTTAATAGGTAGAGATATCAGTCCTGGTAAACTTGTCTTTCCAATAATCCGCTAAAACAATTACAGTCAGATCACTATCAGAATTGCTTTGCAGTATAATAGCCACCTTTTTCCCTGTAGGGATGAAAGCCCAAGACTCTGGATCACAAATGCTTGGCTAGAGCTGGTTCTGTATTTTTAGTCCAATTTCAGGAAGTCAGGGAAGGATTCTTGGTCCCTGGTTTTTTTGTAGCTGCTTCTCTTCTCTCAGGCCAGGAGAATGGGTTAGGAAAAGACAAAACAAACAAACAAAGAAGAAAAAACCTCAGAGCACTTCACTCTCTGGCCCAGGAAATTCCAATGTTAATGAAGCCACCTGGGAAGGGAAGGGGAGGGATCAGATAGATAGGAGAGAGTAGCACCCAGGAATATAGACAAAGCAACTTGTCTTGCTTGGCATGACTTTTATCTGAGATTCCGAAGGGGTGTGTGGACTGTGTGCACTGGCTGGGTTGAGATTGCCCCTGAGGGTCAGGCCCACATCCTGTGCTTGTGCTGTCTCAGAAGCTGTGGTTAGTTCCTCTGCTCCCAGTCCAAAGCCCAGCACCAAGGTTCCCTGGCTGGGATGCCACACTCCCGGCTCGAAAACCAGTCGCTGCCTCCCGGTGACTTCTCCTCCTGTCAGCTGCGTCACTGCACTGCCTGCGTACACTGGCTGGGCTTCCCCCGAGGTCAGTTCAGGGGGCTAGGGCTGCACCCCGTGTTAGCACCACCTCAGGATGCTGTGCTCAGCTCCCCTGCGTCCAGTCCAAAGCCCGGCGCCAAAGTTTTCTGACAGGGACACTGGCTCCAGGCTCCGAAAACAGTCGCTGCTTCCCCGTGGTTTTTCATTCTCTCGTTAGCCCTGTCGGTGTGCAGCCTGGTTGCGCTGGCTGAGTCTCTACGGAGGTTACCCCAGGGGACTAGGGGTTAGGGCTGTGTCCCGTGCCTGCCCCGCCTCAGCAAGCCACAATCAGCAGCGCCCCTCAGCACCAGGGAACTGCAGGGGCTCAAGGCCGTGGGGTGGGTCGCGGGTTCCAGAAGCGGTTGCTGGTTCAGGGCGCAACTTTTCGCTCACCTGTCACTCAGGTCAACTCTTTACATCTGTGTTTGATGGTCAGGGTTCGTAGATTGTCATATATGTGATCGATTCACTTGTTTTTCTGAGTCTTTGTTGCAAGAGGGATCCGAGGTAGTGTCTGCCTAGTCAGCCATCTTGGCCCCCTCCACTATAGTTATTTTTAATGCATCTGTCTTCTATATCATGTGGGGCATGACAAGTTTCTTAGCCAAAAATACAATATAACTGGCCTTTATAATTACCCATGGACTAAATTCTTCTTGGAACCTTTGATTTATTCATTCTCTTTTGCTCCATACGAGTAGAGACCAAGAGTTGTATCTTAGATAGCTTTGCAAGCTTTTAAGACCCCAGATACTACTTACCAAACTAGGATGTAGAACATTATCTTTGTGAATGCCAATTGACTGAGTTGTCCCTGGAAGCTATGATTCCAAGCCTTCTAATCCAGTAAACCAATTCTGTGAGTTGTTTGGATATGTCTAGGAAGCCTCTGTAATAGTGCCTCCCATATGGTTTGTTATACGTGTGGATATACATAACACACAAAGGTGTATATACAGATGCCCAGAGATACACCTATACAAGCACATGCATTTACTCGCATGTGCCTTCCTATACAGGTACGTGCACCTGTATTTACCTACTTAACCACACACATATCCTTTGGTTATTTTTACTGTTGTTGCAAAATTGTATGTGTTATAGTTTTTACCAAGATTGGCCCTTTTTCTCTAAGTGTACTTCTTAGTGTCTTCATTTACCTTGGGCAAGTTGTGCTGACTGCATCCATATTTGGGATTGTCTTTCCCATCACCGAAAGTAACAAGTGTCTACTATGTAGAAAGTGATTCCCCTTCTCTCTCCCTCCAGTCCCTGGTGAGCAGCATCAACTTTGCTTTCTGTGTTTATATCTATTCTTGATTTTTTATAATAGTGGGAGCATACAATATTTGTCTTTTTGTGATTGACTTATTTCACTCAGCGTAACGTCCTCCAGATTCATCCACATTATAAAATGTTATGCAGACTCCTTATGATTCTTTATAAACCAAAAAAAAAACCCAAACCCAGTGCTGTCGAGTCGATTCTGACTCATAGGGACCCTATAGGATAGAGTAGAACTGCTCCATAGAGTTTCCAAGGAGTACCTGGCAGATTCGATGATTCTTCATAGTTGTGCAGTATTCCATTGCATGTATTTACCGCAGTACGTTTGTCCATTTCTCTGTTGATGGGCACTTTGGTGTTTCCACCTTTTTGCTATTGTGAATAATGCTGCAACGAACATGAATGTGCATATATATATTTGTGTCACTGCTCTTATATCTCTAGGATATATACCTAGGAGTGGGATTGCTGGATTATAAGGTATTTCTATTTCTAGCTTTTTGAGGAAGCACCGTACTGTTTTCCATAGTGCTTTTACCATTTTAAAATCCCACCAGCAGTGTATAAGAGTTCCAATCCCCCACAACCTCATCAGCATTTGTCGTTTCTGTTTTTTTGTTCATTGCCATTTTTGCAGGGGTTTGATGGTATCTCATTGTAGTTTTGATTGATGTCCCTTTAATGGCTAATGATCATGCACATCTTTTCATGTATTTGTTGGCTGCCTTATATGCTCTTTGGAAGTATCTGTTCATGTCCTTTGCCCATTTTCTGAATGGATTATTTGTCTTTGTGTTCTTGAGTTGTTGAAGTTTTCTATATATTTTAGAGATTAGACCATTATGAGATATGTTGTTGCCAAAGATTTTTTTCTCAGTCAATAGGCTTTCTCTTTACTCTCTTAGTAAAGTCTTTTGATGGGTATAAATATTTAATATTTATATGGTCCCAGTTATCTAATTTATGTTCTGTCATTTGTGCATTTGTAGTTTTGTTTGATGGGCTGTTTATGCCAAAATTTAGGTCCCCTGTGTCTTAGGCTGGGTTCTCTGGAGAAGCAAAACCAGTAAAGCAGATAAGTAGAGGGAGAGAGAGAGAGAGATTTATATCAAGGAAATGGCTCACAGCATTATAGAGGCTGGATCATCCCACATCCGTGGATCAGGATTAGAGGCTTCTCCTGATTCATGTAGCTGCTGGGGCTGGCAAACCCAAGACTGACAGGTTGTAGAGCAGGGCTCTTGTTCATGGGATGTGAGGATTGATGAAGCCCAAGATCAGCAGGTAAGGTGCTAGCTCAAGTCCCAAGAAATGGAGGTCAGATTAACAGGAGGCAGCTACAGGATCCAGAGCAGGCAATAGCGTTCGGTGTGTCAAATCTATTCTTGGGATGGTCTCTAAATTCAGGTGGGATATACTCAAGGTCATATTTTGACTCTCGTGGACTTGCTCTGATTTTCTCCAGTTTCAGCTTGAACTTGCATAGGAGCAATTGATGGTCTGTTCCACAGTCGGCCCCTGGCCTTGTTCTAACTGATGATACTGAGTTTTTCCATTCTCTCTTTCCACAGATGTAGTCAGTTTCATTTCTGTGTGTTCCATCTGGTGAGGTCCATGTGTATAGTCGCCGTTTATGTTGGTGAAAGAAGGTATTTGCAGTGAAGAAGTCATCGGTCTTGCAAAATTCTAACATTTGATCTCCGGCATTGTTTCTATCACCAAGGCCATATTTTCCAACTACTGAGCCTTCTTCTTTGTTTCCATCTTTCACATTCCAATCGCCAGTAATTATCAATGCATCTTGATAGCGTGTTTGATCAATTTTAGACTGCAGCGGCTGATAAAAATCTTCTATTTCTTCATCTTTGGTCCTAGTGTTTGGTGCATAAATTTGAATAAAAGTCATAGTAACTGATCTTCCTTGTAGGCGTATGGACATTACCCTATCACTGACAGCGTTGTACTTCAGGACAGATCTCGAAACATTCTTTTTGACGATGAATGCAACACCATTCCTCTTCAAGTTGTCATTCTCAGCAAATTTTGCTGAAGATCATTCAAAAATGGCTGCAGCAGAATATCAACAGGGAACTGCCAGAAATTCAGGCTGGTTTCAGACGAGGAAGAGGAAACAGGGATATCATTGCTCATGTCAGATGCATTGTGGCTGAAAGCAGAGAATACCAGAAGAATATTTATCTGTGTATTATTGACTATGGAAAGCATTCGACTGTGTGGATCATAACAAATTGTGGATAACATTTCAAAGAATGGGAATTCCAGAACACTTAATTGTTATCATGAGGAACCTTTACATAGATCAAGAGGCTGTTGTTTGGACAGAACAAGGGGATACGGATTAGTTTTAAGTCAGGAAAGGTGTGCGTCAGTGTTGTATCCTTTCACCATGCCTATTCAGTCTGTATTCTGAGCAAATAATCTGAGAAGCTGGACTATATGAAGAAGAACAGGGCATCAGGATTGGAGGAAGACTCATTAACAACCTGCGTTATGCAGATGACACAACCTTGCTTGCTGAAAGTGAAGAGGCCTTGAAGCACTTACTAACGAGGATCAAAGACCACAGCCTTCAGTATGGATTGCACCTCAACATAAAGAAAACAAAAATGCTCACAACTGGACCAATGAGAAACATCATGATAAATGGGGAAAAGATCGAAGTTGTCAAGGATTTCATTTTACTTGGATCCACAATCCCCAGCCATGGAAGCACCAGTCAAGAAATCAAAAGACTCATCGCATTGGGCAAATCTGCTGCAAAGGACCTCTTTAAAGCATTTGAAGAGCAAAGATGTCACCTTGAAGAGTAAGGCGCGCCTGTCCCAAGCCATGGTATCTTCAATCGCATCATATGCATGCAAAAGCTGGACAATGAATAAGGAAGACTGAAGAAGAATTGATGCCTTTGAATTGTGATGTTGGCAAAGGATATTGAATATACCATGGACTGCCAAAAGAACAAACAAATCTGTCTTAGAAGAAATACAGCCAGAATGCTCCTTGGAGGCAAGGATGGTGAGACTGCGTCTTACATACTTTGGACATGTTGTCAGGAAGGATCAGTCCCTTGAGAAGGACATCATGCTAGGTAAAGTACAGGGTCGGTGGAAAAGAGGAAGACCTTCAACGAGGTGGATTGACACAGTGACTGCAACAGTGAGCTCAAGCATATCAACGATTGTAACGATGGCTCTGGACCAGGCAGTGTTTCGTTCTGTTGTGCATAGGGTTGCTATGGGACAGAACCAACTCGGCGGCACCTAATAACAACAACAACTACTACTCGTTCAATTAATAAAGCGGGTTGCCCTTAGATCTCCCCTCACCCATTGCATATTGTCTGGGGGCAATTTTAGTAGGAACTAAAAACCCCAAAACAGGTGGAATGGGACAGGTATGGAAGCTGGTGAGCTACAGACCTACAAGTTAGAGTTGCCAGATGAAATACAGGACTTTCAGATATATTTGAATTTCAGATAAACTACAAATAATTTGTTAGTGTAAGTATATTCCATGCAATATTTAGGCTGTACTAAAATATTATTTGTTGTTTATCTGAAATTCAAATTGAAGTAAGACTCCTGTATTTTTAGTTGTTAAGTATGGCAATCCTCCTCCAAGATCAAGCTCTCATACTCCTGTTACTGGGTGGAAACCCCAGGTTCTTACTGGTCATGACTCATATTGGCCAATAAACGAGAGACCAAGGTGGGAGAACAGGAAAGGCACCTTTATTCTGTTGTGCAAGGAAATGGAGTCAGCCAGAGCTGCTGCCACCAAGACTGCTCACCAGGGATGGGCAGGCAAGTTACTTTTAAAGGGGTTTACAAGCAGGGAGTTCATACAAGTTAAGTCAGCATCAGTCTTAATCGTACTATGCAGGTGCAATGAGGTTTATGTATAACCTCTAAGCAAAAGCAAGATTCAAATGCAAAGCTGTGGGGTGGGGAGAGCCCAGCAAAGGAAAAGATTTTTCAATACAGCCCTGTAGGGGAGGAAGCTAGGGAAAGAACACAGCACTGTGGGGGCTCTGTCTCAATTCCATTCACCCTGGAACTTGTTATCATCTCTGATGGTCACCATGCTGTGAGACCAGGAAGCTTCATGCCCTTTCTGATGGTCATGGTGCTGCCATTAACCCTGCCCTCCCTGCTGCTCTCTGCCTCCACCCCAGGCCCAAAGCCTCTGTGCCATCAGCCCTAGGCAGCCACGTGGGCAGCGTTTTGCCAGATAAGATGCCACACACTCACCTGCGGACTCCTCTTCTTTCTCCCCAAAGTGCTCAGTAGAACTTTGTCCCAACACTGGCCTCCTGGAGTGTGTGTCTCCAGGTCTTTAAGCATCATTGGTGTGGGAGTTTGTGTAAGACTAGAGTGATAGACTGGTTTTGAGACTAAAGGGGGATTCTAGGTATGGGCTTAAATAAAAACAAACAAAAACAAGAAAATCCAGCACTCTGGGGAAAATATTTTTTCCTGAGCAGTCCATGTTAAAGGGATTTAGTTTGCCCCTTGGTGAGCAGCATGGGAAGGCAGATGCGAATCTACCCCCATAGGAGTGAGTGCTGGGTGGTGCAAATGGTTAACAAGCTCTGCTGCTAAACTCAAAAGTTGGAGGTTAGAGTCCACCCAGAGGCACCTTGGAAGAAAGGCCTGGAGATCTACATCTGAAAAATAAGTGATTGAAAACCCTGTGAAGAACATTTCTACTTTAATACACATGGAGTCATCACGAGTTGGGGTAGATTCCATGGCAACCAGTACTAATACAGGTAGAATTTCTCCCAAAATTAATTTTTTCAGTATTATGGATCCTATTTTTTGATTAACAAAGCAGATGAAGTCACAAGAAATAGTTCACTTGTTCATTGTGGAGCAGGAAAACAAAACATGGGTCTCCAAGGTTTCTCATAAACCAGAAAAAACAGGTTCAATTACATCTTAATCTCTTCCTCTAATTTGCTCTTTATCCTGCCGTCTAACCACAGTATGGGTGAAACTGTTGCTTGGTGCTGGGAGAAAACTACTGTCTTTGCCAGTTGTCTAAGTAGCGGAAATTTCCTGGATTCTTCGCTGAAGTTTCTCAGAGTGAGTGGACACGGACACACGCTGACTTTTTAAAAGCTAGCTGCTACTAGGGGCCAAAAGAAGTGTAAGAGAAAAATATTTATCTTCTGGGCCTCCAAGGCAGGCAAAAAATTCTTCTTAAGAAAATGAACGACAATGGCCAAAATGTCCATGTTGCTCTTCATAAATTTGCATCCTGGTTCTGAAACTGCAGGTTCCTAGGGCCCAGGTGGGTTGATAAGACAGGGAGGATAGAAGGAACAAGACAGGATCTGGTCGTCAGAACTGGGACCCAGTGTTGGACCAAGTGGTTCCTGCTGCCCAGCTCACCTCATCCCCCAGCTCTTCTCCTTTCTTCTCTGCTCATTGTTCTCACTCAAGCTGTTTCATCCCTCCCCTCTGTGCCCATAGCCTTGCTGGCCCTTCTGCCCAGCTATCCCCACTCCATTCTCCTGGCTACTGCTTCCCATCATTTAACACTCAACAAGAGCAGTGTCTCTTCCAGGCAGCCCTCCACCCCAACCCTCCCAGGTTGTGTTAGGTGCCTTTCCAGTGTGTTTGCCCAGCAGTCTCTTCCTAGCTCCAACACTGCATGAATCACAACATATAATATTTGTCTGTTTTGGTCTTAGGCTCCTCTATAGTATCTGAACACCTTGAGGCCAGAGACCATGTCTTGTTCAACTCTGTACACCGGAGCGTAGCACAGTGCCTGGTCTGCGTGAGGCAGGTGTGTGTTCAGTGTATGGCTGGTTGGGAAATGACTTTGATAGACTTGATAATGAACTCTAGTGTGGTGGCTGGAGAGCTGCATATCACTCATGTCCACCGGGAGCCTGTGAGGATAGTAACGAGGGCCCGTGTGCTATTTCTAAGATTTCTAAATTCTCCTTAAATATCACACATTTATCCAGCGTAAGAAAACTCCCTGATGAAAATGTCCATTTGCATTGTTTCTGGCTGGAATTCTATAAGCCCTCTCAGATTACCCCAGTTTTTTCATGAGAAGCAGAGAATGTAATCGGCTGTTAATATATGTATATCCTTTTTTTTTTTTTAAAGAAGTGTGCAAATTATTGCATAAGTGCAGTTTTTGGAGACAGAAAGGTATGTAAAATCACCAGTAAACTGTACAGGATAAAGAATAAAATGTTTTCCTTAGTAGTGAAAGGGTTGAGAGCCAAATTTATGTCATCATTTATTCAAATACTTATTGATTGAGCACCACTTACATGCCGGGCACAGTTTTAAGAGCTTGAGATACAGTAGTGAACACGACAGACAAGATCTGCTGCTCCCGGAGTTTACCTTCTATGGGGAGAAAGACACTGTAAACAAATAAACCAATAAACATATAAGGAACTATCTGATAATGGGAAATGCTCCCCATAGAATGGAGTCTCTGGGTGGTGCAAATGGATAAGGTGCTTAGCTGCAAATTGAAAGGTTGGTGGTTCGAATTCAAGACCTGGTGATCCACTTCCGAAACATCAGCCACTGAAAACCCCGTGGAACACAGTTCTACTCTGACAGACACGGGGTTGCTGTGAATCGGCATCGACTCAATGGCAACTGGTTGTACTCAGAGAATGAAAATTGAGGGATTTTCTAAAGGGTGACTGGGTGGCAGGAAAGGCCTCTATGAGAAGGTGACATTTAAGCTGGGTCGTAAGTGACAAAAACTATTAGAAGAAAGAGCACTTGAAGAAGAGGGAATCATGCAAAGGGCCCCCGGGGCAGGACCAAATGAGGCATTTTCATTGCGTGTGTTTATTGACTTGTGACAGTCTGTACCACACACTTGATGACCTAAAATCAGATACTACTCAAGAATAGTGAATGGACTCTTAGGCTTATATATCTGGTAACAGCCTAAACCAGCTGATAATAGGACATAAGTGATTCAAGGGATACAGCAATCAGGACAGCGCAATCTAGGAGCCCATCTATGTATATTGAAAGAAAACAAAACACAATAAGACTCGGTGAGCAAATATAAAATAAATCACTACAATATCTTAGAGATGGGTCGGAGACAGCATTCGATATCAAACCACGTAAAGAAGCAGACCATGATTGCTTCTAAAACTCCCCAAACTAAAGAATCAAAATCTTTCCCAAATGAAGGTACAATACTGGAATTGCCAGATGCAGGATATAAAAAACTAATTTGCAGAATGCTTCAAGATATCAGGGATGATCTCAGAAATGAAATAAGTCAATCAACAGAAAAAGCCAAGAAACACACTGATAAAGCTGTTGAAGAAATCAAAAAGATTACTCAAGAGCATAGTGGAAAAATTAATAAGCTTCAAGAATCGATAGAGAGGCAGCATTCAGAAATCCAAAAGATTAACAGTAAAATTATAGAATTAGACAACTCAATAGGAAGTCAGAGGAGAAGACTCAAGCAATTGGAATGCAGAGTGGGGGATCTGGAGGACAAGGGAATGGACACCAATATAGCTGGAAAAAAATTAGATAAACAAATTTAAAAAAAATGAAGAAACCCTAAGAATCATGTGGGACTCTATCAAGAAGAATAACTTGCATGTGATTGGAGTCCGAGAACAGGGAGGGATAACAGAATATACAGAGAGAATAGTTGAAGATCTGTGCTCGGAAAAATTCCCTGACATCATGAAAGATGACAGGATATCTATCCAAGATGCTCATAGAACCGCATATAAGATTGATCCAAAAAGAAAATCACCAAGACATATTATCATCAAACTTGCAAAAACCAAAGATAAAGAGAAAATTTTAAAAGCAGCCAGGGATAAAAGAAAGGTCTCCTACAAAGGAGAATCAATAAGTTCAGACTAGTCAGCAGAAACCATGCAGTCCAGAAGGGAATGGGATGACATATATAGAGCACTGAAGGAGAAAAACTGCCAGCCAAGGATCCTTTATCCAGGAAAACTCTCTCTCTAATATGAAGGCGAAATTAAAACATTTACAGATAAACACAAGCTTAGAGAATTTCCAAAAACCAAACCAAAGCTCCAAGAAATACTAAAGGAAATTGTTTGGTCAGAAAATCAATAACGTCAGATAACAACACAACACAAGGTCAAAGAACAGAACATCCTGATATCAACACAAATAGGGAAATCACAAAACAAATTAAGATTAATTTTAAAAAGAAAAAAACGCTCAAAACAGGGAATCATTGAAGTCATTATGTAAAAGATCACAATAATCAAAAAGAGGGACCAAATGCAGGTGGCACAGAACTGCCATATGGAGAGGGATACAAGGCGATATAGGACAATACAAGTTAGGTTTTTACTTAGAAAAAAAGGGGTAAATATTAAGGTAACCACAAAGAGGTAAAACAACTCCATAACTCAAAATAAAAACCAAGAAAAACATAACAACTCAGCAAACATAAAGTCAACTACTATGAAAATGAGGAGCACAAAATTTACAAAGAAAAACGTCTCAGCACAAAAAAGTAAGTGGAAAAATGAAATTGTCAACAACACACACAAAAAGACATCAAAATGACAGCACTAAACACATATCTATAATTACGCTGAATGTAAATGGACTAAATGCACTAACAAAGAGACAGAGAGTCTCAAACTGGATAAAGAAACACGATCTGTGTATACGCTGCCTACAAGAGACACCTTAGACTTAGAGACACAAACAAACTAAACCTCATAGAATGGAAAAAAATATACCAAGCAAAAAAGAGCAGGAGTAGCAATATTAATTTCTGACAAAATAGACTTTAAAGTTAAATCCACAACAAAGGATAAAGAAGGACACTACATAATGATTAAAGGGACAATAGACCAGGAAGATATAACCATATTAAATATTTATGCACCTAATGACAGAGCTGCAAGATACATAAAACAAACTTTAACAGAACTGAAAAGTGAGATAGACACGTCCACAATTATAGTAGGAGACTTCAACACACCACTTTCGGAGAAGGACAGGACTTCCAGTAAGAAGCTCAATAGAGACACAAAAGACCTAGTTGCTGCAGTCAACCAACTTGACCTCATTGACTTATACAGAACACTCCACCCAATAGTTGCAAAGTATCCTTTTTTTTTCTAGTGCACATGGAACATTCTCTAGAATAGACCACATATTAGGTCATAAAACAAACCCTTCCAAAATCCAAAACATCGAAATATTACAAAGCATCTTCTCAGACCACAAGGCCATAAAAGTGGAAATCAGTAACAGAAAATTAGGGAAAAGAAATCAAATACTTGGAAACTGAACAGTACCCTGCTCAAAGAAGACTGGGTTATAGAAGACATTAAGGAGGGAATAAAGAAATTCATAGAATGCAACGAGAATGAAAACACTTCCTATCAAAACCTCAGGGACACAGCAAAAGATGTGTTCAGAGGTGAATTTATATCGATAAATGCACACATACATAAAGAAGAAAGAGCCCAAATCAGAGAACTGTCCCTACAACTTGAACAAATAAAAAGTGAGCAACAAAAGAATCCATCAGGCACCAGAAGAAAACAAATAATAAAAATTAGACCTGAACTAAATGAATTAGAGAACAGAAAAACAACTGAGAGAATTAACAAAGCCAAAAGCTGGTTGTTTGAGAAAAATAACAAAATTGAAAAACCATTGGCCAGACTGAGTAAAGAAATACAGGAAAGGAAACAAATAACCCGAATAAGAAAAGAGATGGGCCACATCACAACAGACCCAAATGAAATTAAACGAATCATATCAGATTATTATGAAAAATTGTACTCTAACAAATTTGCAAACCTAGAACAAATGCATGACTTCCTAGAAACACACTACATACCTAAACTAACACAATCAGAAGTAGAACGACTAAATAGACCCATAACAAAAAAAGAGATTGAAAAGGCAGTCCAAAAACTCCCCAACAAAAAAAAAAAGCCCTGGCCCGGACGGCTTCACTGCAGAGTTCTACCAAACTTTCAGAGAAGAGTTAACACCACTACTGCTAAAGGTATTTCAAAGCATAGAAAATGATGGAATACTACCTAACTCATTCTATGAAGCCACCATATCCCTGATACCAAAACCGGGTAAAGACATCACAAAAAAAGAAAATTACAGACCTCTATCTCTCATGAACATAGATGCAAAAATCTTCAACAAAATTCTAGCCAATACAATTCAACAACATATCAAAAAAATAATCCACCACGACAGAGTGGGATGTATACTAGGTATGCAAGGCTGGTTTAATATTAGAAAAACCATTAATGTAATCTACCGTATAAATAAAACAAAAGGCAAAAACCACATGGTCTTACCAATTTGTGCAGAAAAGGCATTTGACAAAGTCCAACACCCACTTACGATAAAAACTCTCAGCAAAATAGGAATAGAAGGAAAATTCCTCAACATAATAAAGGGCATCTATACAAAGCCAACAGCCAACATCACCCTAAATAGAGAGAGCCTGAAAGCATTTCCCTTGAGAACAGGAACCAGACAAGGATGCCCTTTATCACCGCTCTTATTCAACATTGTGCTAGAGGTCCTGGCCAGAGCAATTAGGCTAGACAACGAAATAAAGAGCATATGGTTTGGCAAGGAGGAAGTCAAATTATCTCTATCTGCAGATGACATGATCTTATACACAGAAAACCCTAAGGAATCCTCCGGAAAACTACCGAAACTAATAGAAGAGTTTGGCAGAGTCTCAGGTTATAAAATAAACATACAAAAATCACTTGGATTCCTCTACATCAACAAAAAGCACATCGAAGAGGAAATCACCAAATCAGTACCATTCACACTAGCCCCCAAGAAGATAAAATACTTAGGAATAAATCTTACCAAAGATGTAAAAGACTTATACAAACAAAACTACAAAGTACTAGAGCAAGAAACTAAAAAGGACCTACATAAGTGGAAAAACATACCTTGCTCGTGGATAGGAACACTTAACATAGTAAAAATGTCTATTCTACCAAAAGCCATCTATACATACAATGCACTTCCGATCCAAATTCCAATGACATTTCTTAATGTGATGGAGAAACAAATCACCAACTTCATATGGAAGGGAAAGAATTCTCGGATAAGTAAAGCATTACTGAAAACAAGAAGAAAGTGGGAGGCCTCACTCTACCTCATTTTAGAATGTATTATACAGCCACAGTAGTCGAAACAGCCTGGTACTGGTACAAGAACAGGCACATAGACCAATGGGACAGAATTGAGAACCCAGATATAAATCCATCTACATATGAGCAGCTGATATTTGACAAAGGCCCAGTGTCAGTTAATTGGGGAAAAGATAGTCTTTTTAACAAATGGTGCTGGCATAACTGGATGTCCATTTGCAAAAAAATGAAACAGGACCCATACCTCACGCCATGCACAAAAACTAACTCCAAGTGGATCAAAGACCTAAACATGAAGACTAAAACGATAAAGATCATGGAAGAAAAAATAGGGACAACGTTAGGAGCCCTAATACAAGGCATAAACAAAATACAAAACATTACCAAAAATGCCGAAGAGAAACCAGATAACTGGGAGCTCCTAAAAATCAAACACCTATGCTCATCTAAAGACTTCACCAAAAGAGTAAAAAGACCACCTACAGACTGGGAAAGAATTTTCAGCTATGACATCTCCGACCAGCGCCTGATCTCTAAAATCTATATGATTCTGTCAAAACTCAACCACAAAAAGACAAACAACCTAATCAAGAAGTGGGCAAAGGATATGAACACACACTTCGCTAAAGAAGATATTCAGGCAGCTAACAGATACATGAGAAAATGCTCTCGATCATTAGCCGTTACAGAAATGCAAATTAAAACTACGATGAGATTCCATCTCACTCCAACAAGGCTGGCATTAATCCAAAAGACACAACATAATAAATGTTGGAGAGGCTGCGGAGAGATTGGAACTGTTATACACTGCTGGTGGGAATGTAAAATGGTACAACCACTTTGGAAATCTATCTGGCGTTTTCTTAAAAAGTTAGAAATAGAACTACCGTAGAATCCAGAAATCCCACTCCTCGGAATATACCCTAGAGAAATAAGAGCCTTTACACGAACAGATATATGCATACCCATGTTTATTGCAGCTCTGTTTACAATAGCAAAAAGCTGGAAGCAACCAAGGTGTCCATCGACGGATGAATGGATAAATAAATTATGCTATATTCACACAATGGAATACTACGCATCAATAAAGAACAGTGATGAATCTGTTAAACATTTCATAACTTGGAGGAACCTGGAAGGCATTATGCTAAGTGAAATTAAAAAAAAAATTAGAGGCAAAAGGACAAATATTGTATAAGACCACTATTATAAGATCTTGAGAAATAGTATAAACTGAGGACACATACTTTTGTGGTTATGGGGGGGAGGGAGGGAGGGTGGGAGAGGGTTATTTAATGATTAGTTAGTAGTTCAGAACTACTTTAAGTGAAGGGAAGGACAATACTCAATACAGGGAAGGTCAGCTCAACTGGACTGGACCAAAAGCAAAGAAGTGTCCAGGATAAACTGAATGCTTCGAAGGTCAGCAGAGCAAGGGCGGGGGTTTGGGGACTATGGCTTAAGGGGACTTCTTAGTCAATTGGCAAAATAATTCTATTATGAAAACATTCTGCATCCCACTTTGAAATGTGGCGTCTGGGGTCTTAAATGCTAAGAAGCGGCCATCTAAAAAAAAAAAAAAAATTCAACTCTTCTCAACCCACCTGGATCAAAGGAGAATGAAGAACCCCAAGGTCACAGGATAACTATGAGCCCAAGAGACTGAAAGGGCGACATGAACCAGAGACTTATATCGTCCTGAGACCAGAAGAACTAGATGGTGCCAGGCCACAATCGATGACTGCCCTGACAGGGAGCACAACAGAGAACCCCTGAGAGAGCAGGAGAACAGTGGGATGCAGACCCCAAATTCTCATAAAAAGACCATACTTAATGGTCTGACTGAGACTAGAGGAATCCCGGCCGTCATGGTCCCGAAACCTTCTGTTGGTCCAGGATAGGAACCATTCCCGAAGACAGCTCATCAGACATGGAAGGGACTGGACAATGGGTTGGAGAGAGATGCTGACGAAGAGTGAGCTACTTGTATCAGGTGGACACTTGAGACTGTGTTGGCATCTGTCTGGAGGGGAGACGGGAGGGTAGGGAGGGTTAGAAACTGGCAAAATCGTCAGGAAAGGAGAGACTGGAAGGAGGGAGTGGGCTGACTCATTAGGGGGAGAGTAAGTGGGAGCATGGAGTAAGGTGTATATAAGCTTATATGTGACAGACTGACTTGATTTGTAAACTTTCACTTAAAGCACAACAAAAATTATTTAAAAAATTAGAATAATCTAGCATATTCTCTTTTATGTCTAGCCTCTTTCGCTCAAATTTACATGTATGAGATTCACCCACATTGTTGCATGTAATTGTGGTTTGTATTGTCGTTGCTGTATAGTGTTCCATTTTCTGAATTCACCAAACTTTTTTATTCATTGTATTGTTGGTGGACATTCAGGCTGTTTCTAGTTTGGGGTTATTATAAGTAATGCAGCTGGAAACATCTCTGTACATTTTGGGGGGATGCAGTTCACATGTCTGTGGGAATAATGTAGGAATGGAATTGCTGGGTCACATAGTGTGTGTCTGGGAGCCCTGGTGGCACAATGGTTAAGAGCTTGGCTGCTAACCAAAGAGTCAGCGGTTTGAATCCACCAGCTGCTCCTTGGAAACCCTACGGGGCAGTTGTACTCTGTCCTGTAGGATCACTATGAGTTGGAATTGACTCCATGGCAATGGGTTTGGTTAGTTTAGTGTGTGTCTTTGTTTAGCTGTAGTAGATACTGACAAACAATTTTCCAAAACAGAAGGCCCATTCTTAACCTAACAGTAAACGTCCCTACTCCCATTCTGGAGTCCTGGTGGCATAGTGCTAAAGAACACAGGCTGCTAACCAAAACGGCGGCGGTTCAAATCCGCCAGCTGCTCCTTGGAAACCCTACGGGGCAGTTCTACTCTGTCATATAGATTCACTATGAGTTAGAGTTGACTCGATGACACACAAGAGCAACAAAACTCCATCGTATCCTTTCTTTGAGTTGTGAAGAATCTCAAACATGACATTATTTCTCACGGGCAAGATTTACAAATCTCTACCAAAATATCAGTGATAAGATTTCAAAATAAATAAATGTTTCTAGGAAATCCTCAGGAGTGGCTGACTGAAAAGCAAAGAATCTGAATGGCAGCTAGAAAGCCAAGATGCTAACACATTTTTCTTTGTGGCAGAAAGGGCTGGGGGCGTTTTGCAAACACTCCTGCCAACCAGGCTTGCTGATCATCCCAGGGCTAATAACGACCCTTGGGCAACCAAGGGGGGGCGGGCCCTGCACAGTGATTCGAATTGAGCCATCCCAGGGCTTTTGACTAATTATAAACACAAAGAGCATTTAAAGGCTATGATTTAAAAAAAGAAAAACACTTCAGGGTGCTTGTGAGTGCCCAGCTGGGGGGCAGGGGTACCAGCGAAAATCTCCTGCCACTGACTAAATCACATGGAGCCCCCCTTCATGTACCCATCCTCCCTTGCATGCACTGAGGAAGGGCTTCGTCTGTGTCCTGCAGAAGTTGCGGGGGACGGGGTCAGTCATTTCCACTGTGGGGGCCCTCATGTGATAAACCTCCTATTCTCCTGCTCTCACAAAGCATGGATGCGCAGACTGGGGTGATCCAGGCTTCTGGAGGGAGGCTGTTGTATGTGCAAGCTTTGATCCCCATTAGCTACAAACTGCAAATAATCCATAAGGTCTGCAAATCAGGCTCCAATTAATAGCACGTATTAATTAATATATATATATATATGTATTTTTATTAACATGTCCTGTCCTGGAACCTGCCAGGAGAAGCTGCGAATGTTTGCCAGGGAGGAAAGGCACACTTGTGCACCTCACTGCAAAAGCTTGTCTGCTCAGGTGAAAAATCCTGGGCTCACTGGGAGGTAAGAAAGAAGCTGAAACTGAAAGGCTGCTTTGGTGCCCCCAGGTCATCTGGAAAAGTGTCCACACAGTTCAGGTTTGAGGGGTGATTTGCTGTGAGGTGGAGAAATGGGACAAGAATGCATTTCCCTGCCTCCCCTGCCTTGGGGCCCTGCCTGGCCTGGGCCCTAGTGAGTTCTCAGTGCACAGCCTCTGAGAAGAGACAGGCAACCTAAGGCCGGAAAAAACTGGCAGAGGCTGGGCTCTGAGGGGAGTAGTGATGGTGAAAAGTTGATTGCATTAATAGCCTTGCTTACTCCCTAGAGCTATAACCCAACCTAAGCTGTAACCCCACCCATTGCTGTTGAGTCAATTCCAACTGATAGCGACCCTATAGCACAGAGGAGAGCTGCCTCATAGTGTTCCCAAGGAGTGACTGGTGGATTTGAACTGCAGAACTTTTAATTAGCAGCTGATCTGTTAACTGCTTTGCCACCAGGGCTCCACTCCCTAGAGCAGGGGCAGGGCGAGGGCAGTTAATTTTACTTGATTCATGGACCCCTCTGGCATTCTAGTGGAGCCTGTGGACCCCTTTTCAAATTAAAAATTTTAAGTACATAAAACATAATGTATAATATTATATTAAAATACAGCTTTCAAAATATTTAAAGTATTATAATATGGTAGTAAATGTGGTTGAAATATGAAGATCTAGTAACAGATTGATGACTGCAATAATTTTGAAATAATGATGATCATAAGCGGTACTTCCAGATATCTGCAATAACTGTAACCTTGTATGAGAATATCTGTGATTTCTGTGGGTGACAGTTACAATTCCTGCTAACACTCCTGTGATTTGTTACCTACATTCATTACGGAAGGTAATACAAAATTTCAGTTAGAGGTTAGTGCGAATACGATTTTTGTCTTCCAAGTTTATAAACCTTGGAAACCCTATGAGGCAGTTCTACTCTGTCCTATACGGCTGTTATGAGTCAGAATCGACTCGACGGCACACAACAACAAGAAGCCCTTGTTTAGTATCGTTTACCGATGGCATAAACTGGATTTAAAAATATACATCCAAGGTTATTAATAAATATTTCCCTAGCTTCAAAAGACTTATACAACCATTAAAAATGATTCTTATGAAAAATTATTCTTAAGGGCAATTGACATAAAAAATATTTTAATGGCTCTTTACAATAGTTGAGTTGAGATATGAAGAGATATTCATTCTTCTAGTCATTCTTCTGTTTATCTATTAAGAGCGTTCTGGGTTGGAACCAGCTTGATGGCAGCGGGTTTGGTTTGTTTGGTTTTTGTTTTTTTTTAACGCAGAAATTAGGGACGAAACCTTCCACTGTAATTATAACAAGTTTAGCTGGTGGCAGACAGCTAGCAGCTCCCCAAAGATTTGTTCTATCCTTCCATAGAGTAGAGTTGTCCCTGGGAAGTTGCTGCCAAGCCAAGGACTGTATGTCCTACCCCTGCATTTAGGTGGAGGTGATAAGATGAGCTCTCAGGAGTGGAATGTGAGCATAAATGATGGATGCCTCTTTCAGGCCAAGGCTTTGAAGAAGCACACGTGCCTTCCTCACCCTCTTTTCATCTGTCTGCCAGATGAATATTGAAGAAGTCAGCCTGGGTGCCGGAATGACTCACGGAACAAAGTGCCCCCCAGTCCCCTTCCACAGTTTTTAAGACCCATTTTGGACACCACAGGATTGCGTGATAAGCTTCTATTGTGCTAAACTCTTGAGATTTTGGGGTTTGTCTGTTATAGCGTGTTTTTTTCCTTAACTAATATGAGAGGCATCAGTTAGGGATTTTGCATGGGGGCCCTTCTTTCCCTACCCATCGTGGATGGTATGGCAGGTATTGCAAACTGACTCACTCAACTCCATTCCAACCCCTTTGTAGTGGGAAAGCTAAATGGGAGGAAGTCAAAGATATTTCCTTATTTCCCAGACACCCATTTATAGTTCAGGCTTCACATGAGATATACATTGTTCCATGGGTGTACTTGTGTGTGAGTTAGGAGGCAGAAATGAACATAATGAGATAGAGGTCATGCTCCTACTATTTCTACTGTTTCTTCTATCAACCATGTTTGTGAGGCTACAAATATAGGAACGTATTTTTTCACCTAACAATAAGTTTGAAGGAAGTCAGATACTGGTGTTGCTTCATGAGTTCAACAGTGTCAGGGTCAGCATCTGTGCAATTCTTTTGGATGTTCCCTCGTGGTTGCAAGGCCATTGCTGCAGCTCCACCCATCACGTCTGTATTTCAGGCAGGGAAAAAAAACAAGTAGAAACGGGGAACAGCAATGCCAACTGCTTCTTTTTATCAGAAAGGCAAAAGCTTTCCCAGAAGCCTTCACAACAACTTACCTGTAGGTCTCACTGTCCGAAACTGGGTACATTGCCACCCGAACAAAATTAGGGTTCTGTTGGCATGCAAGAGGGAAGGATACCTATAGGGTACCCTAAAACATACAAGTCATGGTCACTGTTCTCAAGGACCTGGTAATGGCTTTGTAGAAACAAAATATATGCATGTACATTTGAATAATAATACCAGAGTTAAGAAAAGCTATAAGACAATAATGTAAGTTACAGGGCAGACATTTTAGAGGAGATGGGAATTGTAGGGGCCTAATCTATCCCACCTCATTTTCAGGAGGGCTGGTGTGAAGAAGCATGCATCTCAGCTGAACTCTGTGGGTAGCCTCTTGCTTGCCCATGGTGCCATGCTAGCATCACCTGCCAGAGTAAACCAGTGTTCTGAGCGAGCATCCAGATGAAGTGCCCTTGGCAGGATTGATGAGCAGGAAGTGGTGAACTTGACCTGGTCCTGGGAGGATGAGAAGATACTACAGGGACCGAGGAAAGGGTCCTGAACACAACTCCAGAAGTTTTGTGAGTAGAGCGTTTCCCTGGATGCCAGAAACACTAAGGCTGGCCGCCTGCCTGTAATTAACCCAAATCTCCTTAGTCACCCAGAGAGTAAGGGGCTTTCACCCTGGAATTACTGGCAATTGCCTTTTTTTTTTTAATAATTTTTATTGTGCTTTAAGTGAAAGTTTACAAATCCAGTCACTCTCTCACACAAAAACCCATATACACCTTGCTACACACTCCCAATTACTCCCCCTAATGAGAGAGCCTGCTCTCTCCCTCCACTCTCTCTTTTCGTGTCTTTTTCGCCAGCTTCTAACCCCCTCCACCCTCTCATCTCCCCTCCAGGCAAGAGTTGCCAACGTAGTCTCAAGTGTCCACCTGATCCAAGAAGCTCACTCCTCACCAGCATCCCTCTCCAAACCACTGTCCAGTCCAATCCATGTCTGACAAGTTGGCTTCGGGAATGGTTCCTGTCATGGGCCAGCAGAAGGTCTGGGAGCCATGACCACCAGGATCCTTGCAGTCTCAGTCAGACCATTAAGTCTGGTCTTATGAGAATTTGGGGTCTGCATCCCACTGCTCTCCTGCTCCCTCAGGGGTTCTCTGTTGTGTTCCCTGTCAGGGCAGTCATCGATTGTAGCCGGGTACCATCTAGTTCTTCTCGTCTTAGTATGATGTAGTCACTGGTTCATGTGGCCCTTTTTATCTTTTGGGCTCGTAATCACCTTATGTCCTTGGTAATCTTCATTCTCCTTTGATCCAGGTGGGTTGAGACCAATGGATGCATCTGAGATAGCTGCTTGCTGGTGTTTAAGACCCCAGACGCCACTCTTCAAATTGGGATGCAGAATGTTTTCTTAATAGATTTTATTATGCCAGTTGACTTAGATGTCCCCTGAAGCCATGGTCCCCAGACACCTGCTTCTGTTACGCTGACCTTCAAAGCATTCAGTTTATTCAGGAAACTTCTTTCCTTTTGGTTTAGTCCGATTGTGCTGACCTCCCCTGTATTGTCTGCTGTCTTTCCCTTCACCTAAAGTAGTTCTTATCTACTATCTAATTAGTGAATACCCCTCACCTACCCTCCCTTCCTCCCCCCTCTCATAACCACAAAAGAATGTTTTCTTCTCAGTTTAGACTATTTCTCAAGTTCTTTTAATAGTGGTCTTATACAATATTTGTCCTTTTGCAACTGACTACGTTCACCCAGCATAATGCCTTCTGGGGTTACTGGGGCCGGAATGCTTTCCAGGTTCCTCCACGTTATGAAATGTTTCACAGATTCTTCACTGTTCTTTATCGATGCATAGTATTCCATTGTGTGAATATACCATAATTTATTTATCCATTCATCTGTTGATGGGCACCTTGGTTGCTTCCATGTTTTTGCTATTGTAAACAGTGCTGCAATAAACGTGGATGTGCGTATATCTGTTTGTGTAAAGGCTCTTATTTCTCTAGGATATATTCTGAGGAGTGGGATTTCCGGGTTGTATGGTAGTTCTATTTCTAACTTCTTAAGGAAACGCCAGATAGATTTCCAAAGTGGTTGTACCATTTTACATTCCCACCATCAGTGTATAGGTGTTCGGATCTCTCCACAGCCACTCCAACATTTATTATTTTGTGTTTTTTGGATTAATGCCAGCCTTGTTGGAGTGAGATGGAATCTCATCGTACTTTTAATTTGCATTTCTCTAATGGATAATGATCAAGAGCATTTTCTCATGTATCTGTTAGCTGCCTGAATATCTTCTTTAGTGAGGTGTGTGCTCTTATCCTTTTCCAAATTTTTAATTGGGTTGCCTTTTTGTGGTTGAGTTTTAGCAGAATCGTATAGATTTTAGAGATCAGGCACTGGTCGGATATGTCATAGCTGAAAATTTTTTCCCAATCTGTAGGTGGTCTTTTTACTCTTTTGGTGAAGTCTTTAGATGAGCATAGGTGTTTGATTTTTAGGAGCTCCCAGTTATCTGGTTTCCCTTTATCATTTTTAGTAATGTTTTGTATTCTGTTGATGCCTCGTATTAGGGCTCCTAAGGTTGTCACTATTTTTTCTTCTATGATCTTTATCGTTTTAGTCTTCATGTTTAGGTCTTTGATCCACTTGGAGTTAGTTTTTGTGCATGGCGTGAGGTATGGGTCCTGTTTCATTTTTTTGCAAATGGACATCCAGTTATGCCAGCACCATTTGTTAAAAAGACTATCTTTTCCCCAATTAAGTGACACTGGGCCTTTGTCAAATATCAGTTGCTCATATGTGGATGGATTTATATCTGGGTTCTCAATTCTGTCCCATTGGTCTATGTGCCTGTTCTTGTACCAGTACCAGGCTATTTCGACTACTGTGGCTGTACAACACGTTCTAAAATCAGGTAGAGTGAGGCCTCCCACTTTCTTCTTCTTTTTCAGTAATGCTTTACTTATCCGGGGCTTCTTTCCCTTCCATATGAAGTTGGTGTTTTGTTTCTCCATCACATTAAGAAATGTCATTGGAATTTGGATCAGAAGCACATTGTATTTATAGAACTGTTTTGGTAGAAGAGACATTTTTACTATGTTGAATCTTCCTATCCATGAACAAGGTATGTTTTTCCACTTATGTAGGTCCCTTTTAGTTTCTTGCACTAGTACTTTCTAGTTTTCCTTGTATAGGTCTCTTACACCTTTGGTAAGATTTATTCCTAAGTATTTTATCTTCTTGGGGGCTAGTGTGAATGGTACTGATTTGGTGATTTCCTCTTCAATGTGCTTTTTGTTGATGTAGAGGAATCCAAGTGATTTTTGTATGTTTATCTTGTAACCTGAAATTCTGCCGAACTCTTCTCTTAGTTTCAGTAGTTTTCTGGAGGATTCCTTAGGGTTTTCAGTGTATAAGATCATGTCATCTGCAAGTAGAGATAATTTTACTTCTTCCTTGCCAATCCAGATGCCCTTTATTTCTTTGTGTAGCCTAATTGCTCTGGCTAGGACCTCCAGCACAATGTTGAATAAGAGCAGTGATAAAGGGCATCCTTGTCTGGTTCCCGTTCTCAAGGGAAATGCTTTCAGGCTCTCTCCATTTAAAGTGATGTTGGCTGTTGGCTTTGTATAAATGCCCTTAATTATATTGAGGAATTTTCCTTCAATTCTTATTTTGCGGAGATTTTTTATCATGAATGGGTGTTGGAATTTGTCAAATGCCTTCTCTGCATCAATTGATAAGATCATGTGGTCTTTTGTTTTATTTCTATGGTGGATTACATTAATGGTTTTCCTAATATTGAACCAACCTTACATACCTGGTATAAATCCCACTGGGTCATGGTGGATTATTTTTTTGATATGTTGTTGAATTGTGTTGGCTAGAATTTTGTTGAGGATTTTTGCATCTATGTTCATGAGGGATATAGGTCTGTAATTTTCTTTTTTTGTGGTGTCTTTACCTGGTTTTGGTATCAGGGATATGGTGGCTTCATAGAATGAGTTAGGTAGTATTCCGTCCTTTTCTATGCTCTGAAATACCATTAGTAGTAGTGGTGTTAACTCTTCTCTGAAAGTTTGGTAGAACTCTGCAGTGAAGCCGTCCGGGCCAGGGATTTTTTTGTTGTTGTTGTTGTTCGGAGTTTTTCGATTACAGTTTCAATCTCTTTTTGTTATGGGTCTATTTAGTTGTTCTACTTCTGATTGTGTTAGTTTAGGTATATAGTGTGTTTCTAGGAAGTCATTCATTTCTTCTAGGTTTGCAAATTTGTTAGAGTACAATTTTTCTTAATAATCTGATATAATCCTTTTAATTTCAGTTGGGTCTGTTGTGATATGCCCCATCTCATTTCTTATTCAGATTATTTGTTTTCTTTCCTGTATTTCTTTATTCAGTCTGGCCAATGGTTTATCAATTTTGTTAATTTTTTCAAAGAACCAGCTTTTGGCTTTGTTAATTCTTTCAGTTGTTTTTCTGTTCTGTAATTCATTTAGTTCAGCTCTACTTTTATTATTTGTTCTCTTCTGGTGCCTGATGGGTTCTTTTGTTGCTTGCTTTTTGTTTGTTTAAGTTGTAGGGACAGTTCTCTGATTTTGGCTCTTTCTTCTTTATGTGTGCATTTGTTGATATAAATTGACCTCTGAGCCCTGCTTTTGCTGTGTCCCAGAGGTTTTGATAGGAAGTATTTTCATTCTCATTGCATTCTATGAATTTCTTTATTCTCTCCTTAATGTCTTCTGCAACTCAGTCTTTTCTGAGCAGGGTATTGTTCAGTTTCCAAATATTTGATTTCTTTTCCCTAATTTTTCTGTTGATTTCTACTTTTATGGCCTTGTGGTCTGAGAAGATGCTTTGTAATATTTGGATGTTTTGGGTTCTGCAAAGGTTTGTTTTATGACCTAATATGTGATCTATTCTAGAGAATGTTCCATGTGCACTAGAAAAAGAAGTATACTTTGTAGCTATTGGGTGGAGTGTTCTGTATAAGTCTATGAGTTCAAGTTGGTTGATTGTAGCAGTTAGATCTTCCATGTCTCTATTGAGCTTCTTACTGGAGGTCCTGTCCTTCTCTGAAAGTGGTGTGTTGAAGTCTCCTACTATAATTGTGGAGGTGTCTATCTCACTTTTCAGTTCTGTTAAAGTTTGTTTTATGTATCTTGCAGCCCTGTCATTAGGTGCATACACATTTAATATAGTTATATCTTCCTGGTCAATTGTCCCTTTTGTCATTATGTAGTGTCCTTCTTTATCCTTTGTGGCGGATTTAACTTTAAAGTCTATTTTGTCAGATATTTATAGTGCCATTCCTGCTCTTTTTTGCTTGTTGTTTGCTTGATATATTTTTTTCCATCGTTTGAGTTTTAGTTTGTTTGTGTCTCTAAGTCTAAGATGTGTCTCTTGTAGGCAGTATATAGACAGATCATGTTTCTTTATCCAGTCTGAGACTCTCTGTGTCTTTATTGGGGCATTTATTCCATTTACATTCAGTGTAATTATAGATAAGTATGAGTTTAGTGCTGTCATTTTGATGCCTTTCTGTGTATGTTTTTGCCAGTTTCATTTTTCCACTTACTTTTGTGTGCTGAGACATTTTTCTTTGTAAATTGTGTGTTCCTCATTTTCAGAGTAGTTGAGTTTATGTTTACTGAGTCGTTATGTTTTTCTTGGTTTTTATTTTGAGTTATGGAATTGTTAGACCTCTTTGTGGTTACCTTAATATTTACCCCTATTTTTCTAAGTAAAAACCTAACTTGTATCGTCCTATGTCATCTTTTTTTCCTCTCCATATGGAAGGTCTATGCCTCCTGTGTTTAGTCCCTCTTTTTGGTTATTGGAATCTTTTACATAATGACTTCAGTGGTTTCTGTTTTGAGCATTTTTTTCTTTTTAAGATTAATCATTTATTTTTGTGATTTCCCTATTTGACTTGATATCAGGATGTTCTGTTCTGTGACCTTGTGTCATGTTGGTATCTGATATTATAGATTTTCTGACCAAGGAATTTCCTTTAGTAATTTTTGTAGCTTTGGTTTGGTTTTTGCAAATTCTCTAAGCTTGTGTGTATCTGTAAATGTTTTAATTTCGCCTTCATATTTCAGAGAGTTTTGCTGGATATATGATCCTTGGCTGGCAGTTTTTCTCCTTCAGTGCTCTATATATGTCATCCCATTGCCTTCTTGACTGCATGGTTTCTGCTAAGTGGTCTGAACTTACTCTTATTGATTCTCCTTTGTAAGTGACTTTTCTTTTATCCCTGACTACTTTTAAAATTTTCTCTTTATCTTTGGTTTTCGCAAGTTTGATGATAATATGCCCTGGTGATTTTTTTTTTTTTGGATCAATCTTAAATGGGGTTCGATGAGCATCTTGGATAGATATCCTTTCGTCTTTCATGATGCCATGTAAGTTTTCTGCCAACAGATCTTCAGCTATTCTCTCTGTATTTTCTGTTATCGCTCCCTGTTCTGGAACTTCAATCACATGCAAGGTATTCTTCTTGATAGAGTCCCACATGATTCTTAGGCTTTCTTCATTTTTTTTTAATTCTTTTATCTAATTTTTCTTTAACTATATTTGTGTAAATTGCCTTCTCCTCCAACTCCCGACTCTGCATTCCAATTCCTTGATTCTGCTCCTCTTACTTCCTATTGAGTTGTCTAATTCTGTAATTTTATTGTTAATCTTTTGGATTTCGGAATGTTGTGTCTCTATGGATTCTTGCAGCTTATTGATTTTTCCAGTATGTTCTTGAATAATGTTTTTGATTTCTTCAACTGCTTTATCAGTGTGTTCCTTGGCTTTTTCTGTAGATTGCCTTATTTCATTTCTGAGATCATCCCTGATATCTTGAAGCATTCTGTAAATTAGTTTTTTATATTCTGCATCTGGCAATTCCAGGATTATATCTTCGTTTGGGAAAGATTTTGATTCTTTAATCTGGGGATTTGTAGAAGCAATCATGGTCTGCTTCTTTATGTGATTTGATATCGACTTTCTGTCTCTGAGCCATCTGTAAGATATTGTAATGATTTATTTTATATTTGCTTACTGAGCCTTAGCTTGTTTTTCTTTGTTTCAGCATACCCAGATGGGCTACTAGATTGTGCTGTCTTGATTGTTGTAGCCTTTGAATCACTTATGTCCTATTACTAGCTGGTTTGGTCTGTTACCAGATATATAAGCCTAAGAGTCCATTCACTATTCTTAAATAGAATCAGCTTAGGTGTTCTGATCTTCGGTCACGAAATGTGTGGTGTAGACTGTCACCTATTAACTTAGAGGAGTGGTGGTGATAGTTGTGTGCACCAGATTCTAGTAGCGGCAGGGGCTTGCACTCCAAGGAGGGCAGGATGCTGACAGCCTTCCCTCAAGTGCCAGTGAGGTAGGTGCATCTCTATTCCTAAAGCACTTTGGTGAGTGGGCTCTGGAGCTGTACCTTAGGCATCCAATGCTTGTACCTCTAAAGATTGGCAGGCGTCAGTATCCTCAGACCCCTTTGGCAGGTGGCTAGGTGGTTTGGGTGGAGCTCCAGCCCTCAGCTCCCTGCTGTGGATCAGTGTGGGCTCTGTTTGATAGGTGAGATATCAGACCTGGAAAACTTGTCTTTCCAGTGCTCTACTAAAACAATTACAGTCAGATCTCTTTCAGAATTGCCTTTGCATTATAATAGCCACCTTGTTCCCTATAGGGATGAAAGCCCAGGACTGTGGATGTTATATGCTTGGCTGGAGCTGGTTCTGTATTTTCATTCCAGTATAGGGAAGTCCGGAAAGGATTTTTCCTCCCTGGATTGTTAGTAGCTGCTTCTCTCAGGCCAGGAGAATGGGTTAGAGGAAAAAAAACCTGGGCGAGCAGGAGCATTTCACTCCCTGGCCGAGGAAATACCAATGTTAATGAAGCCGCCTGGGACAGGGAGGGTAGGGATCAGATAGATAGGAGAGAGTAGCATCCAGCGATATAGACAAAGTTACTTATCTTGCTTGGTGGTGACTGTTTTATCTGAGAGGCGTGTAGCCTGTGTGTACTGGCTGGGTCAAGATTGCCCCCGAGGGTCAGGCCTGCGTTCGTTCTGTGCTTGTGCCCCCTCAGAAGCCATGGTCAGCTCCTCTGCTCCTAGTCCAAAGCCCAGCACCAAGGTTTCCTGACTGGGACACTGCACTCCAGGCTCCAAAACCAGTCATTGCTTCCCAGTGATTTATCCTCCTATAAGCCACATCACTGTGCAGCCTGCGTGTGCTGACTGGGTTTCCCCCGAGGTTACTTCAGGGGGCTAGGGCTGCGTCCTGTGCTTGCACTATCTCAGGAAGCTGTGCTCAGCTCCTCTGCACTTAATGCAAAGCCCGGCGCCAAGGTTTTCTGACTGGGACGCTGGCTCCAGGCTCCAAAAACAGTTGCTGCTTCCCTGTGGTTGCTTGTTCTCTTTTCAGCTGTGTCAGTGTGCAGCCTGCTTGCACTGGCTGAGTCGCTACTGAGGTTACCCCAGGGGGTTAGGGGTTAGGGCTGTGTCCCGTGCTTGCCCCGTCTCAGTAAGCTGCAATTAGCCCCACCACTCAGCACCAGGGAACCACAAGGGCTCAAGGCTATGGCACGGGACACGGGTTCCAGAAGCAGTCGCTGCTTCGGGGTGTGGGTTGTCACTCAGGTCAACTCTTTAGATCTGTGTTTGATGGTCAGGGTTCCTAGATTGTCACGTATGTGATTGATTCACTTGTTTTTCCAAGTCTTTGTTGCAAGAGGGATCCGCAGTAGCTCTTACCTAGTCAGCCATGTTGGTCCTGACTCCGACCTTTCTTTTTTTTTAATTTTTATTGTGCTTTAAGTGAAAGTTTACAAATCAAGTTAGTCTCTCACACAAAAACGTGTATACACCTTGCTACATACTCCCGGTTGCTCTCTCCCTAATGAGACAGCCCGCTCCCTCCCTCCAATCTCTCTTTTCGTGTTAATTTTGTCAGCTTTGAACTCCCTCTACCCTCTCATCTCCCCTCCTGGCAGGAGATGCCAATATAGTCTCAAGTGTCCACCTGATCCAAGAAGCTCACTCCTCACAAGCATCCTTCTCCAACCCATTGTCCAGTCCAATCCCTGTCTGAAGAGTTGGCTTTGGGAATAGTCCTGTCCAGGGCCAACAGAAGGTCTGGGGGCCATGACCACTGGTGTCCTAGTCTCAGTCAGACCATTAAATCTGGTCTTTTTATGAGAATTTGGGGTCTGGATCCCACTGCTTTCCTACTCCCTCAGAGGTTCTTTGTTGTGCTCTGTGTTTATGACCTGATTTTGAGGGTTTCATCATCCTGTTTACTCCCTCTAAATATGCTCATTTTTCTCTCTCCCTCCTGAAACATAACCATGAATTGAACACTATGCTGTGTGGGGAGGGGATGAGGGGGAAGAAGAGGGCATCTAAACAACACAGACAAAACAGGACTATCACTTTTCTCTTTCTAGATTCTACATTGCCATTCATGCAGACCAACATCAAATTTGCCTCACTGCCTAGGTTGTTTTCAACTCACAATATCTTGCTATCCATGAAAATCTTCATGTGTTTTTAAACTACTTTTTTCAAAGTGTAAGTGGAGTCTTCTAAGTGTTCATTAAGATCTATTTTCTCTTTCTTCTGTACTAGTTAGGTGCTTGGCTACTCAACTAGAGATGACATTTCCCAGCCTCCCTTGCAGCTAGATATTGTCATGGAGTATAAGAGGATAAGCAGAAACATATATCCGCTAGTGAATACCCGTTGCTGTCAAGTTGATTCCAACTCACACCGACCCTATAGGACAAAGTAGAGCTTCCTACAGGGTTTCCAAGGAGCAGCTGGTGGATTCAATCTGCCAACTTTTTGCTTACCAGCCAATTTCTTAATAACTATGGTTTAGCAGTCTCATTTTCTAGTCATCTCAGGAGTTTAGATGTATTTCTGAACTCATTTTAGACTATCTAGGAAATTTTCTATAATCTCTTCACCAGTTTGGATTTTAGTCTCTCAATATTCCCATTCCAAAGTCTTAAGAGAAAGTCCAATTGGGCCAGCTCAGCCAACAGAGTCATAGGTCAGGTGTCCACTCTGGTTCAGTCATCTGTGGTCGAGACGACAGAGTCTTGAGATAAAACTATGAGAGCCTAAATTCACGTCTTCGAGTGACGATGAGAGGCAATTTCAGATAAAAGCATGGGGCTAAGCATGAACTCCTAATCACACAGAGTTTCTGGAACTGCAAAGTCAAGGACCAGATCTTAGGTTACGCATCCATACCTAAGCACTGACAACTGAGGAGACCCAGTGTGCAGAATTGCCCTGCTCACTTGTGGTAAATTGTTATAGTGGTGGCCTCCAGTGAACAAAACCTCCTGGTGTTTGCACCCTTGTGTAGCCCCCTCCCACACTGACTCTGGACTTGATCGTGTGACTTGCTTTGGCCAATGAGACATTAGCAAAATGATGCCAGCAGAGGCTTGATAAGTGCTCGCATACCAGGGCTTGTCCTTCTTGGAAGGTAGATGCCATGATATGAAGAAACGTGAGCTAGATTACCGAATGGTGAGAGGAACTAGAGGATGAGAGGCCATCTTGGATGTCCTAGTCCCAGTCAGACTTCCAGCTAAATGTAGCCCATGAGTGAACTTAGCTATACCATGTGGAACAAAACCACTCAGTTGATGCTAGTCAGTCCACAAAATCATGAAAAATAAAAAATTGCTGTTGTTTTAAATCACAAAGCTTTGCGGTATTTTAAAAAAACAACTTCTTTAGATAATTGAACTTTTCTACATAACTGAAATACCTCCCCTCTCTAAAATCTCCTTGACTATAAAACCCATCTGGAAATCCAGGTGTCTGGCCCAGGACTCTTGGAGAAAATTTTCTGACAGTGGTGCCAAAGGACCCTCAAAATGGGATCCTGAGATGTCTTCCTTTCCTCCTGTCTTCCTGAAAATAAAAAAGAAATCCTTAAACAACGAGGCATAAGAATGTTCCATTAACTAGCCAGATAAGACCAAGTTCTCAAACAGTGCCCCACACTTCCCTGTTACATAATTTCTTTCCTCCTCAATAAATACATCAACATTAAGGAAGTGTGTCACTCTTTCTAGTTCTCCTGAGGCACCAGGAAAGAAAACTCTCATTGAATGTCTCCTGTTCTACTGATCAGTTTCCTGTGAGGTGGCCCAATGTATGATGGGTTGTATGCCCTTAAAGACTAAAGAAAAAAAAATATCCTGGTTAATGCCAGAGAGATTACCCAAAGAGGTAAAAATCACCATCTCCTGAGGTCATTCAAAACAGTACTAGGTCTGATGTCTCAAGGGCCCCTGGGTGATGCAGATGGTTAAGTGCTTGACTACTAGCCGAAAGACTGGCAGTTCTAACCCACTTAGAGATGCCTCAAATGATAGGCCTGGTGATCTGCTTCAGAAAGGTCACAGCCTTGAAAACCCTGTGGAGAACAGTTTTACTCTGCACACATTGGGTCATCATGAGTCACAGTTTCACACGACATCCCAGTTAATTGGCCTAATATGTTCAGTGCTTCTGTTCTACCTCCTGGTTCCTTGCATAGTGCCTGGGTTCTTAAAAGCTTACAAGTGGCCATCCAAGGCACCACAATTGGTCTCTATGGGCCTGGAGCAACAGTGGAAGAAGAAGAGTAAGGAACAGGAGGAGAATATGGAATGTGTTTCTAATTTCCTCTATGAATAACTGGTGGGGCAGTGGTTAAGAGCTCAGCTGCTAACCAAAAAGGTTGGCAGTTGAAATCTACCAGCCAGTCCTTGGAAACCATATGAGGCAGTTCTACTCTGTCCTACAGGGTTGCTATGAGTCAAAATAGACTTGAGGGCAACAGGTTTTTTGTTTTTTTTTTTTTTTTTTTGGTTGCCATGAGACTGTAAGAACTGGATGGTGCCCAGCTACTACGACCAAACATTTTGAGCAAAGAGCCTAGAGAATCCTGATCAAAACAGGGTAAATGCAGAAAAGAATTTAAAATTCTCATGGAATCCAGACTTTCTGGAACCATGGAGGCTGAATGAATCCCTGAAACTAATGCTCTGAAATAATCTTTAAACCTTAAACCAAAAAAAATCTCCTGAAGTCTTCCTAAGGGTAAACAATAGCCTAGCTTAAGTAGTAAAAATGTCTGCTTTGAGCATTGTGCTCTTTGAAGGACTATATGGGATCAAAGTAACAACAGCAACTCAAAAGATTAGATAGGAACTTCAGGGGGCAGTGAGTTTATGTTAATATGGGAGGGACAACTCAGAAACAGAGAGTGAGAATAGTTACACAACTCAAAGAACATAATCAATGTTACTGAATTGTGATGAATTGGTGTATGTTTTGCTGTACATATTCTCAACAATATAAAATTTTTAAAATGATATTGTGGTCCCAGGAAATATGGAGGGAGCACACTGACCACCTCAGCTGTGGTAGATCAGCTGTTCCCTGAGTTCATGGTCCCCACAGCCTTCAGCCCAGCAATTCAGTCCCTCAGGTAGTTTGGATGTATCTATGGAGCTTCCATGACCTTGTCTTGTACAAGCTGTTCTGGCTTCCCAGTATTGTGTACTCTCTTAGCTTCACCAAAGTTACCACTTATCTGTTGTCTATTTAGTGTTTTTCCGTTTCCATGCTTCCCCCACCCCTTGTAACAATCAAAGATTGTTTCTTTTTGTGTGCAAACCTTTTTATGAGTTTTTACAGTAGTGGTTTCATACAATATTTGTCGTTTTGTGGTTGACTTATTTCACTCAGCATAATGCCCTCCAGATTCATTCATGTTATGAGATGATTCACAGATACATCATTGTTCTTTATCATTATGTAATACTCCATTGTGTTGACACACAATATTAACCATCAGAGTCCACCGCTTGTCAACTTAGCACCTGTACACATCTCCCCAAACCATACATAATCTCTAAATAAAGACAATTACAAAGTCATACTTAGTCTTAACATGATGTAACTAACACGTGATTAATTGAAAATGCACTAGCCCCATTTACATCTTATATTTTGTAAGAAAAAAGCAAAAATATTTGACGCACACATACAAAGCAGAAATACTCATAACAATTACAGTCCTCGTTTCTGCAACTGGTCACGTGGACGTAAGTGGTATTTAGAACTACCTTCTTCCAACACCCATTCCATATTCCCTTTGCCCTCAGCAAGCACCTCACCAGATCATGGTTTTTTGCCTGGTGGCATGACCCAAATCTTCATTCCTGAAGGTTCTGGGCCATTAGTAGCCCTGTCAGAATTGAGTTACTATAGTTTTCCATTGACTTTAATCACAGGACATGCTAGTACTAAGAGATGCCCTAAGGGATCTCCTGCGTTCCAGGCATACTCCTCTTTATCCCCATTATGTAATATCAATCTGATTTCCTCTTGGTAATCAGGATCAATCACAGCAGCCAGTATGGTAACTCCCTTCTTTGCCTGTTGATCCAGTTGCTAGGTGGCATTCTTTGCTTCCAGTTCAATGGAATCAGTGATGTGTCTCCAGGTGGGCGCATTCCTCCCTTTGGAACTAAGACCTCCATACTGAAGAGCATAAGATCATGGGGACAGGAAGTGAAAATCTTGTGAGTGGGTCATTAGGGGTAATAGTGAGTAGTGCCACTCCCATTTCCACTTCTTGATTTTTGGACCCATGAATCCTGGTTACGGAAGAAACAGCACCATATATTGGATGCTAGTTTAAAGCATATACAGCCTCCTGGAGAACACTACCCCAACTCTGCAAGGTATTGTCTCCTAGCTGGTGCATAGTGGTGTCTTTAGGAGTCCATTCCATCATCCTATCAAGCCAGCTGCTTCAGGATGATGAGGAACATGGTAAGACCAGTGAATTCTATGAACGTGGGCCCACTGCCATACTTTATTTGCTGTGAAGTGAGTCTCTTGATCAGAGGCAATGCTGTGTGGGATAACAATGATGGTGAATAAGGCATTCTGTAAGCCCACAGATGGTGGTTTTGGCAACATTGCTCAGGGAAGACAAATCCGTATCAGAGTAAGTATCTATTCCAGTAAGAACAAATGCTGCCCTTTCCATGATGGAAGTGGTCCAATGTAGTCAACTTGCCACCAGGTTGCTTGCTAAGGACCTTGAGGTATGGTGCCATATTAAGGACCCAGTGTTGACCTCTGCTGCTGGCAGCTTGGGCACTTAGCAGTGGCTGCTGCCAAGTCTGCCTTGGTGAGTGGAAGTCCATGTTGCTGGACCCATGCATAACCTCCATCTCTGCCACCATGGCCACTTTTTTCATGAGCTCATTGAGCAATGATGTGACTGGCTGGGGAAAGAGAATGACTGGTTTTCACAGAACGCATCATCCTATCCACTTGATTGCTAAAATCACCCTCTGCTGAGGTCATGCTTTGGTCAGCATTCACAAGGGGCACATATATATTTACTTCTTTGGCTCATTCAGAGAGGTCTGTCCCCATAAATCCTGGGCTGCAATTTTCCAATCATATTCCTTCCAAGAACCTGACCATCCAGCCAAACCATTGACCACAACCCTTGAATCAGTATACAATTGCACATCTGGACATTTCTCCTTCCAGACAAAGTGAACAACCAGGTGCACTGCTAGAATTTCTTCCTTTTGGGAGGATTTTCCTTCACACTGTCCTTCAGGGAGGTCCCAAAAAGGGGTGTAGTGCCGCCGCTGTCCATTTTTGAGTGGTGGCTGAATATTGCACAGAGCCATCTGTAAAGCAGGCACAAGTTTTCTCTTCTCTAGTCAACCGATCGTAAGGAACTCCCCATGAGGCCATAGGTGCATACTGGGAGATGGAAGGTAGTGTGACAGGAGTGGAGGCCAAGGGCATTTGGGACATTTCCTCATGCAACTTGTGCCTTCAGGTCCTGCTCAGGCCCAATCTTGTATTCACCACTTCCATTTAATGATGGAGTGCTCCTGTGCATACTCTGTGGGTCAGACAGCATCCAGTTCATAATGGGCAGCTCAGGCCACATGGTGACTTGGTGGCCTGTGGTTAAGCATTCAGTCTCTACTAAGGCCCCAGAACAAGCCAAAAGCTATTCTCAAAAGGAGAGTAGTTATCTGCAGAGGATAGCAAGGCTTTGCTCCAAAATGCTAAGGGTCTGTGTTGCAATTCACCAGTAGGGGTCTGCCAAGGATTCCTGACAGCATCGCTATCTGCCATTGACACTTCAAGCACCATTGAATCAGCAGAGTGGGAGAGTGGCTTCTCTTGTTCTCGGCCCCACTCAAAACTAGCAGCTTTTAGAGTCACTTGATAAATAGGCTAGAGTAGCAAACCTAAATGAAGAACATGTTGCCTCCAAAATCCAAAGAGGCCTCCTAGGTGTTGTGCCTCCTTTTTCGTTGTGGGAACAGCCAGGTGCAATAAATAACTTGTCCTTCATTTTAGACGGAATATCTCGACATGCCCCATACCACTGGACCCCTAAAAATATTACTGAGGTGGAAGGTGCCTGAATTTGTGTGGGATTAATTTCCCACTCTTTGGGAGCAGGCAAATGCTTTACCAATAAGTCCAGAGTCATTGATACTTCTTCCTTACTAGATTCAATCAGCATAATATCATCAATGTAGCGGGCCAGTGTGACATCATATAGAAGGGAAGGACGATCGAGGTCCCTGCTGACTAAATTATGACATAGGGCTGGAGAGCTCATGGAGCGCTGAGGTAGGCAAGTGGAGGTGTATTGCTGGCCTTGTCAGCTGAAGGCAGACTTCTGATGGTCCTTCCAAACAGGTATGGAGAAAAAGGCATTAGCCAGTTCAGCAGCTGCACACGAGTTACCAGGACATGTATTAATTTGCTCAAGCAATGAAACTACATCTGGAACAGCATCTGCAATTGGAGTCACAATCTGGTTAGGTTTTTGATAATCTACTGTTCTCCAAGGTCCATCTGATTTTTTCACAGGTGAAATAGACGAGATGAATGGGGGATGTGGTGGGATGCACCACCCCTATATCCTTCAAGTCCTTGCTGGTGGCAGTAATGTCTGCAATTTCTCCAGGAATGCAGTATTGCTTTTGGTTTACTGTTTTCCTAGGTAGGGGTAGTTCTAATGGCTTCCCCTTGGCTTTTCCTACCAAAATGACTCTTTCTCCATTTGTTAGGGATTCAGTGTGGGGTTTCTGCCGGTTATTGAGTATATCTATTCCAATAATGTATTCTGGAACTGGAAAAAGTCACTACGAGGAGATTTGGGGACCCATTGGACCTACTGTGAAACAAACATGAGCCAAGACTCCATTAATAACCTAACCTCTGTGTGTGTCCCACTCTGACTGGTGGGCTACAGTGCTCTTTTGGGTCTCCTGGCATTTGTGTCAGCTCAGAGCTAGGATCCAGTAACCCCCCAAAAAGTCTGATTATTTTCTCCAATGAAAAGTCACTCTCATAAAAGGTTGTAGACCCCTTTGGGGAAGGGTAGGAGAGAGATTAACTGTATAAATTTTTGGCAGTGTATTTGTGTCCTTCCTCATGAGGACTTGGCCTTCCCTTCATTCAAGGGGTTGTGGGTCTTTAAATTCACTCTAGTATGGGAGTTGACTGAGGACCATTCAAGTTAGACTGCTGCTCACCTAACCAAGAATTCTCCTATTTCTACAGATCAAGTAAATATTTAGTAGGTTTCCTATCTATTTGACTCCTAGGGACACCGTGACTAAGTAGTCATAAGTCCATATGAGTCAGACTATTCTGATTACTGCTTTGACTCTGCTGTCCATTGCTGTAACCATGCCCACCTTTTCTTTCTCGATTGAGTGCCGCCACTTGGCCCCTACTATCACAGGGTCCAATCAACCCAATTGTATTGAGGTGTCTAAATTCAGTTAGGGCAGTTCCCACTCTCAGATCTGATTTACATAAAATAGCAATCACAGCAGCCTTCAAGGATGCTGGATTTCCCTTCCCAAATTTGTTCCTCACGTTTGTGGTAAAAGGTGTGTTCTTTGGGCATTCCATGTGTGGGTCTGTGGGTTTAACCTAATAAATCCACCTCAGCATGCCTTTGAATACCTTCTTCTACAGTATACCAGGGCAGGTCTAGTACTTCAACTTGATTTAGTGTAGGCCACTGTGTAATCCGTGCTTCAGCAACCCAAACAAATGAACTATTAGATCTTTCCTTAATATCTTGAGGTGAAACATTGAATGAAGAATGTGTGCTTAGTGGACCCATATCAATAAACTCAGACTGATCCATCTTTATGTTCCTTGCAGCATTATCCTGCACCCTGAATAACCATTCCCACACCTATTCCCCAGGTTCCTGTTTGTACATATTAGAAAAGTCAAGCAGTTCTCTTGGAGTGTAGCGTACCTCCTCCTGGGTCACACTTTCTACTACATCTCTTTGGGGCTCGGTGGGACTTAATCTAGTTATAGGTCTAGAAGCCAGAATCAGTAGTCTGGAATTGTTTTGAGAACATTCAGCATTGTGTTGTAAAGCATCTGCCTGAGATGATGCCCCAGGCAATGGCTCAGGCAAGGGCTCTTTAGAGGCAGCTGGGCAAGGGCTAATTTCATTAGATGGAAGTGGAGGGGCTAATGCCTTTACTGGGCAGGGTGGTGTAGCAGACACACATGAGTAATCTCTGCAGATGGAAGTGGTTCTATTGGCAGGAGTGATTAAATGGATTTTAGGGGCTCAGTGTCTCCAGCTTTCTAACTATCTGCCCATATGTCCCCATCCTAAGTTTCAGGATCTCATTTCTTCCCAATCAATGCCTTTACTTTAACTTCAGACACCTCTCTAAGTTGGCAATTGAAGTGGAATTGTAATTCAGCCACTCTTACAATAAGACTCGGGTTTGGTTTTTGGCAATATCAGCAGTGTTGCCACAAGAAATAAGGCTTTCCTTCAAAGCACAAGTGGACACTTTGAGGTCGTTTATGCGGCACTTGAGCTTTGACACTGAAGCCCCGAGATCGTCTCTTTCTTTCACCAGTTTGTCAAGTGCAAGTGGGACCAACCATCCAGCTTGTTTATACTTCTCATTATGAGAAAATTATTGAAAGGTATCATATATGCCATCACCCAGAGCCTCGCCTTTCACCAATACCCGATCTATTGGTGGTGATAATTTGCATATTTGAATTGCCACCTCATGCCATGAATTAGCAGTGCCCTCTTTACTACTGAAAGCAGAGTCATCAACATCTTTGAGACTAACCAGACTTGAAAACTAATTTAGAAAACTCATCCTTACAATTTTGTTTCTCTAGAACCACTCTGGGTACCAAATGTCTTAGGCTGGGTTCTCTAAAAAAAAAAGCAGCTATAGCACTTAATCACTACGCCACCAGGGGTCCCATTTGCCCATAGCAAAGGTTAATTGCTATAGTATTTATGTGTATGTGTAGGGGTGGAGTATGGAGAACAGGTTTTGATATCATTGATTTTATTAACCAAAATACTCTGCTTATAATTTATCTTAAAGGTTGTTCAGTGAGATCTCACATTAAAAGATATGGAGTTTGCTGTCTACCTAACCAACACATGTTCTCATTCAAAATTCTGTTATCCGTCTTCTAATATGGCAACTCTTCAGATATTGTGATCTTTAATCTCAATTTTGCAGAGAGCTATTTTATAGTCAGGGAAGCCCTTTAATCCATTTAACTTTATGTAATGAGGTAAATGTTCAGGGGAAGTGTTCTAATCCTCCATAACTGTAAACCAAAGACAACATTTGTAGCCCATGCAAGAAGAAAATAACCAGGCATCTTAGTGTAGGTTCAAGTTCTGGTCACTTCTAACTATAGCAGCTCTGTGCCGGATTACTCAGGTCTGGCCTAGTTGGAGCTCAAGAGTCTGACCCTGGATTCTATGCAACTCAGAAACAGAAAGTCTTCTACTTCCTTTGCTGGTTTATATGGCTGAGGTTGAGAAGGTAGATGAGGGGTGTGCTAGCAGAATCCAAAACTAGAGGCATTTAGGATGGGCTCACAACATGGAGTTAACACACTACTTTCTGGTAAGCAAAGCGGGGGGTGAGGGGCATTTAGCTGACTAACATAATAGTTTTCAGAAAATGTTAAACAAAAATGTTCCAGGAACAGTATGTTAGAATCATTCTTAGAAAAAAAAAAAGTTTGTATAGACCATTCTCAGGAAGTATGTGGCTGATCAGATATGAAGAAAGAACTGCTTTATTCGGCTATAAAATGTGCATAAAAACCACTCTTTGCTTAGCCCCTGTGGAGCACTTTGTACTTTCACTTAGTCTGACCCAGCTTGAGCTGTACTATCCCTCAATCAAATTCTTTGCTTTTTTAATCTGTACAGAGTAAGAATTTTGGTTTGAGAACTACAACATTTCTGGTGTCAGAAGTTCTCTAGAGAAGCAAAACTAGTCAAGTTTATAAATATGTATATGGAGAGATTTACATCAAGGAAACAGCTTACATGATTGTAGAGTTGCAAGTCGGTGGATCAGCATAGAGGCTTCTCCTGATTCATGTAGCCACAGGGGCTGGCAAACCCAAGATTAGCAGGCTGGAGAGCAGGGCTCCTGCTCACAGGCTGTGAAGGTTGATGAATCCCAAGATAGCAGGTAAGCTGCTAGCACCAGTCCCAAGAACTGGAGGTCCGATGAACAAGAGACATGTGCAGGATCCAGAATAGGCCAAGAGCCTTGGCAAGATGAGCAGAAGGAATTAGGTGGCAGAGGGTGAAGAGATAAAGGCTGAGCGGGGAGTGAGCCACCACAGGCTCTACCTGCACTGAAACCACTCAGAAGATTCCATTATGAGGGTGATCACATACCAAATTTCAACAGGGAAGTGATCAAACATCATACAACTGGCAAAACACAGAGAATCATGGCCCAGCCACGTTGAGACATGCAATCTTAACCATCACACATGCCCTTTGATTAAAATCAGTGCAAAATGACAGCAACTGAGTTCCAACATGACTACTAATGGCCCAGACCCTTTAGGAATGATAGGTTCGGCCACCCCACCAGGCAAAGAGCCACGACCAACTGAGATGCTTGCTTAGGCCAAAGGGAATGTGGAATGGGTGGTGGAAGAAGGTAGTTCTAAATACCACTTATGCTCATGCGACCAGTTGAGGAAACGAGAACTGTAACTGTTATGAGTATTTCTGCTTTTTATGTGTGCATCAAATATTTTTGTTTTCTCAAGTTATAAAATATAAGATGAAAATAGAGCTAGTGCATTTTTAGCTGTATGTGTGTTTATTGTATCATGTTAGGCAAAAGAATGACTTTATAATTGTCTTTATTCAGAGATTGTATATGGTTTAAGGAGATGTGTACCGGTACCAAGTTGACAAAGGGTGAACTGTGATAGTTAAGAGTGTGTGTTAACTTGACTGTACCATGATTCTCAGAGTTTTGGCAGTCATGTCATGTTGTGGTCACTTGCCTGTTGAGATTTCATATGTGATTGCCCCCATGGTGCCATACGATGTGAGTAGGCAATTGGTTGAAGAGGAGTTTCCTTGGGCATGTGTCCTGCATCCAATGTGCGCAGACGTTCTGGCAGGGCTCGGAGGGGTTTGCTCATTCTGGATTCTGCAGCTGGGTCCTGTTCACCTGACCTCCAGATTTTGGGACTTGAGCTAGCAGTTTACCTGTGGTCTTGTCTGCCAGTCTTGGGATTCGTTGACCTTCACAGCCTGTGAGCAACAGCCCTGCTCTCCAGCCTGCCGAACTTGGGTTTACCAGCACCTGAGGCTACGTCAATCAGGAGAGGCCTCTATCCTGACCGACAGACTTGTGGTGTTATGGCCTCTAAAACCGTGTGAGCCCTTTCCTAGATATAAATCTCTCTCTATATATACATATTTATACACTTAACTGGTTTTGCTTCTTTAGAGAACGCTGCCTAAGGCAGAGCATTCACACGGGATACAAACACCTTCATTTATTTGGCCTGTTCAGAGAGGTCTGTCACATGCCATTTCTTCATACTTCCTTGACTTCAAATTTCCAATCATGTTCCTTCCACGTCCCTGTCTATCCAGTCAAACTATCGGCCACAACCTGTGAATCCGTGCACAATTGCATATCTGGCCATTTTTCCGTCCACGTAAAGCGAATACTCATGTGCACTGATTGAAGTCCTGCCCATTGAGAGGCTATTCCCTTACCAAAGACACAAGGGAAAGATAAGTCCAAAGGACTAATGGAACACAACTACCACAACCTCCACTAGAATGAGTCCAGCTCAACTAGATGGTGTCCAGCTACCACCACCAACTGCTCTGACAGGGATCACAATAGAGGGTCCTGGGCAGATCTGGAGAAAAATGTAGAACAGAATTCTAACTCCAAAAAAAGACCAGGCTTACTGATCTGACAGACTGGAGAAACCGTGAGAGTATGGTCCCCAGACACACTTAGAACTGAATTTATTCCTGAGGTTCACACTTCAGCTAAAGATTAGACAGGCCCAAAAAAGAAAATGAGACTAAATGGGCACACCAGTCCAGGGGAAAGGACGAGAAGGCAGAAGGGGAACAGGAAAGCTGGTAATGGGGAATCCAAGGTGGAGAAGAGAGTGTTGACATGTTGTGAGGGTGGCAACCAATGTCACAAAATAATGTGTGTATTATTGTATAATCAGAAACTAGTTTGCTCTGTAAACCTTCATCTAAAGTACAATAACAAAAATGAGAATGAAAACACAACAAAAACTTCTAGGATACAGCAAATGCAGTGGTCAGAGGAAAATTTAAAGCAATAAACGTATACATCAATAAAAAAGAAAGGGCCAAAATCAATAGTTTAACCCTACCACTCAAACAAATAGAAAAGAAGCAGCAAAAGGAGTCCCATTCAACAGAACAACAACAACAAAAAATAATAAAGATCAGAGCAGAAAAGAATGAAACAGAAAACAAAACAAAAAATAGAAAGAATCAATAAGACTAGAAGTTGGTTCTTTGAGAGGTTCAATAAAGCTGAAAAACCACTGGCCAAAACTGAAAAAGTAAAAAAAATCAGAAGATGGAAATAACCAAAATAAGAAATAAGATGGGTGATATAACAACAGTACCAACTGAGGTAAAAAGGATCATAAGAGAATATTCTGAAAAACTGTATTCCAACAAATCTGAAAACTCAGAAGTAATGGACTAATTTCTAGAACTATACCAACCAGCTAAACGAACTCAAAAGAGGTGGAAAATTTGAACAGGCCAATAACAAAAAAAGAAACTGAAGATGTCATTAAAACAACAACAACAAAGTCCCAGCCAAGTCAGCTTCACTGGAAAATTCTATCAAACATTCAGAGAAGAGTTGACACCAATTCTATTCAAACTCTTCCAGGACATAGAAAAGGAAGGAATAGTCCCTAATTCATGCTATGAAGCCAGTAATATCCTGATATCAAACCAGGCAAAAACATTATTAAAAAAGAAAATTATAGACCAAGAGCCCTTATGAATACAGATGCAAAAACTCTCAACAAAATTCTAGCCAACCGACACTACATAATGATTAAAGGGACAATTCATCATGAAGACTTAACTACAATAAAAACCTATGCATCCAGTGACAGGGCTCCAAAAGACATAAAACAAACACTAAGAGCAATAAAAAGAGAAATTGGCAGTTCCACAATAATAGTGGGAGACCTCAACACACCAGTCGCAGTAACAGAGAGAACATCTAGAAAGAAACTCAACAGAGATACAGAAGAGATAAAGGGCACGATCAGTCAACTTGACCTCTCAGACATATACTGAACACTCCACCCAACAGCTGCAAAGTACACATTCTTTTCCAATGCACATGGAATATTCTCCAGGATAGGCCATATCTTAGACCACAGAGTAACCCTCAACAAAATCTAAAACAGTCTTCTCTGACCACAATGCCATCAAAGTAAAATAAACAACAGGAAGACTAAGGAAAAAAAAAAAATCAATTACATGGAAAGTAAATAACACCATGCTTAAAAACTACTAGGCAATAGAAGAAATCAGAGATGAAATCAAAAAATTCCTAGAATCAAATGAGAATGAAAACACATCATACCAAAACCTTTGGGACACACCAAAGACAGTCCTCAGAGGTCAAAGACAGCAATAGATGCACACTTCAAAAAAGAAGAGCCAAATCAAAAATTAGCTACACAACTTGAACAAATAGAAAACAGCAACAACAACAACAACAAAAAGCCCACAGACACCAGAAGAAAGGGAATAATAAAGATCAGAGCAGAAATAAATGAAATAGAAAATGAGAAAACAACAGAAAGAATTAAGAATTAAGAAAACCAAAAGTTGGTTCTCTGAGAGGATCAACAAAATCGACAAACCACTGGCCAAATTGATAAAAGAAAAACAGGAGAGGAGGGAAATAACCCAAATAAGAAATGAAATAGGGGACGTTACAACAGACCCAACTGAAACAGAAAGAATCACAGCACAGTATTATGAAAAACTATACTCTAACAAATTTGAAAACCTAGAGGAAATGAACAAATTTCTAGAAACACAATACCTACCCAAACTAACACAAAATGATGTCGAAAATTTGAAAAGACACATAACAAGAGATTGAAAAGGTAATTAAAAAAAAAAAAAAAAAAAAACTCCTAACAACAAAATGCCCTGGCCCAGATGGCTTTACTGGAGAGGTCTACCAGACATTCAGAGAAGAGCTCACACCAGTACTACTCAAACTATTTCAGAATACAGAAAATGAAGTGATACTCCCAAATTCATTCTACAAACCCAGCATAACCCTGATACCAAAACCAGGAAAGACACCAAAAAAAAGAAAGAAAGAAAGAAAGAAATTACACACCAATATATCTCATGAATATAGACACAAAAATTCTCAGCAAAATTCTAGCTCATAAAAATCAGCATCACATAAAAAAAATAATACACCACAACCAATTAGGATTCATACCAGGTGTGCAAGGATGGTTCAACAGTAGAAAATCAATCAATGTAATCCACCATATAAACAGAAAAAATCACATGATCATCTCAATCAATGCAGAAAAGGCATTCAACAAAGTCCAACACACATTCCTGATAAAAACTCTCAAGAAAATAGGTATAGAAGGAAAATTTTCAACATAATAAAGGGCATGTATGCAAAATCAATGGCCTACATCATTCTTAATGGAGATAGGCTGAAAACATTGCCCTTTGGAACAGGACAAGACAAGGATGCCCTGTATCACCACCCCCATTTAACATTGTACTGGAAGTCCTAGCTAGAGGAATAAGGCAAGAAACAAAAATAAAGGGCATCCAAATTGGTAATGAAGAAATTAAACTCTCCCTATTTGCAGATCATATAATACTATACATAGAAAACCCAAAAGACTCCATGAGAAAACTACTGGAACTAATACAAAGATTCAGCAGAGCAGCAGGATACAAGATAAACATACAAAAATCAGTTGGATTTCTATACATCAGTAAAGAGAACAACGGAAAAGAAATCAGGAAAACAATACCATTTGTAATAGCCCCTAAAAAAATAAAATATTTGGGAAAAAATCTAACCAAAGATGTAAAAGACCTATACAAAGAAAACTATAAAGCACTACTGTAAGAAAACAAGAAATCTACATAAATGGAAAAACATACCATGCTCATGGATAGGTAGAATCAACACTGTGAAAATGACAATTCTTCCCAAAGTGATCTACATATATATTGCAATACCAATCCAAATACCAACAACATTCTTTAAAGAGATGGAAAACTGTATCATGAACTTTATATGGAAAGGGAAGAAGCCCCAGGTAAGTAAGTCACTATTAAAAAAGAAGAATAAAGTAGGAGGACTTGCACTACCTGACCTCAGAACAGCTACAGTAGTCAAAACAGCCTGGTACTGGTACAATGACAGAACATTGACCAATGCAACAGAATTGAGAACCCAGATGTAAATCCATCCACCTACGGTCACCTGATGTTCGACAAGGGTCCAAAGTCCCTCAAATGGGGAAAAGACAGACTTTTTAACAAATGGTGCTGGCAAAGCTGGGTGTCCACTTGCAAAAAGAAACACTACCCATACCTCACACCATGTACAAAAACTAACTCAAAATGGATCAAAGACCTAAATATAAAGCCAAAAACCATGAAGTTCATAGAGGCCCTAATACAGGTCATCAACAGGATACAAACCACAACCAACAACACACAAGCTCCAGAGGATGGGCTAGATAACTGGGATCTTCTAAAAATTAAACACTTATGCTCATCAAAAGACTTCACGAAAAGAGTAAAAAGAACCTACAGACTGGGAAATGATTTTTGGCTATTACAAATCAGACAAAGGTCTAGTCTCGAAAATCAACAGGAAAATCCAACACCTCTACAACAAAAAGACAAATAAACCAGTTAAAAAACGGGCAAAGGAAATGAGCAGAAACTTCACCAAAGAAGATATTCAAGGGGCCAACAGACGCATGAGGAAATGCTCATGATCTCTAGCCATTAAAAAAAAATATAACCAGAATGAGATACCATCTCACCCCAGCATCACTGGCATAAATTAATGAAACAGGAAATAACAAATGTTGGAGAGGCTGCGCAGAGATCGGAGGACTTGTGCACTGCTGGTGGGAATGCAAAATGATACAACCATTTTGGAAAACAATATGGCACTTCCTTAGGAAGCTAGAAATAGAAATACCATATGATCCAGCAATCCCACTCCTAGGAATATATCCTAGAGAAATAAGAGTCATCGCATGAATAGACATGTGCACGACCATGTTCACTGCAGCACTGTTCACAATAGCAAAAAGATGGAAACAACCTAGATGAACATCAACAGGTGAATGGATAAACAAACTGTGGTACATACACACAATGGAGTATTACAGAATGATAAAGAACAACGATGAATTTGCAAAGTATCACATAACATGGATGGATCTGAAGGGCATTATGCTGAGTGAAATAAGTCAATCACAAAAGGACAAAGATTGTATGAGACCACAAAACAAAAAGGTTTACATACAAAAAGAAACAATCTTTGTTGGTTATGAGGGAGGGGAGGGGTGGGGATGGAAAAACACTGAATAGGCAATAGATAAGTGGAAACTTTGATGAAGGGTAACACAGTACACAATACTGGGGAAGCCAGCACAACCTATATCAGGTAAGGTCATGGTACCTCCATAGACACGTCCGGACTCCCTGAGGGACCTAATTGCTGGGCTGACAGCTGTGGGGACCAGGACCTCGGGGAATATCTAGCTCAACTGGCATAACATAGTTTATAAAGAATATGTTCTACACTCTAGTTTGATGACTAGCATCTGGGGTCTTAAAAGCCTGTGAGCAGCCATTTAGGATACTCCACTGGTCTCACCCCTTCAGGAGCAACAGAGAATGAAGAAAAATAAAGATACAGGGAAAGTTTAGACCGAAGGGCTAGCGGACAACATCTACCGTGGCCTCCACCACACTGAGTCCAGTACAACGAGATGGTCCCTGGCTACCACCACTGACTGCTCTGACAGGGATCACAATAGAGGGTCCCAGACAGAGCTGAAGAAAAATGTAAAACAAAATTCTAACTCAAGAAGAAAGACCAGACATGATGGCCTGACAAAGACTGGAGAAACTCTGAGAGTATGGCCCCCAGGCACCCTGTCGGCTCAGTAATGAGGTCACTCCTGAGGTTAACCCTCCAGCCAAAGATTAAACAGGCCCATGGAACAAAATAAGACTACAGGGGTGCACCAATGCTGGGGCAGGGACTGGAAGGCAGGAGGGAACAGGAAAGCTGGTAATAGCAAAGCCAGGGTTGAGAAGGAAGAGTGTTGACGTGTTGTGGGGTTGTTAACCAATGTCATAGAACAATGTGTGTACTAACTGTTTGGTGAGAAACTAGTTAGTTCTGTAAACTTTCACCTAAGAACAATGTGTGTACTGTTTGATGAGAAACTAGTTTGTTCTGTAAACCTTCACCTAAAGGACAATAAAAAAGAAAATAAATTCTAGCCAACTGAATTCATCAGAATATCAAAAACATAATACGTCATGATCAAGTGGGAATCATGCCAGGGATGCAAGAATGGTTCAACATTAGAAAATCAATCAATGTAATTTATCACATAAATAAAACAAATGAAAGAATTATATGATCATCTCAATTGACGCAGAAAAGGCTTTTGCTAAAATCCAACACTCTTTCCTGATAAAAGCTCTCAACATAATAGGAATAGAAGGGAATATCCTCCACATAATTAAGGGCACATATGAAAGCTCGACAGCCAACATTATTCTCAACCGAGAAAAATTGAGAACATTCCCTTTGAGAATGGGAAGGTGACAAAGATCCCCTTTATCACAACTCTTATTCAATATTGTACTGGAAGTCCTAGCTAGAGCAATAAAGCAAGAAAGGGAAATAAAGCTTATCTAAATTAGAAAGAAGTAAAACTATGCTTATTCACAGATGACATGACCCTAAACCAAAAAAACCTACTGCTGTGGAGTCAAGTCCAATAGCGACCCTATAGGACAGAGTAGAACTGCCACATAGAGTTTCCAAGGAGCGCCTGGCAGATTTGAACTGCTGGCCTTTCGGTTAGCAGCCGTAGCTCTTAAACGCTATGCCACCAGGGTTTCCAACATGATCCTAAAAAAAAAATGCCACCAGGGTTTCCAACATGATCCTATACATAGAAAATCCCAGACATTCCACAAGAAAGTCACTGGATCTAATAGAAGGATTCATAAAATTGACAGGGTACAAAAGCAACACACAAAAATCAGTTGGCTTCCTCTACACTAACAAGAAGGACTCTAAAAAGGAAATCAAGAAAACAGTACCATTTACAATAGCCCCCAAAAGGAGAAAATACCTAGGAATAAACCTAAACAGGAATGTAAAAGACTTATACAAGAAAAACTATAAAACAGTACTGCAAGAAACTAAAAGAGATCTACATAAATGGAAGAACATTCCATGGTCATGGATTGGAAGACTTAACATTGTGAAAATGTCAATACTACCAAAATAATGCAACTCTGATCCAAATCCCAAACACATTCTTTAATGAAATGGAAAATCTAATCTCCAACTTTATATGGAAAGGAAGGAGGCCCTGAATAGCTACAGCAGTATTAAGAAGAAGAATAAAGTAGGAGTCCTCGCACTTCCAGCTCTTAAAACTTACTACACAGCCACGGTAATCAGAACAGCCTGGTATTGGTTCAATGACAGACACAGAGACCAATGGAATACAATTGAGAACTCAGAAATAAATCCATCTACCTGTGGGCTTTACTGTTTTTTTTTTTTTTTTAACCTGTGGGCAGCTGATCTTCGGCAAAGGGTCAAAATCCATTCAATGGGGGAAGAAAAAATCTCTTTAACAAATCGTGCTGGCAGAACTGGATATCCATATGCAGAAAAATAAATCAGGATCCATACCTCACACCATGCACAAAAAGGAACTCAAAATGGATAAAAGAGCTAAATGTTAAAGCTCAAACCGTAAAGTTCCTGGAGGATAACACAGGGTCAAAACTGGGTGTGATGGTTAAAATTGAAGGTCCACTTGGCTGGGCCATGGTTCTTGGTGTTTATATGTGATCACCCCCATTATGGGATCTGCTGTGAGTAGTCAATCAGTCAAAAGGGGGTTTCCTTGGGCTTGTGGCCTGCATCTGAACATGTGTTCATTCTGGCTATTGCCTGCTCTGGATCCTGCAGCTGCCGCCTGTTCACCTGACCTCCATTTCTTGGGACTTGAGCTAGCACCTTACCTGCCAACAACAAGAAGACAAATAATTCATTCAAAACATGGGCAAAGGACATGAACAGATACTTCCAAAGAGCATATTTAGGCAGCCAACAAATACATGAAAAGATGTTCATGATCATTAGCCATTAAAGGGATGTCAATCGAAACTACAATGAGATATCATCAAACCCCTGCAAAAATGGCAATGATCAAAAAAACAGAAAACAACAAATACTGATGAGGTTGTGGGGCATCGGAACTCTTATACACTGCTGGTGGGATTTTAAAACAGTAAAAGCACTATGGAAAACAGTACAGTGCTTCCTCAAAAAGCTAGAAATAGAAATACTTTATAATTAACAATCCGACTCCTAGGTATATATCCTAGGGACATAAGAGCAGTGACATGAATACACATATGCACATCCATGTTTGTTGCAGCGTTATTCACAATAGCAAACAGATGGAAACAACTAAGTGCCCATCAACAGAGAAATGGATAAGCATATTGTGGTACATACATACAACGGAATACTGCACAACCATGAAAAATCGTGAGGAGTCTGCATAACATTTTACAATGTGGATGAATCTGGAGGACATTACGCTGAGTGAAATAAGTCAATCACAAAAAGACAAAGATTGTATGCTCCCACTATTATAAAAAGTCAAGAATAGATATAAACACAGAAAGCAAAGTTGATGCTGCTCACCTGGGACTGGAGGGAGACGGAAGGGGAATCACTTTCTACATAGTAGACGCTTTTTACTTTCGGTGACGGGAAAGACAATCCCAAATATGGATGAAGTCAGCACAACCTAACCAAGGTAAATAAAGACACTAAGAAGATCACTTAGAGAAAAAGGGCCAATTTTGGTAAAAACTATAAAAAATACAACTTTGCAACAACAGTAAAAATGACCAAAGGATATGTGAGTGGTTACATAGGTAGGTACACGTGCACATACATGTACAGGAAGGCAGATGCGAGTAAATGCATGGGCTTGTATAGGTGTATCTGTGGGCATCTGTATATACACCTTTGTGTGTTGTCATGTATATCCACACGTATAACAAACCATATGGGAGGCACCATTACAGAGGCTTCCTAGATATACCTGAAGAACTCACAGAACTGGTTTACTGGATTAGAAGGCTTGGAATCATAGCTTCCAGGGACAACTCAGTCAACTGGCATTCACAAAGATAATGTTCTACATCCTAGTTTGGTGAGTAGTATCTGTGGTCTTAAAAGCTTGCAAACACCTATCTAAGATACAACTATTGGTCTCTACTCATATGGAGCAAAAGAGACTGAAGGAAATCAAAGATTCCAAGAAGAAATTAGTCCACGGGTAATTATAAAGGCCAGTTATATTGTATTTTTGACTAATAAACTTGTCATGTCCCACATGATATAGAAGACAGATGCATTAAAGATAAGTATATATTTATGTTTTTGGACATATAATTTATAAAAATATAACTTGTGGCAACAAAATAAAGGGGGGTGAAGCTGTATACAAATAGAATTTTTCTATGTTATTGAAGTTAAATTGGTATCACTTAAAACTAGATTGTTATGAATTTAGGATATTAAGTGTAATCACAATGAAAATATCTTAAAAATTCACACAAAGGGAAATGAGAAGGGAATCAAAATGGTTTGCTGTAAAAACTAACAACACAAAATATGGCTGTTTAGAAAGAAATGAGGACAAAACAGGTATAAGACACACAGAAGACAAACAATAAAATGGCAGAAGTCCTTCCCCTTATCAGTAATCACTGCATATGCCAAAAAAACAAACCAAACCCACTATTGTCCAGTCAATTCCGACTCATAGCCACCCTATAGGACCCTACAGAGCTCACTGTAGGGTTTTTTACAGAAGCAGACTGCTGTACCTTTTCTCGCGCAGAGTGGCTGGTAGCTTTGAATCGCTCAACATTTTGGTTACCAGCCAAGTGCTTTAGCCACTGCATCATCAGGGCTCCTTCCTCAAACATAATCCATTGGCACTGGGTCAATTGAGATTCATAGCAATCCTATAGGTCAGAGTAGAACACCCCTATAGGGTTTCTAAGGAGCGGCTGGTGGATTCGAACTTCCAACCTTCTGGTTCGCAACCGAGCTCTTAACCACTATGCCAAAAGGGTTCCTCTGCAAACATACCCATTGCCAAAAAAAACCCTGCCATGGATTTGATTCAATTCTGACTCGTGGCGACCCTATAGGACAGAGTACAACTGCCCCATAAGGTTTCCAAGGAGCGGCTGGTACATTTGAACCGCCAACCTTTTGGTTAGCAGCCATAGGTCTTAACTACTGCACCACAAGGGCTCCTCCGCAATCACAGAGTTATATTAATCCACATCTCTAGGAAAGGGGATAATATTCAGCTATAAAAGAAATGAAGTTCTGATACATGTTGTGACATAAACGAACCTTGAAAACATTGTGCTAAGTGGAATGAAGTTTGACACAAAAATGTTGTATGATTTCACTTCTATGAAGTATTTAGAACGGGCAAACACATAGAAACAAAAGTATACTGGTGGTCACTAGGGGCTGGGGGAGGGAGGAATGGGGAGCTGTTGCTTAATAAATACTGAGTTTCTGTTTCAGGTGATGAAAAAGTTCTAAAAGTGGATGGTGATGGGGATGGCACAGCATACTTAATGTAATTAATGTCACTGAACTGGACTCTTAAAAAATGGTTAGAGTGGCAAGTTTTATGTCATATATATTTTACCACAATAAAATTTTTGAAAATAGAGCTGTTTTAAGGGAATGCTGGATGTTTTTAATGAATCCTCACAACAATCCAATGAAGTAGATGTGCAAACGGAAGAGGGATTCACTTTACAAGCTGAAACTAGAAAGGAAAAATTTTAGTTCGTTTATTCCAAATATATACCACGTTTTTAGCCTCAGCATCATGTGAATAAAGAGAATATGTGAATACTAAATAGCCAGGTCCAGATGTTATATTCAAAGAGGTGTCAGTAGGAAATTACAGGGAAAGATAATCTGTGGAATTATATGGATAGAAATAAAGATTAAGTTTTGTCTCACATGCACTCCTACAATACATTTTGTTTTTGTTTGTTCATATGTCACCTTTCTTTAAATTCTGAAAAACATTTAATCCTGTCTTCATAGGAATAAATGAAATAAACATATGGCTTCGAGCTGTAACAAAAAAGGTTATATTGAATAGCCAAGACGGAGTCATTTCAAATGAGCCTCATTTAAAACTACTGTGGAAGCTTTAGCCATATTGAATTGTGTGACCTGTTTTTAATGCACCTCTCTATATACAATAGTTTTTATTTAATATGGGAGAAGAAGCAAGAATAAAAATGTCATAGATTAACTAGGGGCCTTAAGGCACATTAATTTCCCAGTAGTCTCTTCCTTTAATGATTGAATTCTCTACGTTTTCCCTAATGATGCAAAACTGTGAGCCATTTAAATTCAAACAACTGTACAGGACACAACCAACTTAACATGCCTGGGGTTGCAAAAAGGAACTCATATGTATCAGGGAGGATATTAGCTACCATAAAGAAACAACGGAAGATGAATAACAGGATATTGCTTACCACACATGCTTCTAACTATGGGGAATAAATATTTCCTTGATGGTTTTCAAATGAGACATTAAACAGAAAGGCCACAAAGGGGAAAATTATATACTTGGGAGAAGAAAATGTAAATAAAATAGCTACATGATATCAATAATGATAATACCAAATAGTATAATTAGTGCATGCTTCTATAAAACCCTAAAGTATAGGGCAAAGGGGTCAAGTCTTTTACAAGAGGCCTTAAAACAATGTTGTCCACTAGAACTTTCCATAATGATGGAAATGTTCTCTATCTGCTCTGTCCCACAGAATAGTCACTAGTCATATGTGGCTAACTGAGCACTTGAAATGTGGCTAGTGTGACTGAGGAACTAAATTTATTATTTTATTTCATTTTAATTAATTTGGATTTAAATAACAACATGTGCCTAATGGCCAATGTAATTGACAGAATAGACTTACAATGGTTCCGAAGAAATAGATAAACATTCAAAACTAACCTGCTATTTAAACAAACTCCTTCTACTACACGAACCACAGCCGACAAGACCATGAGACAAGAAGAACTAGACGGTGCCCAGCTACCATTACGAACTGCTCTGACTGGGATCACAATAGAGGTTCCCGGGCAGAGAGGGAGAAAAATGTAGAACAAAAACCAAACCCAGAAAAAAGACCAGACTTACTGGTTTTACAGAGACTGGAGGAACTGCCGAGACTGTGGCCCTCAGACACCCTGCTAAGATGGAACTGAAGCCATTCCCAGAGACCACCTTTTAGCAATAGACAGGCCTACAAAATAAATAATAACACCTGAGAGGAACTAGCTTCTTTGAACAGTTAATTATAGGAGACCAAAAGGGTAAGATGTGCCCAAAAGCAAAGATGATAAGGTGGGAAGGGGTAGGAAAATCGGCTGATAAGTAACAGGGAACCCAGGGCAGAAATGCGGAGAGTGCTGACACACTGTGGGGACTGAGACCAATGTCTTGGAACATTCTGTGTACAAATCCTTGAACGGTAAACCATTTGCTTTGTAATCGTCATCTAAAGCTCAATAAAATATTTAAAAAAAGAAACTCCCGCTGACTGTCATTTCCCAAACTGACTCCTGAATATTAGCCAGAATTACATCTGTAGGTTTGAAAGAGTTCTATTTGTTGAAGACACCTGCTGTTCCTGGGGGAAAAACTTACAGAAATGTCTAATGAAATTTTGCCCCACAATAATGAAATGGAATGTGACATTCGAAAGTTCTCTCACTCCTCTCCTTGGCTTATAAGATTCCCAGGGCATGGCCTCACACTTAGTTGATGTAGACCCTTCATCTGATTCTTGGATTCTAAACTAAGAAAATAACAAGGTCTCCTGACTGGTTACTTGAGAAGAATATAAAATTGGCCTGAGAGCCTGGCCTCCCTCTGGAAAGGTATTATTGCTCTTACTAACAGATTTCTTCAGTGTGGTCAGAGACTTCACATGCTACAATGCTATCATCTAACTTTCTACCTCTCCACATAAATTTAGACCTTGGTGGAAACCACCCTTGGAATCTATGAAGTGAAATTCACTTCAACCAACCATAGCATTAATGTTTTGTTGCAAACAAACTCATGAATTCAGCTAGAGATGGAATGCAGGTTTCATTTAATTGACTGGGTATAACTGTCAGGAGCAGCACTGTCCAGAGACAGTATTTGAAAGCACATTTAGGCTCAGTGGAAAATCATGCTGTAATTGTTTAATAAGGAACCCTGGTGGTGCAGTGGTTAAGCACTCAGCTGCTAACCGAAAGGTCTGTGGTTCGAACCCACCAGCTGCTCTGCAGCAGAAAAATAGAGCAGTCTTCTTCCATAAAGATTACGGCCTAGGAAACACTAGAGGACAGTTATACTCTGTCCTAGAGGTTCATTATGAGTCAGAACTGATTCGACAGCAATGGGTTTTATGTGTTTAATAATGTCTGCCATGGGCTCACAAATGGGGATCCATGGCTTCAGTGCTGTTATGGATTGAATTGTGTTCCCCAAAATATGTGCTAAATTCCTGGCTCTGTACCTAAGGATGGTGACCTTGTTTGGAAATCAGGCTTTTCTTTTGTTACATTATTGAGTCTTAACTAGAGCATTGAGTAGGTGTGTCCTAAATCTAATCACTTCTGAGTTATAAAAAGACCAGACCAGACACAGAGACATACACACACAGGGAAAGACAGAGGTCATGTGAAGATTATCCACAAGCCACGAAACACCGAGGAACCAAGGAATGCCCGGGGCTGCAAATAAGGAAGGAATCGATATGGCCAAGACCCTGATTTGGACTTTTAGACTCTAGAACGGTGAGAAAATAAATTTCTGTTCTTTAAAGCAACACACTTGTGGTATCTGTGCTACAGCAGCACTAGGAAACTAAGACAGGTGCTGTGTATCTGTCATCCCTGTGCTAGACAACATAGGTGGACAAAGCCGAGAGGGAAAATGGGAAGTAGAGTAGGAGCACAGAGATCACAGACATTAATTGCCACCAGGAACTATTGTTGGTGGCATCATGGAAGAGCTGGTATTTGAGCTGGACCTTGAAAGATGAGTGGATTGGAGGGCAAATAAGAAGGGCAAAGGCACTGCTGCCATAACAGACACATGAATACACAGCATGTCAGAGAAAGGGCAAAGTTTTTTCTGACAAAGGCGGAAGGAGCTGCATTGAAAGGTAATACTGCAAAGGCAGCCTGAAGCCAAATTCAGAAAGGCATGGAATGCCATGTTATGGAGTTTGTTTTCTAAAGACAAGTAGCCAGCTAATTTTTGAACCAAGTTGTAGCATGGTCAGATCTGCATTTTAGGAGGATAATTTTGTCTTCTATGATTGGGTAGGTGAAGCAAGATGTGGAACACAGTAAGTTCTTTTATTAGTTTATTTGTAATGTAAGTTTCTCAAAAGTCTAAAACTGAGTTGAGAGGGCTTATTGTGGCAGACACTATTGGTTGCTAACCCCAACAACTATTTGTTCTTCTCTATCAGTTTATAAAATCTTAATTTTGTCCAGGCTGCAAAATGCACAGACAAGGCGGGTCTTCCAGCTTGCCTCAGGGGTCGAATCATGATTTCCCTAAGCCAAATTTAAAATCCATTGCCTTTTTGCTAGCGACTGGTGAAGGTGTGCTCCAGTTCTGAACAGAGAAACTGAAAGTGAAGTCTACTAGGAGGACTCTCGGTATTGTAAGTATTTTGACCCCTGATTAAAATATAGATGGCAAAGAGGCCTATTCCTTCTTACTGCCCAGCTACGTGAGGATGTAATGTCTACGGCAACAGCAGCCATCTTGAAACCATGAGACAAAAAACTAATGTTGAAAAAAATAATACATAGGAAAATAGCAAAGGCAAAAGATAGTAAATGTATATTTAAAAAAAAAAACCTAAGCCGTTGCCGTGGAGTCGATTCCAAGCCCTAGTGACCCTATAGGACAGAGTAGAACTGCCCCATAGGGTTTCCAAGGAACACCTGGTGGATTCAAACTGCCAACCCTTTGGTTAGCAGCCATAGGACTTAACCACTATGCCACCAGAGTTTCCACAAAAGTATATAGGTCCTTGAGGAGGCAGGGCCAAGACGGCGGACTAGGTAGACGCTACCTCAGATCCCTCTTGCAACAAAGACTCGGAAAAACAAGTGAATCAATCACATACATAACAATCTACGAACTCTGAAAAACAAACACAGATTTAGAGATGGAGAACGAACAAATACGGGGAAGTAGCGACTGTTTTCGGAGCCTGGAGCCAGTGTCCTACTCAGTTAACCTTGGCGCCGGGCTTAGGTCTAGGCCCAGATGAGCTGAACTCAATATCTTGTGATGGTGCAAACAAGGGGCGCAGCCCTACCCCCCTGAACTGACCCTGGGAGGGGGCCCAGCCAGTCCGTGCGGGCGGCGTGGTGACGTGGCTCGTGGGACAAGTCCCCGGGAGGCAGTGACTGGTTTTGGAGCTGGGAGTGCAGCATCTCAGCGGGGGAACCTCGGCGCCGGGCTTTTGACTGGGTGCTGTCACGGCGCAAGCACGGGGCGTAGCCCTACTCCCAGGAACTAACCCCGGGAGGGGGCCCAGCCGGTCCGCAGGGGCGGAACAGTGATGCAGCTGGCGGGACGAGAAGTCCCCGGGAGGCAGGGACTGATTTTGAAGCCAGGAGTGCAGAGTCCCAGCAGGGGAACCTTGACGCTGGGCTTTGGACTGGCAGCGGAGGATCTGACTGCAGCTTTAGCGGGCCAGACCCCTGGGGGCAATCTCCACACAGCCAGCAAACATAGGCGACACGCCCCTCGGGAATCTCAGATAAAATAGTCATTTCAAGCAAGATAAGCAACTTTGGCTATATTCCGGGGTGCTACTCTCCTGTTTCTCTGAACCCTCCCCCGCCCTTCCCAGGTGGCTTCATTAACGTTGGAATTTCCTGAGCCAGAGGGAGAACGGCTCCAGCTCCGCGGTGGGATTGCTTTTCCATTTTTTTTTTTTTTTTTGGTCTTTTCCTAACCCATTCTTCCGGCCTGAGAGAAGGAACCACAAAAAACCCAGGGACCAAAAATCCATCCCTAATTGGACTAAAAACACAGAAACAGCTACAGCCAAGCATATATGATCCACATCTCAGACTTTCATCTTTACAGGGAACAAGGTGGGGGTTATAATCCAAAGGCAGTTCTAATAGGCATCTGACTGCATTTTTTTTTTAGCGGATTTTCTGGGAAAACAAGTTTCCCAGGTCTGATATCTCTGCTTATTCAACAGAGCCCTAACTGACCCACAACAGGGAACTGAGGGCTGAAGCTCCCTCCAGACCACCTAGCCTCTTGCCTTAGGGGTCTAAGGAGGGTGACACCTACCAATCAGTAGAGGTACTTGCATTGGGGGCCTAAGGTACAGCTGCAGTGCCCTCCCACCAAGGTGCTACAGGAATAGAGACACACCTACCTCACTGACACTTGGGGGAAGCCTGTCTGCATCCTGCCCCCCCCCGGAGGATGAACCCCAGCTGCTAATAGAATCTGGTGCACACAACTGTCACCACTACTTCTCGAGGTGGATAGGTGTTAGGGTGCAGCACACACCTGATGACCCAAAATCAGATTGTACTCAAGAATAGTGAATAGACTCAGGCATATATATCTGGCAACAGCCCAAACCAGCTGGTAATAGGTCATAAGTAAGTCAAGGGCTACAACAAACAAGACAGCACAATCTAGTAGCCCATCCACGTATATTGAAAGAAAACAAAACAAGATAAGACTCAGTGAGCAATTACAGAATAAACCACTATTATCTCTTAGTGATGGCTCGGAGACAGCAGTCGATATCAAACCACATAAAGAAGCAGACCATGACAGCTTCTACAACCCCCCAAACAAAAGAATCAAAATCTTTCCCAAATGAAGATACAATCCTGGAATTATTAGATACAGAATATAAAAAACTAATTTACAGAATGCTTCAAGACATCAGGGATGACCTCAGAAATGAAATAAGGCAAACTGCAGAAAAAGCCAAGGAACACACTGATAAAACAGTGGAAGAACTCAAAAAGATTATTCAAGAACATAGTGGAAAAATTAATAAGTTGCAAGAATCCATAGAGAGACAGCATTCAGAAATCCAAAAGATTAACAATAAAACTTACAGAATTAGACAATGCAATAGGAAGTCAGAGGAGCAGAGTCGAGCAATTAGAATGCAGACTGGGAAATCTGGAGGACCAGGGAATTAACACCAACATAGCTGAAAAAAAATCAGATAAAAGAATAAAAAAATGAAGAAACCCTAAGAATCATGTGGGACTCTATCAAGAAAGATAACTTCCGTGTGATTGGAGTCCCAGAACAGGGAGGGAGGACAGAAAACACAGAGAAAATAGTTGAAGGTCTGCTGACAGAAAACTTCCCTGACATCATGAAAGACACAAGGATATCTATCCAAGATGCTCATCAAACCCCATTTAAGATTGATCCAAAAAGAAAAACACCAAGGCATATTATCATCAAACTTGCCAAAACCAGAGATAAAGAGAAAATTTTAAAAGCAGCCAGGGAGAAAAGAAAGGTCTCCTTCAAGGGAGAATCAATAAGAAAAAGTTCAGACTACTCAGCAGAAACCATGAAGGCCAGAAGGCAATGGGATGACATATACAGAGCACTGAAGGAGAAAAACTGCCAGCCAAGGATCATATATCCAGCAAAACTCTCTCTGAAATATGAAGACGAAATTAAGATATTTACAGATAAACACAAGCTTAGAGAATTTGCAAAAACCAAACCAAAGCTACAAGAAATACTAAAGGAAATTGTTTGGTCAGAAAACCAATAATATCAGATACCAGCACAACACAAGGTCACAAAACAGAACATCCTGATATCAACTCAAATAGGGAAATCACAAAAATAAATTAAGATTAATTAAAAAAAAATGCACATAACAGGGTATCATTGAAGTCAATACATAAAAGGTCACAATAATCAAAAAGAGGGACTAAATACAGGTGGCATAGAACTGCCATATGGAGAGTGATACAAGGCGATATAGGACAATACAAATTAGGTTTTTACTTAGAAAAATAGGGGTAAATATTAAGGTAACCACAAAGAGGTATAACAACTCCATAACTCAAGATAAAAGCCAAGAAAAACGTAACGACTCCAGAAACATAAAGTCAAACACTATGAAAATGAGGATCTCACAATTTACTAAGAAAAATGTCTCAGCACAAAAAAGTAAGTGGAAAAATGAAATTGTCAACAACGCACATGAAAAGGCATCAAAATGACAACACTAAACATTTATCTATAATTACGCTGAATTTAAATGGACTAAATGCACCAATAAAGAGACAGAGAGTCTGACTGGATAAAGAAACACGATCTGTCTATATGCTGCCTACAAGAGACACACCTTAGACTTGGAGACACAAACAAACTAAAACTCAAAGGATGGAAAAAAATATATCAAGCAAACATTAAGCAAAAAAGAAGAGGAGTAGCAATATTAATTTCTGACAAAATAGACTTTAGACTTAAATCCACCACAAAGGATAAAGAAGGACACTACATAGTGATAAAAGGGACAATTGATCAGGAAGATATAACCATATTAAATATTTATACACCCAATGACAGGGCTGCAAGATACAGAAATCAAATTTTAACAGAACTGAAAAGTGAGATAGACACCTGCATGATTATAGTAGGAGACTTCAACACACCACTTTCGGAGAAGGACAGGACATCCAGTAAGAAGCTCAATAGAGACACGGAAGACTTAATTACAACAATCAAACAACTTGACCTCATTAACTTATACAGAACTCTCTACCCAACTGCTTCAAAGTACACTTTTTTTCTAGCACACATGGAACATTCTCTAGAATAGACCACATATTAGGTCATAAAACAAACCTTTGCAGAATCCAAAACATTGAAATATTACAAAGCATCTTCTCAGACCAAAAGGCATAAAACTAGAAATCAATAACAGAAAAACTAGGGAAAAGAAATCAAATAATTGGAAAATGAACAATACCCTCCTGAAAAAAGACTGGGTTATAGAAGACATCAAGGAGGGAATAAGGAAATTCATAGAATGCAACGAGAATGAAAATACTTCCTATCAAAACCTCTGGGACACAGCAAAAGCAGTGCTCAGAGGCCAATTTATATCGATAAATGCACACATACAAAAAGAAGAAAGAGCCCAAATCAGAGAACTGTCCCTACAACTTGAACAAATAGAAAGTGAGCAACAAAAGAATCCATCAGGCACCAGAAGAAAACAAATAATAAAAATTAGAGCTGAACTAAATGAACTAAAGAATAGAAAAACAATTGAAAGAATTAACAAAGCCAAAAGCTGGTTCTTTGAAAAAATTAACAAAATTGATAAACCATTGGCTAGACTGACTTAAGAAATACAGGAAAGGAAACAAATAACCTGAATAAGAAACGAGATGGGCCACATCACAACAGAACCAACTGAAATTAAAAGAATCATATCAGATTATTATGAAAAATTGTACTCTAACAAATTTGCAAACCGAGAAGAAATGGATGAATTCCTGGAAAAACACTACCTACCTAAACTAACACATTCAGAAGTAGAACAACTAAATAGACCCATAACAAAAAAAGAGATTGAAACGGTAATCAAAAAACTCCCAACAAAAAAAGCCATGGCCCGGACGGCTTCACTGCAGAGTTCTACCAAGCTTTCAGAGAAGAGTTAACACCACTACTACTAAAGGTACTTCAAAGCATAGAAAATGACGGAATACTACCCAACTCATTCTATGAAGCCACCATTTCTCTGATACAAAAACCAGGTAAAGACATTACAAAAGAAGAAAATTACAGACCTATATCCCTCATGAACATAGATGCAAAAATCCTCAAGAAAATTCTAGCCAATAGAATTCAACAACATATCAAAAAAATAATTCACCACGACCAAGTGGGATTTATATCAAGTATGCAAGTCTGGTTTAATATCAGAAAAACCATTAATGTAATCCACCACATAAATAAAACAAAAGACAAAAACCACATGATCTTATCAATTGATGCAGAAAAGGCATTTGACAAAGTCCAACACCCATTTATGATAAAAACTCTCACCAAAATAGGAATTGAGGGAAAATTCCTCAACATAATAAAAGGCATCTATACAAAGCCAACAGCCAACATCATTCTAAATGGAGAGAGCCTGAAAGCATTTCCCTTGAGAACAGGAACCAGACAAGGATGCCCTTTATCACCGCTCTTATTCAACGTTGTGCTAGAAGTCCTAGCCAGAGCAATTAGGCTAGACAAAGAAATAAAGGGCATCCGGATTGGCAAGGAGGAAGTCAAATTATCTCTATTTGGAGATGACATGATCTTATACACAGAAAACCCCAACGAATCCTCCAGAAAACTACTGAAATTAATAGAAGAGTTTGGCACAGTCTCAGGTTATAAGATAAATAAACAAAAATCACTTGGATTCCTCTACATCAACAAAAAGAACATCGAAGAGGAAATCACCAAATCAATACCATTCACAGTAGCCCCCAAGAAGATAAAATACTTAGGAATAAATCTTACCAAGGATGTAAAAGACCTATACAAAGAAAACTACAAAGCTCTACTACAAGAAATTCAAAAGGACATACTTAAGTGGAAAAACATACCTTGCTCATGGATAGGAAGACTTAACATAGTAAAAATGTCTATTCTACCAAAAGCCATCTATACATACAATGCACTTCCGATCCAAATTCCAATGACATTTTTTAATGTGATAGAGAAACAAATCACCAACTTCATATGGAAGGGAAAGAAGCCCCGGATAAGCAAAGCATTAGTGAAAAAGAAGAAGAAAGTGGGAGGCCTCACTCTACCTGATTTCAGAACCTATTATACAGCCACAGTAGTCAAAACAGCCTGGTATTGGTACATAGACCAGTGGAACAGAATTGAGAACCCAGATATAAATCCATTCACATATGAGCAGCTGATATTTGACAAAGGCCCAGTGTCACTTAATTGGGGAAAAGATAGTCTTTTTAACAAATGGTGCTGGCATAACTGGATATCCATTTGCAAAAAAATGAAACAGGACCCATATCTCACACCAAGCACAAAAACTAACTCCAAGTGAATCAAAGACCTAAACATAAAGACTAAAATGATAAAGATCATGGGAGAAAAAATAGGGACAACCTTAGAAGCCCTAATACAAGGCATAAACAGAATACAAAACATTACCAAAAATGACGAAGAGAAACCAGATAACTGGGAGCTCCTAAAAATCAAAGACCTATGCTCATCTAAAGACTTCACCAAAAGAGTAAAATGACCACCTACAGATTGGGAAGAATTTTCAGCTATGACATCTCCGACCAGCACCTGACCTCTAAAATCTATATGATTCTGTCAAAACTCAACCACAAAAAGACAAACAACCTAATCAAGAAGTGGGGAAAGGATATGAACACACACTTCACTAAAGAAGATATTCAGGCAGCTAACAGATACATGAGAAAATGCTCTCGATCATTAGCCATTAGAGAAATGCAAATTCAAACCACGATGAGATTCCACCTCACTCCAACAAGGCTGGCATTAATCCAAAAAACACAAAATAGTAAATGTTGGAGAGGCTGCGGAGAGATTGGAACTCTTATACACTGCTGGTGGGAATGTAAAATGGTACAACCACTTTGGAAATCTATCTGGCGATATCTTAAACAGTTGGAAATAGAACTACCATACAACCCAGAAATCCCACTCCTCGGAATATACCCTAGAGAAATAAGAGCCTTCACACGAACGGTTAAATGCACACCCATGTTTATTGCAGCTGTGTTTACAACAGCAAAAAGCTGGAAGCAACCAAGGTGTCCATCAACAGATGAATGGGTAAATAAATGGTGGTATATTCACACAATGGAATATTACGCATCGATAAAGAACAGTGACGAATCTATGAAACATTTCATAACATGGAGGAACCTGGAAGGCATTATGCTGAGCGAAATTAGTCAGAGGCAAAAGGACAAATATTGTTTAAGACCACTAGTATAACATCTTGAGAAATGGGAGTGGCACCACTCACTCTTACCCCAAGTGACCGACTCACTATTTCCGCTAGTGACCCACTCACAAGATTTTTTGCATCCTTTCCCCATGACCTTATGCTCTGCAGATCTAGAGATCTTAGTTCCAAAGGGAAGAATGCCGCCACCTGGGTATGCATCACTGATTTCATTGAACTGGAAGCTAAGAATGCCACCTGGCCATGTTGGGCTCCTTATGCCACTGTATCAGCAGGGAAAGAAGGGAGTTACCATAGTGGCTGGTGTGATTGATCCTGATTACCATGAGGAAATTGGGTTGATTTTACAAAATAGAGGCAAACAAGAGTATATCTGGAATTGAGGGGATCCCAGAAAAAAAAAAAAAAATTTTTTTTTTTTTCTTAGGGCATCTCTTAGTACCACCATGCCTTGTGATTAAAGTCAATGGAGCAGAGGCAGGGCCACGATGGCAGAGTAGTCAGATGCTTCCCGTGATCCCTCTTACAACAAAGACCTGCAAAAACAAGTGAATTGATTATATATGGAAACGTAGGAGCCCTGAACATCAAAGACAAAGGTGAGGAATTGGACTGAGTGGCAGGCGGTGGGAGAGACGGTTCAGAAGTAGTGAGGAGTTGCCAGTCCTGGCCTCGCCAGGACTGGCACCCCACAGGCTAGATTGGCTGGCATGTATGGTGAGGCAAGTGGTGGTTCTTGGGACCAGTTTTCCACACTGGGAGAGACCAAGTGGTGGGGAGTCTGCTCAAGCCTCCAGAACCAGTGGGAAATGCTGCTCCATCAGCGAAAGTTAAGTACAAACATCTAAACCACCACGTGGATCAAAACTAAAACAAAAACAGAATGCTCTTTATCTGCTTCCCTGCTCTGCTCTGGGTCCTGGTCAGGCTTCAGCATGTGCTGTGCTCCCTGGGCAGGAAGTAGGACCCATCACGTGCTCTGAGCCATTCTCCTCACTTTGGAGAGGGAACAAATTAACAAACGGGAAAAAAAATAATCTGCCAGCTCCTCTTCTCCAGGAATGCGGGGCAGGCACAGGCCCTTTGCCTAGGCACAGGCATAAGGGGACCATGGACTTTGTATGCCTTTCACCCCTGCATAGACCTGTGTGAGCCCATTTCAACAGCGTAGGCCATCATTAGCACAGTATAACAGGGTTTATACCCGAAGCCTATTTTCATGTGTATCTGCTATAAGGGGGAGTGGCAGATTTGTGACAGTTGACTCTGCCCTGCCCATTAAGCAGGGTCTTCACCTGCCCACATCAGGAGCCTGAGGACTGGTAGCTCCACCCACTCTACTGAGCTACCTGCAACAGGGGTCCAAGAATCAGTGGTGACTCCCAGCCATTACACCCAGCAGCACTGGGTGCCCACAAGCTGGCTGTAAAATCCACCTACCTATGTGCTCTAGGGAACAGGGACATGCCTTCCACATAGACACTTGGGCAGCAGTCAGCCTCTTGATCAGTGCATGACCCTCTACTGCAGCCAAATAACTATGCCTTCTCCAATCTAGGACTTCCCATCTACGACTGTAGGGCAGAGCCTACACTGCACACTTGGTGACCAGTGACCTGGACACCTGAGCAGAATCCTCACAAGAAAAGCAAATGGACTCCTGGGCTCACATACATAGTAACAGCTCTAGCCACCTGGAGACAGAATGTGAGAGTTTCAAAGGCACACAATAACCAAATTAGTTCCCAAGACCAGTCTACTTGGGCATATAAAAAAAAAAAAAAAAAAAAGAAGCTAGGATACAAGAAGCAAACAATAAATAAATATAACAAATTATTGATGGCTCAGAGACAACAGTCACTATCAATCACATAAAGAGACAGAGACCATGATGGCTTCATCAAGCCACCAAAACAAAGACTCAAAAAATCTTCCAGAGGAAGATAACGTCTTGGACTTTGCAGAGGTAGAATTCAAAAGACTAATATACAGAACTCTTCAAGAGACCAGGAACGAGATCAGGCAAAACAGAGACCACACCACGGAACACAGAGACAAAGCAATAGGGGAACTCAAGATGTTTCTGCTAGAGCATAATGACAAATTTAACAGGCTGCAAGAATCCATAGACAGCAAATAGAAATCGAAGAAATTAACAATAAAATTTCAGAATTAGACAACTCAATAGATAGTCATAGGAACAGAATTGAGGCAATGGAAGTCAGAATTTGTGAGATTGAAGATGAAGCACTTGACACCAACTTATTTGAGGAAAATCAGATAAAAGAGTTAAAAAAAAAAATGAAGAAACCCTAAGAATTATGTGGGACTCTATTAAGAGGAATAAGCTATGAGGGATTGGAGAACCAGAACAGTGGGGGGATAAGAAGAAATACAGAGAGAATTGTTGAAGATTTGTTGGCAGAAAACTTCCTTGAAATTGTGAAAGATGAGAAGCCAAGATGCTCATTGAACCCCACACAAGATAGATCCAGAAAGAGAGTCACCAAAACATATTATAATCAAACTTGCCAAAACCAAAGATAAAGAGAGAATATTAAAAGCGGCTATGCATAAATGAAAAGTCATTTACAAAAGAGAGTCGACTAAGCTCAGACTGCTCAGCAGGAACCAGGCAGGTAAGAAGGCACTGGAATGACATATATAAAGCCTTGAAGGAAGAACATTGCCAGCCAAGAATTATATATAGAGCCAAATTGTCTCTCAAATATGATGGTGAAATTAGGGCATTTCCAGATAAACAGAAGTTTAGGGAACTTGCAAAAACCAAACCAAAATTATGAGAAATGCTAAAGGGAGTCCTTCAGTTAGAAAATAACATCAGATAACAACCCAAGACTAGAACACAGAACAGATATCGACCCAGATAGGGAATTCACAAAAATAAATCAAAGCTAAAACACTGAAAATAGGGAAACAGAGATGTCAGTCAATATATAAAAGATGACAACATAAAACAGAGGAACTAAAACATGCAGTCATAAATCTTCCGTATGGAGAGGATGTCAAGGCGATATAACGAAAGAAAAAATTTGTTTAAACTTAGGAAAATAGGGATAAATATTAAGGCAACCACAAAGGAAACTAACAATCCTGCACATCAAAAAAAACGAAAAACAAAACCACAGACTCAGCAAATACAAAATCAACAACAGTGAAAAAGGAAATACATAAAGAAAAACAATGCACCACAGAAAATTAAGTGGAACAAAGAAACTGTCAGCAATACACACACAAAAATACATCAAAATGACAGCACTAAAGTCATACCTGTCAATAATTACACTGAATGTAAATGGACTAAACGCACCAATGAAGAGACAGAGAGTGGCAGGATGGATAAAAAAAAGATCCATCTATTTGCTGCCTATTAAGAGACACACCTTAGACTTAAAGACACAAAAACTCAAAGGATGGAAAAAAATATATCAAGCAAATAACAATCAAAAAAGAGCAGGAGTGGCAATATTAATCTATGACAAAATAGACTTTAAAGCTAAATCCAACACAAAGGATAAGGAAGTACACTATATGATGATTAAGGGTCAATACACGAAGATGACATAATCATAATAAATATATATGCACCCAGTTACCGGGCTCCAAAATACATAAACTCTACCAGCATCGAAAACAGAAATAGCTCCACGATAATAGTAGGAGACTTCAACCCACCGCTTTCGGTGAAGGACAGAAGATCCAGAAAGAGGCTCTATAGAGTCACAGAAGATCTAAATGCCACAGTCAGTCAACTTGACCTCATAGACGTATGTGGAACACTCCACCCAACAGCAACCAAGTATACTTCCTTTTCTGACACACATGGAAAAGTCGCCAGAATACATCACATATTGGGCCACAAAGCAAGCCTTAACAGAATCCAAAACATGGAAGTACTACAAAGCATCTTTTCTGACCATAAAGCCATAAAAGTAGAAACCAGTAACAGGGCCGGCAGCTCTCTTTGGAGGGTTAAGATGGAAAGCTGAGACGTAGCCTGTCCAGAAGCCCAGGGTAGAATCAGTCACCCCTCTTCATGAATTGAATTGTGTCCCCCCAAAATGTGTCAACTTGGCTAGTCCATGATTCTCAGTATTGTGTGACTGTCCACCATTTTGTCATCTGAAGTGATTGTGTTGTAAATCCTACCTCTGTGATATTAATGAGGTGGGATTAGTGGAGTTATGTTAATGAGGCAGGGCTCAATCTAAAAGATTAGGTTGTGTTTTAAATTAGCCACTTTTGAGATATAAAAGAGAGAAGCAAGCAGAGAGACAGGGGGCCCTGATACCACCAAGAACCAAGAGCCAGGGGAATAGCGCATCCCTTGGACTTGGGGTCCCCGTGCTGAGAAGCTCCTAGAGCAGGGGAAGATTGATGACAAGGACCTTCCCCAGAGCTGACAGAGAGAGAAAGCCTTCCCCTGGAGGTGGCATCCCGAATTCAGACTTCTAGCCTCCTAGACTGTGAGAAGAGAATAAGCCATCCACTTGTAAAATTTCTGTTATAGCAGCAGTAGATAACAAAGACATGCCTGTAGCAGTCAGGGTACAATCAGAAGAGAAAAAAGCACACCAGGTTGTTTTTTGAAAGGAAGAATTTAATATAAATAATTTCTAATTAAACAAAACAAAAAACCTGTTGCCTTCGAGTCAATTCTGACCCATAGTTGGGCCCTATAGGGTAGAGTAGAACTGCCCCATAGGGTTTCCAATGAGTGCCTAGTGGATTTGAACTGCTGACCTTTTGGTTAGCAGCTGAACTGTTAACTGCTATGCCACCAGGGTTCCCAAATTAGGCAACTGAAAAGGCAAACTAGAATTTTATGTGGGAGTAGAAACTGCAGGAAGTAGCTACCACTCCTAGGCCTGTAGAACAACAGGAAGAGGCTGAAATTTATTAAAACTTAAAAACTCAGGGAAGGGTCCTAGGGGCTGGGACCCAGACCTCTGAGGAGAGGGTACTGCTCAGCAAATGCTGGTGTCTCTGAGGGGCACCATGAGGTGAGTTCAGTAGTGTTGCAGAAACTGCAAACTGGACCCAATGCTTCTTACAGGAACAGGGAGCAAAAAGGAAGGAGCAAGTGCCTGGCTTCCCCTCCAGCCTGCGGTATTCGTTTATCGCCCTCTATTGGCAGACACGAGCGGGGAGCCAAAGCAAAGCAGAAATTTGGTTGCCCTGTCCCAGCCCCAGCATCACAAAGCTGAGTATGGAAGGGAATGTTTGGAGTTGAGAGTCAACAACTTGGTAACTGGCACATCTTTCCAAAGGGTACATTTTGCAGGAGTCATAGAGACAAGCTGCATGTGACTTGGCCAGCACAGGCCAACCCCAAGAATACAAGTCAAAGGGAAAAGAAGCAAGAAAATAATTTGGAGGGCCAGCAGGTCATTGGAAATTCAGCTTGTAAAAGGAATGAGCAGTTCAGGATTACCATAGCAAGATGACCCAGTCTTCAGGGACAGGCAGGGACATTGCTAGAGCTACTAAAAACTTGGGAATATCGATGCCGTAAATTACCATTTTCCATGCCTTTCTTTGTATCACTCCGTCCCCCTTCCAAACCCTCTGTAGACCCCTCATCGGTTGCTGTGTCTGCTTTGTAGAAAACAGGGATTAAACTTTCAACCACCTTTCTCAATGACACCACACAAGGAGAGTCCTGAATTAGTGACTGTATTTGTTACCTACTGCTGCATAACAAAAAAAAAAAAACAAATTACCCCCAAATTCAGCAGCTTAAAACAACAATGTATGATCTCACATTTCTGTGGGCCAGGATACCCTTGGTTCAGAGTCTCTCACGGGCTGCATCAAGGTGGAGCTGCAGTCTAAAGGCTTGACTAGAGTAGGGTCTGCTTCTAAGCTCACCCACGTGGCTGTTGGTAGGTCTCAGGTTTTCTCTCTGTTTGGTGGCCAGAAGCCTCCCTCAGTTCCTTGCCATGTAGGCCTCTCTATAGGGCTTTTCACAACATGGCAGCTGGCTTTACCCAGAAGAAGTAAGAAGCAAGAGAGAGTGAGAACAAAAAAAAAACCTGTTGCTGTCAAATCAATTCCAACTCATGGAGACCCCACATGTTACAGAGAAGAATCGCTCCATGGGATTTTCTTGGCTGTAACCTTTTGCAGTACCACTGACCCTGTTGCCCTAGAATGGATTTTGACTCATAGCCACCCTGTAGAACTGCCCCATAGGGTTTCCAAGGCCACGACTCTTTACAGAAACAGACTGCCACGTCTCTTTCCCACAGAGCTGCTGGTGGGTTTGAACCATAAACCTCTTGTTTAGCAGCTGAGTGCTTAACCACTTTGCTACCAGGGCTCCTTTTGTGGAACCACTCGGGGTGGGGGGTTCAAACCACCAACATTTAGGTTAGTAGACAAGTATAAGCCATTTGCACCACCCAGGGACCTAGAGAGCATGAGAGGTAGAGAGAATAAAGTCACGGTCATTATTCACCTAAGCTTAGAAGGGATATCCTCTCACTTCTGTTGCGTTCTATTTGTTAAAAGAGAGTCACTAGGTCCAGTCGACACAGAAGGGCAGGGAATCACACAACAGTGTGAACACCAGGAAGTGAGGCTCCCTGGGAGCCATTTTGGAGGCTGCCATAGTTGCTTTTCTCTCTGTGGCTTAGACCACAGTTGCACCAACTTTAAGATTAGTAGATATCCATTCTGTACCAGTAACAAAGTGAAGGCTCAATTCCTGTAGAGCCTCCTGTTCTAACCAAATTACACTTTATAATGAAGTTAATTTAAGGCATATATACTGATGTACATAAGTATTATGGCGCCATATAGGGATTAGGCATCCATGCTTGGAGGCCCACCCAAATGACTATCATTAGTTTTACTTCGACACAGCCAAACCAATTTAACTTTTCATTTGTTGAGGTTGCCAGTATCTATCATCAGCCTGCATGTTGACAGTTTTCCCTGATACCACTTACCACTTAATTATCACCCCACATGCAGACCCTGACATATAAATGCAACCGCAAAGAGCGGTTATTACCATGCAATAGCTGGGTGCTTTGTCTCTGCCTCCCGCTTCTCCTTGCTCCCCAAACACAAGTTCCTGAACAGCAGGAGACTTGAGGTAGCAACCCATTGGATGAGGAGACTGAACTGAATTTCTCAAGGCAGGTGCTGACACAGTATAGGGCTTGGTGAGACCAATATAAAACTCTCCAGCATTTCAGAATGGTCTCCTTCAATTAATTAATGATATTGTTCTGTAATTTCCACATTTGGTTGGATCACCTGTTTTGGGAATAGACATAAATGTGGGTCTCTTCAGGTCAATTGGCCAGGAAGTTGTCTTCCATATTTCTTGGCATAGACGAGTGAGCACCTCCAACGCGGCATCTGTTTGTTGAAACACCTCAGTTAATATTCCATAATTCCTGGAGTCTTGTTTTTCACCAATGACTTCAGAGCAGCTTGGACTTCTTTCTTCAATACCATCGGTTCCCGATCATATGCCACCTCTTAAAATGTTTGAACATCGACTGTTTCTTTTTGGTATAATGACTCTGTGTATTCCTTTCATCTTCTTTTGATGCTTCCTGCATCCTTTAATATTTTCCCATAGAATCAGTTCTTTCAGCTTGAGAAATGCTGAGCCTGTTCTTCCCCTTTGGTTTTCCATCTCCATCTCTTTGCACATGTCATTATAATACTTTACTTTGTCTTTTCCAGCCGCCCTTTGAAATCTTCTGTTCAGTCGTTTTATTTCATCAGTACATCCTTTTGCTTTAGCTGCTCGACGTTTGAGAGCAAGTTTCAGAGTGTCCTCTGACATCCATCTTAGTCTTTTCTTTCTTTCCTGAAGTTTCAATGACCTCTTGCTTTTTTCATGTATGATGTCATTCCAAACTCATCTGGTATTTGGTCACTAATGTTCAATGCATCAAATCTATTCTTCAGATGGTCTCTAAATTCAGGTAGGATATAACCAAGGTCATATTTTGGCTCTCGTGGACTTGCTCTGATTTCCTTCAGTTTCAGCTTGAACTTGCATATGAGCATTTGATGGTCTGTTCCACAGTCGGCCCCTGGCCTTGTTCTGACTGATGATTTTGAGCTTTTCCATTGTCTCTTTCCACAGATGTAGTCAATTCGATTTCTGTGTGTTCCATCTGGCTAGGTCCATGTGTATAGTCCCCATTTATGTTGATGAAAGAAGGTATTTGCAATGAAGAAGTCATTGGTCTTGCAAAATTCTATCATTCGATCTCCGGCATTGTTTCTATCACCGAGGCCATATTTTCCAACTGCTGATCCTTCTTGTTTCCAACTTTTGCATTCCATTGCCAGTAATTATCATTACATCTTGATTGCATGTTTGATCAATTTCAGACTGCAGCAACTGATAAAAATCTTCTATTTCTTCATCTTTGGCCGTAGTGGTTGGTGCGTAAATTTGAATAATAGTCATGTTAACTGATCTTCCTTGTAGGCGTATGGATATTATCTTATCACTGACAGCCTTGTACTTCAGGATAGATCTTGAAACGTTCTTTTTGATGAATGCAATGCCGTTCCTCTTCAAGTTGTCATTCCCAGCAAATTTTGCTGAGGATCATTCAAAAACGGCTACAGTGGTATATCGATGGGGAACGGCCAGAAATTCAGGCCGGTTTCAGAAGAGGACGTGGAACCAGGGATATCATTGGTGATGTCAGATGCATCCTGGCTGAAAGCAGAGAATACCAGAAGGATTTCCTGTGTTTTATTGACTATGCAAAGGCATTCAACTGTGTGGATCGTAACAAATTATGGATAACATTGCGAAGAATGGGAATTCCAGAACACTTAATTGTGCTCCTGAGGAACGTTTACATAGATCAAGAGGCGGTTGTTTGGACAGAACAAGGGGATACTGATTGTTTTAAAGTCAGGAAAGGTGTGCGTCAGGGTTGTATTCTTTCGCCATACCTATTCAATCTGTATGCTGAGCAAATAATCCAAGAAGCTGGACTATATGAAGAAGAACGGGGCATCAGGATTGGAGGAAGACTCATTAAAAACCTGCGTTATGCAGATGACACAACCTTGCTTGCTGGAAGTGAAGAGGACTTGAAGCACTTACTAACGAGGATCAAGGACCACAGCCTTCAGTATGGATTACAGCTCCACATAAAGAAAACAAAAATCCTCACAATTGGACCAATGACCAACATCATGGTAAACGGAGAAAAGATTGAAGTTGTCAAGGATTTCATTTTATTTGGATCCACAATCCACAGCCATGGAAACAGCAGTCAAGAAATCAAAAGACGCATTGCATTGGGTAAATCTGCTGCAAAGGACCTCTTTAAAGTGTTAAAGAGCAGAGATGTCACCCTGAAGACGAAGGTGCGCCTGACCCAAGCCATAGTGTTTTCAATTGCATCATACGCTTGCGAAAGCTGGACAATGAATAAGGAAAACTGAAGATGAATTAACGCCTTTGAATTGTGGTCTTGGCGAAGTATATTGAATATACCATGGGTTTAAATAAAAACAAACAAAAACAAAAAAACCCAGCACTCTGGGCAAAACATTTCTTCCTGAGCAGCCCATGCTAAAGGGATTTAGTTTGCCCCTTGGTGAGCAGCATGGGAAGGCAGATGCGAATCTACCCCTGTAGGAGTGAGTGCTGGGTGGTGCAAATGGTTAACAAGCTCTGCTGCTAACCTGGAAAGTTGGAGGTTAGAGTCCATCCAGAGGCACCTTGCAAGAAAGGCCTGGAGATCTACATCTGAAAAATAAGCGATTGAAAACCCTGTGAAGAACATTTCTACTTTAAACACACATGGAGTCATCACAAGTTGGGGTAGATTCCATGGCAACCGGTACTAATATAGGTAGAGCTTCTCTGAAAACTAACTTTTTGAGTACTATGGATCCTTTTTTTTGATTAACAAAGCAGGTGAAGTCACAAGAAATAGTTCATTTGTTCATTGTGGAGCAGGAAAACAAAACTTAGGTCTCCAAGGTTTCTCATAAACCAGAAAAAACAGGTTCCATTAAATCTTAATCTCTTCCTCTAATTTGCTCTCTATCCTTCTGTCTAACCACAGTATGGGTGAAACCGTTGCCTGCTGCTGGAAGAAAACTACTCTTTGCCAGTTGTCTAAGTAGTGGAAATTTCATGGATTCTTTGCTGAAGTTTCTCAGAGTGAGTGGACACACGGTGACTTTTTTTTTTATTAACTTTTATTAAGCTTCAAGTGAACGTTTACAAATCCAATCAGTCTGTCACATATAAGTTTACATACATCTCACTCCCTACTCCCACTTGCTCTCCCCTTCTTGAGTCAGCCCTTTCAGTCTCTCCTTTCGTGACAATTTTGCCGGCTTCTCTCTCTCTCTATCCTCCCATCCCCCCTCCAGACAAGAGTCGCCAACACAATCTCAAGTGTCCACCTGATATAATTAGCTCACTCTTCATCAGCGTCTCTCTCCCACCTGCTGACCAGTCCCTTTCATGTCTGATGAGTTGTCTTCAGGGATGGTTCCTGTCCTGTGCCAACAGAAGATCTGGGGACCATGGCTGCCGGGATTCCTCTAGTCTCAGTCAGACCATTAAGTTTGGTCTTTTTATGAGAATTTGGGGTCTGTATCCCACTGATCTCCTGCTCCCTCAGGGGTCCTCTGCTGTGCTCCCTGTCAGGGCAGTCATCGATTGTGGCCGGGCACCAACTAGTTCTTCTGGTCTCAGGATGATGTAGGTCTCTGGTTCATGTGGCCCTTTCTGTCTCTTGGGCTCTTAGTTGTCGTGTGGCCTTGGTGTTCTTCATTTTCCTTTGCTCCAGGTGGGTTGAGACCAATTGATGCATCTTAGATGGCCGCTTGTTAGCATTTAAGACCCCAGACGCCACATTTCAAAGTGGGATGCAGAATGATTTCATAATAGAATTATTTTGCCAATGGACTTAGAAGTCCCCTCAAACCATGTTCCCCAGACCCCCGCCCTTGCTCCGCTGACCTTTGAAGCATTCATTTTATCCCGGAAACTTCTTTGCTTTTGGTCCAGTCCAATTGAGCTGACCTTCCATGTATTGAGTCTTGTCTTTCCCTTCACCTAAAGCATTTCTTATCTACTGATTAATCAGTAAAAAAACCCTCTCCCACCCTCCCTCCCTCCCCCCCTCGTAACCACAAAAGTATGTGTTCTTCTCAGGTTTACTATTACTCAAGATCTTATAATAGTGGTCTTAAACAATATTTGTCCTTTTGCCTCTGACTAATTTCGCTCAGCATAATGCCTTCCAGGTTCCTCCATGTTATGAAATGTTTCACAGATTCCTCACTGTTCTTTATCGATGCGTAGTATTCCATTGTGTGAATATACCACAATTTATTTACCCATTCATCCGTTGATGGACACCTTGGTTGCTTCCAACTTTTTGCTATTGTAAACAGAGCTGCAATGAACATGGGTGTGCATATATCTGTTTGTATGAAGGCTCTTGTATCTCTGGGGTATATTCCGAGGAGTGGGATTTCAGGGTTGTATGGTAGTTCTATTTCTAACTGTTTAAGATAACGCCAGATAGATTTCCAAAGTGGTTGTACCATTTGACATTCCCACCAGCAGTGTATAAGAGTTCCAATCTCTCCGCAGCCTCTCCAACATTTATTATTTTGTGTTTTTTGGATGAATGCCAGCCTTGCCGGTGTGAGATGGAATCTCATCGTAGTTTTAATTTGCATTTCTCTAATGGCTAATGATCGTGAGCATTTTCTCATGTATCTGTTGGCTGCCTGAATATCTTCTTTAGTGAAATGTGTGTTCATATCCTTTGCCCATTTCTTGATTGGGTTGTTTGTCTTTTTGTGGTTGAGTTTTGACAGAATCATGTAGATTTTAGAGATCAGGCGCTGGTCGGAGATGTCATAGCTGAATATTCTTTCCCAGTCTGTAGGTGGTCTTTTTACTCTTTTGGTGAAGTCTTTAGATGAGCATAGGTGTTTGATTTTTAGGAGCTCCCAGTTATCGGGTTTCTCTTGATCATTTTTGGTAATGTTTTGTATTCTGTTTATGCCTTGTATTAGGGCTCCTAGGGTTGTCCCAATTTTTTCTTCCATGATCTTTATCGTTTTAGTCTTTATGTTTAGGTCTTTGATCCACTTGGAGTTAGTTTTTGTGCATGGTGTAAGGTATGGGTCCTGTTTCATTTTTTTGCAAACGAATACCCAGTTATGCCAGCACCATTTGTTAAAAAGGCTTTCTTTTCCCCAATTAATTGACACTGGTCCTTTGTCAAATATCAGCTGCTCATACGTGGATGGATCTATGTCTGGGTTCTCAATTCTGTTCCATTGGTCTATGTGCCTGTTGTTGTACCAGTATCAGGCTGTTTTGACTACTGTGGATGTATAATAGGTTCTGAAATCAGGTAAAGTGAGGCCTCCCACTTTCTTCTTCTTTTTCAGTAGTGCTTTGCTTATCCGGGGCTTCTTTCCCTTCCATATGAAATTGGTGATTTGTTTCTCTATCCCCTTAAAATATGACATTGGAATTTGGATCGGAAGTGCGTTAAATGTATAGATGGCTTTTGGTAGAATAGACATTTTTACTATGTTAAGTCTTCCTATCCATGAGCAGGGTATGTTTTTCCACTTAAGTATGTCCTTTTGAATTTCTTGTAGTAGAGCTTTGTAGTTTTCTTTGTATAGGTCTTTTACATCCTTGGTAAGATTTATTCCTAAGTATTTTATCTTCTTGGGGGCTACTGTGAATGGTATTGATTTGGTGATTTCCTCTTCGGTGTTCTTTTTGTTGATGTAGAGGAATCCAAGTGATTTTTGTATGTTTATTTTATAACCTGAGACTCTGCCAAACTCTTCTATTAGTTTCAGTAGTATTCTGGAGGATTCCTTAGGGTTTTCTGTGTATATGATCATGTCATCTGCAAATAGTGATAACTTTACTTCTTCCTTGCCACTCCGGATACCTTTTATTTCTTTGTCTAGCCTAATTGCCCTGGCTAGGACTTCCAGCACGATGTTGAATAAGAGCGGGGATAAGGGGCATCCTTGTCTGGTTCCCGTTCTCAAGGGAAATGCTTTCAGGTTCTCTCCATTTAGAGTGATATTGGCTGTTGGCTTTGCATAGATGCCCTTTATTATGTTGAGGAATTTTCCTTCAATTCCTATTTTGGTAAGAGTTTTTATCATAAATGGGTGTTGGACTTTGTCAAATGCCATTTCTGCATCAATTGATAAGATCATGTGGTTTTTGTCTTTTGTTTTATTTATGTGATGGATTACATTAATGGTTTTTCTGATATTAAACCAGCCTTGCATACCTGGTATAAATCCCACTTGATCACAGTGAATTATTTTTTTGATGTGTTGTTGGATTCTATTGGCTAGAGTTTTGTTGAGGATTTTTGCATCTATGTTCATGAGGGATATAGGTCTATAATTTTCTTTTTTTGTAATGTCTTTACCTGGTTTTGGTATCAGGGAGATGGTGGCTTCATAGAATGAGTTGGGTAGTATTCCGTCATTTTCTATGCTTTGGAATACCTTCAGAAGTAGTGGTGTTAACTCTTCTCTGAAAGTTTGGTAGAATTCTGCAGTGAAGCCGTCCGGGCCAGGGCTTTTGTTTGTTGGGAGTTTTTTGATTAACACGGTGACTTTTTAGAAGCTAGCTGCTACTAGGGGCCAAAAGAAGTGTAAGAGAAAAATATTTATCTTCTGGGCCTCCAAGGCAGGCAAAAAATTCTTCTTAAGAAAAGAAGGACAATGGCCAAAATGTCCATGTTGCTCTTCATAAATCTGCATCCTGGTTCTGAAACTGCAGGTTCCTAGGGCCCAGGTGGGTTGATAAGACAGGGAGGATAGAAGGAACAAGACAGGATCTGGTCGTCAGAACTGGGACCCAGTGTTGGACCAAGTGGTTCCTGCTGCCCAGCTCACCTCATCCCCCAGCTCTTCTCCTTTCCTCTCTGCTCATTGTTCTCACTCAAGCTGTTTCATCCCTCCCCTCTGTGCCCATAGCCTTGCTGGCCCTTCTGCCCAGCTATCCCCACTCCATTCTCCTGGCTACTGCTTCCCATCATTTAACACTCAACAAGAGCAGTGTCTCTTCCAGGCAGCCCTCCACCCCAACCCTCCCAGGTTGTGTTAGGTGCCTTTCCAGTGTGTTTGCCCAGCAGTCTCTGCCTAGCTCCAACATTGCAGGAATCACAACATATAATATTTGTCTGTTTTGGTCTCAGGCTCCTCTACAGTATCTGAACACCTTGAGGCCAGAGACCATGTCTTGTTCAACTCTGTACACCGGAGCGTAGCACAGTGCCTGGTCTGCATGAGGCAGGTGTGTGTTCAGTGGACGGCTGGATGGGAAATGACTTTGATAGACTTGAAAATGAACTCTAGCGTGGTGGCTGGAGAGCTGCATATCACTCATGTCCACCTGGAGTTTGTGAGGATAGTAACGAGGGCCTGTGTGGTGTTTCTAAGATTTCTAAATGCCCCTTAAATATCACACATTTATCCAGGGTAAGAAAATTCCCTGATGAAAATGTCCATTTGCGTTGTTTCTGGCTGGAATTCTATAAGCCCTCTCAGATTACCCCAGTTTTTTCATGAGGAACAGAGAATGTAATGGGCTGTTAGTATATGTATATCCTTTTAAAGAAGTGTGCAAATTATCACATAAGTGCAGTTTTTGGAGATAGAAAGGTACGTAAAATCACCAGTAAACTGTATACGATAAAAAATAAAATGTTTTCCTTGGTAGTGAAAATGTTGAGAGCCAAATTTATGTCATCATTTATTCATTCATTTATTCAAATACTTATTGAGCACCACTTACATGCCAGGCACTGTTTTAGGAGCTTGAGATACAGTAGTGAACAAGACAGATGAGATCCCCTCCTCCTGGAGTTTAGCTTCTATGGGGAGAAAGACATCGTAAACAAATAAACCAATAAACATATAAGGAACTACCTGATAATAGGAAATGCTCCCCATAGAATGGAGTCTCTGGGTGGTACAAATGGACAAGGTGCTTAGCTGCAAATTGAAAGGTTGGTGGTTCGAGTTCAAGGCCTGGTGATCCTCTTCCGAAACATCAGCCACTGAAAACCCCGTGGAGCACAGTTCTACTCTGACAGACACGGGGTTGCTGTGAATCAGCATCGACTGAATGGCAACTGGTTGTACTCAGAGAATGAAAATTGAGGGATGTTCTAAAGGGTGACTGGGTGGCAGGAAGGCCTCTATGAGAAGGTGACATTTAAGCTGGGACCTAAGTGACAAAAAACTATTAGAAGAAAGAGCACTTGAAGAAGAAGGAATCATGCAAAGGGCCCCCGGGGCAGGACCAAATGAGGCATTTTCATTGCGTGTGTTTATTTACTTGTTTATCTTCTGTCTCTTCCACTAGGCTGCAATTTCCAGGACAGGAGGCACCATGTCTGTTTTATTTACCAGCCTATCTCAGTGCCCAACATAGCATCTGTTTGTGACATAGAAGGTGCTCAATATGTATTGCTGAGCAATGAATGAACCACTCATTTTGCCCAAGTTAGGGCAGTCCCTGCCTTGTGGACCACAGCGTCACCTGGGAAGGAGGGAGGAGGCAGAAGCTGTGTCCTGGCAGCCTGGTAGGCAGAGGGCCCAGGGATGCAGGGGATGGGTGAGCAAGCATCGCTCATCACTCGCCCCCTTTCAGGACTTTATGTTCACACTACTTATTTTCTGTGCGTCTGGGAATCTGAGAACAGACTGGGCTGAATTCATTTGTTTCACTCAGCTGCACAATAATTTCTTGGCCAAAGGAAGCTTCTGATTAGGAGTTCGAATCCCATAGAAGCCACCAAGCCACCAAAAATGGAAAAAAAAAAAACCTGTTGCTGTGGAGCCAATTCAGACTCATAGAGACCCTATAGGACAGAATAGAACTGCCCCACAGGGTTTCCAAGGAGTGAATGGTGAATTCAAACTGCTGACCTTTTGGTTAGCAGCTGTAGCTCCTAACCGCTGCACCACAAGGACTCCCACTAAGCCACATATATGGAAAAATCCCCAGTTGTCTTCCTGGTGTAAGGGTGATAACTGGCAGCCAGCATGATGCTCTGGGACAGCCGGGGCCTTTAACTCAAACACAGCAACAATAAAACGACTATTAAAACAACCTGCTGCAGCTGCCCATTCTGGGGACTGGGGTTATTCGAGGGCCCATCTCTTCCCAGCTGCTTGGCATCTTCTTGTTAGGTCCTGGGATATTTAAGGTCTTTGCTGACCTCGGACCTACTTCACACTCTATCAAATACCTTCAATTCCACCCACGTCCCAAAGTAGGCATATGGAATTTTTCTTTTTTTAATTGAACTTTAGTTGAGGGTTTATAGGATAAACTAGTTTCTCCCCAAACAGTTAGTACACACATTGTTGTAAGACATTGGTTAACAACCCCATGACATGTCAACACTCTCCCTTCTCAGCCCTGGGTTCCCTATTACCAGCCTTCCTGTTCCCTCCTGCCTTCCAGTCCCTGCCCCGGGACTGGTGTGTCCCTTTAGTCTTGTTTTGTTCCATGGGCCTGTTCAATCTTTGGCTGAAGGGTGAACCTCAGGAGTGACCTCATTACTGAGCTGAAAGGGTGTCCGGGGTCCATACTCTCAGGGTTTCTCCAGTCTCTGTCAGGCCAGCAAGTCTGGTCTTTCTTTTAGAGTTAGAATGTTGTTCTACATTTTTCTCCACCTCTGTCTGGGACCCTCTATTGTGATCCCTGTCAGAGCAGTCAGTGGTGGTAGCTGGGCACCATCTCATTGTACTGGACTCAGTCTGGTGGAGGCCATGGTAGATGTGGTCCATTAGTCCTTTGGACTAATCTTTCCCTTGTGTCTTCAGTTTTCTTCATTCTTCCTTGCTCCCAAAGAGGTGAGTCCTAGATGGCCGCTCACAGCCTTTTAAGACCCCAGATGCTACTCACCAAAGTAGAATGCAGAACATTTTCTTTATTAACTCTGTTATGGCAATTGAGCTAGATGTTCCCTGAGACCATGGTCCCCACAGCACTAAGTCCAGCAATTCCGTCGCTCAGGGAGTTTGGATGTGTCTATGGAGCTACTATGGCCCTGCCTTGTACAGGCTGTGTTGGCTTCCCTAGTGTTGTGCACTGTCTTACCCTTCACCAAAGTTACCACTTATCTATTAAGTGTTTTTCTATCCCTACCCCTCCCCAACCTCGTAACCATCAAAGATTGTTTCTTTTTGTATGTAAACCTTTTCATGAGTTTTAACAGTAGTGGTCTCATACAATATTTGTCCTTTTGTGATTGACTTACTTCACTCAGCATAGTGTCCTCCAGATTCATCCACGTTATATGATGCTTCACAGATTCATCGTTGTTCTTTAGCATTACGTCATACCTCCTTGTGTGTATGTACCACAGTTTCTTTATCCACTCATCTGTTGGTGGGCAACTAGGTTGTTTCCATCGTTTTGCTATTGTGAACAATGCTGCAATGAACATGGGTGTACATATATCTATTCGTGTGACAACTCTTATTTCTCTACGATATATTCCCAGGAGTGGGATTGCTGGATCATACGGTATTTCTATTTCTAGCTTTCTAAGGAAGTGCCATATCATTTTCCAAAATGGTTGTATCATTTTGCCTTCCCACCAGCAGTGCGTTACAGTTCCTATCTCCCCGCAGCCTCTCTAACATTTATTTATTGATTCATGCCAGTAATGCCGGGGTGTGATGGTATCTCATTGTGGTTTTGATTTGCATTTCTCTGATGGTTGGTGATCATGAGCATTTTCTCATATGTCTGTTGGCCGCTTGAACATCTTCTTTGGTGAAGTGTCTGTTCATATCCATTGTCCATTTTTTAATTGGATTGTCTTTTTGTTGTAGAGGTAGGCATACAGAATTTTGCTATTTGAAAGGGTTTTGTTTCGCTTAGTTAATGCTGTGTAACAAATCACCTCAAAACATAGTGCCTTAAAACCTGGGGCTAATTATCCAATAAGCAAGGTAAGCACGGTTCTTACCAGATCATCTGTAGTGAACAAAGATGTGGTGAAATCCACGTGAAACTGTTCACTACAGATTAGTAAGTAAGCACAAGCAAGCCCGTGCTTACCTTGCTTACTGGGCCATCTGCCCCTGTCAGGGATTATAAACTTAAAAAGAGGTTTTAGTTCTGTAGGAAGGTGCTATGGGATTGGGAGAGAGACAGATTCTAGCCAGACCTAGAAGAAGAAACTTCGATGTGCTGAGAAAATATGAAATTGTCACTACAGATGATCTGGTAAGCAAGGTAAGCGCCTTGCCTATTGGATAATCTACCCCTGCAAAGCCACAATTCTGTGGGTTGACCGTGTGCTTCTTCTGCTCCAAGTAGTGTCGGCTGGGACTGGGGCTGGTTACAATCATCTGGAGGCTCGACCAGGTGCTCAGCTGAGACTGGAATGTCTGAGATGTCTGGACATCTGGATGTTTAGAGGCAGACAGAGCCTGACTGAGAGCTCACCTGGGTCTGTCAGCTGGGGGCCTTGGTTCTTGTCCACATGGGTCTCTCCATGGGCTGTCTCACAGCATGGTGGCCGAATTCCAAGAAGAATTGTTCCAAGAGTAAACATTTCAAGAGGGAGGAAGCAGAGGCTGCCAGGTCAGTTAAGGGCTCTTCCTGGTTTGGTACAGCATCACTCTCTCTGTATTTTACTAGTCAAAACAGTGACAGGCCCGGCCCACAATGTGGGAGGGAATTACTGGGCATAAATCCTGGGAGATGTGTTCATTTGGGTCATCAAAACAACGGTCCACTACAAGTTTTAAAATAATTGTTATTGAGTTTAGTAAACATGAAGTATTCACTTTTGTGATGTCTATTTCTGCTCCCATAAAGATTACAGCTTAGGAAAAAACCCTGTGAGGCAGTTCTACTGTGTCCTACAGGGTCACTATGAGTCAAATCGACTGGACGGCACACAACAACAGTATATTTATAACTATGTAATTGTTAGCTGAGCTGTAATTAACTTTCTTTGCTATGCAAGGTGTGGTCCATGGACCAGCAGCATCAGCATCACTTGGGAGCTCCTTAGAAATGCAGACTTTCAGGCCCCACCCTAGACCTCCTGAATCAGAGTCTGTATTCAAAAAAGAGCCCCAGATGTTTCGTTGCTCACTAACGTTTGAGAAACACTGAATTAGTTGACATAATGCTGTTTTGTAGAAATTTAATGAAAAGTTTATTGATTTTGATTATGTTATTTTCCGTTTTGAAGTCATTATACTTTTTTTTTTTTTTTTTTTTGTGGAACCCTGGCGGTGCAGTAGTTAAGCACTTGGCTGCTAACAGAAAGGCTGGCAGTTCGAATAACCACTCCTTGGAAACCCTGTGGAGCAGTTCTGCTCTATCCTATAGGTTTGCTATGAGTTGCAATCAACAGCAACAGTTTTTTTTTTTTTTAATACTTTTTTTCACCCTTATAAAATTTCACAGGCTTTTAGGAAGATCCCAGGCTCGACGCCTAGGGTGCCCAGGGGATACATCCCTTTGGTTCTAATCCCTGACTCTCCCCTCACAGTTACAGCTCTCCCCATCATCTGCCTGGTTTTTACATGAGCTCTTCCCTGAGATGAAGCTGCCGGGACACTGCTGGGCTTTCAGAACAACAGCCCATGGCTGAGTGACCTCAGCCCTCAAAACTGACCCAGGTCTCTGAGATACCAGATCCAGCTGGCCAGGGAGGCAAAATTAACCATGTTGGCTCCAACTACCCAATGATCAGGCCAGCCTTAAAACTTCCTCTTGGAGAAGGTAACCTCATCTTTAGCTCCATTATTATTATCATTTATTGAAGTATAATATACATATGGAAACCCTGGTGGCATAGTGGTTAAGAGCTACAACTGCTAACCAAAAGATTGGCAGTTCAAATTCACCAGGCTCACCCTTGGGAACCCTATGGGGCAGTTCTACTCTGTCCTAAATGGTCACTATGAGTCAGAATCGACTCCATGGCAATGAGTTTGGATTTTGGTTAATTTATATACAGAAAAATGAACATATAAATTTACAACTCAATACATTTTCATATACTAGGTACTCTCTTATAGATAGACAATCGCTAGATGAAGGAATAGAGCATTAGTAGCACCCAGGAGATCCTTCTAGTCACTACCTACCCCAAGGATAACCATTCTGAGTAACAGCATGGATTAGTTTTACCAATTTTTATTCTTCATATAATAGAATGATCTAGCATATTCTCTTTTATGTCTAGCCTCTTTTGCTCAACTTTACATGTACGAGATTCATCCACTTTGTTGCATGTAATTGTAGCTTGTATTGTCATTGCTGTATAGTGTTCCATTGTGTGAATTCACCAAACTTTTTTATTCATTTTATTGTTGATGGGCATTCGGGCTGTTTCTAGTTTGGGGTTAATATAAATAATGCAGCTAGGAACATCTCTGCACATTTTGTGGGGATGCAGTTCACATATCTGTGGGAATAATGTAGGAATGGAATTGCTGGGTCACATAGTGCATGTCTGGGAGCCCTGGTGACAAAATGGTTGAGAGCTTGGCTGCTAACCAAAAGGTCGGCAGTTTGAATCCACCAGCTGCTCCTTGGAAACCCTATAGGGCAGTTCTACCCTGTCCTACAGGATCGCTATGAGTCAAAATTGACTCCAGGGCAGTGGGTTTCTTTGGTTTAGTGTGCTTTAGTAGATACTGCCAAAGAGTTTTCCAAACTGGTAGGCCCATTCTTAACCTAACATTGAATGCCCCCACCCCCATTCTGGAGCCCTGGTGGGGTAGCGGTTAAGAACTCAGGCTGCTAACCAAAATGTCCGCCGTTTGCTATGAGTCAGAATTGACTAGATCGCACACAACAGCAAACCCCCATCCTATCCCTTCTTTGAGTTGTGTGGAATCTCAAACATGACATTACTTCTCATGTGCAAGATTTACAAATTTCTACCAAAACATCAGTGCTAACATTTCAAAATAAATAAATGCTTCTATGAAATCCTCAGGAGTGGCTGACTGGAAAAACAGAGAACCTGAATGACAGCTAGAAAGCCAAGATGCTAAGACGTTTTGCTTTGTTGAGGAGAGGGCTGGGAGCCTTTTGCAAACACCACTGCCAGTCAGGCTTGCTGAGCATTGCAGGGCTAATTAACAACACTTGGGCAAGTGAGGGGGTGGGCCCTGCACAGTGATGCGAATTGAGCCATCCCAGGGCTTATGATTAATTATAAACACAAAGAGCACTTAAAGGAAAAAAAAAAGAAGAAGAAGAAGAAAGTCTTCAGGGTGCTTGTGATCGGGCAGCTGGGAGGCAGGGGTGCCAGCCCCACTTCACGCAGCCATCCTCCCCGGCATGCGCTGAGGAAGGACTTCCTTTGTGTCCTGCAGGAATTGGGGGGAAGGGGTCAATTCATTTCCATCTCCAGGGCCCTCATGTGATAAACCTGCTATTTTCCTGCTCTCACAAAGCATGGATGCGCAGACTGGGGTAATCCATGCTTCTGGAGGGAGGGTGTTGTATGTGCAAGCTTTGATCCCCATGAGCTACAAACTGCAAATAATCCATAAGGTATGCAAATCAGGCTCCAATTAATAGCACTTAATAACATGTCCTGGAACCTGCCAGGAGAGGTTTGCCAGGGAGGAAAGCCACACTTGTGCACCTCACTGCAAAAGCTTGCCTGGTCAGGCAAAAAATCCTGGGCTCACTGAGAGGTAAGAAAGAAGCTGAAACTGAAAGGCTGCTTCGGTGCCCCCAGGTCATCTAGAAAAGTGTCCACACAGTTCAGGTTTGAGGGGTGAGTTGCTGTGAGGTGGAGAAATGGGACAGGAACGCATTGCCCTTTCTCCCCTGCCCTTGGGGCCCTGCCTGGCCTGGGCCCTAATAAGTTCTCAGTGTACAACCAGCATCCTCCCACCAACCTCTGAGAAGAGACAGGCAACCTAAGGGCGGAAAAAACTGGCAGAGGCTGGGCTCAGAAAGGAAGACTGATGGAGAAAAGTTGATTGCATTAATAGCCTTGCTTCCTCCCTAAAGCTATAACCCAACCCAAGCTATAACCCAACCCATTGCTGTTGAGTCAATTCCAACTCATAGTGACCCTATAGCACAGAGTAGAGCTGCCTCATAGTGTTCCAAAGAATTGACTGGTGGATTTGAACTGCTGACCTTTTAATTAGCAGCTTATCTCTTAACTACTTTGCCACCAGGGCTCCACTCCCTAGAGTGGGGGTGGGGGGGGCAGTTAATCTTACTTGATCTGTGGATCCCTTGGGCAGTCTAGTGGAATCCATGGACCCCTCTTCAAAATAAAAATTTTAAATATGTAAAACATAATGTGTAATATTATATTAAAATACAGCTTTCAAAATATTTAAAGTATTATGGTAGTAAACGTGTTTGAAGTATCAAGATCTAGTAACAGATTGATGATTGCAAGAAGTTTGAAATAATGATGAATGTAAGCAATACTTCCAGCTATCTCCAATAACTGTAACCTTGTATAGGAGTATCTGTGATTTCTGTCGGTGACAGTTACAATTACCGCTTACACTCCTGTGGTGTGTTACCTACATTCATTACGGAAGGTAATGCTAAATTTCAGATAGAGGTTAGTACAAATGTGATTTTTCTCTTCCAAGTTGACAAACCTCTTGAATTCTACCCACAGATTCCCTGGATTAAGAACCCCTTAAGCAGCCCTGGTGGCGTAATGGTTAAACTCTTGGCTGCTGACTGAGGTTCAGTTCGATCTACCAGCAGCTCCATGGGAGAGAAGACCTGGCAATCTGCTCCCTTAAAGACTGCAGCCTTGGAAGCCCTATGGGGCAGTTCTACTCTGTCCTGTAGGGTTGTTATGAATCATAATCGACTCAAATGCACACAACAACAAGAAGAAACCCTTGTTTAGTATCATTTACTGATGGCATAAACTGGATTTAAAAATATACATCCAAGGTTATTAATAAACATTTCCCTACCTTCAAAAGACTTATAACAATTAAAAATGATTCTTATGAAAAATTATTCTTAAGGGCATTGACATTAAAAATATTTTAATGGCTCTTCACAACAGTTGAGTTGAGATACGAAGAGATCTTCATCCTTCCAGCCATTCTTCTATTTATGTATTAAGAATTTTCTGAGTCGGAATCGACTCTACGGCAATGGGTTTGGTTTGGTTTTTTTTAAGGCAGCAATTAGGGACAAAATCTGCCACAGTAATTATAACAACTTTAGCTGGTGGCAGACAGCTAGCTGTTCCCCAAAGATTTGTCCTCTCCTTCCGTAGAGTAGAGTTGTCACTGGGAAGTTGCTGCCAAGCCAGGACTGTATGTCCTACCCCTGCATTTAGGTGGAGGTGATAAGATGAGCTCTCAGGAGTGGAATGTGAGCATAAGTGATGGATGCCTCTTCCAGGCCAAGGCCTTGAAGAAGCAGACATGCCTTCCTCACCCTCTTTTCTTCTGTCTGCCAGTCGAATATTGAAGAAGTCAGCTTGGGTCCCGGAATGACTCACGGAACAAAGTGCCCCACAGTCCCCTTTCACAATTTTCAAGACCCATTTTGGACATGCAGGATTGAGTGATAAACTTCTATTGTGCTAAACTCTTGAGATTTGGGGGTTTGTCTGTTACAGCAGCCACCTTTTTCTTAACTAATAGGAGAGACGACAGTTAGGGATTTTGCATGGCGGACCCTGTTTCCCTACCCATCATGGATGGTATGGCGGGTATTGCAAACTGGCTCACTCAGCCCCATTCCAACCCCTTTGTAGTGGGAAAGCCAAATGGAGGAAAGTCAAAGATATTTCCTCATTTCCCACTCACCCATTTATACTTCTGGTTTCACATGATACACAGGTTGTTTCAAGAGTGTACTTGTTTGTGATTTAGGAGGCAGAAATGAACATAATGAGGTGGAGGTCATGCTCCTATTTCTACTGTTTCTTCTATCAACCATGTTTGTGAGGCTACAGATAATAGAAAAATCCACTTTCAAGGGTTTAAACAAATAGGAACTTCTTTTTCACCTAACAAGAAGTTTGGAGGTAGGCGGATACTGGTGTTGGTTTACACGTTCAACAGTGTCAGGGTTCAGCATCTGTCCAATTCTTTTGGATGTTCCCTCATGGTTGCAAGGCCATTGCAACAGCTCCAGGCATCACAACTATATTTCAGGCAGAAAAAAAAAAAAGAAAAGAAAAGAAATACAAAAGGGGGACAGCAATGCCAACTGCTTCTTTTTATCAGGAAGGCAAAAGCTTTCCCAGAAGCCTTCACAACAACTTACCTGTAGGTCTCGCTGTCCAAAACTGGGCACCTTGCCACCTGAACAAAATTAGGGCTCCATTGGCATGCAAGAGGGAAGGATTTAAAAAAAAAAACAAAAAACTATAGGGTACCCTAAAACTTAGAAGTCATGGTCTCTGCTCTCAAGGACCTGATAATGGCTTTGTAGAAACAAAACATATACATACACAGTTGAATAATAATACCAGAGACAAGACAAGCTATAAGACAGCAATGTAAGTTACACAGCAGACTTTTTAGAAGAGATGGGAACTGTAGGGGTCTAATGTAGCCCACCCTCATTTTCAGGAGGACTGGTTTGAAAGACCATGCATCTCAGCTGAACTCTGTGGGTAGCCTTTTGCTTCTCCATGGTGCCGTGCTATCATCACCTGCCAGAGTAAACCAGTGTTCTGAGCGAGTGTCCAGATGAAGTGCCCTTTACAGGATAGATGGGCAGGAAGTGGTGAACTTGACCTGGCCCTGGGCGGATGAGAAGGTACTACGGGGAACAAGGAAAGGGTCCTGAACACAACTCCAGAAGTTAATTTTGTGAGTAGAGTGTTTCCCTGGATGCCAGAAACAATAAGGATGGCTACCTGCCTGTAATTAACTCGAGTCTCCTTAGTCACCCAGACATAATACAAGCTCTAAATTTGCCTCCAGAGAGTAAGGGGCCATCACCCTGGAGTTACTGGCACTTGCCTTTTGACACGAGATTTATTGACATGAATGATCCCAGTCCCCTATGGAGTTGCCTTGACCACGGAGATAATAATTGATCTTCTATGGCAGCAGTGTTCCTGAGGAATGAGTATTAAGTATTTGGAATGAGTATTTTCTGGTTTTTATTTGAATTTGGTGGCTCTTGTGACTTTTGTCCCTGGATCATTGGTCATTCAAGCTCAGCTTTAATTTTCTCATTAACAGGGTTCAACAACCTACTGGCATGCTGCTTTGGACAAGGATAAAAATCTACAGAAGCACCTCTCCCATATCCCTAAGTCCTTACCACTTCATTGTGTCTCAGGTCTACTTCCAACTGCCAGTCTCGAACCTCTCTGCCTGAGGGCTCTCTTGGGAACTGTGGAAAGCCTCTCTCTGTCTGCCCACACGGCAGGCCAGAGTGCCCGAGACTCATACCACCCTCCCTTCAGTGTAGCTGTCAACCAAGGACTGATGGGATTTGATAAATATATGTATCTCAGCTCCTCCACCTGTGGTAGGATAACCCTGCTGACGAGTGTGTTATCCCACATGTGTGAGCATGTGAGGCAGGAGCCCATGGCTTGTTGCCTACCAGACCTTTGGCACTTTATCTCTTGTAGAATCTCTCTGGGCAGCTCCCTGGGCTGGACTCCTCTTTCCACCATTAATGAAACCTGGAGATAGCAATGCTTCTTCCCCTTTGTGTTCCTGGGGTTGCCAGGGCTTTTTCTTTTCTAGAGTTAATTGATAACATTAACATTCCTTGCTTGTTGTGTGAGCCTGCTTAGGAGAACCAGTGCAAGGCAGATAGGAGAGAAGAACTCAACGGGTTACCTAAGCTCCTGAATTTTTCCTAGTACATCCTTGTTGGAAAAAAGAAACCAGTTCCTAAAATTTAGTACCATTCTTTGGCCAACTTTAACCTCAAGAGATTATAAATTCACTTAAAAAAAATTTTTTTTAGAACTTTTCATTAACACAGGAAGCTCCCCCTTTTTTCATAGACAGTCTTTTAGTAAAACCCAGTGTGTGCAGAAGAGAGAAGCTGGCTGTCTAGGCTTGAGCAATACTGATGGTTAGTCAACTCAGAGAGTCAGAGACAGAACATCCCTTGAACATTAGGGAGTCAAGAAGAGATCCCTAAACACTTGTAAAAGTCATGGAAAAAAGGAGGTTTGAAAAAAGAAAGAAAAAGAAACATGTATTAAACATCTACTCTGAGCTGGGCACTTAGCTTTTTTTTTTTTTTAATTCAATTTTGCCAGTGTCTGTCCTCTTCCCCATCTCCTAGAGAAAAGATTGCATACCTCTTTTTTTTTAGGGGGAGTGCCTTAGTTATCTAATGCTGCTATATCAGAAATACCACAAGTGGATGGCTTTAAGAGAAATTTATTTTCTCAGTCTAGTAGGCTAGAATCAGGGCGTCAGCTCCAGGAGAAGGCTTTCTGTTTCTGTCACCTCTGAAGAAAGGTCCTTGTCATCAATCTTCTTTTGGACTAGGAGCTTCTCCTCGTAGGAATCCCAGGTCCAAAAGACAAGCTCTGCTCCTGGCACTGCTTTCTTGGCGGTATGAGGCCCCCCGTCTCTCTGCTGGCTTCTTTTTTTAAAAAAACTCAAGAGAGAATGGCTCAAGACATAATCCAACCTTGTAGATTGAGTTCTGCCTCATTAACATAACTGCTGCCTATCCCACCTCATTAACATCATAGAGGAAGGGTTTATAACACATAGGAAAATCACATCAGATGACAAAATGGTGGACAACCAAATGATACCGGGAACCATGGCTTAGCCAAATTGATTCATTATTTTGGGGGGACACAATTCAATCCATGACAGGAAGCCATTCCTGTCTTCATGTGGAGCATGGAAAGCGCCATCCTGGGGATTTCCCCTTCTTTTCTGGAAATTTTGCAGACCATCTCCCATTCACCCATGATGAGCCACTGCTCCTTGCTTCTGTATTCTTAGATGCTTGGGAACCTATTTGTCTTTGACTTCCAGCTTCTGTAAAGGGGCTCTCGCCCCCCACCCCCTTTAATGACCCGTTTTGGGCATAGCTATTTGGCTTGAGGAAACCCTGGTGGTGTAGTGGTTAAGTGCTACGGCTGCTAACTAAAAGGTCAGCTGTTCAAATGTACCAGATGCTCCTTGGAAACTCTATGGTGCAGTTCTACTCTGTCCTATAGGGTCGCTATGAGTCAGAATCGACTCGACGGCAGTGGGTTTGTTTTTTTTTTAATTTGGCTTGACTAGCCTCTTTTTCAGCTGCAAGCCTGGCCTCATGCCCAATGATAAACACCCACCCTTCCTGTTTCCATTTCAAATATTGAGTCGCTCACAGTTCCGTGGGTCTGCTACAAATAAACTGGGCTAGGCATTCTGTGCCAGGCTTTAGGCTGAAGACTGAGTTCAAGTCTGCTCCACATGTTTTGTCCTGGAGCCCAGGCCAAAGGTTCCGCAGCTACCTGGAGTATGTTCTTCTCAGGGTGGATCACCAGAGCACAAGGGAGCAACCCAGCCACGCAAGCACATTTCCGTTCACATCACCAGTTGAGCCTAAAGTTGAGAGGTGGGTATACTTCATTCTCCTGAAGCCTTGCTAGATTGTGAATAATTTTATTACAAGAGGATGACAAATACGGACTAATGATTCAGTGTATCAGGTAACCTATGGTAATGTTGACATGTGTCTTTTTAGATAAAACTTTGTTCCCATTTAGGCTTTTTCAAGTAGCCAAAATAAGTGTCTATGACACTGGGAACAGAGGAAGTGGGGAGAAGGAAGAAGCAGGGAGTTAGCGTGGCACGTTTGCACTCTCAGGATACTAAATATCTACAACTCCCCGTTGGTGTGTTCCTGTATGTGTTTATTCCTATGAGAAAGAAATGCAAAGAAGGACATGAAAGTTGTAAAACTGCTTTAAAGTTCATTCATTAACTTCTAAAAAGAAAGCCCTTCAAATTCTGAAAGAGAGAGAAATGCTTAAAGGCATATTAAAGGTAGTACTTGGTGTACAAAAAATTCTTTTTAACTTTGACTAAGCAATGTTTTTAAGGGAAACAATAGAAACCACGAGCTAAGATGTTGCAAAACTGTCAATTAGAAAATTCACTTACAATTGATAAGTCATTTGACTAACTCACAGGGTGGCGGAGGGGGGAGGGAAGAAATTGGTAGTTGTACCAGTATTCTTTGGCAAATTCTGGCTTATCCTTTGGTAGCCGCCAGTTGACAAAATTGACTGTATTCAAAAACTTATGACTAGACCTATTATTGGAAAAAAGAAAAGAAAATTGGAGAGAGTCAGACAGAGACAGCTGAAAAAAGATGTTCTTGGTTTTTCCATAGTAACTACATGTGGCTGAGTGCTCTGGGACTCTTCTCTCCTGTGACCACTCCCGCAGCAAGTCCTGGGCACTACTTCTGTTTGCAACATGCAGCTCACATGAGCAGCAGCACATTTTCTGGGCCCTCAGCCACACAGCCCTCATCTGTTGTCTCAGGCCAAGATAAACTGCACACACATTAGAACAGGGTCTTACCCATAAATACTCAGTAATTTTCTTCTTCAAAGCACTGTGCAAGGAATCCTTGGTCTTTGCTGAGTACGAATGTCCGATCTTATTTTATGGCATAGTTTTGCTTACTAATGTTGTAGTCGTTAGTTGCTATAGAGTCAATTCCAACTTATGGTGACCCCATATGCAACAGAACAATGTCGCCTTGTCCTCTGCCATCTGCACAATTGCTGGTGTGCTCAAGTCCATTGTTGTGGTCACTGTGTGTTTTGAGTGCCTTCCAACCTAGGGGGCTCATCTTCCAGCACTGTACTGGGTGATACGCTGTTGTGATCCATAGGGTTTTCATTGTCTAATGTTTTCATCAAAGTTTGGAAGTCTTCAGTGGTTTTCTTTAAATATTCTTTCTGTCCCCTTTTCTCTCTCCTCTGTGACTCCCATGATGTGTATGTTGGTCCCATGAAGTCTCTGAGACCCTGGTCATTTTTCTTCTTCTTCTTTTTTTTTTTTTTCTGTTCCTCAAATCAGATAATCTTAATAGTCTTATCTTCAGGTTTGCTGATTCTTTTTTCTACCAATTCACAACTGCTGTGGAGCCCCTAAAGTGACTATTTCCTTTTAATAATTGTACTTTAAAAGTCTAGAATTTCTTCCTTTTTTTTTTTTAAAGTACAACTGCTTTCACATTATTGATATTCTTTATTTGGTGAGACATTAATTTCACATTTTCCTTAATTTTTTAGACATGATTTCCTTTGTAATAGCTGGTTTAAATTTTTGCCTAGTATATTCAACATATGGGTGCCTCAGAAACAGTTTTTCTTGGCTGCTTCTTTTCCTGTGTATGAGCTATACTTCTCTATTTCTTTGCATGTCTCATAATTTTTTTTTAAAGACCAGATTTTCTAGTTAATATAGTGTGGAAAATCGAAAATCATATTCCCACCTCTGTAGGATTTGTTGTTGTTGCTGTTTGTTTAGTGTCTTTCTTGGATTACTTCTGTAAAGCCTGTATCCTTAGTTGTGTGCAGCCACTGAAGTCTCTGCTTGGTTTGCTTACCCATAAACCCATTGCTGTTGACTTGATTCCGACTCATAGTGACCCTATAAGACAGAGTAGAACTGCTCGATAGGGTTTCCAAGGAGCAGCTGGTGGATTTGAACTCCTGACTTTTTGTTAATGGCTTGAGCTCTTAACCACTGTGCCATCAAGGTCCCTTAGTGTCAGCAAATGATGGGACAGAGATTTCCTTATATGCCTTGAATCAACAAGTCTCCCAGCTTTTTCTAAGGGGCTCAGTGTGTGTTAGGCACAGCATCAATGCCCTGGCAGACATTTTACAACTTTACCTAGCCTTTCTTTCCTTCTTGTGCAGAGCCTCAAGGTCACCCAGAGGTGAGAAAATAGGGTCTTCTCAGGTCTTCCCTGGGCATATGCACAGCCCTGCATATGCGTGAGACCTAGAATCTCAGCAACATGTCAGGACTTTACAAAGCCCCCATGGACATCTCACTCCTCAACTTTTTTTTTTTAATGAATGTTTTTGGCCTGCCTTTTGTTGACCCCTCCTATAGGGTCGCTATGAGTCGGAATCGACTTGATGGCACTGTGTTTGGTTTTTGGTACCAGTATTTCTACTTCAGGCAGCTGTGATGTTAGACAGTTGCTACTAATTGTTTCTGACAAATGTGCTAGGGATAGTGCTGGTCTTACGGAGTGAGTATGAGTCTGGAAAGATGAGCTCTGAGAATGGAGTTTTTTCAGTGAGCTGCCAGACTGGTCAAATAGTGACAATTCTCTGGGGATAGGACTTTGGGGGAGCTTCAAACCTTTTCTGCTCCCTCTAGTGGCTACTAAGCTGCTGGTTTTCATAGCTACCATGGTTGTGAGGCTGTTGGTTTTCAAAGTAACCATGAGCTGAAATGAGTCGGAATCGACTCGACAGCACTGGGTTTTTGGTTTTTATGAGCTGAAAAGAGTGATATGAGAATAGGTCAAGTTCAAATGCCACAAAGCTGGTGGTTCTTACAATGATTCAGCATTTTTCTTAAATAAATGTCCCTAGGATTGTGCAAGATATCTCCAAATCCGTATTACCATGTTGTCAATGTTCCATGTAATACACAAGACATGTTGACACAGGGTATACGTGATGTCGAAAATACTTAGGTATTCACACTTAGTTGTTTAAATAAGTCAAATTCAATCAAACAATAATTCCTTGTGTAGCTCCTAAGATGAGCCAAGCATTGCACCTGGGAGAATAACAAAGGTGAGTGAAACTGTATTACTTAAGATTCTCACTGTAGAAGCAGACAGAAACTCAGCTTAATCTTGTGTAGGTGAAAGGGAGACTTGTTGGGATGGTCCAACAGTGCACTGCACAGATAAAAAGTAAAGATTGCATGGGAATGAGAATGTCTCAGCCAACACCAACATGGATAGAAGACAGTACCCAGAGAAGAATTCTTCTCCACACTTATATCAACCCTCATGCCTTGGCACCTATGGAACCCAGAGAAAACCCTGGGGAATGGGGAGATTAGAGTTCTTGAAAGTTATAAAAAAGTAAACTAAAGAAGTAGTTTCTTGCAGGATTGAACTTATAGACTGAGATTTGTTCCTACCTCCCTTAAATGTTTACAAAATTGGTGTTACACTACACATTCTGTTTTATTCATGAAAAAAAAAAAAAGGTTGTAGGCATTTTTCAATGTCCTTAATCTGATTTTTATGGTACATTTCATCAACTAGATGTGCTATAATTTATTCTGCCTCCTTATGTGGGACATGTAGTTTCCAATTTTTTATTATTATAAATGATGCTGTGATAAATAATTTTCACATTAAACCCTGTCTGTCAGGCTTTCGTGGCACTGTCATTTCTCCTACATTATAGTATCTTTCTTCTTCTCACTTTACCTTTATCCCAATTTAGCATTCAGTTAAATTTATCATTTTGTATTGCATTATATGCATTTTTAATGAGGTGCTCCTTAAATCCTTTCTGGAACAAGATAAAACACAAATAAATAAATAAATGCAGAATGTCCATATTTGTAAAACAAAAATCAGGATGCTTAGTGTGACGAATATGAGTTCACAGGGATGAAATTGTCCAGATAGTCTAAGGGATCTATGAGTTACAGAAACTTAGTCATATAATGCTTAAACATTCAATGCTCCCTATCTGTAATACAAGGATTTTTTTTAAATAATAATAATAATAATACCTTCTTTATAGAATTGTTAGGAGGACTAAATGAAATAATTATGTGTACCAGTTAATACAGTGTTTGTCTCCTTGTAAGTGATCTGTAAGTGTTATTAGTAGTATCATTTATGACCATTCAAAGATAACCAGTGGCAAACAGGAAGTAATGCGACCACCTACTTAAGTGACCAGATGACCCTGCTGGCCACCACAACATTTTCTGGAGAAGCCAGCTCTTAATTTTAACCCTTCTTCAGGACTTTCACAAATTATACGTTATTTTGGTTTGAGGTAACAAAAACTCAGGTCAAACTATCACAAGAAGAAAGGAAATTGTAAAGTTGTATGGAAATATCTCCTGGAATCTAGTGGCAGCAATGATTTGGGCCTCAGGATCCCAGTGAAACCATGGACTTGAAAGCCTTCATGATTTCTCACCGTGGCTTGCCTCTCCTTCTTTCTGGGGTCTTTTATCTTTTCTCTCTTGTAATGACTGGTTTCTTCTCCTACTTAGTCTACTCAGAGGAACACGGCCGCCATTGGACCATGGTTTTACATACAGCAGGTTTAACAGCCTGGAGGGAAACCCAACTCTGGGACCAAAGTCAAAGCCCAAAGCCCAAATTCCTAGGGGATCAGATTGATGACCACCCTCTGTCACTTTATGGTACTGCGGTGGCTTCCGTGTTGCTGTGACGCAGGAAGCTTTGCCACCAGTGATTCAAATGCCGGGAGAGTCACCGGTGGACATGTTTCAACAGAGCTTCCAGATTAAGACAGACTAGGAAGAAAGGCCTGGTGATTACTCCTAAAAATTATCCAATGAAAACCTTATGGATCATAACAGAATATTGTCCAACTCGCTTGCTTTGGATGCTGCTGTGCCACCTGGGCTCCAGACACATCATCAGAAGGGATCAATTGCTGGAGGAGGACGTCATGTTTTGTGAAGTAGGGGGCCAGCAAGGGAGAGGGAGACCCTCAAGTGAGATGGATGGGCAAAATAGCTGCAATGACAGACTTGAACACGGTTATGATTGTGAGGCTGACACAGTACCAGGCAATGTTTTGTTCTATTGTACATAAAGTCGTCACGAGTCAGAGTCAACTTGACAACAGTTATCTGTCTGTCTGTCTGCCTGTCTATCTATCTATCATCTATCTATCTATGATTGATTAGCCTACACTGGGATGGGTACTTATCCCTGAATCAATCACTTGTAGCTAAAGGAGCAGAATAATATTGCATAAACTGCCTGCTGCCATGATAATCATGTGGCTTGGTTCTCAGGAAATGGAAAGGCAAAATCCAGAAAAGTAAGGACTAAAGTAAGATAAAGTAATAGGTAATAGATGTTCATTACAGTCCCTCCTCCCTGCCATCTTCCTATGGTTGCTGAGAAAGCAGTTTATGCAGGAGCCCAAACACTCATCCAGGGAGTGGGAATTGATTACTAGGCTTGGTCATTCTTTCCCTTAGCTTGTAGGCATACCTTCCTCTGAGTTCCCTCTGTTTTTCTCTACCTGTGCCCACTCTCCAGCCTGTAGGCAAAGGAAGACTTGCCGAGTGCTCCAAGTGAAAGGTGCTGTCGCATTTTACAAAGCCCTTAGGACCATCACTTGGAACACTTTGGTCCTTTGTGTCCTGAGAGCAAGCACCTTGGTGCTCGGTGGAGGTGTCTTGAAGAGGTGTTAAGCACCAGCTGACAGAGATGGTGAGGTGGTGTGTTTTAGAACCTGAGCTGCTATCAGGGAACGTGCAGATTTTGTTATTTCCGTATTAGCAGCTTCCTCTCTGTGGACTTTGTCACATGAATTTCAGAACGATGGAGTGTTTTCCTGATTGACACCTTAGAATCACTCTTTGTGGCACAGTCACAAATATTCCCAGATCTTGCTGGCTGCTGCAAAGTCTGAGCTGCTGGAGACAATCTCTGAGTGTCACCTGACACAGTGTGCGAGGTTGGGCCTGGCTGAGCTGCTTGTCTGGACACAAAGCCAGAGCATTATGTGACCTGCAGAAGGCCCATCGCCCTGGAGCCTGCCCAGAAGGGAGACTGACACATGTGGGTCATTTAACGGAGCCTTTTCCCCTTCACAAAGCAGAGCAGTCCTGACATTTCTGGAAGAAAATGACAGGGAACGTGCTCAGAAAAAGGAGGGACAACATTACCACTGCTTTCTGGACAGCCCTTTCTTTGTGGACTTGGACCAGTCATTCTTTTACCCACCTTATCTAATCCACTTCTATTTTGTGTTCTTTAATAAAGGAAAGAAAGGCAACTGTTATTTCGTGAATTCCTTCTGTGTGCTACAAGCAGCGGTGTGTGTGCCGGAGATGGTTCGTACAGGCTCATGAGAGTCAGCTGTTTGTTTTCCAGGAATTTTGCAAGAAACTGTTAAACATGGACTTAATTGAAAATTAAAATATGCTAACTTATAATTAAAAATTAAATAAACTATATTAAAGCAAAAGAAATAAATACTCAAAGCTCATCACTTTTTAATTATTTGACTACATTTTACTGTTAGGCTGTAAAAAAAAAAGTTGCAGTTATTTATGTCTGTGGTATCTGTCTGTCGGGAATAGTGTATAATAGCTTCCTACTGTGTAACTCTGTCATAGCGCTGCCTTGCAATTGGCTGTGGTGGCAGTATTTAAGTGGTACAAACAGTTTGCGATCACCTACTAACCTAAAGGTTTGGTGGTTCAAACCCACCCAGCAGAGGCACAGAAGAAAGGCCTGGCAATCTGCTTCCATAAAGATTCCAGCCCAGAAAGTCCTGTGGAGCAGCTGCACTCTGTGACACACGGAGTCGCCACGAGCCAGAACTGACTCGATGGCAACAGGGTTTTTTAGGCAGTATTTACACCACAGAAATCAACAAACCCTGCAAATCATGGTTTGATTTCTGGTTTTACTGATTGCCCAGGCTTAGAAAGTGATGGAAAAATGTTAATAATATGGATTAACCTTAAAGTGTGTCATGCCTGTAGCTGTTACATTATGAACAGCACAAAAAATTACCGATCTATTTTTCCAGCGTTCAAAATTATTGCTGGATTCACCAAAGAAGGTGCTCATGTTGTTGACCAAGGAGTGAAGCTCTCACATACATTTTTGTTGTTTCACTTTTGTTTTACTCATTAAACAAAAATGTCAGCCAGCATATCCATGTCACGATGATGTTGTTGTTGGCGTCAAAATGTCATAGAGTCAATTTTGACTCATAGTGACCCCATGTGACGGGGTAGAACTGCCCTATAGGATTTTCTAGGCTGTAGACTTTACAGGGAAACCCTGGTGGTATAGTTGCTTAGCTATGGATGCTAAACAAGTGGCTGGCAGATCAAATCCGCCAAGTGCTCCTTGGAAACTCTATGGGACAGTTCTTCTCTGTCCTATAGGGTTGCTGAGTTGGAATTGACTCGGTGCCAATGGTTTTTTTTTTTAACTTAACAGGAGCAAATTGCCAGGTCTTTTCCCATGGAGCTTCTGGGTGGGTTCAAACCACCAGCCTTTCAGTTAGCAGGCAAGCACTTAACCGTTGCTCCACCAAGGCTCCTATCCATGTCATAGCTACACTTATTTGTCAATTGCAAACCTAGTTTGGCTATAGACACAGTGGCAAAAATCAGTGAAAGCATTTCATGAGTAATTAATAAATTATGAGTGTCATATATTTTATTGGTAGTAAGTTGTGTGCTACATATCCTTTCTATCGATAAAATTTATAATAGTTGTAATTTATAACACATATACGCACACAATTTTTGGAGAGGCAATTGTAATTTTTAGCTATTAGTAGCTCTGCCATGAGTATATTTCCCTGTTTATCTCACTCTCCAAGACCCACTTCAGAGACAAATTGATTCCTTCTTTGGGGTCCTCTAGATTTGTCACAGCCTTTTCTCAAGTGCATTAGGGTCTATGCATGTCCTGTGCAGAAAATAGAGATTTCTTAGAACAAACACAGTTGAAGGACAGGGACCTTGAAGTTTTCGGCTCTGAAACTCTAGATCTGAGCTAAGTGTTTGGTACATAAACCCACTGCCATTGAGTTGATTCTGACTCATAGCGACCCTCTAGCACAGAGTAGAATTGCCCCATAGGGTTTCTGAGGAGTGGCTGGTAGATTTGAACTGCCGACCTTTTGGTTAGGAGCTGAATACTTAACCACTGAGCCACCAGGGCTCCTTAAGAGGTACCCAAAAAGTGTTGGTTGAAAAAAATAGCCAGAGCCTTGGGGGCTGAGATACAGATAAAAAGAAAAGGAGGAGATCACGTATATAGAAAAGGGACAATCAAGAATACTATAGACCACCTTTCTTTTATTTAATACACTTCATTTTTGAGAGTTTATAGAAAAATTGTGCAGAAAGTACAGAGATCCTGTACACTCTCTTCCCCCCCCCACAGTTTCTTCAATTATTAACATCTTGCATTAGTATGTTACATGCGTTATAATTGAGGAATATTGATACATTGCTATTAATTAAATTCTATAGCTTACATTAGTGTTGTTCAGTCCTGTGGGTTTTGACAAATGTATAATGTCATGTATCCACCATTACAGTATCATACAGAATGGTCTAACTGCCCTAAAAATGCAAAATGCCCTGCGTTCCACGTATTCAGCACCCCCGCCCCATCCCGTCAACCACTGATCTCTTCACCATCTCCGTAGTTTTGCCTTTTCCAGAATGTCATATAGTCGCAATCATACGGTATGTGGAATTTTCAGACTGGTTTCTTTCACTTAGCCATATGAATTTAAGGTTCCCCCATATTTTTCCTCAGCTTGTTAGCACGTTTCTTTTTATCCCTGAATGATATTCCATTGTATAGGTATACTGCAGTTTATTCATCCATTCATCCATTGAAAGACAGCTGCTTCGAACTTCTGGCAATAATGAACAAAGCTGCTATAAACATTTGTGTGCAGGTTTTTGTGGGCACATAAGTTTTTAACAGTTTTCAGAAAATACAAAGGAGCGCGATTGTTGGTCCCTGGTGTCAGTAATGGTTTGAACTCAATTGCTAACCTGGATGTTGGTGGTTTGAACTCCCCCAGCAGTACCGTAGAAGAAAAGGCCTGGCGATCTGCTTCCAGAAAGATTACAGGCGAGAAAACCCTATGGAGCAGTTCTACTCTGTAGCACGTGGGGTTGCCATTAGGTGGTACTAACAACAACGATAACAACATCAACAACACGTTAAGGCTGTTTGGCTTTGTAAAAAACTGCCAAACTGTCATCCAAGGTGGCTGTACCATTTTGCTTCCCCATTAGCAATAAAGGAGAACTCCTGTTGCCCTGTATCCTCCCCAGCATTTGGTATTGCCAGTGTTTTAACTTTTAGCCATTCTAATTTTTTTGTTTAATAGACGTGTAGTGGTGTCCTGCAACCTTGGTATCGTCACTTATCAGTGCTAAGATTTTGTTGATGCTTTGGGATTTTCTATGTAGACAATCATGTCATCTGTGAACAAAGACAGTTTTATTCTTTCCTTTATTCTCACAGTTTTATTCTTTCCTTCCTAATCTGCATACCCTTTATTTCCTTTCCTTGTCTTTCTGTGTTAGGTAGGACTTCCCGTGTGATGTTGAATAGCAGTGGGGAGCAGGAACATCTTTGCCTTGTTTCTGATCTCAGGGGAACATCATCTAGCTTCTCACCATTAAGTGTGACGTCAGCTGTAGGTATTTGTAGGTGTTCTTTATTAGGTGGAGGAAGAGTCTTCTCTATTCCTAGTTTGCTGAGAGTTTTTTTTTTTTAATCATAAATGGGTGTTGAATTTAGACCACTTTTAAAATATAAATCTCCTTAGGATTCCTAGAGGAGACAACCTGTATAAAATACAGCCCAGCTTTGGTTGACAAAAGCCTAATGAATAAGAACCCCTGATGAAGTGGAATTGTTTGGAGGTGATCATGTCTGTAGAAGAATGAGACAAGTCACAAGGTAACCAGCATAATTCAGCTCAATGCCAAATCCATTCTGATGGTTTCCTTTTTAACACTCATTGAACGTTTTCTCGAAAGTGGCAGGCACTGGGTTTTCCATGCATCGTGTGTGTAAGGGAAGTCCCAATGGAACATTAAAAGCCCAGGAGGACTTACCCTTACCCCAGCCTGTATGTCCTGCTGCATATCCTGGCTGCAAGCTCCTCTCCAACCCTCTTGGTGGGACCTGGATGCTAGCTCTCCTAGTCAAGAGGTATTTCCAGTCTTTAAAACCCAGCCATTATTGACAGGCTGCCTAAGTTTCCTGTTCAAAGAGTGTACAGTGATCTATTTCCCCCAAATACATATCCAACCAGGATCAGATTTTCGCGGGGCTGGCCAGCCACTCCTCTCAGATGAGCAGTCCCAACAAACTTGGAAAGAAACACAAAGACCTCCCTCCCTCTTCCACTCCCTCCACCGCAGTTAGTCATAACCCCAGGAGAGGTCAGCCGGAACCTGTCCAGTCTCCAACCCAGCCCGGTGCAGGGTAGGTATGTCAAAGGGAACAGAACCATCATTTACACCCCCCGATCCTTTCCGCCATGTATTACATGCCATTCACTCAACAGAGCCCCACAATAGGCAAATTAAAATGTCAGGGTGTGGGTCATCATTTCTCCCCTGGATTATTGCAGCGGACTCCCTGCTTCTGTCCTTGCCCCTTACAAATCTGTTCTCAACTCCGAGACCAGAGGGGTCCTGTTACATGGCACATTAGAACATGCCACTCCTCTGCTCCGAACCATGCAATGACCCCCACTTCAATCAGAGGTAAAGCCAAAGACTTACAATGGCTAAAGGCTCTACATGATGGACCCCGTAGTACCCCAATCCCTCATGTAGCTGACTTTTTTTGTTCTCATGTCAGTGGTTTTGGTTGAGGTATGTTTTGTAGACTACAGTTACCTAGGATTGCTCATTACCTGGAGGCTTCATATAATGGTTGATATTTCTGTGTATATAATCTTTTTGAAAAATATTTTATTTTATTTTAATTTTATTTGTTGTTGTTGAGAATATACACAGCAAAAACAAACCAATTCAAGTTTCTACATGGACAATTCAGTGTCATTGATTACGTTCTTCAAGTTGTGCAGCCATTCTCACCCTCCTTTACTGAGTTGTTCCTCCTGCATTAACATCAGCTCGCTGGTTTCTAATATTCCTATCTAATCTTTTGAGTTGATATTATCAGTTTGATCCCATGTAGATCCTCCATCTTAGACGAGCATAATGCTCAAGGCAGACATTCTTTACTAGTTAAGCTAAATTACTGTTAGGTTTTAAGAAGATGTCAGGGGATATTTTTGGTTTAAGGTTTAAAGACTATCTTAGAGCAATAGATTTGGGGGTTCATCCAGCCTCCATGGATCCAGAAAGTCTGGATTCCATAAGAATTTGAAATTATGTTCTGCATTTTTTCCCTTTTGATCAGGATTCTTCTATAGAATCTTTGATCAAAATGTTCAGTAATGGTCATGTAGCTGATTTCTTACTAGTCTCTCCCTTACTCACTGTGTCCCCGCCACAATCATCTTCTTGCTGTTCCTGAAACTCAGCAGGCATACTCCCGCCTCAGGACTTTGCCCTTATTGTTCCCTCTCTCTGGGACTCTTCCCTCAGATAGCCTCACAGCTCACTCTCTCATCTCCTTCAAGTCTTTGTGCAAGTGTCACATTCTCAATAACATGTATAAAAAAAATGGTACTAGTTAAAACTGCAGTCTGCTTTCTTGCCCTGTATTATTGTCCCTCCTGACCCTGTTCCAATTTTACCATAGAATTTACCACTTTCTATCATCCCATATCATTTTATTATGTTTATTATCTCTTTTCAGTAGAATATAAGCTCCAAGAGGGCAGAAATTCTGTATTTTTTGTCTATTTTGTTCATCGATGTATCTCAAATGTCTAGAACGTGCATGGCACAGAGTAAAAAAACAAACCAAACCCATTGCCGTTGAGTCGATTCCGACTCATAGCAACCCTATAGGACAGGGTAGAACTGCTGCCCCATAGGGTTTCCGAGGAGCGCCTGATGGATTCGAACTGCGAAACCTTTTGGTTATCATCCATAGCTCTTAACCACTATGCCACCATGGCACAGAGTAGGAGCTCAGTAAACATTTGTTCAGTGAATTACATACCATTTTAAAGATGAAGAATCTGAGATTCAGAGAGGCTAAATGTCCTGCTCAAAATCACAAATGTTAGTGAGGCAACCTGGAATAGAAATCTGTTTCCCCCATGTCAGAACCCACACCGACCTTCTAATCCTGGCTTCTCTGTCATTGACAAGTGGATTTGTGGGAGAAAGTTCTAGGGAGTCCTCTCTAGAGAGAGCTGCTTTTGGGCTTTGCTGGCTTTACTTGTTCATCAAGATCAAGAAAGCCATTTAAAAACTCTAAAGTGTGGCTTTTTTCAGTTAAGTTTTTTTTTTTTTTTTGGAAATTGTCCTTTTATTTGGATGATTTTATGTACATATGTTGATACTTGCAAAATAAACTTACAGCAAGGAATTTTTGTTGCTGGTGGTAGAGGAGGAGAGAGAGAGGTGTGGTTGAGCAGGAATATAGAAACATTAGTTTAATCATGTGAACTACTCTAATAATAAAGCTGGTAGCTCCTTTCTAACAGAGAGCCTTGGGAAACCGAATAGAAGATGGCTATTCTTTTAAGAGTCGGAATCAACTCCACGGCAGTGGGTTTGGTTTTGGGTTGATCCTTTTAAGAGACAGTTTTGCTGAGTCATTGTCCATCTCTGAATTCCGTCTCCTACTTCTCACTCGGTCTGCTGATGATTTCATTTCTCATTTATCTGAGGGGGGTTATGAGTCATCGTTGAGACTGCAGTTTCCTTAAGGCCCTCTATCTCTAAACGCTGAATTAACCCGCTTCAGTTATTTACTGCTGTATAACAAACTACCCTAGGACTTAGTGGGCTGAAACAACCACCATTTATTCGCTCACAGTTCTGTAGGTCAGGAGTTCAGGCAGTGCTCAGTGGGGTGGTCTTTTGTTCCAGGTGCTGTCAGCTGGGATCACTCACTGGGCGGCGTTCACTCTGTGGCTGGCTTAGCTGGAAGGTTGGCTTTACAGACATCTCTGAGGCCTCGGCGCTCCTCAGCATGGCCTCTCTCTCTTCAGGCACCTGAGCTCCCTCTCAGCATGGTGATCTTAAGGTTTAGCCTTCAAAGTTGCAGAACAGTGGTATTTCTACCATATTCTTTCGGTCAAAATAAGACACAGAGCCAGCCTATATTCAAAAAAAAAAAAAAAAAAATTTTTTTTTTTTTTTTAAGGGAAGGAATATTTCTCATTGGGAGGAGTAGCAAAGAATTTATAACCCTATTGAATTAATTGAGTTACCAAATACAGATGATTTGTTCCCGCTTTCACCCATGCTTCATCTTACTTCTCTGATAAATAAAAGGTGTATCCAAGGAGCCTTGAGCCCATGAGCACCTGAGATATGCATCTCTGTTATTTATGAATGCTCCCACCTCAGTCAAGCACTCACTTTAGGAATTTCTCTGCATCCAACTCTGTTCCTGCTTGGAACCACTCTGTCTTGCCATAGAAGTTGCTCCCCAAATCCCAGATCCCCATCACCATGAATCCCTACCTCACAGGCAAACCATTCCCCATATCCATTGTGTCTGCTTTTTCTGGGACCTTGTGGCCCTGGGACATCCTTCTAAATGCTATGATTATTGCAGGATACAAAGAAGGAGAAAATCTAGTTCCCACTGGCTGAAGTTCTGATTTTGACATTGAAATTAAGTTTCCCATACAAAATTGTTGGCTCTGCCAAGACAGAAATATGGGTGAGCCCAGCAGCAGTTAATTTTAAGATGGAAATGGTACATCTGCGACTGAGCCCAGGCAGGACCAGAGGGCACAAATAAACTACATAAGCAGGTAGCTCAGTTCCCATGTCACCCACATGGTTGCACCAGCACCCCTCCCTCAGCTCACAGCTATGGCCATATGTGGGATTTCATAACAGCAGCTGAGAAAGAGGAAGAAGCCTTAGCCCAGTTTACATTTGAGTTGGCTCAGTGTGTGGGTTCAAACCTAAAATGGACAGCTACTACATTACAACCAAAAGTCGGGTTCGCCTTGATAGAAAGTGGAGAGGGGAAATCTTCCCAATGGGCAGAGCTACAAGTAGTGCACCTGGTCTTTTGCTTTGTGTGGAAAGAGAAGTGGTCCAATATGACAAAGTATATGTACTCCTGGGCAGTGGCCAATAACTTGGCAGACTGGCTATGGGCCTAGAAGGAAAATGACTAGAAGATTGGAGACAGGGAGTTATGGGGTAGAGGCAGGCAGATGGACCTATGGAAGGAGGCATAAAGTGTGATACAAATTTTTGTATCACATTTTTTTTTAATTTTTATTGTGCTTTAAGTGCAAGTTTAAAAATCCAGTCAGTCACTCACAAAAAAACTTATATACACCTTGTTACATACTCCCAATTACTCTCCCCCTGAAACACCCCGCTCTCTCTTTCCACTCTCTCTTTTTGTGTCCATTTCGCCAGCTTCTAACCCCCTCCACCCTCTCATCTCCCCTCCAGACAGGAGATGCCAACATAGTCTCAAGTGTCCACCTGATCCAAGAAGCTCACTCCTCACCAGCATCCCTCTCCAACCCATTGTCCACTGTAATCCATGTCTGAAGAGTTGACTTTGGGAATGGTTCCTGACATGGGCCAACAGAAGGTCTGGGGGCCATGACCACTGGGGTCCTTCTAGTCTTAGTCAGACCATTAAGTCTGGTCTCTTTATGTGAATTTGGGGTCTGCATCCCACTGCTCTCCTGCTCCCTCAGGGGTTCTCTGTTGTGTTCCCTGTCAGGGCAGTCATTGGTTGTAGCCAGGCACCATCTAGTTCTCCTGGTCTCAGGCTGAAGTAGTCTCTGGTTTATGTGGCCCTTTCTGTCTCTTGGGCTGGTAATTGCCTTGTGTCCTTGGTGTTCTTCATTCTCCTTTGCTCCAGGTGGGTTGAGACCAATGGATGCATCTTAGATGGCTGCTTGCTACCGTTTAAGACCCCAGATGCCACACTTCAAAGTGGGATGAAGAATGTTTTCTTAATAGATTTTATTATGCCAGTTGACTTACATGTCCCCTGAAACCACGGTCCCCAAAGCCCTGCCCCTGCTACACTGACCTTTGAAGCATTCAATTTATTCAGGAAGCTTCTTTGTTTTTGGTTTAGTCCAGTTGTGCTGACCTCCCCTGTATTATGTGTTGTCTTTCCCTTCACCTAAAGTAGTTCTTATCTACTATCTAATTAGTGAATACCCCTCACCTACTTTCCCTCCCTACCCCGTCTCCTAACCACAAAATAATGTTTTCCTCTCAGTTTAAACTGTTTCTCAAGTTCTTGTAATAGTGGTCTTATAAAATATTTTTCCTTTTGCAACTGACTAATTTCACTCAGCATAATGCCTTCCAGGTTCCTCCATGTTTTGAAATATTTCACAGATTCCTCACTGTTCTTTATCAATGTGTAGTATTCCATTGTGTGAATATACCGTAATTTATTTATCCATTCTTCTGTTGATGGGCACCTTGGTTGCTTCCATTTTTTGCTGTTGTAAACAGTGCTGCAGTAAACGTGGTTTTGCATATATCTGTTTGTGTAAAGGCTCTTATTTCTATAGGATGTATTCCAAGGAGTGGGATTGCTAGATCGTATGGTAGTTCTATTTCTAGCTTTTTAAGGAAGTGCCAAATCGATTTCCAAAGTGGTTGTACCATTTTACATTCCCGCCACAGTGTATAAGTGTTTTAATCTCTCCACAGCCTCTCCAACATTTATTATTTTGTGTTTTTTGTATCAATGCCAGCTTTGTTGGAGCGAGATGAAATCTCATTGTAGTTTTGATCTGTATTTCTCTAATGGCTAATGATCGTGAACATTTCCTCATGTATCCGTTAGCTGCCGATCTTTAGTGAAGTGTCTATTCATATCTCTTGCCCATTTTTTAATTGGGTTATTTGTCTTTTTGTAGTTGAGTTTTTGCAGCATCATGTAGATTTTAGAGATCAGGTGCTGACTGGAAATGTCATAGCTAAAAACTTTTTCCCAGTCTGTAGGCAATCTTTTTACTCTTTTGGTGAAGTCTGGATGAGCATAGGTGTTTGATTTTTAGGAGCTCCCAGTTATCTAGTTTTTCTTCTGCATTCTTAATAATGTTTATGCCATGTAATAGGGCTCCTAGTGTTGTCCCTATTTTTTCTTCCATGATCTTTATCATTTTAGATTTCATATTTAGGTCTTTGATCAATTTGGAGCTCATTTTAGTGCATGGAGTGAGGTATGGGTCTGGTTTCTTTTTTTTTTTGCAGATAGGGATTCAGTTATGCCAGCACCATTTGTTAAAAAGACTGTCTTTTCTGTTTTGGGGACTTTGTCAAATATGAACTGCTCATATGTGGATGGATTTTTGTCTGGATTCTCAATTCTGTTCCATTGGTCTATGTATCTGTAGTTGTACCAGTATCAGGCTGTTTTGACTACTGTGGCGGTATAATAGTTTCTAAAAGCAGATTGAGTAAGGCCTCCCACTTTGTTGTTCTTTTTCATTAATGCCTTATTAAGGCCCAGGGCCTCTTTCCCTTCCATATGAAGTTGGTGATTTTTTTCTCCATCTCCTTAAAGAATGTCGTTGGGATTTGGATCGGAATTGCATTAAATGTATAGATCGCTTTTGGTAGAATAGACGTTTTTATAATGTTAAGCCTTCCTGTCCATGAGCAAGGTATGTTTTTCCACTTATGTAAGTCTCTTTTGGTTTCTTGGAGAAGTGTACTGTAATTTTCTTTGTATAAGTCTTTTACATCTCTGGTAAGATTATTCCTAAGTATTTTACCTTCTTGGGGGCTACTCTAAATGGCATTGATGTGGTGTTTTCCTCTTCGATGTTCTTTTTGTTGGTGTAGAGGAATCCTACTGATTTTAGTATGTTTATCTTGTATCCCGATACTCTGCTAACTCTTCTATTAGTTTCAGTAGTTTTCTGGAGGATTCCTTGGGGATTTCTGTGTATCAGATCATGTCGTCTGCAAATAGACATACTTTGACTTCTTCCTTGCCAATGTGGATGCCCTTTATTTCTTTATCTAGCCTAATTGCTCTGGCTAGGACCTCCAATACAATGTTGAATAAGAGCAGTGATAAAAGTCATCTTTGTGTGGTTCCTGATCTCAGTGGGAATGCTTTCAGGCTCTCTTCATTTAGGGTGATGTTGGCTTTGTATAAATGCCCTTTATTATGTTGAGGAGTTTTCCTTCTATTCCTATTTTACTGGGAGCTTTATCATGAATGGGTGTTGAACTTTGTGAAATGCCTTTTCTGCATCCATTGATAAAATCATGTGATTCTTATCTTTTATTTTAAGTGCTGGATTACATTAATTGTTTTTCTAATGTTGAACCATCCCTGCATACCTGGTATGAATCCCACTTGGTCATGGAGAATTGTTTTTTTGATATGTTGTTGAATTCTATTGGCTAGAATTTTGTTGAGGATGTTTGCATCTCAGTTCCTGAGGGATATAGGTCTATAATTCTCTTCTCTTGTTGTTTCTTTACCTGGTTTTGGTATCAGGGATATGGTGGCTTCATAGAATGAGTTTGGTAGTATTTCATCCTTTTCTATGCTCTGAAATACCTTTAGTAGTAGTGGTGTTAACTCTTCTCTGAAAGTTTCATAGAACTCTGCAGTGAAGCCGTCTGGACCAGGGCTTTTTTTTTGTTGTTGGGAGTTTTTTGATTACCTTTTCAATCTCTTCTTTTGTTAGGGGTCTGTTTAGTTGTTCTACCTCTGTTTGTGTTAGTTTAGGTAGGTAGCGTGTTTCTAGGAATTCATCCAATTCTTCTAGGTTTTCCAATTTGTTAGAGTACAATTTTTCATAGTAATCTGATATGATTCTTTTAATTTCATTTGGGTGTGTTGTAATACCGCCGATCTCATTTCTTATTCGGGTGATTTGCTTCCTCTTCTGTTTTTCTTTTGTCAGTTTGGCCAGTGGTTTTTCAATTTTGTTGTTTTTTTTTAAAAAAACAGCTTTTGGTCTTGTTAATTCTTTCAATTGCTTTTCTGTTTTCTATTTCATGTAGTTCAGCTCCATTTTTTATTGTTTGTTTCTTCTGGTGCCTGTAGCGTTCTTTTGTTGCTCTCTTTCTATTTGTTCAAGTTGTAGGGATAAGTCTTTGATTTTGGCCCTTTCTTCTTTTTGGATATGTGCATTTATTGGTATAAATTGGCCTCTGAGCACTGCTTCTGCTGTGTCCCAAAGGTTCTAATAGGAAGTGTTTTCATTCTCACTGGATTCCTTGAATTTCTTTATTCCATCCTTAATGTCTTCTATAATCCAGTCTTTTTGGAGCAGGGTATTGTTCAGTTTCCAAGTGTTTGATTTCTTTTCCTGTGATCGATTTCCACTTTTATGGCTTATGGTCAGAGAAGATGCTGTGTAATATTTCAATGTTTTGGATTCTGCTAAGGCTTGCTTTATGACCTAATATGTGGTCTATTCTAGAGAATGTTCCATGTGCACTAGAAAAGGAAGTATACTTGGTTGCTCTTGGGTGGAGTGTTCTGTATATGTCTATGAGATCAAGTTGTTTGACTGTGACATTCAGATCTTCCATGTCTTTATTGAGCTTCTTTCTGGATGTCCTGTTCTTCACCGAAAGTGGTGTGTTGAAGTCTCCTGCTATTATTGTGGAGCTGTCTATCTCACTTCTCAATGCTGACAGAGTCAGTTTTATGTATCTTGCAGCCCTGTCATTGGGTGCATAAATATTTAATATGGTTCTATCTTCTTGGTGTATTGTCCCTTTAATCATTATATAGTGTCCTTCCTTATCCTTTATGATGGATTTAACGTTAAAGTCTATTTTGTCAGAATTTAATATTGCCAGTCCTGCTCTTTTTTGATTGTTGCTGGCTTGATATATATTTTTTCCATCGTTTGAATTTTAGTTTGTGTCTCTAAGTCTAAGGTATGTCTCTTGTAGGCAGCATATAAACAGATCTTGTTTTTTAATCCATTCTGCCACTCTCTGTCTCTTTATTGCTGCATTTAGTCCATTTACATTCAGGGTAATTATGGATAGGTATGAATTTAGTGCTATCATTTTGATGTCTTTTTTGTGTGTTGTTGACAGTTTCTTTTTCCCACTTAATTTTATGTGCTGAGTAGGTTATCTTTATATATTGTCCTTTTCTCGTATTTGGTGTTGTTTATTTTGTTCCTGCTGAGTCTGTATTTTTTTCTTGTATTTTATTTTAATGAGTAGGATATTTTGTCTCCTTTGTGGTTACCTTATTATTTACCCCTGTTTTTCTAAATTTGAACCTAACTTTTATTGCCTTGTATCACCGTATCTTCCTCTCTATATGGGAGGTGTATGATTACATTTCTTAGTCCCTCTTTATTATTTTAATGTTGTCTTCTTTTATATAATAATATCCCTGTTACCGTGTTTTGTGTGTGTGTGTGTGTGTGTGTGTGTTTTAAATAATCTTGCTTTTTTTTTTTTTTTTGATTTCCCTGTCTGGGTTGCCTTCTGGTTACTCTGCCCAGTGTTCTAGTCCTGGGTTGATACCCGATATTATTGATTTTCTAACCAAAGAATTTCTTTTAGTATTTCTTGTAGTTTTGGTTTGGTTTTTATGAATTCCCTTAATTTGTGTTTATCTGGAAATGTCTTAATTTCACCTTCATATTTAAGAGACAGTTTTGCTGGATATATGATTCTTGGCAGGCAATTTTTTTCCTTCAATTTTTTAAAATATGTCATTCCATTGCCTTCTTGCCTGCACGGTTTCTGCTGTGTAGTCCAAGCTTAGTCTTATTGGCTCTCCTTCATAGGTGACTTCTTTTTATCTCTAGCTGCTCTTATAATTCTCTCTTTATCTTTGGTTTTGGCAAGTTTGATTACAATATGTCTTTGTGACTTTCTTTTAAGATCTACCTTATGTGGAGTTCGATGAGCATCTTGGATAGATATCTTTTCATCTTTCACAATATCAGGAAAGTTTTCTGCCAACAAATCTTCAACAATTCTCTCTGTATTTTCTGTTATCCCTCCCTGTTCTGGTATTCCAATCACTCGTAAGTTATTTCTCTTGATAGAGTCCCACATGATTCTTAAGATTTTTTTCATTTTTTTAAATTCTTTTATCTGATTTTTCTTCATATATATTAGTGCCATGTGATTTATCTTTGAGTTCAGAAATTCTAGCTTCTACTTGCTCAATTCTGCTCCTCTGTCTACTGAGTTTTCTACTTCTGTAATTTTATTGTTAATCTTCTGTATTTCTGATTGCTGTCTATCTATGGATTTTTCCAGCTTATTAAACTTTTTATTATGTTCCTGAATAATCTTTCTAATTTCCTCAATGGCTTTATCTGTGTGTTCCTTGGCCTGTTCTGTATATTGCCTCATTTCCTTCCTGATGTCTTGGGTTTTGTATATTAAACTTTTGTATTCTGGCTTTGGTAATTCCAGGAATGCACTTTCATCTAGAAGGTCCCTGGATTCTTTGTTTTGAGAGTCTGTTGAGGTGATCATGGTCTGTTTCTTTATGTGACTTGAAATTGACTGTTGTCTCCAAGCCATCTGTCAGTTACTGTATTCGTTTGTGCTTCCTTACTGTGTTGTAGCTGCTTGCTTTGTTTTGTTTTGGTATACCCCTATGGGTTGCTTGAATGAGCTAGCTTGATTACTTTCATCTTTGCAGCTCTGACGTCCTGTCCCCAGATGGCTAGAGCTGTTATCAGGTATATCAGTCTAGGAGTCCAGTCAGTTTTCTTGTAAGGATTTAGCCCTGATTTCCAGGTAGCTGATCCTCAAGTGTGTGGTACAGGCTCTATCCTACAGTCTTAGAAGAGCAGGGGTAATTGGCGTATATACCAGTATCTGATTGCAGCAGGGGGTCATGCTCTGAACAAGGTGGGGAGCTGAGATCTGACCCCCAAGTGTTTCTGAGGAAAGCATGTCCCTGTTCCCTAGAGTGTGCAGGTGGGTGGGTTCTGTAGAGGGACCATAGGCACCCAGTGTTTTGGTTGTAAGGATTGGGAGGTACCAGTTATCTTTGGACCTGTGTCACAGGTGGCTGGGTGACCTGAGTGGAGCTACCAGTCCTTAGGTCTCTGATGTGGGTAGGTGAGGACCTTGAAAAAAAAAAAAGGCAAAGCAATGTCAAATATCAAACACCCACCTCTCTACTGCCCAGCATTAATGGTTGGAGTTTGCCAACAAGGGCCTATTCTCCCGAAATAGGCCCACACAGGTCCATGCAGAAGGGAAAGGTCCTCAAAGTCCACAGATGTTTTATTCCTGGACAGGAGCCGCTTCTGTCCAGAGCTCCGTGGTTACTGGAGATAGCAAATTATCTTTTCTACCAATTGCAAATTTGTTCCTTCTTCAAGGCCAGGAGGACGGCTCTAGGTGCTCAAAAGTGCCTATCTCAGGCCCAGGGGATTCAGCCGCTGAAGCCAGCTTGGGGTTGGGGGGGTGCGGTAAAATATATGCAAGTACTTAGCTTTTGCCGAGAGCACCGTTCTTCTCAGGTTCCAGAGGTGTGAGTAGACTGTGTGGCTGGCTGCTTCTCCCTGAGGAAACAGTGGCCAAATGCTAGTACCAGCCCGCCACCACAGCTCCAGGATTGGTGCCTGAAGGCTCTCCACAATTCAGGTCCGGTAACTCCTCTCCACTTCTGAATGGTCTCTTCTTCCCCCTTCCCCTTATTTCCTTTTCTAAGCTTGCCTTTGAAGCTCAGGGCACCCAGCTTGTCACAAATATATTCGTTTCACTTGTTTTTTTCTGGTCTTCGTCGTAAAGAGGGCTCGCCAGAAGCGTCTGCCTATTCCGCTGTCATGGCTCCGTCTCAAGTCTGGTCTTTTTACAGGAATTTGGGCTCTTTATCCCACTCCTGTCCTACTCCCTCAGGGTTCTCTGTTGTGTTCCCTGTCAGGGAAGTCATCGGTTATAGCCAGGCACCATCTAGCTCTTCTGGTCTCAGGCTGATGTAGTCTCTGGTTTATGTGGCCCTTCCTGTCTCTTGGGCTCGTAATTACCTTGTGTCCTTGGTGTTTTTCATTCTCCTTTGATGCAGGTGGGTTGAGACCAATTGATGCATCTTAGATAGCTGCTTTTTAGTGTTTAAGACCCCAGACGGCCCTCTCCATGGTGGGATGCAGAATATTTTTGTAATGGATTTTATTATGCCAATTGACTTAGATGTCCCCTGAAACCATGGCCTCCAAACCCCTGCCCCTGCTACACTGGCGTTCAAAGCATTCAGTTTATTCTGGAATCTTCTTTGCTTTTGGTTTAGTCCAGTTGTGCTGACCTTTCCTGTATTGTGTGCTGTTGTTCCTGTCACCTAAAGTAGTTCTTATCTACCATCTAATTAGTGAATACCACTCTCCCACCCTCCCTCCCTCTCCCCTTTCGTAACCATCAAAGAATATTTTATTCTCTGTTGAAACTATTTCTTGAGTTCTTATATTAGTGGTCTTATATAATATTTGTCCTTTTGCAACTGACTCTTTTCACTCAGCATAATGCCTTCCAGATTCCCCCATGTTATAAAATGTTTCGCAGATTCATCACTGTTCTTTATCAATGCGTAGTACTCCATTGTGTGAATATACCATAATTTATTTATCCATTCACCCATTGATGGGCACCTTGGTTGCTTCCATCTTTTTGCTATTGTAAACGGTGCTACAGTGAACATGGGTTCGCTTATATCTGTTTGAGTAAAGGCTCTGGTTTTTATAGTCCAAGGAGTGGGATTGCTGGATCACATGGTAGTTCTATTTGTAGCTTTTTAAGGAAGTGCCAAATTGATTTGCGAAGTGGTTGTACCATTTTACATTCCCATCAGCAGTGTATAAATGTTCCAGTCTCTCCACAGCCTCTCCAGCTTTTATTATTTTACGTTTTTTGGATTCATGCCAGCCTTGTTAGAGTGAGATGAAATCTCACTGTAGTTTTGATTTGCTTTTTTTTTTAATGACTAATGATCGTGAGCATTTCCTCATGTATCTGTTAGCTACCTAACTGTCTTCTTTAGTGAAGTGTCTATTCATATCTCTTGCCCATTTTTTAATTGGTTATTTGTCTTTTTGTAGTTGAGTTTTTGCAGCATCATGTAGATTTTAGAGATCAGATGCTGGTTGGAAATGTCATAGCTAAAAACTTTTTCCCAGTCTGTAGGCAATCTTTTTAGTCTTTTGGTGAGGTCTTTGGATGAGCATAGGTGTTTGATTTTTAGGAGCTCCCAGTTATCTAGTTTTTCTTCTGCATTCTTAATAATGTTTTCTATACTGTTTATGCCCTATATTAGGGCTCCTAATGTTTTCCTTATTTTTAGTTCCATGATCTTTATCATTTTAGATTTTGTATGTAGGTCTTTGATCCATTTAGAGCTCGTTTTTGTGCAATGAGTGAGGTATGGGTCTGGTTTCATTTTTTTGCAGATGTATATCCAGTTATGCCAGCACCATTTATTAAAAAGGCTGACTTTTCCCCATTTAACTGTTTGGGGGCCTTTATCAAATATCAACTGCTCATATGTGGATGGATTTATGTCTGGATTCTCAATTCTATTCCATTGGTTGATGTAGCTGTCCTTGTACCAGTACCAGACTGTTTTGACTATCATGGCAGTATAGTAGGTTCTAAAATCAGGTAGAGTGAGGTCTCCCACTTTGTTCTTCTTTTTCAGTAATGCTTTACTTATCTGGAGTGTCTTTCCCTTCCATATGAAGTGGGTGATTTGTTTTTCCATCTCATTAAAGAATGTCGTTGGAATTTTGATTGGAATTGCATTAAATGTATAGATTGCTTTTGGTAGAATGGCCATTTTTGTGTTGAATCTTCCTATCTGTGAGCAAGGTATGTTTTTCTACTTATGTAGGTCTTTTTTGGTTTCTTGCAGATGTGTACTGTAGTTTTCTTTGTATAAGCCTTTTACATCTCTGGTAAGATTTATTCCTAAGTATTTTATCTTCTTGGGGCTAATGTAAATGGTATTGATTTGGTGATTTCGTCTTCAATGTTCTTTTTGTTGGTGTAGAAGAATCCAGCTGATTTTGTATGTTTATCTTGTATCCCAATACTTTGCTGAACTCTTCTATTAATTTCAGTAGTTTTCTTGAGGATTCCTTAGGGTGTTTTGTGTGTAAGATCATGTCATCTGCAAATAGAGATAATTTTACTTCTTCCTTACCTTTCTGGATGCCCTTTATTTCTTTATCTGGCCTAATTGCTCTGGCTAGGACCTCTAGCACAATGTTGAATAAGAGCGATGATAAAGGGCGTTCTTGTCTGGTTCCTGATGTCAAGGGGAATGCTTTGAGGCTCTCTCCATTTAGGATGATGTTGGCTGTTGACTTTGTATAAATGCCCTTTGTTATGTTGGGGAATTTTCCTTCTATTCCTATTTTGCTGAGAGCTTTTATCATGAATGGGTGTTGGAATTTGTCAAATGCCTCTTCTGCATCAATTGATAAAATCATGTGATTCTTGTCTTTTGTTTTATTTATGTGATGGATTACATTAATTGTTTTTCTAATGTTAAACCATCCCTGCATAACTGGTATGAATCCCACTTGGTCATGGTGAATTATTTTTTTGATAGTGTTGTTGAAATCTATTGGCTTAAATTTTTTTGAGGGTTTTTGCATCTCAGTTTTTGAGGGATATAGGTCTGTAATTTTCTTTTTCTTTTCTTTTTTTTTGATGTCTTTACCTGGTTTTGGTATCAGGGATATGCTGGCTTCATAGAATGTTTGGTAGTATTCCGTCCTTTTCTATGCTCTGAAATACCTTTAGTAGTAGTGGTATTAACTCTTCTCTGAAAGTTTGGTAGAACTCTGCAGTGAAGCCATCCTGGCCAGGGTTTTTATTTGTTGGGAGTTTTTTGATTACTTTTAAAATCTCTTCTTTTGTTATGGGTCTATTTAGTTGTTCTACTTCTGATTGTGTTAGTTTAGGTAGGTTGTGTGTTTCTAGGAATTTATCCATTTCTTCTAGGTTTTCCAATTTGCTAGAGTACAATTTTTCGTAGTAATCTGATATGATTCTTTTAATTTCAGTTGGGTCTGTTGGAATATCGCCCATCTTTTTTTTTCATACCCTGGTGGTGTAGTGGTCAAGTGATACGGCTGCTAACCAAAGGGTCGGCAGTTCAAATCCACCAGGTGCTCCTTGAAAACTGTTGGGGCAGTTCTACTGTGTCCTACAGGGTCGCTGTAGCATCGCTATGGGTCAGAATTGACTCGACAGCCCTGGGTTTGGTTGGTTTTATTCATTTCTTATTTGGTTTACTTGCTTCCTCTCCTGTTTTTGTTTTGTCAGTTTGGCCAGTGGTTTATGAACTTTTTCGAAGAAGCAGCTTTTGGTCTTGTTAATTCTTTCATTTTTTTTTTTCTATTTCATTTAATTCTGCTCTAATTTTTATTATTTGTTTTCTTCTGGTGCCTGTGGGTTTCTTTTGTTGCTCTCTTTCTATTTGTTCAGGTCATAGGGATAAGTGTTTGATTTTGGCTATTTCTTTTTGGATGTGTGCATTTATTGATATAAATTGGCCTCTGAGCACTGCTTTTGCTGTGCCTCAAAAGTTCTTATAGGAAGTGTTTTCATTCTCATTGAATTCTATGGATTTCTTTATTCTATCCTTAATGTGTTGTATAATCCAATCTTTTTCAGCAGGGTATTGTTCAGTTTCCAAGTGTTTGATTTCTTTTCCCTGCTTTTTCTGTTATTAGTTTCCACTTTTATGGCTTATGGTTAGAGAAGATGCTTTGTAATATTTCAATGTTTTGGATTCTGCTAAGGCTTGTTTTATGACCTACTATGTGGTCTATTCTAGAGAGTGTTCCATGTGCACTGGAAAGTATACTTGGTTGCTGCTGGGTGGAGTGTTCTGTATATGTCTACGAGGTCAAGTTGGTTTACTGTGGCGTTTAGTTATTCCGTGTCTTTATTGAGCTTCTTTCTGGATGTCCTGTCCTTTACCGAAAGTGGTATGTTGAAGTCTCCTACTATTATTGTGGAGCTGTCTAGCTCACTTTTCAATGCTGATAGAGTTTGTTTTATGAATCTTGCAGCCCTGTCATTGGGTGCATAAATATTTAATATGGTTATATCTTCTTGGTGTATTGTCCTTTTAATCATTATATAGTATCCTTCATTTTCCTTTATGATGGATTTCACTTTAAAGCCTATTTTGTCAGAAATTAATGTTGCCAGTCCTATTCTTTTTTTGACTGTTGTTTTCTTGATATATTTTTTCCATCCTTTGAGTTTTTGTTTGTTTGTGTCTCTAAGTCTAAGGTGTGTCTCTTGCAGGTAGCATATAGATGGATCTTGTTTTTTAATCCATTCTACCACTCTCTGTCTCTTTATTGTTGTGTTTAGTCCATTTACATTCAGCAAAATTCTGGATAGGTATGAATTTAGTGCTATTATTTTGATGTCTTTGGAAGCCTGTTTGGGGTTGGCGAGGCGTGGTCCTCCCCCTGCCCCTCTGTTCATTTTCTAAGCTTGCCTTTGATACTCAGGGCTCCTAAAAAACCCAGAAACGGGGCTCCTAGCTTGTCATAAATATACCCGTTTCACTTGTTTTTTGTGTCTTTGTTTTAAGGAGGGCTCACCGAAAGCATCTATCTATTCCATCATCTTGGCTCCGCCTGTGAAACCATTTCTGTATCACATTTTAATGCCCACCAAAAACCATCCATCACAGAAGAGGCATTGAACAACGAAGTAGACCAAATTCCTGGCTAGTTGACATTAACCAGCCTCCAACATTAGCCCTTCAGAATTGGCATGTTGTATTATTGAATGGACCCGTGAATGGAGTGGCCCTGGTGACAGAGATAGACGTTAAACATAGACCCAACTGCATGAACTTCCATTTTACAAGCCTGATATAACTATTGTTCCCCCTGAGTGTCCATTCTGCCAGCAACAGCAACAATACTGAGCCCCTGATATGTCATTAATCCTTCAGGAGATCAAATGATCACTTGATGGTAATTTGTTCTCATGGGAATAGACAACCTATTCTGGGTTTGTCTTTCATTCTGGCAGACCCTCATGCAGTACCATTATTCAGCGGCTTATGGAGAAGTTGTCCACAGGCATGAGATCCCACACAATAGAATATCGGATCAAGATAACCACTTCAGAGTGAAAGATCTGCTGGAGTGGGTTCATGAACATGGGATCCCCTGGTCGAATCATTTAATGCACCACCCAGAAGCTGCCAGCCTGATAGAGCATTGGAATGATATGCTGAGTGTGCAGCTTGAGGCAGTACTCTGCAAGGATGGGGTGTGGGGTGCTTCCTCTAGGACATAGTTTACACACTGAATCAGAGAACTCTATATGGCTCTGTGTCCCAAGCAGGAAATATGCATGAATAGTCAGGGGGTAGAAGAAGAAATAGCCCCACTTACGGTCATCAACAATGATCTACCAGGTAGCTTTATGGTACCCTATCGTGACTTTGGACTCTACAGCTTTGGAGATTCTAGTCCCCAGAAGTAATGCACTCTTGGCAAGGGACACAGCAACGGAAAACTGAACTACAAACTACAGTATGGCTGCTGTCTGAGCAATTTTGAACTCCTTGTGTCCAGAAGGGGCTCTGTTGGCATAGTGGTTAAGAGCTTGGCTGATAACCAAAAGGTAGGCAGTTCGAATCCACCAGACGCTCCTTGGGAACTCTGTGGGGCAGTTCTACCCTGTCCTATAGGGTCACTACAAGTCGGAACTAACTTGACAGCAGCCGGTTTTGTGTCTAGAGACCAACAGAAAAGGAGTCACTATCTTGGCAGCGGTAATTAATCTTAATCAAAAGGAGAAGGTAAGGCTATGTTACACAGTGGGGGCAGGGAGGAATATATATGACTGTTTCCCTTTTACCGTGAGTTTTTCCTCCAATCTTTACACATGGTTGGGTAACGATACTATGTCACAAGTACAAACTGAACAACGGATAACAAACTTTAAGAGGTCATCGATTGTAACTCGAATCCCCATTTCAGAGATATTAGAATGTGAAACAATTTTGCATCTTTCAGGGTTGACCTTACCATTCCCCTGGGTTTCTTCTGGGCTTAAGAAGCTCAGATCATCTCATGGCCTTTGAGATGGGGCATCTTATCTATGGCTTATGTGACTCAACGCTGGCCTTTACTGTGCAGCTTTGTCCTGGTTGGTCTTTGGTGATGGCCTCCTTCCTCAGTGGCCTAAGATGATAGGTGGTGAAATCCATGGTCTATCTCTTGGCCTGACCTGTACCTAGGGGTACCTGGGATTTGTGGCCCTCATCCCAGCTCTGGCAGATCCCTTGGGGGTCTGTCTATGACTTTGGCCCTGTAATGCAGGCCCCTGCATCCCTCACCTCCAGAACTGCCCAGGCGAGCCCTTTAGGGAGCCCTTTCAGCTGTCATCTGTAAATCCACCAGGGCCCTCTCTCTTCTAGACCTGCCCTGCCACCATTTCTCTCCCAGGTGGTGATTCCATGTTGACATGGAACGCTTGGAAATTTCCCTTCCTCTCAGAACTCCTGGTAAGAAGCAGGGCTTCCTTCAGACCCCAGAACCTGAGTCCCTCCTTCTTTTCAGGGTTTCAATATTGGTAGGGGACGGAGCCAGAACTGCCACGCAGAAACACTCACCTGCATTTAACTTTCTTACCCCCTCTCCAGCCTTTATCCTTTCGCATTTATTTCTTTGGGTATAAAAATCACTTTTACGTAATTTCTTCTGTCCTCTCAAGTCTATAGTTCATAGTATAAATCTCCATAGTTAATCCTCTGTGATCAATTCTTGATATTTAAACCCTACTTTCCGGAATTCTGAGCAAACTTTCTTTCTTCCTTCTTCTGTCTTCCTTCTCTCCCTCCCTCCCTTCCTTCAACTGCAATTAAAAAGCACTTTATGTCTGCTAAGTTAAAAATTTCATTCAGCAACTCAGTTGACTTGCTTGAACCAAGTTGTATCAAAATATTTTTCCAACCACAGATATATGTCACACTTTGTTCCCAGTAGAGAATATATCCTGTTCTAAGCCCGTGGAATGTTTACTAAGAGCAATCAGCTATTAGGCCACAGTTAACACCTTCCAAAGAGAAGAAATCATGCAGGCCACAATCTTGAACCCCAGTGCAGTAAAACCAAACATTAATGCCAAAACTTAAAACAAGACAAAACTCCCGCACCCTGTGTAATTTTTGGATAGAAGAGAAACCAACATTGCAATCATAGATTGTTTAGAAAATAATAAGAAAGACATTACAGAGGTGAGAAGGCCAAGGCTGTGCACACAGAACAAGTAGGAGATTAAAGCCTTTTGTAATTAAACAAGAAAAAAATGTAGATAAACTGTTTGACTAGAAGTTAAAAAGACAATCAAGAAAATAGGACAAAAACATAAGAAGAAGAAATAGGTACAGATTAAAACAGAGATTAGTGGTTAGAAAACAGAAAATGAGCAAACTTGATAAATAAACCAAAGAAATTGTTCTCTAAAACACCAGAGAGACAGACAGAGAGAGAGAAACTTTTGCAAAGTTAATCAAGAAAAAAGAGGATAAAACAGTGTGGAAAGAAGAAAGGAATATAACTGCAGATAAAGGAAAGATTTAAAAGTTTATTATGGACATTATTACATTGAACTCTGTGAAAAGTTTTGAAATCTGGATAGAATGAATGATTTTATAATAAAACATAGATCAAAATTTATTAAAGAAGAAGAAAACATAAATCTACCCATGACCACAGAAAAAAAATTAGGTTTGTCACATTCCAATTACATTAGAACTTCATGGAGCCCCTGATGGCCGTGTGATTTAGACTATTTCAGAGCATAGAAAAAGGTGCAGCCTGTTTCATTGAATTTTCCTAAATGAGCACATCCTGTAGCAGAAATCTACTACAATCTCAGACAGGAATCTAGTTCCAAGTAGTCTAAGTAAAGTATTCACAAGTCATATTGAATAGCACATCAGAAGAACAATATAGTAAGTAAAATATACTAAGAATAAGTAAATCGTTTACTAAGAATGTAGGCATAGATTGATAATAGGAAATCTCAGAATCTTTTGAGGGGTATGATTTCATTAAAATAACAAAAGAAAAACCACTATTTCCAAACACCAAACCGAATCACATTTACAGGTACAGGGGTTAGGATTTCAACACATATTTTGGGGGAACATGAAATTCAATCCATGATGCCTGTAAGTGTTGATAATTATATATTCTTTCTTAACAACATTGACATCTCTTTCCTCTGTTTAAAGCTAAGATGACTGGGTTCTTTTGATACAGCTTTTTTGAAAAGTAATTTGGCAGAATCTATTGATTTAGAAATGCATCTAATCTGTGATGTAGCAATTGTAGTTGTCTGTATCCTAAAGATGTCTGTATGAGAATATTTACTACAGCTTTCCCCTGCCCCTCCTCCCTTGTAATAGGAGGAAAAAGGGAAACAACCTGAATAGTTATTAGTAAGGGAAAGAGTAAATCACAGTGTTACCTCCATACTAAGAATGTGAGGCAGCTGCTAAAAGAGTTACTGCGTATCTACTGACACAGAAAAACCCCTGACAAGTAAGTAAAATAAATAAACTGTGTACTAGATCATATTCGAGGATGATCCTGTTAGTGTCAAAAAATAAAACTATGTATTTGTGTATCTCCACATGTACATTAAATGAAGCTAAAGAAGATCTGTCTCAGAAATTAACTCTAGGGATTAGAGTGGGGTCAATGAACATAGTTGTAAGGGCCAGAGGGGTGAACTTTTACTGTTGCTAGATGATTCTGTATTGCTTAATTTTTTTTTCAGTGAGGATATGCTCAAACTCTACTTGCGTAGTTAAGTAGTAGAAGAATCATATAAAAATATTTTAATAATTAAACTCATCAATAGTCAAAAGAGGAATGACTCTAGAAAAGTTTCCTAGTTCTACTTATTTCTCAAAAAAAAAAAATCTTAGTAAGTAAGGAGGAGAGGAAAAAAATTTTAACAAATAGAGTTAAGAATATCTTTCTTAAATGGCTGGTCATCATCATACCTTCATCAAGTTTGAAGCATTATCTAGTAAAGTCAGAAATAAGGCTTGGAAGGCCAGTAACACTATTATTTAATACTGTTCAGAATTTTGGCCAATTCAATTGAAAATAAAAAGAACTCAATAACCTTGGTTAAAAACAGAGACAAGATATGTCGATATTGTTAAGAAATAATATAAATATTGACAGGTATGATAAACTATATGACAAAACACAAGGCTATATTATAAAAAAATAACTCAAATATGCCAAGTACTTCCTGCTTGCCAGGCCATCTTCTCAGTACTTCTCATGTTATTATCTTATTTAATCCTCACAAGAACTCTTTTGTTGCTGTTGTTAGTTGCCGTTGAGTCAGTTCTGATTCACAGTGGCCCTGTGCACAACAGAACAAAAGACTGCCTGGCCCTGCGCCATCCTCACAATCGTTGCTATGCTTGAGCCCATTGTTGCAGGCACTGTGTCAATCCATCTCATTGAGGGTCTTCCTCTTTTTCACTGACCCTCTAGTTTACCAAGCATGATGTCCTTCTCCAGGGACTGATTCTGCCTGATAACCTGTTCAAAGCATGTGAGACCCTGTCTCGCCATTCTTGCTTCCAAGGACCATTCTGGTTGTACTTCTTCCAAGACAGATTTGTTTATTCTTTTGGCAGTCCATTGTACATTCGATATTCTTCACCAACACCACAATTCAACTGTGTTAATTCTTCTTCATCATCCAGATTTTGCATGCATATGAGGAGATTGAAAACACCATGGCTTGGGTCAGGCACACCTCAGTCCTCAAAGTGACATCTTGGCTTTTTTAACACTTTAAAAAGAGATCTCTTGCAACAGTTTTGGCCAATGCAATGCGTCTTTTGATTTCTTGACTGTTACTTCCATGGGTGTTGGTTGTGGATCCAAGTAAAATGAAATCCTTGACAACCTCAATCTTTGCACTATTTACAATGATGTTGCTTATTGGCCCAGTTGTGAGGATTTTTGTTTTCTTTATGTTGAGGTGTAATCAAATGAAAGTAGTGGTCTTTGATATTCTTCAGTAAGTGCTTCAAGTCCTCTTCACTTTCAGCAAGCAAGGTTCTGTTATCTGCATAACACAGGTTATTAATGAGTCTTCCTCCAATCCTGATGGCCTGTTCTTCATGTAGTCCAGCTTCTTCGATTATTTGCTCAGCATACAGATTAAATAGGTGTGGTGAAAGGATACAACCCTGATGCACACCTTTCTTGACTTTAAACCATGCAATATCCCCTCGTTCTGTTTGAATGATTGCCCCTTGATCCACGTACAGATTCTTCACAAGCACAATTAAGTGTTTTTGAATTCCCATTCTCCACAACGTTATCCATAATTTGTTACGATCCACACACTCGAATGCCTTAGCACAGTCAATAAAACACAGGTAAACATCCTTCTGGTATTTTCTGATTTCAGCAAGGATCCATCTGACATGAGCAATGATATCTCTGGTTCCATGTCCTCTCCTAAATCTGCCTTGAATTTCTGGCAGTTCCCTATCGATATACAGCTGCAGCCGCTTTTGCATTCAATATGATCTTCAGCAAAATTTTGCTTGCATGTGATATTAATGATATCGTTTGATAATTTCCACCTTTGGTTGGATCCCGTTTCCTGGGAATAGGTATAAATATGGATCTCTTCCAGTTGGTTGGCCAGGTAGCTGTCTCCCAAATTTCTTGGCATAGACAAGTGAACACTTACAGCACTACATCTGTTTGTTGAAACATCTCAACTGTTACTCTGTCAATTCCTGGGGCCTTGTTTTTTGCCAGTGCCTTCAGTGAGCTTGGACTTCTTCCTTCAGTACCATTGGTTCCTGATCATATGTTACCTCCTGAAATGGTTGAACATCGACCAGTTCTTTTTGGTATAGTGACTCTGTGTATTCCTTTCATCTTCTTTTGGTGCATCCTGAGTCATTTAATATTTTCCCTGTAGAATCCTTCAGTTTTGCAACTCGAGGCTTGAATTTTTTCATCAGCTCCTTCAGCTTGAGAAATGCTGAGCATGTTCTTTCCTTTTGGTTTTCTATCTCCAGGTCTTTGCACATGTTGTCATAATACTTTACTTTGTCTTCCTGAGCCGCCCTTTGAAATCTTCTGTTCAGCTCTTTTACTTCATCATTTTTCCTTTTGCTTTAGCTTCTTGCCATTCAAGAGCAAGTTTATTTTGGCTCTTGTGGGCTCGTTCTAATTTTCGTCAGTTTCAACTTGAACTTGCATGTGAGTAGCTCATGGTCTGATCTGCAGTTGGCCCCTGGCCTTTTTCTGACTGATGATACTGAGCTTTTCCATCATCTCTTTGCACAAATGTAGTCAATCTGATTCCTTTGTGTTCCATCTGGTGAGGTCCATGTGCATAGCCACCATTTATGTTGGTGAAAAAAGTATTTGCAATGAGGAAGTCATTGGTCTTGCAAAATTAAATCATGGGATCTCCAGCATCATTTCTGTCACCACGGCCATATGTTCCACCTACCAAATCCTTCTTCATTTCCAGCTTTTGCTTTCCAATCACCAGTAATTATCAGTGCATCCCGAATGCATGTTCCATCAATTTCAGACTGCAGAAGTTGGTGAAAATCTGCAATTTCTTCACCTTTGGCCTTAGTGGTTCATTTGGACATTTTAATAATAGTTGTATTAACTGGACTTTCATATAGGCTTATGGATATTATCCTATCACTGACAATGTGGTACTTCAGGATAGACCTTGAAATATTCTTTTTAAAAAATAATAATTTTTATTGTGCTCTAAGTGAAAGTTTACAAATCAAGTCAGTCTCTCACATATAAACTTACATACACCTTACTACATACTCCCATTTACTCTCCCCCTAATGAGTCAGCCCGCTCCTTCCTTCCAGTCTCTCCTTTTGTGACCATTTTGCCAGTTTCTAACCCTCTCTACCCTCCCATCTCCCCTCCAGGCAGGAGATGCCAACACAGTCTCAAATGTCCACCTGATACAAGTAGCTCACTCTTCATCAGCATCTCTCTCCAACCCATTGTCCAGTCCATTCCATGTCTGATGAGTTGTCTTCAGGAATGGTTCCTATCCTGGGCCAACAGAAGGTTTGGGGACCATGACCGCCGGGATTCTTCTAGTCTCAATCAGACCATTAAGTCTGGTGTTTTTATGAGAATTTGGGGTCTGCATCCCACTGTTCTCCTGCTCCCTCAGGGGTTCTCTGTTGTGCTCCCTGTCAGGGGAGTCATCGGTTGTGGCCGGGCACCATCTAGTTCTTCTGGTCTCAGGATGATGTAGGTCTCTAGTTCATGTGGCCCTTTCTGTCTCTTGGGCTCCTAATTATCTTGTGACCTTGGTGTTCTTCATTTTCCTTTGATCCAGGTGGGTTGAGACCAATTGATGCATCTTAGATGGTCGCTTGTTAGCATTTAAGACCCCAGACGCCACACTTCAAAGTGGAATGCAGAATGTTTTCATAATAGAATTTATTTTGCCAATTGACTTAGATGTCCCCTGAAGCCACAGTCCCCAAACCCTCGCCCTTGCTCCGCTGACCTTCGAAGCATTCATTTTATCCCGGAAACTTCTTTGCTTTTGGTCCGGTCCAGTTGAGCTGACCTTCCCTGTATTGAGTATTGTCTTTTCCTACACCTAAAGTAGTTCTTATCTACCATCTAATCAGTAAATAACCATCTCCCACCCTCCCTCCCTCCCTCCCCCCTCTCGTAACCACAAAAGAATGTCTTCTTCTCAGTTTAAACTATTTCTCAAGATCTTACAATAGTGGTCTTATACAATATTTGTCCTTTTGCATCTGACTAATTTCACTCAGCATAATGCCTTCCAGGTTCCTCCATGTTATGAAAAGTTTCACAGATTCATCACTGTTCTTTATTGATGTGTAGTATTCCATTCTGTGAATATACCATAATTTATTTATCCATTCATCCATTGATGGATACCTTGGTTGCTTCCAGCTTTTTGCTGTTGTAAACAGTGCTGCAATAAACATGAGTGTGTGTATATATCTGTTCGTGTAAAGGATCTTATTTCTCTAGTATATATTCCGAGGAGTGGGATTTCTGGGTCGTATGGTATTTCTATTTCCAACTTTTAAAGGAAACGCCAGATAGATTTCCAAAGTGGTTGTACCATTTGACATTCCCACCAGCAGTGTATAAGAGTTCCAATCTCTCCGCAGCCTCTCCAACATTTATTATTTTGTGTTTTTTGGATTAATGCCAGCCTTGTTGGAGTGAGATGGAATCCCATCGTAGTTTGAATTTGCATTTCTCTAATGGCTGATGATCGAGAGCATTTTCTCATGTATCTGTTAGCCAACAGAATATCTTGTTTAGTGAAGTGCATGTTCATATCCTTTGCCCAATTTTTAATCAGGTTGTTTGTCTTTTTGTGGTTGACTTTTAACAGAATCATATAGATTTTAGAGATCAGGCGCTGGTGGGAGATATCATAGCTGAAAAATTTTCCCAATCTGTAGGTGGTCTTTTTACTTTTTTGGTTAAGTCTTTAGATGAGCATAGGTGTTTGATTTTAGGAGCTCCTAGTCATCTGGTTTCTTTGTCATCTTTAGTAATGTTTTCTATTCCGTTTATGCCTTGTATTAGGGCTCCTAACGTTGTCCCTGTTTTTTCGTCCATGATATTTATCGTTTTAGTCTTTATATTTAGGTCTTTGATACACTTGGAGTTAGTTTTTATGCATGGTGTGAGGTATGGGTCCTGTTTCATTTTTTTGCAAATGGATATCCAGTTATGCCAGCACCATTTGTTAAAAAGACTATCTTTTCCCCAATTAACTGACACTGGGCCTTTGGCAAATATCAGCTGCTCATATGTGAATGGATTTATATCTGGGTTCTCAATTCTGTTCCATTGGTCTATGTGCCTGTTGTACCAGTACCAGGCTGTTTTGACTACTGTGGCTGTATAGTATGTTCTAAAATGAGGTAGAGTGAGGCCTCCCACTTTCTTCTTCTTTTTCAGTAATGCTTTACTTATCCGGGGCTCCTTTTCCTTCCATATGAAGTTGGTGATTTGTTTCTCCATCACATTAAAAAATGTCATTGGAATTTGGATCGGAAGTGCATTGTATGTATAGATGGCTTTTGGTAGAATAGACATTTTTACTATGTTAAGTCTTCCTATCCACGAGCAAGGAATGTTTTTCCACTTACGTAGGTCCCTTTTTAGTTTCTTGGACTAGTACTTTGTAGTTTTCTTTGTATAGGTCTTTTACCGCTTTGGTAAGATTTATTCCTAAGTATTTTATCTTCTTGGGGGCTACTGTGAATGGTATTGATTTGGTGATTTCCTCTTCGATGTTCTTTTTGTTGATGTGGAGGAATCCAAGTGATTTTTGTATGTTTATCTTGTAACCTGAAACTCTGCCAAACTCTTCTATTAGTTTCAGTAGTTTTCTGGAGGATTCCTTAGGGTTTTCTGTGTATAAGATCATGTCATCTGCAAATAGAGATACTTTGACTTCTTCCTTGCCATTCTGGATGCCCTTTATTTCTTTATCTAGACTAATTGCTCTGGCTAGGACCTCCAGCACAATGTTGAATAAGAGCGGTGATAAAGGGCATCCTTGTCTGGTTCCCTTTTCTCAAGGGAAATGCTATCAGGCTCTCTCCATTTAGAATTTTGTTGGCTGTTGGCTTTGTATAGATGCCCTTTATTATGCTGAGGAATTTTCCTTCTATTCCTATTTTGCTGAGAGTTTTTATCATGAATGGGTGTTGGAATTTGTCAAATGCCTTCTCTGCATCAATTGATAAGATCATGTGGTTTTTGTCCTTTGTTTTATTTATATGGTGGATCACATTAAAGGTTTTTCTAATAGTGAACTAACCTTGCATACCTGGTATAAATCCTACTTGGTCATGGTGGATTATTTTTTTGATATGTTGTTGAATTCTATTGGCTAGAATTTTGTTGAGGATTTTTGCATCTATGTTCATGAGGGATATAGGTCGGTAATTTTCTTTTTTTGTGGTTTCTTTACCTGGTTTTGGTATCAGGGATATGCTGGCTTCATAGAATGAGTATGGGAGTATTCCATCCTTCTCTATGCTTTGAAATACCTTTAGTAGTAGTGGTGTTAACTCTTCTCTGAAAGTTTGGTAGCACTCTGCCGTGAATCCGTCCGGGCCAGGGCTTTTTTTTGTTGGGAGTTTTTTGATTGCTTTTTCAATCTCTTTTTTTTGTTATGGGTCTATTTAGTTGTTCTACTTCTGATTGTGTTAGTTTAGGTAGGTAGTGTGTTTCTAGGAATTCATCTATTTCTTCTAGGTTTGGAAATTTGTTAGAGTACAATTTTTCATAATAATCTGATATGATTCTTTTAATTTCAGTTGGGTCTGTTGTGATATGGCCCATCTCATTTCTTATTTGGGTGATTTGTTTCCTTTCCTGTATTTTTTTAGTCAGTCTGGCCAAGGTTTTTCAATTTCGTTAATTTTTTTCAAAGAACCAGCTCTTGACTTTGTTGATTCTTTCAATTGTTTTTCTGTTCTCTAATTCATTTAGTTCAGCTTTAATTTTTATTCTTTGTTTTCTTCTGGTGCCTGATGGATTCTTTTGTTGCTCGCTTTCTATTTGTTCAAGTTGTAGGGACAGTTCTCTGATTTTGGCTCTTTCTTCTTTATGTATTTATGCATTTATTGATATAAATTGACCTCTGAGCACTGCTTTTGCTGTGTCCCAGAGGTTTTGATAGGAAGTGTTTTCATTCTTGTTGCGTTCTATTAATTTCTTTATTTCCTCTTTAACGTCTTCTATAACCCGGTCTTTTTTGAGCAAGGTATTGTTCAGTTTCCAAGTATTTGATTTCTTTTCCCTGATTTTTCTGTTATTGATTTCCACTTTTATGGCCTTGTGGTCTGAGAAGATGCTTTGTAATCTTTTAATGTTTTGGATTCTGCAAAGGTTTGTTTTATGACCCAATATGTGATCTATTTTAGAGAATGTTCCATGCGCACTAGAAAAAAAAGTATACTTTGCAGCAGTTGGGTGGAGTGTTTTGTATAAGTCTATGAGGTCAAGTTGGTTGATTGTAGCAATTAGGTCTTCCGTGTCTCCTTTGAGCTTCTTACTGGAAGTTCTATCCTTCTCTGAAAGTGGTGTGTTGAAGTCTCCTACTATAATTGTGGAGCTGTCTACCTCACTTTTCAGTTCTGTTAAAGTTTGTTTTATGTATCTTGCAGCCCTGTCATTGGGTGCATAAATATTTAATATGGTTATATCTTCCTGGTCAATTGTCCCTTTAATCATTTTGTAGTGTCCTTCTTTATCCTTTGTTGTGGATTTAACTTAAAAGTCTATTTTGTCAGAAATTAATATTGCCACTCCTGCTCTTTTTTGATTGTTGTTTGCTTGATATATTTTTTTCCATCCTTTGAGTTTTAGCTTGTTTGTGTCTCTAAGTCTAAGGTGTGTCTCTTGTAGGCAGCATAGAGACGGATCGTGTTTTTTTATCCAGTGTGAGACTCTCTGTCTTTTTATTGGTGTATTTAGTCCATTTACATTCAGTGTAATTATAGATAAGTATGAGCTTTTTTTTTATGAGCTTAGTGCTGTCATTTTGATGCCTTTTTGTGTATGTTGTTGACAATTTCATTTTCTACTTACTTTTTTGTGCTGAGACATTTTTCTTTGTAAATTGTGTGTTCCTCATTTTCATAGTAGTTGCATTTATGTTTGCTGTGTTGTTATGTTTTTCTTGGTTTTTATTTGTTTATTTTTATTAACTTTTATTGAGCTTCAAGTGAACGTTTACAAATCAAGTCAGTCTGTCACATATAAGTTTAAATACATCATAATCCGTACTCCCACTTGCTCTCCCCCTAATGAGTCAGCCCTTCCAGTCTCTCCTTTCGTGACAATTTTGCCAGCTTCCAACTCTCTCTATCCTCCGATCCCCCCTCCAGACATGAGATGCCAACACAATCTCAAGTGTCCACCTGATATAATTAGCTCACTCTTCATCAGCGTCTCTCTCCCCCCCACTGTCCAGTTCCTTTCATGTCTGATGAGTTGTCTTCGGGGATGGTTCCTGTCCTGTGCCAACAGAAGGTCTGGGGACCATGGCCGCCAGGATTCCTCTAGTCTCAGTCAGACCATTAAGTATGGTCTTTTTATGAGAATTTGGGGTCTGCATCCCACTGATCTCCTTCTCCCTCAGGGGTTCTCTGTTGTGCTCCCTGTCAGGGCAGTGGTCGATTGTGGCCGGGCACCAACTACTTCTTCTGGTCTCGGGATGATGTACGCCTCTAGTTCATGTGGCCCTTTCTATCTGTTGGGCTCTTAGTTGTCGTGTGACCTTGGTGTTCTTCATTCTCCTTTGCTCCAGGTGGGTTGACACCAATTGATGCATCTTAGATGGCCACCTATTAGCATTTAAGACCCCAGACGCCACATTTCAAAGTGGGATGCAGAATGTTTTCATAATAGAATTATTTTGCCAATTGACTTAGAAGTCCCCTTAAACCATGGTCCCCAAACCCCCGCCCTTGCTCCGCTGACCTTTGAAGCATTCATTTTATCCCAGAAACTTCTTTGCTTTTGGTCCAGTCCAATTGAGCTGACCTTCCATGTATTGAGTGTTGTCTTTCCCTTCACCTAAAGCAGTTCTTATCTAATAATTACTCAGTAAAAAACCCTCTCCCTCCCTCCCTCCCCACCTCGTAACCACAAAAGTATGTGTTCTTCTCAGTTTATACTATTTCTCAAGATCTTATAATAGTGGTCTTATACAATATTTGTCCTTTTGCCTCTGACTAATTTTGCTCAGCATAATGCCTTCCAGGTTCCTCCATGTTATGAAATGTTTCACAGATTCGTCACTGTTCTTTATCGATGCGTAGGATTCCATTCTGTGAATATATTGGTTTTTATTTTGAATTATGGAATTGTTAGACCTCTTTGTGGTTACCTTAATATTTACCACTATTTTTCTAAGTAAAAACCTAACTTGTGTCGTCATATATCGCCTTGCTTTCCTCTCCGTATGGAAGATCTATGCCTCCTGTATTTAGTCCCTCTTTTTGATTATTGTGATCTTTTACATAATGACTTCAATGATTCCCTGTTTTGAGCATTTTCTTCTTTTTAAAATTAATCTTAATTTGTTTTTGTGATTTCCCTATTTGAGTTGATATCAGGATGTTCTGTTCTGTGAGCTTGTGTTGAGTTGGTATCTGATATTATTGATTTTCTGATCAAACAATTTCCTTTAGTAATTCTTGTAGCTTTGGTTTGGTTTTTGCAAAATTCTCTAAGCTTGTTTTAATCTGTAAATGTTTTAATTTCACCTTCATATTTGAGAGAGAGTTTTGCTGGATATATGATCCTTGGCTGGCAGTTTTTCTCCTTCAGTGCTCTATATATGTCATCCCATTGCCTTCTTCACTGCATGGTTTCTGCTGAGTAGTCTGAACTTATTCTTATTGATTCTCCTTTGTAGGAGACTTTTCTTTTATCCCTGGCTGCTTTTACAATTTTCTCTTTACATTTGGTTTTGGTAAGTTTGATGCCTTGGTGATTTTCTTTTTGGATCGATCTTATATGGGGTTCAATTAGCATCTTGGACAGATATCGTTTCGTCTTTCATGATGCCAGGGAAGTTTTCTGCCAACAGATCTTCAGCTATTCTTTCTGTATTTTCTGTTAGCCCTCCCTGTTCTGGAACTCCAATCACACATAAGTTATTCTTCTTGATAGCGTCCCACATGATTCTTAGGGTTTTTTCATTTTTTTAAATTCTTTTATCAGATTTTTCTTCAACTATATTGGTGTCAATTGCCTTATTCTCCAACTCCCCCACTCTGCATCCCAATTCCTCGATTCTGCTCCTCTGTCTTCCTATTGAGTTGTCTAATTCTGTAATTTTACTCTTAATCTTTTGTATTTCTGAATGCTATCTCTCTATGGATTCTTGTAGCTTATTAATTTTTCCACTATGTTCTTGAATAATCTTTTTGAGTTCTTCAACTGCTTTATCAGTGTGTTCCTTGGCTTTTTCTGTAGATTGCCTTATTTCATTTCTGAGGTCATCCCTGATATCTTGAAGCATTCTGTAAATTAGTTTTTTATATTCTGCATTTGGCAATTTCAGGATTGTATCTTCATTTGGGAAAGATTTTGATTCTTTAGTTTGGGGGTTTGTAGAAGCAATCATGGTCTGCTTCTTTCTGTGGTTTGATATCAACTGCTGTCTCCGAGCCATCTGTAAGATATTGTAATGATTTATCTTATATTTGCTCACTGAGTCTTATCTTGTTTTTTTTCTTTCAATATACGCAGATGGGCTACTAGATTGTGCTGTCTTGATTGTTGTAGCCTTTGAATCACTTACGTCGTATTACCAGCTGGTTTGGGCTGTTACCAGATATATAAGCCTAAGAGTCCATTCACTATTCTTGAATAGAATCAGCTTAGGTGTTCTGATTTTGGGTCACCAAGTGTGTGGTGTAGACTGTCACCTATTAACTTAGAGGAGTAGTGGTGATAGTTGTGTGCACCAGATTCTAGCAGCGGCAGGGGGTCACACTCTGGGGGGGGGCAGGATGCTGATAGCCTTTCCCCACCCCACCCCCCCATGCCAGTGAGGTAGGTGTGTCTATTCCTAAAGCACTTTGGTGGGTGGGCTCTGCAGCTGTACCTTAGGTACCCAATGCATGTACCTCTAAAGATTGGTAGGTGTCAGTATCCTCAGACCCCTTTGGCAGGTGGCTAGGTGGTTTGGGTGGATCTTCAGCCCTCAGTTCCCCCTTTGTGGATCAGTGAGGGCTCTGTTTAATAGGTAGAGATATCAGACCTGGAAAACTTGTCTTTTCAGTGATCCTCTAAAACAATTACAGTCAGATCTCTAACAGAATTGCCTTTGCATTATAATAGCCACCTTGTTCCCTGTAGGGATGAAAGCCCAAGACTGTGAATGTCATATGCTTGGCTGGAGCTGGTTCTGTATTGTTATTCCAGTTTAGAAGTCAGGGAAGGATTTTTCATCCCTGGGTTTTTAGTAGCTTCTTCTCTCAGGCCAGGAGAATGGGTTATGAACAGAAAAAAACAAAAAAACCCACAAAGCACTTCCCTCCCTGGCCCAGAAAATTCCAATGTTAAGGAAGCTGCCTGGGGCAGGGAGGGGAGGGATCAGATAGATAGGAGAGAGTAGCAAGCAGCAATATAGACAAAGTTACTTATCTTGCTTGGTGATGACTGTTTTTTCTGAGATTCCCAAGGGGCGTGTAGCTTGAGTGCGCTGGCTGGGTCGAGATTGCCCCCAAGGGTCAGGTCCTTGTCCTGTGCTTGTGCTGTCTCAGAAGCCATGGTCAGCTCCTCTGCTCCCAGTCCAAAGCCCAGCGCCGAGGTTCCCTGGCTGGGACGCTGCACTCCAGGCTCCAAAACCAGTCACTGCCTCCTGGTGACTTCTTCTCCTGTCAGCCGTGTCGTTGCCCTGCCTGCATGACCTGACTGGGCTTCCCCCAAGGTCACTTCAGGAGGAAGTCCTTGCACTGTCTCAGGAAGCCATGCTCAGCTCCCGTGGGCCCAGTCCACAGCCTGGCACCAAGGTTTTCTGGCTGGGGCACTGGCTCCAGGCTCCGAAAACAGTCACTCCTTCCCCGTGGTTGCTCGTTCTCTTGTTAGCCGCATCAGTGTGCAGCCTGCTTGTGCTGACTGAATCTCTACTGAGGTTACCCCAGGGGGCTAGGGGTTAGGGCTGTGTCCCGTGCCTGTCCCACTTCAGCAAGCCGCAGTCAGCCCTGCCACTCTGCACGAGGGAACCACAAGGGCTCAAGACTGTTCCAGAAGTGGTCACTTCTTCAGGGCACAGCTTTTCACTCCCCTGTCACTCAGGTCAACTCTTTAGATCTGTGTTTGATGGTCAGGGTTCGTATATTGTCATGTATGTGATCGATTCACTTGTTTTTCTAAGTCTTTGTTGCAAGGGGGATCAGAGGTAGCTTCTACCTAGTCAGCCATCTTGGCCCCACCTTCTTGAAATGTTCTTTTTGATGATGAATGCAATGCCATTCCTCTTCCAGTTGTCATTCCTGGGGTAGTAGACCATATGACTGTCTGATTCAAAATGACCGATGCCACTTCACTTAACCTCATCAATGCCTAGGATATTGATCTTTATGCATTCCATTTCATTTTTGACTATTTTCAGTTTTCCTAGATTCATGCTTTGTACATTCCATGTTCCAATTATTAATGGACGTTTGCAGCTGTTTCTTCTCACTTTGAGCTGTGCCACATCAGCAAATGAAGGTCCTGAAAATTTGACTGCATTCAGGTTGACTCTACTTTGAGAAGGCAGCTCTTCCCCAGTTGTATTTTGAGTGCCTTCTAACATGAAGGGCTCATCTTCTGACACTATAGCAAACAATGTTCCTCTGTTATTCATAAGGTTTTCCCTGGCTAATTCTTTTCAGAAGTAGACTGAGAGGTCCTTCTTCCTAGTCTGTCTTAATCTGGAAGCTCTGTTGAACCCTGTCAACCATGGGTGGCCCTGCTGGTATTTGAATACCAGTGGCATAGCTTCCAGCATCACAGCAACACACAAGCCCCCACAGTATGACAAACTGACAGACACATGGGGGCACAAGAACCCTATGGGTACATTTATCATTTCTTCTACCTTACAGATATGGAAACTAAGTTCCAGAAAGGTTAAGTAGGAGGTGAGTGGTGAGTGTTAGAGCCAAGATTCCAATCTGAGTGACCTGATTCTGGAGTCTACTCAACGTAATTTCCCTGCTACCCACTGTTTAAAAGCCAAAGGATATCTTTCAATAAGCAGTCCCTTTATGTAATATATAAAAAGCAACAGCTTTTATTTATCATATCAATAAACCCAAAACCAACCAAACCCAGTGCCGTCGAGTCGATTCCAACTCAAGGTGACCTTATAGGACAGAGTAGAACTGCCCCATAGAGTTTCCAAGGAGCACCTGGTGGATTCGAACTGCCGACCCTTTGGTTAGCAGCCGTAGCATGTAACCAATATGCCACCAGGGTTTCCATCATATCAATAGACAATTTGAAAATATAACGGGAAAAAAAAATTCTACTTACCATAAAAAAAAAAAAAAATTCGTTGTCGAGTTGATTCTGACTTGTAGCGACCCTATTGAACAGAGTACAACTGCCCCATAGAGTTTCAATGGAGAGCCTGGTGGATTTGAACAGCCAACCCTTTGGTTAGCAGCCATAGCACTTAGCTACTATGCCTCCAGGGTTTCCCTACTTACCATGGCAACTAGAACTATGTATTACCAAGTAGCCAATTTAAAAAGGACCAGCATAAGGAAAACTCAAACTTTATTGAGAGACAGAGAAGGCTTGAATAAGTGGAGAGACACTCTATATTTGTGGTTTAAAAGTCACTATTGAAAAGATGTCAATTATTCTCAAACCAGTCTAGAAATGTAGTGTAAATTCCAAACAAATTATTAACATTTTTTCAGAACTTGCCAAATTGTTGTTTTAAGAAAAACATTTAATTTCAAAAGCTCATTATGTAAAAAAAATCAGAAATATGTCATAAATTATTTCCTTCAGAAGTAATCCCTATTTATAATTTGGATTACACTCACACACATGCACAGACACACATTTGTTTTGTTTTATATAAATGGATCATTTTTTTCATACCGTGCTGCAATTTTTTTTCACTTATCAATACATCTTGGACATCTTTCCAAGCTATTAATACACAACTACCCAGTTCCTTTTAACCAGGGCAGATATTTGAAGGAGGGTTGCCCCATAATCCATTTATCCATCTCCCTATTAATGGATATTTGGGTTGTTTCCCGTGCCTTTGCTAAAATAAACATTGTTATACATATATCTTTACACATTTACACTAGCATTTCTAGAGGATCAATTCCTAAGAGTATTCTTCCTGGGTCATAGGGTGTAGACAGTTAACATTTTGTAGATGCCATCAAGTAAGTCTCCAAAAATCTTGCACCTATTTACATTTCCTCAAGAAAGACCATTTTCTCATAGTCTTTTCAACACTGGGTACTATCAATCTTTTTAAAATTTTGCAAATACTGCTTCCTGTTGGTGTTTAGTTGCCCATTTTCTTGATCACTAGCAGAATGGAGCTTCTTTTCACAGTTTTTGTGGCCATTTTGTGTTTCTTCTTTCATGATTCGACTATCTATAGCCATTGATCATTTTAAAAGTTTTTTTTTTTTTTAATTAATTTGTAGGAACTCCATAATATATCTTACCCTTGGCCTATTAAGTATATTGCGGCTATTTTCACCTCATCTGTTTTTTTCTCTCTCTTTTTTTCGTTGCTGTTGATATGACAAAGCTTTTAACTTTATGTAAGAGAATCTGTCAAATTTTCCTCTTATGGCCTCTGATTTGCATAATACTGAGAAATTCCTCCTCAACCCACAACCTTAAATGCATCATTCTATATTTTCTTCTCTTGCATTTAATTCACTTGTGCAAGGTTATTATGGTGTGAGGTTGAGAGCTTACATTTTCTTCCAAATCTATAACTGACTGTTTTAAGATTGCTTATTGAATAACCCGTCCTTTTCCCACTAATTTGAAATGTTCCCCTCCCCACATACCAAGTTCCCATATATAACTTGGATCTAGCTCTAGACTTCCTATTCTATTCGATTAGTCTGTTTGTATATTCCTATACCAGTCCCATATTGCAATGTCTGAATACCTTTACATATTTTCAAAGGCAGTTGACTAAGTGATTCTAAAGCTATTTGGGTGAGTAAACAAATGAGAATAGCAAAAAGAAATATGACAAACAAAGGTAGTGAGTAATGAATTGTGCTATAAAATGTCTCTAGGAGGTTGTGATACTAGCAAAGGGATAAAAAGACAGGTCAATAGAACAGAATAACAAGTCTATGTCTTTACCTATTTATATAAACTTATCTATCATATTATAGGAAACCCTGGTGGCATAGTGGTTAGGAACTATAGCTGTTAACCAAAAGGTTGGTGGTTCGAATCTACCAGGTGCTCCTTAGAAACTCTATGGGGCGGCTCTACCCTGTCTTATAGAGTTGCTATGTGTCGGAATTGACTCAGCGGCAACAGGTTTGGGTTTTTTTTGGGGGGGGGGTTTTACCATATTATAAAAGTAAGTCTCAGAGAAATAGGGACAGTATGAATTAATAAAATAAAAGAATAGTCTTAGGATAATTAGTTGATATTTTAGGAAAAATAAAATTAAATCTCTACTTCACACTTTTTCACACTTATTAAAAATAAATAGGTGGATTAAAGACAAATTAAAAAGTTAAACAATGAGAATAATAGAATAAAACATAGGTGAATATTTTTACAATTTGAGACAAAAGCAGAAAAACTGTATTAGAAAATATTCACATATTTAACTCCATAAATGTAAATTCTTGTATGGCAAATGATTAACAACAACAACAAAACAAAATTAAAATACAAATACCAAACTGGAGGAGGAAGGGTTGCTATATATAATAGACAAAGGATTAACATTCTAGAAATGTAAAGAGCTCTTTCAAATCAATAAAAAGGTAAACAAGCCAATACAAAAGAGTATGAACAAGCCCTTTTCAAAAAAAGAAATACAAGTCACCAACAAAGATATGAAATGATTTTCAACCTCCCTCATAATTAAAGAATGCATATATCACAATATTTTTCACTTGCCAAGTTTGGCAAAGGTTTTAAAAACAATGTTTAGAATATTACCGAGTGTTGTTGTAGATGTGAAAAAATAGGGACTTTCGTGTACTGTTGACAAGAACATAAACAGTGAACCATTTTTGGAGGGCAAGTTGCCAACCGATTAACTGAATAAATGAATAAACCTAGAAGTTGGATCCAGTAATTTTGCATGCAGAAACTGAAACTCTACTGTAATGCTAGGTCAGCACACAAGGATGTAAGTCCCAGCTCTTTAATTGCAGGCTCACCTATTATCTATAGAGATAATCACACAATAGGCTGACTCCAGGGCATTTAAATCATCCAGCCCTAAAAACCACAAAGTGTGCAACACCAATACAGTCCATTTAGATTAGCTTGGTCCAAGCTCAGTCGGGTCCTTTCCCAATATCTTCAATTTTTCAAAAATTCTTGATGTCTCATATCATTTATTACACAGTCATATATATACTTACACTTAGACACATATGGAAACCCTGGTGGCCTAGTGGTTAAGTGCTACAGCTGCTAACCAAAAGGCTGGCAGTTCAAGTCCACCAGGCACTCCTTGGAAACCCTATGAGGCAGTTCTACTCTGTCCTGTAGGATTGCTATGAGTCGGATTGTCTTGACGGCAACGGGTTTGGGTTGGTTTTTGTTTAGACACATACACACACTCATGCCTACAAATACATGAACAAAATCCAAAAGGATATATATCAATAAAATTTGTGACGGGACTACTCTCTTCCATCATCGCTGCCCTGGCTCAGCCCAGTAAGAGGAAAAACCAAGAATCAAGAAGAAGCTATTGTGTATGGTGCTCATCAGTGTTAAGTGAATGGAAAAGAGCTTTAACTCAAGGTCCTCCCCAAGGCCTTGTTCCTTTAGCATGGTAAGATCAAAGTGCTGCTGGAGTTGGCTTATACTGGCTCTCAAGAGCATATTATTAACTTTTCAGGAATTTTATGAGTCTGTTGATAAACACCAGTAACCAGTTGCCAGCCAAGTTGACTCCAACTCATGGTGACCCCATGTGTGTCAGAGTAGAACTGTGCTCTGTAGGGTTTTTACTGGCTCACATTTTGGAAGTAGATTGCCAGGGCTTTCTTGAGAGGCACCTCTGGGTAGACTGGAATCTCCAATCTTTTGGTTAGGAGTTGAGTGTGTTAACAATTTGCACTACCTAGGGACTCCTTGATAAACAGACATTATTAAAAAATCACATACGTAAACTTATAATTTAATAAATTATATTAAAAGCAAAGGTTAATCAGCCCTCAAAATGCATCACTTCCAGTTATGATTTACTGCATTTTACTAGTATGTCTGCTCTTGAGATTACTTCCATCTATTGTATCTTGGTGATGGATATGGGCTGTATTGCTGTGCTGCTGTGCATCTCTTCCCAACTCTGTGATCATGACATCATGTTGGTAGCTTGAAATTCGCCATGGTGGGAGTATTTGCACCACGAGAATTAGCAGGCACTGCAAATCAATACCTCTTTTTCTTTTCAAACAGCTCGTTGTTAAATATTTAGCAGCACACAGCTGGGTCAAAGTCACTCTAATCGGAACGATGTGTATATTTTCTATTATCTGTAATGAACTGTGTATCATCAATGGGGCTTTTTGTTTTATATGTATTTTAACAAAAGGGGAGAAATGCCAGTTAGACCTCCCTACCTAGAAGTAGAATAAATAGGTGAGAAAGGAAATGTGTTCCACAAAACATGAGGTTAAAAGGGTTTCTCTGGGGCCGAGGGTGGCTGCATATGTTGAAGGACGCAGGCTGTGGAATTCGCGGCTTTGACAAGATTGCAAATCATGGCGGCTCCAGAAACTGATGCACAGTTTCAGTTCACTGGCACTAAAAAAATATTTCAAGTCTTATACTCTCACCAGTAAAATGAATTGTGTACTGGCCATATGCTGGGCATTGCTTTGCTTGTCCTATTCTTAAACTTCAGGTCTGAAAAAACTTCAACTGTGAAAGCAACATATTCTAAGCTGTCTGAACCTCAACTACTACGTTCTCATGCCTGGAGAAGCTAATGTCAACTCATCATGTGTCACTCAATTTTAAAATAAATTACGAACCTGGGGGAAAAAAGCAGTTTTCCTGTGGCAATGTACTTAAAAGAGTAATCAGATTTAAAGAGGTTATTTTATTTTTTTTAAATAAATAATGTTCCAAACTTGTTAACCTTTTGCGTGATGAAAATGATGTCAGTAACGCACCTAAGGCAAAGGTTATGTTCTAACAAAATGAGGAAGACAGAGAGAGAAATTGTAACAGCTTTTCAAAATAAACTCATGCTGTCCGGAGGTAGAAAGGGACAGGAGCTGGCTGAATGGACACAGGAAATCTGGAGTGGAAAGGAAGAGTGTGCTGTCACTATAGAGAGAGCAACTAGGGTCACATAACAATGTGTTTATAAATTTTTGTATAAGAAACTAACTTGAGCTGTAAACTTTCACCTAAAGCCCAATAAAAAAAAATTAAACTAATACTTTGGAGAGATCACACTGACAACGGATAGTGAAAATGTCTCTAGTGTTAGGTGATTTCAGGCAGAATGTTCTGTAGGTGCACCACCTATGGAAATCTTTTATAGGCTTTGAACACTTAGAAACAGGGTATTCCAACCTCATAAAAAGTTAAAATAAGCTAATTTGTTAGCAATATGAAAATGTAGAACCTTCCAATTATTTTGCAAGAATAACTGATTGACATCAGGAAAAAAGGAAATCGTTAGCTGAATTTCAACTAAGAGCTTCCCATAACTGACAGATAAGGCTGAAAAATGAGTATCACAAATTGTTAAGCAAAGTCCATAAAGCACTTTTTCCATGTGATATCTGTGTATGTTGCTGAAGTTCTTTTTCAATTATTTCAAAACCAAGCACTGGGATAATCTGAATTTAGAACTAAACCAATGTTGTCAAAAAATTGAGCATATTGGGAGTGGCAATATTAATTTCTGATAAGATAGACTTTAAAGAGCAGTCCATCATAAAGGATAAGGAAGGACACTATATAATGATTAAAGGGACAATACACCAAGAAGATATAGCCATATTAAATATTTATGCACCCAATGACAGGGCTGCAAGATGCATAAAACAAACTCTATCAGCATTGAAAAGTGAGATAGACAGCTCCACAATAATAGCAGGAGACTTCAACACACCACTTTCAGTAAAGGACACGACATCCAGAAAGAAGCTCAATAAAGACATGGAAGATCTAAATGCCACAATCAACCACCTTGACCTCATAGACATATACAGAACATTCCACCCAACAGCAATCAACTATACTTTCTTTTCTAGTGCACAGGGAACGTTCTCTAGAATAGACCACATATTAGGTCATAAAGGAAGCCTTAGCAGAATCCAAAACATTGAAATATTACAAAGCATCTTCTCTGACCATAAGCCATAAAAGTGGAAATCAATAAAAGACAAAGCAGGGAAAAGAAATCAAACACTTGGAAACTGAACAATACCCTGCTCAAAAAAGACTAGATTATAGATACATTAAGAATGGAATAAAGAAATTCAAAGAATCCAATGAGAATGAAAACACCTCCTATCAGAGCCTTTGGGACACAGCAAAAGCAGTGCTCAGAGATCAATTAATACCAATAAATGCACAGATACAAAAAGAAGAAAAGGCCAAAATGAAAGAATTATCCCTACAATTTGAACAAACAGAAAGAGAGGAACAAAGGAAACCCTCAGGCACCAGAAGAAAACAAATAATAAAAATTAGAGCAGAACTAAATGAACTAGAAAACAGAAGGCAATTGAAAGAATTAACAAGACCAAAAACTGGTTCTTTGAAAAAATCAACAACATTGATAAATCGTTGGCCAAAGTGACAAAAGAAAAACAGAAGAGGAAGCAAATAACCCGAATAAGAAATGAAGTGGGTGATATTACAACAGACCCAACTGAAATTAAAGGAATCATATCAGATTACTATGAAAAATTGTACTCTAACAAATTGGAAAACTCAGAAGAAATGTATGAATTCCTAGAAACACACTACCTACCTAAACTAACACAAACAGAGGTAGAACAACTAAATAGGCCCATAAAAAAGGAAGAGATTGAAAAGGCAATCAAAAAACTCCCAGCAAAAAAAAGCCCTTGGACGGCTTCGCTGCAGTGTTCTACCAAACTTTCAGAGAAGAGTTAACACTACTACTACTAAAGGTATTTCAGAGCATAGAAAAGGATGGGATGCTCCCAAACTCATTCTATGAAGCCAGCATAACTCTGACGCCAAAACCAGGTAAAGACACCACAAAGAAAATTATAGACCTATATCCCTCATGAACTGAGATGCAAAAATCCTCAACAAAATTCTAGCCAATAGAATTCAACAACATATCAAAAAAATAATTCACCATGACCAAGTGGGATTCATACCAGGTATGCAGGGATGGTTCAACATTAGAAAAACAATTAATGTATTCCATCATATAAATAAAACAAAAGACAAGAACCACATGATTTTATCAATTGATGCAGAAAACGCATTTGACAAATTCCAACACCCATTCATGATAAAAACTCTCAGCAAAATAGGAATAGAAGGAAAATTCCTCAACATAATAAAGGGCATTTATACAAAGCAAGAGCCAACATCATCTTAAATAGAGATTGCTGGAAAGCATTCCCCTTGAGATCGGGAACAAGACAAGGATGCACTTTATTACCACTCTTATCCAACATTCAGCTGGAGGTCCTAGCCAGAGCAATTAGGCTAGATAAAGAAATAAAGGGCACCCAGAATGTCAAGGAAGAAGTCAAAGTATCTCTATTTGCAGATGACACGATCTTATACACAGAAAACTCTAAGGAATCCTCAAGAAAACTGCAGAAACTAATAGAAGAGTTCTGCAGAGTATTAGGATACAAGAGAAACATACAAAAATCAGTTGGATTCCTCTACACCAACAAAAAGACCATTGAAGAGGAAATCACCAAATCAATATCATTTACATTAGCCCTCAAGAAGATAAAATACTTAGGAATAAATCTTATCAGAGATGTAAAAGTCTTATACAAAGAAAACTACAATACACTTCTGCAAGAAACCAAGAGACCTATATAAGTGGAAAAACATACCTTGCTCATGGATAGGAAGACTTAACATTATAAAAATGTCTATTCTACCAAAAGTGATCTATAGATTTAATGCAATTCTGATCCAAATTCCAATGACAGTTTTTAATGAGATGGAGAAACAAATCACCAACTTCATATAGAAGCGAAAGAGGCGCCAGATAAGTAAAGCATTACCGAAAAAGAAGAAGAAAGTGGGAGGCCTCACTCTACCTGATTTTTTAATCTATTATGCTGCCACAGTAGTCAAAACAGCCAGGTACTGGTACAATAACAGGTACATAGGCCAATGTAACAGAATTGAGAATCCAGACATAAATCCATCCACATATGAGCAGTTGATATTTGCAAAGGCCCCAAATTAGTTAAATGGGGAAAAGACAGTCTTTTTAACAAATGGTGTTGGCATAACTGAATATCCATCTGCAAAAAAATAACGACAAGGCCCATACCTCACACCATGCACAAAAATGAACTCAAAATGGATCAAAGACCTAAATATAAAACGGTGAAGATCATGGAAGAAAATAATAGGGACAATGTTAGGAGCCCTAATACATGGCATAAACAGTATACAAAACATTACTAACAACACAGAACAAAAACTAGATAACTGGGAGCTCCTAAAAATCAAACACCTTCATGCTTATTCAAAAGAGTAAAAAGATTACCTATGGACTGGGGAAAAGTTTTTAGCTATGACATTTTCCATCAGCACCTGATCTCTAAAATTTACATGTTACTGCAAAAACTCAACTACGAAAAGACAAATAACCCAATTAAGAAACGGGCAAAAGATATGAATAGGCACTTCACTAAAGAAAACATTCAGGTAGCTACCAGGCACATAAGGAAATGCTTATGATCATTAGCCATTAGAAAAATGCAAATCAAAACCACAGTGAGATTCTATCTCACTCCAACAAGGCTGGCATTAATCCAAAAAACACAAAATAATAAATGTTGGAGAGGTTGTGGAGAGATTAGAACACTTCTACACCGCCGGTGGGAATGTAAAATGGTGAATCACTTTGGAAATTGATTTGGCACTTCCTTAAAAAGCTAGAAATAGAACTACCATATGATCCAGCAATCCCACTCCTTGGAATATATCCCAGAGAAATAAGAGCCTTTACACGAACAGATACATGCACACCCATGTTCATTGCAGCACTGTTTACAATAGCAAAAACATGGAAGCAACCAAGGTGCCCATTAACAGATGAATGGATAAATAAATTATGGTATAGTCACACGATGGAATACTACGCATCAATAAAGAACAGTGATGAATCTGTGAAACATTTCATAACATGGAGGAATCTAGAAAGCATTATGCTGAGTGAAACTAGTGAGTTGCAAAAGGACAAATATTGTACGAGACCACAATTATAAGAACTCAAAAAACAGTTTAAACAGAGAAGAAAATATTCTTTGATGGTTACGAGATTGGGGATGGAGGGTGGGAGAGGGGTATTCACTAATTAGATAGGTAAGAACTCCTTTAGGTGAAGGGAAAGACAACACACAATACAGGCGAGGTCAGCACAACTGGACTAAACCAAAAGCAAAGAGGTTTCCTGAGTAAACTGAATGCTTCAAAGGCCAGCGTAGCAAGGGTGGGGGTTTGGGGACCATGGTTTCAGGGGACATCTAAGTCAATTGGCATAATAAAATCTATTAAGAAAACATTCTGCATTCCACTTTGGAGAGTGGAGTCTGGGGTCTTAAACACTAGCAAGCAGCATCAATTGGTCTCAACCCACCTGGACCAAAGGAGAATGGAAAACACCAAGGATACCAGGTAATTATGAGCCCAAGAGACAGCAAGGACCTCATAAACCAGAGACTACATCAGCCTGAGACCAGAAGAGCTAGATGGTGCCCGGCTACAATCAATGACTGTCCTGACAGGGAACACAACAGAGAACCCCTGAGAGAGCAGGAGAGCAGTGGGATGCAGACCTCTAATCCTCGTAAAAAGACCAGACTTAATCTGAGACTAGAAGGACTCCAGTGGTCATGGCCCTCAGACCTTCTGTTGGCACAGGACAGGATCCATTCCCAAAGCCAACTCTTCAGACAGGGATTGGATTGAACAATGGGATGGAGATGGATGCTGGTGAGGAGTGAGCTTCTTGGATCAGGTGGACACTTGAGACTTTGTTGGCATCTCCTGCCTCAGGGGAGATGAGAGGGTAGAAGTGGCTAGAAGCTGATGAAATCCCCAGGAAAAGAGAGAGTGGAGGGAGGGAGCAGGCTGTCTCATTAGGGGGAGAGCAATTGGGAGTATGTAGCAAGGTGTAAATAAGTTTTTGTGTGAGACTGACTTGATTTTAAACTTTCACTTAAAGCACTATAAAAATTAAAAAGACCATATTTACCTTTGTTAAAATACACACACACACACATATATATATAAACCAAAACAAAACCAAACGTGTTGCCGTTGAGTCGATTCTGACTCATAGCGGCCATATAGGACAGAGTAGAACTACCCCATAGGGTTCCCAGGGAGACCCTGGTGGATTCAAACTGCTGACCCTTTGGTTAGCAGCCAAAATCTTAACTACTATGCCATCATATATATATATATATATATATATATATATATATATATATATATATATTTAGTGATAACAGAAATGTGCTGTGTCCTAATAAGTAAAATAAAAATATTTATTTATTTTTGTTATGCGTTAGATGAAGGTTTACAGAGCAAATTATTTTCTCGTTAAACATTTAATACACATACTGTTTTGTGACATTGGTTGCCAGCCCTGTGACCTGTCAGGACTCTCCACTTCTTTCTCTTGGGTTCCTCATTTTCATGTCTCCAGCTTTTCTCTGCCCTCCTGCCTTCTCGTCCTTGCCCCTGGGCTGGTGGGCCCACTTAGTCTGGTATACATGGTTGAGCTACGTGTACTATTGTTTGTTTTATGGGCCTGTCTAATCTTTGGCTAAAGGGGGAACCTCAGGAGTGACTTCAGTACTAAGTTAAAAGAGTGTCCAGGGGCCATACTCTCATGGTTTCTCCAGTCTCTGTCAGACCAGTAAGTCTGGTGTTTTTTTTTTTGTGAATTAGAATTTTGTTCTCCATTTTTCTCCAGCTCTGTCTGGGAGTCTCTATTGTGATCCCTGTCAGAGTATTTGGTGATGGTAGCCGGGCACCATCTAGTTGTGCTGGAAAAATAATAATATTTTTTAAATGTAGTTTATTCGATATTTATATTTTCTTTTTAAAATGTGAAAGTGTAGTACTCGGACCAGCAGCATCAGCACTACTTCGAAGCGTGTTATAAAAGAAGGTTCTCAGTTCCCACCCCAGGCCCCACCTCACTGCTTTGAGTTAAATGCAGGGATTACTTGCACAGGTGAGTTTGGTCTAAGTACAATCAGGAGAGGCCAAGGCTATTTACTGTTTAAGTAGGGTGAGGGGCTAGAGGTAGTCTGCAATCCGAGTTAGAAGTTTTGAGTAAGAAAATAATTCTTGACATTTTGAAAAGGTTGTGTCAAAACATACTTTCTGGGGTAGGTGGAGGCCCTACTAGGTGTAAATTCCAACCCCACTTTTATAATGGCACTCAATGGTAAAACCAAAAAAACCAAACCCCGTGCCATCGAGTCGATTCCAACTCATAGCAACCCTATAGTAGCTGTATATAATAATATTTGGAGCCCTGGTGGCACGGTGGTTAAGAGCTCGGCTGCTCACCAAAAGATTGGCAATTCGAATCCACCAGCCACTCCTTGAAAACCCTATGGGGCAGTCATAACCGCTCCTATAGTGTCATTATGAGTCAAAATCGACTTGAGAGCAACAAGTTAACATCACATTTATCATGTGCCAGCCATTGTTCTAAGTTCTCATGAATTACTTAATTTGACCCTTTCTGCAGTCCTCAGAGGTGGTGAGTCTGCTATTATCCTCAGTTTACAGATGAGGACGCTGAGGTACAAGAGAGGTTGTTTGCTCAAGATCACACCCCTAAAACGTAGCAAAGCCAGGATTTGAAATATATTCCACCTGGCTCCAGAGCCCACACTCTTAACCATTACACTACACTGCCTAGGTATAAAATGTATAAATGAATAAATATTCGTATATTGGAGGTGTATACACAAATATTTTTATTGATGAGGAACATGATCAAAAAAATTTGGGGACCACTAGCCTAGGGGATATAAGCTCCAACTCTAGTGTGACATAAAAAACCTTTTGTGATCTGGCCCCAACCAATCTCTCTGACCCCACCTGTTGCTCTCCTCTCTTGAAACCTGTGCTCTGACTTCCACCATCTTGAACGAGTATCCTGGCAGCTCCCTGAATTTCCAATGACTTCTCTTATCTCCTACTCCTACTTGAATTTAGGAACTCTACCTTCCCTTCTGAATCCCCAGCTTCTCCAGTTCCTTCACTTCCCCTCATTCCCCCTAACCCAATGCCAAGGCCAGCCCAAGTATCCTTTGTACACTCAGCATTCTCTGTACACTTCTCCATGACCCTTCTTTCACTAACTTGTAATTATCTATTCACTTGTTTGTCTACCACCCTTGACTGCAGTGTTCTATCTTGTTAGTTTCTTATGTCTAGCATCTAGTGTAAAGCCTGGCACAGGGTAGGTGATGTTTTTATGAATGAATGAAATATTAATGAAAGAGAAAGCAACCATTGCCCTAAGAGAGGTGCTCTTCGACCTGTTATTTACGTAATGGCCACTAGAGGGGGGCAGATGAGCAAGGTCGAGTGAACACCACACATTTAGAAGAATTAGGGGCCAAAACTTTAAAGAACTATTCTAGATCTGGAAGGCAAGTTGAATGGTCATGTAGGCCATTGCCATGTTTTATACAAACATTTTCAAATAAGCACAGTAATATTTAAAATTTTTCTTGTTTTGCTTTTGTTTTTATCTAGACATTCTTCCCGCGACTTGTTTGCCAGTTTGTTTTACTGTGGTGGCTTTCATGTTTCTGTGATGCTGCAAGCTATGCTACCACCAGTATTTGGAATACTAGCAGGGTCACCCATGGTGGACAGGTTTCAGTGGAGCTTCCGGACTAAGACAGACTGTTAAGAAGGACATAGTGACTTCTAAAACAAACTGGCCAATGAAAACCTTCTGAATAGCAGCTGAACATTGTGTGGTATAGTGCTGGAAGATGAGCCCATCAGGTTGGAAGGCATTCAAAAGACGCCTGGGGCAGAGCTGCCTCCTCTACGTAGAGTCTACCTTATGACTCAGATGGAGTCAAGCTTTTGGGACCTTCATATTGCTGATGTGGCGTGACTCAAGATGAGAAGAAACACCTGCAAACATCCATTAATAATTGGAACGTGGAATGTACATATTATAAATCTAGGAAAACTGGAAGTCTTCAACAATGAAATGGAACACAAAGACTGATATCTAGGCATTAGTGAGCTTGAAATGGACTGGTATTGGTCATCTTGAATTGGACAATCATATGGTCTGCTATTCTGGGAATGACAAACTGAAGAGGAATGGTGTCTCATTCATTGTCAAAAAGAAGATCTTAAGGTCTACCCTGAAGTACAATGCTGTCAGTGATAGGATAATATCCGTACTCTTACAAGGAAGACCAGTTAGTGTAACTATGATGCAAATTTATGCACCAACCACTAATGCCAAGGATGAAAAATTAAAGATTTTTACCAACTTCTACAGTCTGAAATTGATGAAAAGATGCAATCCAGATTCATTGATAATTACTGGTGATTGGAATGCAAAAGCTGGAGTCAAAGAAGAAAAATCAGTATTTGGAATACATGGCCTTGTTGATAGAAACAACTCTGGAGATTGCATGATAGAATTTTCAAGACCAATGACTTATTCATTACAAATGTTTTTTTTCCAACAACATATATGGCGACTATACATGTGAACCTCACCCAGATGGAATACACAGGAATCAAATCGACTGTATCTGTGAGAAGAGATGGTGGAGAAGATCAATATCATTAGTCAGAACAAGGGCAGGCACTGGCTGTGGAACAGACCAGCAATTGCTTATATCCAAGTTCAAGTTGAAGCTGAAAAAAGTTAAAACAACTCCATAAGAGCCAAAGTATGACCTTGACTACATCCCACTTGAATTTAGAACCATCTCAAGACTAGATTCGAAGCATTGAACACTAATGACTGAAGACCAGATGAGTTATAGGATGACATCAAGGACATCATACATGAAGATAGCAAGATGTCACTAAAAAGAGAGGAAAGAAAGAAAAGACCAAAATGGATATCAGAGGAGACTCTGAAACTGCTCTTGAACATTGTTGTTGTTGTTAGGTGCCATCGAGTCAGTTCCTACTCATAGCAACCCTATGTACAACAGAAGGAAACACTCCCCTGCCCTGCGCCATCCTCACAATCATTATGCTTAAGTCAACTGTTGCAGCCACTGTGTCAATCCATCTCATTGGGGGTCTTCCTCTTTTTCGATGAACCTCTACTTTACCAAGCATGATGTCCTTCTCCAGGGACTGATCCCTCCTGACAACCATCCCCCCTAGGCCGGCAAGGCCAAAGACTGCTCTTGAACATACAGTAGCTAAAACCAATGGAAGAAATGATGCAGTAAAAGAGCCAAACAGAAGATTTCAAAGAGAGACTTGAGAAAACGAAGTAGAATAGTACAATGAAATGTGCAAAAAGCTGGAGATAGAAAACCAAAAGGGAAGAACATGCTTGGCATTTTTTAGGCTGAAAGAACTGAAGGAAAAATTCAAGCTTCGAGTTGCAATATTGAAGGGTTCTACGCAAAAAATGTTGAAGAAGAAGCAAGAAGCATCAAAAGAAGATGGAAGGAATACACAGTCACTGTACCAAAAAGAATTGGTCAACATTCAACCATTTTGGGAGGGAGCATATGATCAAGAACCAATGGTATTGAAGGAAGAAATGCAAGCTGCAATGAAGGCATTGGAGAAAAACGAGGCTACAGGAATTGAGAAATGCCAGTTGAGATGTTTCAACCAACGGCTGCAATGCTGGAAGCACTCACTTGTCTATGCTAAGAATCAACTGACTGAAAAAGATCCATATTCATGCCCATTCCAAAGACAGTTGATCCAACAGAATATGGAAATGATTGAACAATATCATTAAAATCGACACAAATAAAAATTTGCTGAAGATAATCCAAAAATGGTTGCAGCTGCATATCGACAGACAACTGCCAGAAATTCAAGCTGGATTCAGAAGAGGAGGTGGAATAAGAGATACTATTGCTGATGTCAGATGGATCTTGGCTGAAGGCAGAGATTACCAGAAAGATCTTTACCTGTGTTTTACTCACTCTGCAGAGACATTTGACTGTGTGGATCATACCAAATTATGGATGACATTGTGAAGAATGGGAATTCCAGAACACTTAATTGTGCTCATGAGGAGCCTGTACTTAGACCAAGAAGCAGTTGTTCGAACAGAACAAGGGAATACTGCATGGTCTAAAATCAGGAAAGATGTGTTATTAGGGTTGTATCCTTAACTTGTATGCTGAGCAAATAATCCAAGAAGCTGGACTTTATGAAGAATGAAGTATCAGGATTGGAGGAAGACTCATTAATAACATGCAATACCCAGATAACACAACCTAGCCTGCTGAAAGTACAGAGGACTTGAAGCACTTAATGATGAAGATTAAAGACCATAGCCTTCAGTACTGATTACACCTCAACTTAAAGAAAACGAAAATTCTCACAATGGACCAATAAACAACATTATGATAAACGGGGACAATACTGAAGTTGTCGAGGATTTCACTTGACTTGGATCCACAATCAACACCGTGAAAGCAGCAGTCAAGAAATCAAACACATATTGCATTGGGCAAATCTGCTGCAAAAGACCTCTTTAAAGTGTTAAAAAGCCAAGATGTTACTTTGAGGACTAAAATGTACTTGACCCAAGCCATGGTATTTTCCATTGCCTCATATGCATAGGAAATTTGGACAACGAATAAGGAAGGCCAAAGAATTGATGCCTTTGAATTGTGGTGCTGGTAAACAATATTAAATATGCCATGGACTGCCAAAAGAATGAATAAATCTGTCTTGGAAGAAGTACGGCCAGAATGCTCCTTAGAAGCAATGATGGCAAGACTTTATCTCACATACTTTGGACCTGTCCCTGGAGAAGTACACCAAGCTTGGTAAAGTGGAGGGTCAGCGAAAAAGAGGAAGACCCTCAACGAGATGGATTGACACAGTGGCTGCAACAATGGGCTCAAACATAGGAAGGGTTGTGAAGATGGCATAGGACTGGGCAGAGTTTTGTTCTGTTGTGCATAGATAGGGTCACTATGAGTTTGAACCAACCTGACGGCACCTAACAACAACAAACAGTCTTCAAATTAGAATTGCTGGGATTCTGCTCCACTCTAACACTATTTAGCACCTCTCATCTTGGGCAAGCCTTTTGGGTTTGGGGGTTTTAGTTTTCAAATCTGACAAATGGGGGACATACTCATTTTGTCTATGTCACAGAGGTGTTCTCTGGCCCACAGGTAAGAATGTACACAAACACTCCAAAACTCACAAGGCAGCATATAAAGTATAATCAGAATCAGGCGTTAAATAAAAGGGGTTCAGCCTCTCTTGTTCAGAATTAGCTTTCTGAAATGTGAGTTAAAAGCCAAGGTATCCATGTGGGTTAATAAGCACTGATACATCTAGACAACATAGGCTCATGGAGATTTTAAGCTGTCGTGGATGGCTGAGACCATCTCACTTACTTGGCTCCCACTTGAGTTTTTCAGGCATATTATCAGGGGCCAGCTAATCCATCTACACCTAGCACAGCCTACATCTGGGTAGTTCAAATATCTTGCCACATATGTACATCTTTTTTGCAAATATGCATAGTTGCTATTACAATAAAATACAAATAAAACAAATTCATATAAAAACTTTCCTGAGTTTCCAGTCACACTTATCATATTTTTTATTGTGTATATTAATGACTTTATTCAAAGAATCTTAAGTAAACAAAATCATCTCGATGTAGAAGAGAAACTTCAGTTGCCATGGTTACATATGCACAGATCTATCTGTACTAACATATTTTTAAATTTACTCATTTTTTTTTTCACTTAAGTTTACTGAATAAAGAAACTTCAGGAAACTGAAAGTGCAAAGATCTGGTATTTCCTCCTTCCACCTCATCCGCTTTCAGCTCCAGCCATAGCCCAGCACCCAGCAGCTAACTCCCAACATCCAGTGCCCTGCTGTAGCCTGACCTAGAGCCTTCTCCAGTTGTTGTTTTTAGGTGCCATCGAGTCGCTTCCAACTCATAGCGATCTTGTGTACCACAGAACAAAACACTGCCCGGTCCTGCGCCACGCTCACAATTGTTATGCTTGAGCCCATTGTTGCAGCCACTGTGTCAATCCATCTCATTGAGGGTCTTCCTCTTTTTCGCTGACCCTCTACTTTACCAAGCATGATGTCCGTCTCCAAGGACTGATCCTTCCTGACAACATGTCCAAAGTACATGAGACAGAGTCTCCCCATTCTTGCTTCTAAGGAGCATTCTGGTTGTACTTCTTCCAAGACAGATTTGTTCATCCTCTGTCAGTACATGGTATATTCAATATTCTTTGCCAACACCACAATTCAAAAGCGTCAATTCTTCTTCAGTCTTCCTTATTCATTGTCCAGCTCTCGCATGAATATGATGTGATTGAAAACACCATGGCTTGGATCAGGTACACCTTAGTCTTCAAGGTGACATCTTTGCTTTTCAACACTTTAAAGAGATCTTTTGCATCACATTTGCCCAATGTGTCTTTTGATTTCTTAACTGGGCTTCCATGAGTGTTGATTGTAGATCCAAGTAAAATGAAATCCTTGACAACTTCAATCTTAACCAGTTTATCATGATGTTGCTTATTGGTCCTGTTGTGAGGATTTTGGCTTTCTTTATGTTGAGGTAAAATCCATACTTAAGGCTGTGGTCTTTGATCTTCATCAGTAAGATGCTTCAAGTCCTCTTCAATTTCAGCAAGCAAGGTTGTGTCATTTGTGTAATGCAGGTTGTTAATGATTCTTCCTCCAATCCTGATGTCCGGTTCTTCTTCATATAGTTCAGTTTCTTGAATTATTTGTTCAGCATACAGATTGAATAGGTATGGTGAAAGGATACAACTCTGACGCACACCTTTCCTGACTTTAAACCATACAGTATCCCCTTGTTCTATCCAAACAACTGCCTCTTGATCTATGTAAATGTTCTTCATGAGCACAATTAAGTGTTCTGGAATTCCCATTCTTCACAGTGTGATTCATGATTTGTTATGATCCACATAGTTGAAACCTTTGCATAGTCAATAAAACACAGGTAAACATCTTTCTGGTATTCTCTACTTTCAGCCAGGATCCATCTGACATCAGCAATGATATCCCCAGTTCCACATCCTCTTCTCAATCCAGACTGAATTTCTGGCAGTTCCCTGCCAATATACTGCTGCAGCTGCTTTTGAATGATCTTCAGCAAAATTTTACTTGCTTGTGATATTAATGATACCGTTCGATAATTGTTACATTTGGTTGGATCACCTTTCTTGGGAATAGGCATAAATATGAATCTCTTCCAGTCGGTTGATCAGGTAGCTGTTTTCCAAATTTCTTGGCATAGACAGGTGAACACTTCCAGTGCTGCCTCTGTTTGTTGAAACATTTCAATTGATGTTCCATCAATTCCTGGAGCCTTGTTTTTTGCCAATGCCTTCAGAGCAGCCTGGACTTCTTCCTTCAGCACCGTCGGTTCCTGATCATATGCTACCTCTTGAAATGGTTGAACATCGACCAATTCTTTTGGTATAATGACTCTGTGTATTCCTTCCATCTTCTTTTGATGATTCCTGCATCATTTAATATTTTCCCCATAGAATCCTTCACTATTGTAACTCGAGGCTTTTGAACTTTTTCTCCAGTTCTTTCAGCTTGAGAAATGCCAAGCCTGTTCTTCCCTTTTGGTTTTCTATCTCCAACTCTTTGCACATGTCACTACAATTCTTCACTTTGTCTTCTTGAGCTGCCCTTTGAAATCTTCTATTCAGTTTTTTTTTTACGTCCTCATTCCTTTTGCTTTACCTATTCAACATTCAAGAGCAAGTTTCAGAGTTTCTTCTGACATCCATTTTGGTCTTTTTTTTTTTTTTTAATAGCTTTTATTGTGTTTTATTTCTTTGTATCACCGTATCTTTCTCTCCATATGGAAGCTGTATGATTACGTTTCTTAGTCCCTCTTTATTATTTTAATGTTGTCTTCTTTTATATAATAACATCACTGTTACCCTGTTTTGAGGCTGTTTTTTGTTTTTTATAATCTTTCTGCCAACAAAACTTCAACAATTCTCTCTGTATTTTCTGTTATCCCTCCCTGTTCTGGTACTCCAATCACTCGTGGGTTATTTCTCTTGATAGAGTCCCACATGATTCTTAAGGTTTCTTCATTTTTTTTAATTCTTTTATCTGATTTTTCTTCAAATATATTAGTGCCAAGTGGTTTATCTTCGAGTTCAGAAGTTCTAGCTTCTACTTGCTCAGTTCAATTCTGCTCCTCTGACTTTCTATTGAGTTGTCTAATTCTGTGATTTTATTGTTAATCTTCTGAATTTCTGATTGCTGTCTGTCTATGGATTTTTCCAGCTCATTAAACTTTTCATTATGTTCCTGAATAATCTTTCTGATTTCTTCAGTTGCTTTATCTGTGTGTTCCTTGGCTTGTTCTGTATATTGCCTCATTTCCTTCCTGATGTCTTGAAGGGTTCTGTATACTAAACTTTTGTATTCTGCATCTGGTAATTCCAGGAATGCACTTTCATCTAAAAGATCCCTGGATTCTTTGTTTTGAGAGCCTGTTGAGGTGATCATGGTCTGTTTCTTTATGTGACTTGATATAGACTGTTGTCTCTGAGCCATCTGTAAGTTATTGTATTAGTTTATGCTTGCTTGCTGTGTCGTAGCTTCTTGCTTTGTTTTGTTTTGGTATACCCCTATTGGTTGCTTGAGTGAGCTAGCTTGATTATTTTTGCCTTTGGAGCTCTGATGTCCTGTCCCCAGCTGGCTAGAGCTGCTATCCAGTATATCAGTCTAGGAGTCCATTCAGTTTTCTTGTATGAATTCAGCTCAGGTTTCCAGGTCGCTGATCATCAAGTGTGTGGTACAGGCTCTGTCCTACAGTCTTAGAGGGGCAGGGGTGATTGGTGTATATACCAGTATCTGATTGCAGCAGGGGGTCATGCTCTGAACAAGGCAGGGGGCTGAGAACCAACCCCTGAGTGTCTCTGAGGAAAACGCATCCCTGTTACCTAGAGTGTGCAGGTGGGTGGGTTCTGCAGAGGGACCTTGGGCACCCAAAGTGTTTGGTTGTAAGGACTGGGAGGTACCAGTTATCTGTGGACCCCTGTTGCGGTTGACTGGGTGACCTGAGTGGAGCTACTAGTCCTTAGGTCCCTGATGTGGGTAGGTGAGGACCTTGTTTAATAGGCAAAGCAATGTCAAACATCAAACACCCACCTCTCCACCGCACAGCTGAAATGGTTGGAGTTTGCTAACAAGGGTCTATTCTCCCAAAATAGGCCCACACAAGTCCATGCAGAAGGGAAAGGTGCTCAATATCCACAGACGGTTTATGCCTGGACAGGAGCCGATTCTGTCCTGAGCTGCCCTGGTTAATGGAGCTAGCAAATTATATTTTCCCCCCAATTATAAATTTTTTCCTTCCCCAAGGCTGGGAGGATGGCTCTAGGTGCTCACCAGGGTCTATCTCAGGCCTAGGGATTCATCTGCTAAAGCTGGGTTGGGGGTGGGGAGGGGCGCGGTAAAATATATGCAAGTACTTAGCTTTTGCCAAGAGCGCCGTTCTCCTCAGCTTCCGGAGGTGTGAGTGGGCGGCGTGGCTGGCTGCTTCTCCCCAGTTCCCTGAGGAAACTGTAGCCTAAGGCTAGGAGCAGCCCGCCGCCGCTCAGGGAATGGTGTCTGAAGGCTCCCTGCAATTCAGGTCTGGTAACTCCTCTCCGCTTCTGAACGGCCTCTTCCTCCCCCCACCCTTCAGTTCATTTTCTAAGCTTGCTTTTCAAGCTCGGGGCTCACAGGTTGTTACAAATATGCTCGTTTCACTTGTTTTTTCTGGTCTTTGTTGTAAAGAGGGCTCACCGGATGTGTCTGTCTATTCCACCATCTGGGACCCGCCTCCCCTCGTAGTGTATTTTTTAATCAGTGATTATTAAGGAATACATTTAGGATAGAGTGACATCATATGCAAGTAGAACTATGCAGATTTGACTATATGGGCTTAACAAACTAACTCAAAAACAGAAAAGAAAAGTTAAATTCACAACCATTTAATAGCTCTGGCAATTTGGCCACCATTTCTCTCAGTGAGGAGATACCCTGGGCTAAGCATCCCACGGTAGATATGACTGCTGCCCCTCAGTGGGTCTCAGCTCTTACAAATGTTTGTTAAAATACAGTGTATCTCTGTGAGTAATTTATGGGATTTTAAGGGAGAATTTTTATATGAGCAATGGTTGTTGTTAGTTGCTGTCAAGTTGATTTCAACTCATAGTGACTCCATGGGACAGAGTAGAACTGCTCCATATATATATTTTTTTAATCTTTATGGGAGCAAATTGCCAGGGCTTCCTCCTGCAGAGCCACCGGTGGGCTATAACCACCAACTTTTTTGTTAGCCGCTGAGCACTTAATAGTTCTGCCACCAGGGCTTCTTATATGAGCAATAAACCAAACCAAACCCGTTGCTGTCAAGTCTATTCCAACTCATAGTGACCCTATAGGATGGAGTAGAACTGCCCCGGAGGGTTTCCAAGGAGTGGCTGGTGGATTTGAGCTGCTGACCTTTTGGTTAGCAGCCAAGCTCTTAACAACTGTGCCATCAGGGCTCTTTACATGAGCAATAAAACCAAAAAATCCATTGTCATCGAGTTGATTCCAACTCATAATGACCCTACTGGACAGAGTAGAGCTGCCCCATAGGGTTTTCAAGGTTGTAATCATTATGGAAGCAGACTGCCACATCTTTCTCCCATAGAGCGGCTCGTGGGTTTGAACTGCCGACATTTTGGTTAGTGCTGAGTACTTAACCACTGTGCCACCAGGGCTCCATATGAGCAATATCTATTGCTGTTGAGTCAATTCTGACTATATGAGCACTAGTTTGCTTTTATTTAACTTTAGAACTTAACTCCCTACAGAAGACGCTATGCCACGTGCGAGGGTTAGTGCAATTTTTTGGCACTAAATGGAAGTTCTCAGTGGAAACTAATGATCTAGCCTAGAAAACCCTAAGACTCCAAGTGGCTCTCTAGTGAACAGAGCTTGGGTGGAAGCCAGCTTCTCACTTCAAGACCCATGCTCTTTCCACCTATAGCTGTGTACTTGAGCTCAAATTTTATTCTGGAGGACACCCTGCACCCAGGTCTTGGGGCAATTTGTAAGCTTCTAAACTGTGCATAAAAATGGAGACAATTTCCCAGTACAGGGGTCCACCCCCACATAGCTTTTACCTACAAATCTTTGTTTTCAGAGTCCTGCCTTCCTATGTGAATAGTACACCTGGGGTTGTACAGTACCTTCCTAGTTAGCCTTTCCATTCTCTTTCTTGTGTAGCCCTTATCTTGGAGTCATGACAGGAGTTGGAGGACAGTCTTAAATCACTTTTGAACCTCAGTCTGGACAGAGATGTGTGGGAAAAATCTCAGGAGCCCGGCAACATACAGAAGGCCACCAAGATTTGATTTCCTTTCCTACCTCAGAAACGTGAGGGCCAGATGCATCCTATTACACAGCACTTTCTCACCCCCGACCTAGCTTTTGAGCTTCCTTTTCCTCTTGGATGAGGCCATGCTTCCTTGACACTTCTGGCCTCTATTCCTTGAAAGCCACAAGGTTGCTCTGCAGTTGGGCGAAGGATCAATCTCTTGCCTCAGAGAACGGGGTGCTGGGGCGCTGTCGACACAGCTCGCAGGCCCAGGAGTGTGTGCAGGCAGGCCTGAGTGGGGACCTAGACCAATTGGTCATGTACCACTCACCCTCTAAACTAAGCTAGGCTCCCATTGCTTCTTGGAGCTGGTTTCCCTCCTCTCTGGTGAGTGGTGAGATTACTTCAGTGAGGGGCAAGTTCAACACTGAGTTTCATGACCAGACTCTCTGAACACTGGAGGAGGCTGGGGAAATTAGGATTTTCAGGGCTCCAAAGGCTTACTGACCATCCTGAAGGCCTGAGGAAGATTATATCAAAGATGGTAGAAGGGAGCTCTGGCTCCCATGGCTGGGTGGCCAAGCTTCAGAAATGGCGGAATTTAGTTAGATTCCAAGGAGGACTTGCCAGCGTCAAGGACTTGTTGATACTAGAATAGACTATGAAGGGAGAAAGCAGAATCCACTTCTCTGGAGGTCTCTAAAAAGAGAATGACTTCTCTTCCCTGTGGGATGGTCTGGAAAGAAGAACAGTGAAAAAACTGGAAACATGACAACCGCAAAGCTCTTTATTTACACCAACCGTTGATTTTAAGCTGTTTTTAGGTTTGTTACAAATCCCTACATTCTTCGATTGCCTGCACGATATTAATTACATATTGAAGATGCTTTGAACAAGCCCAGACACTGGATCTCCAATGTGGAGGAAGGAAGTTAACATTTGACACAGAATTTCACGGAATAACTTTATGTGGAAGATTATATCCATGACACAAATAATGGAAATCCAAAACCCATCTCTGAGGGACTCATATGATTTTTCTCTGTTAAGTAACCAACCCTCTTCCCCACCATTTAATTATATAAGGGAATTTTTTTTTTTAATTTTTATTGAGCTTCAAGTGAATGTTTACAAATCAAGTCAGTCTGTTATATATGTTTATATACACCTTACTCCATACTTCCACTTACTCTCCCCCTAATGAGCCAGCCCTTCCAGTCTCTCCTTTCGTGACAATTTTGCCAGCTTCCAACTCTCTCTACCCTCCCATTCCCCCTCCAGACAGAAGATGCCAACACAGTCCCAAGTGTCCACCTGATGCAAGTAGCTCACTCTTCATCAGCATCTCTCTCCTACCCACTGTCCAGTCCCTTCCATGTCTGATGAGTTGTCTTTGGGAATGGTTCCTGTCCTGGGCCAACAGAAGGTTTGGGGACCATGACCGCTGGGATTCCTCTAGTCTCAGTCAGACCATTAAGCATGGTCTTTTTGTGAGAATTTGGGGTCTGCATCCCTCTGATCTCCTGCTCCCTCAGGGGTTCTCTGTTGTGCTATGCTCCCTGTTACGGCAGTCATCGGTTGTGGCCGGGCACCAACTAGTTCTTCTGGTCTCGGGATGATGTAAGTCACTGGTTCATGTGGCCCTTTCTGTCTCTTGGGCTCGTAGTTATCTTGTGACCTTGGTGTTCTTCATTCTCCTTTGATCCAGGTGGGTTGAGACCAATTGATGCATCTTAGATGGTCACTGGTTAGCATTTAAGACCCCAGACGCCTCATTTCAAAGTGGGATGCAGAATGTTTTCATAATAGAATTATTTTGCCAATTGACTTAGAAGTCCCCTTAAACCATAGTCCCCAAACCCCCGCCCTTGCTCCGCTGACCTTTGAAGCATTCAGTTTATCCCGGAAATTTCTTTGCTTTTGGTCCAGTCCAGGTGAGCTGACCTTCCATGTATTGAGTATTGTCCTTCCCTTCACCTAAAGTAGTTCTTATCTACTAACTAATCAGTAAAAAACCCTCTCCCTCCCTCCCTCCCCTCCTCGTAACCACAAAAGTATGTGTTCTTCTCAGTTTATACTATTTCTCAAGATCTTATAATAGTGGTCTTATACAATATTTGTCCTTTAGCCTCTGACTAATTTCACTCAGCATAATGCCTTCCAGGTTCCTCCATGTTATGAAATGCTTCACAGATTTGTCACTGTTCTTTATCGATGAGTAGTATTCCATTGTGTGAATATACCACAATTTATTTACCCATTCATCCGTTGATGGACACCTTGGTTGCTTCCAGCTTTTTGCTATTGTAAACAGAGCTGCAATAAACATGGGTGTGCATATATCTGTTCGTGTGAAGGCTCTTATTTCTCTAGGGTTATATAAGGGAATTTTTAACCTGCCTCACAACTCTCTCCCAAGTCTCCTTCCTTACTCATCTGCCTAATCTAGTTCCCAAGACTTCCAGAAGGCTCCCTTGATGAGTCCTTAAACATGGAGGCAGGAGGGTAGGAGAGGAGAGGGAGCCTGGGGGGCAGTCACCATAAGCCTGCAGGGGACCTTGACCCTGAGCTCCCCTTTACTTCCCTTTCTCTTCTCCCAGTCACACCCTAAGGTGTGGCTGCCATACTTAATCATATTTTCTAAACCAAAGTAAGAACATATGCTCTGACAAGGACAAGTGTACTTGTGGGCAAAATGGGGCACAACACACTTGAGACTGGTTCTGTCTTAGGGAATCTGGAATCCGGTTCACAGATCACACACTAAACCCTACCTCAAAAATCATGTACACACCAGTTTACTCCTATAGTCCTCTAGATCTTGTCAGCATGGCAAGGATTTCCCATAGAGATGAATTCACGTACAGATGAATACATGATTAGGGACACCATGACTTAGGGACACCAAATAGTGTGAGAGCCATTTTAAGATGTTCCGCATCTCACCACCCCAGACATATTAAAATGCACTTCAATCCCACTGAGAAGCGTATACATGGAAGTTGACTAGTCAACATTATGTAAGTTTCAACATGCATTTAATTTAAACATTTACTGAATTATATTTTTGTATCTCCTTATTTTGAGAGACAATATCATTTTTTTTTCCGGTGTCAGCATTTTTGAGGGCATTGAAAAGTTTTTGACCTCAGACACTCTGACTATAGAACTCAGTGGCTAAAATGCCATGGGCGTTGAATGTTTGCTTAGAGGACCAGACACAGAAAAATAGGCACACAACTTTGGCATAGCATCTGCAGACCCAAACACATTTGTAAGCAGCACCTTAAAATGTTTGTTTGTGGGGTTGGGATGGGGGTGGCAAGGGACAGGCTGTTGAGAAAAGGAAGATCCTTGAAAGTTTCCAATGAGCAGACATTACTTGAGTCATCCTGAATTTCCTCCTTGGGTGTAAATGAAAAGTATTCAATATTGTTAGTTAAAAGGGAGAAAAATGTCCTCAGCTTTGTCTTTACTTTGGGAATAGTTTCTGTTTTATTTTTGAACTTAAATATTGGTGATGAAGTTAAATACTCATCAGGGCTTCCTCACATTCTCCTATGACTTTGGCCACCTGGCCATGGGGATGTGGGTCCCTCAACACAAAGTCTTCTACCACAAGGTTTTCAGGGCCCTCACTCGGTGGTGTGAAGCTCTTTCAATTAGCAAAAGATGGAGGGAAATGCTCAGGTGAACTTTGAAAATGAGGATTCATTGTAAAGATATACGGGGTAAGTGAGAAGATACAGAAAGTAGCCTCAGCAAGTGCAGTGTGTCATCCATTCAATAAATGCTTATGGAGCACCTACCAGGTACCAGGCTGTGTTCAAGGCTCCTTAGTGGTGAACAAAATAGATAAGCTTCCTGCTTGCGTGGAGCTTCTACTCAAATGAGGCCTGATAGATAATACACAGGAAAATTTCAGATGATAGTAAGTGGTATGAAGAGAATTCAGTGATGTAGTAGAGAAAGAAAAGAGAAGAGGGTACGAGGCTACTTCAGATTGCACTGTCCAGAAAGACCTCTGAGCAGGTGACATTGTAACCAAGCCTGGAAAACTCAGAAGGCTCCAGCTTTGAGAAGGTCTGGGGGTAAGTCTTGTAGGCACAAGGAACAGCTGGTACAAAGCCCTTAGGTGGGAAGAAGTTTGGAAAGTTTCGGGAATACAAAGAAAGCCAGTGGGGCAGGAGCATAAGCAAGGATGAATACTAGGAGACTCAAAATAGAAACTGCAATGTGTTCACCATTAATCCAACAGATGCTCTTACATCTCAAACATCTTGTTCTGCCAGAACTGAAGTCCATTTATTCCTACTCCGTTGACCGTCACCGTCATGACTCAGCTTCTTTTTGCCTCTGCTTCTGTCCCTGTTTGCTTTATCACCATCAGCTTTCTACTTTTTCATCCCTTTGTCCATTCATTTTGCATTAAAATTTTCCAGGGGTATGGATCTGAATGTGTTGTTGAATCACCACTTAATAAGAAGTGGTCCTATTAGACAGAATTTCCAGATTAGGTCTTCTCATTCACCCCTGGTCTCCTTTAGGTCCAGCTTCTCTATCCCAGGTTCCTGGCTCAAGCAGTTGTGGTCAGGGTCTCACGACCCAGAGCCTGGAAACTTACTTTGACAGAAACTTTGATGATTACTTTCCTCAGGATCAGTTATATACTGGCCCAAAATTAAAGAGTATGAGGAATTAAAGAGACTGAAAATATTTTTACAGGAAGGATATATTCAACCACCTTCCAAGTAATGAGTCGAATTCTTTAAAAAGAATTTAGTTCTTAGCTACTCACTGAACCCTCCTCAGGGGATACTGAGTCTGACACTTTACCGTGTATATCTAATCATGTAGAAGTCAGCTATCTACATAGCTGCTTCTGTCTCGTGTTCTTTGCTCTGCTGAAGATGTTCACAATTATATCTCCCATTCTGTATGCTCTTATGCAATGTGTCCTTGCCTCTCCTCCATCTAGAGGTGGAGTCTGTTTTCCCTACCTTTAAATTCAGGCTGGCTATGTAACTGGCTTTAACCAATAAAACACAACACATATACTCTACGTAAGAAAACTGTAGCTTCCGCCTTCACTTGTTGGAACACTCCTTGTTGGAATCCAGCTGCCATACTGACAGGAGGCCCAATTAGCCACCCGAAAGGCCCAAATGAAGGAGAACTGAAGCCCCTAGCCAACAGTCTTAGCTGAGCTCCTGGTGCCAGCCAACAACAGCTGTCAGCCATGTGAATGAAGCCATTTTGAACTTCCCAGCCATCTCAGAAGTCTAGCCAACACAAGTGAAGCATGAGAACACCTGGTCAACCCACACAGGTTTGTGAGAAACACTAAACTGTTTTGCTCTAAATTTCTAAGTTTTTCGGGGATTTTATGCATGAATAATGAACCAAAACATCTCCTAAACTTCCATGGTATTCAGAACCCTGGTATAAGGGAGTTGTGAGGAGTTGGGAGTTCTCTTTAACAAAGAGAAGTTTATTTCTTCACAGTAATGTAAGCTAAAATTCCACATTCAGGGTGTCAACTTCAGGGGAAGGCTTTCTTTGTCGGCCCTCATCAACCTTCCCCCTGGCTAGGAGCTTCTCCGCTCAGGGACCCTGTGTCCAAAGGATGAACTCTGCTCCCAGCACTGCCTTCTTGGTGGTGTGAGGTCCCCCAGCTATCTACTTGCTTCCCTTTCCTTTTATCTCTTGTAAGATAGAAGGTGGTGCAGGCCACACCCCAGGGAAACTCCCCTTACTTTGGATCAGGGATGTGACCTTAGTAAGGGTGTTACAATCCCACCCTAATCCTCTTTAACATAAAATTACAATCACAAATACTGAGAATCATGGCCCAGCCAAATTGATACACACATTTTTGGGGAGACATAATTCAATCCATGACAGAGTGCTGTCCGCTTTATCAGTAATCCAAATCTGAAATATCTAATCACTTCATTTCTTATGAAACTTAAACTTCTGAGACCTAGAAATGTATTTAAAGGAGAACCTGAGGATAGTTATTTGTTTTTCAATACTAATAATATTGTTAAATATTATAGACTATTCCCCAATTCTCCCCCTCCATCTGTCCACACCCTCTGCCATCTATATTTTCCATGTATATTTGTACTTCCATGACCTTGACTTGTGCCTTGGCCAGTGGAATGAGGGTAGAAGCGGTGGTATGGCAGATCTGAGCCTAGGTCTTAAGAGGCAGTCCCTGAGGCCGCTCGGCTCTCTTGCATCCCTACCATTACCTCAAGAAGAGCTTGTCTTGGGCATCTTCTGCCTCCTAACAACAACGTGGAGCAGATCTGAGCTCTACGTCAGTGTGGAGCCAAGTCCAGCTGGACCTTCAGGATTCAGCTGAGCTGCCCAGCGACCTCGGCAAGATCAGCAGACTCACAGCCAACCCTCAGAGAGCAAGAATTAATACTTGTTTAAGCCAGAGTTTTGGGTTAATTTATTACACAACAACTAACCGACTGATACAAATAATAATAATAATAGCCCAACTTACTTGTAACTTACCTGAAGTCACTCAGCCAGTGACTAATGCAGTGGTAGTTCACATCTGGCTCTGAACTCTGTGCTCTTGTTACTGTCGTTGGCCACTATAGAGTCAGCCCCCAACTCATGGTGACCCCATGCACATGGGATTGGACTATTGTGATTCATAGGGTTTTCAATGGCTGGCTTTCTGAAGTAGATCACCAAGCCTTCCTTCCTAGTCTATCTTAGTCTGGAAGCTCCACTGAAACCTGTTCAGCATCATAGCAACGTGCAAGCCTCCAATCACAGATGGGCAGTGGCTGCACTTGAGGTGAACTGGCTACGAACTGAACCCAGGTCTCTTGCATGGAAGATGAGAATTCTAGCACTGAACCACTATTGCCCCGTTAATCAGCTCCTTACATGACCTTGACAAATGAACCAAGGTCATACTCTGGGGAGTTCTTCCTAGGCAGAGAAATTTACCCTGGACTGAAGAGAAGATGAGAAAATAGGCATCTTTTCCACATGGATTACAGGGATGAGGAGAGATGCAACCGTACCAGCATAATTCCCACATGAGAAAATTCACTCAGGGCCCCTCAGGTCACACAGAAAGGGGGAAAGTGTATTAAAAATAGAAAACTTAGCTACTAGGACTACATTCCCCAGAATTCCCTTCCTTCTAAAATCAGTTGCTGTGGAGTGGATTCTGACTCATGGTGACCCCATACGTGTCAGAGATGAACTCTGCTCCACAGAGTTTTCAATGGCTGATTGTTCAGTAGATTACCAGGCCTTTCTTCCAAGGTGCCTCTGGGTGGACTAGCACCTCCAACCTTTTCATTAGCAGCAAGCATGTTCCAGTGGTTCTGGGCTAGGATGAGCGTAAGAGAAATTTGCATGAGATTTGGAAGGCGGTAGTGAAGCAGCAGCCATCACACGCTGAAGGTCAGCTCAGGGCACCAGGTGCTGCTGCAGCGTGCTTGTCACTGATCTGTAGGCCTACCTGGTTGGCACAGGGAAGCTGCTGGGCCTGCAGCTCCTCCACTTCTCTGGCTCTCCCGCAGCTTCTCTGAGTCCTGGCCTGGTGTGAGTACCTCCATCATGAGGGGCCCCAGCTTCTTCACAGGTCACCCCGGTCGGAGATGGTGGGAGACAGATGTGAGCTGCAGTTCGTCCTCGTGGACTTCAGTTTGTCCTCATGGATCCCAGTTTGTCTTTATAGGTTTGTGTCTTCCTGTTTGTCTTCATAGGGTCCAGTTAGGCCTCATTCTCCTCCACTTTCCTTCCAAACTTCCAGGTCTGTCAGCCTACAGCAACTTCGGGGCTGACCCCACCAGCCAGGTCTCTCAGCTACAGCGACTTCGGGGCTGACCCCACCAGCCAGGTCTGTCAGCCTACAGCGACTTCGGGGCTGACCCCACCAGCCAGGTCTGTCAGCTACAGCGACTTCGGGGCTGACCCCCACCAGCCAGGTCTGTCAGCCTACAGCGACTTCGGGGCTGACCCCACCAGCCAGGTCTGTCAGCCTACAGCGACTTCGGGGCTGACCCCCACCAGCCAGGTCTGTCAGCCTACAGCGACTTCGGGGCTGACCCCCACCAGCCAGGTCTGTCAGCCTACAGCGACTTCGGGGCTGACCCCCACCAGCCAGGTCTGTCAGCCTACAGCGACTTCGGGGCTGACCCCCACCAGCCAGGTCTGTCAGCTACAGCGACTTCGGGGCTGACCCCCACCAGCCAGGTCTGTCAGCCTACAGCGACTTCGGGGCTGACCCCACCAGCCAGGTCTGTCAGCTACAGCGACTTCGGGGCTGACCCCACCAGCCAGGTCTGTCAGCCTACAGCGACTTCGGGGCTGACCCCACCAGCCAGGTCTGTCAGCCTACAGCGACTTCGGGGCTGACCCCCACCAGCCAGGTCTGTCAGCTACAGCGACTTCGGGGCTGACCCCACCAGCCAGGTCTGTCAGCTACAGTGACTTCGGGGCTGACCCCCACCAGCCAGGTCTGTCAGCCTACAGCGACTTCGGGGCTGACCCCACCAGCCAGGTCTGCCAGCCTACAGCGACTTCGGGGCTGACCCCACCAGCCAGGTCTGTCAGCCTACAGCGACTTCGGGGCTGACCCCACCAGCCAGGTCTGCCAGCCTACAGCGACTTCGGGGCTGACCCCACCAGCCAGGTCTGCCAGCCTACAGCGACTTCGGGGCTGACCCCACCAGCCAGGTCTGCCAGCCTACAGCGACTTCGGGGCTGATCCCACCAGCCAGGTCTGCCAGCCTACAGCGACTTCGGGGCTGACCCCACCAGCCAGGTCTGCCAGCCTACAGCGACTTCGGGGCTGACCCCACCAGCCAGGTCTGTCAGCCTACAGCGACTTCGGGGCTGACCCCACCAGCCAGGTCTGCCAGCCTACAGCGACTTCGGGGCTGACCCCACCAGCCAGGTCTGCCAGCCTACAGCGACTTCGGGGCTGACCCCACCAGCCAGGTCTGCCAGCCTACAGCGACTTCGGGGCTGACCCCACCAGCCAGGTCTGCCAGCCTACAGCGACTTCGGGGCTGACCCCACCAGTCAGGTCTGTCAGCCTACAGCGACTTCGGGGCTGACCCCACCAGCCAGGTCTGTCAGCTACAGCGACTTCGGGGCTGACCCCACCAGCCAGGTCTGCCAGCCTACAGCGACTTCGGGGCTGACCCCACCAGAGGTAACAGCCTTGCGTCGACATCTTCACCAGCTCACAGCATTGCTCGAGGTTTAATGCCTGGAATAAACCTGTGCTTTTCTGTACCACTCATGGTGGCTCTGCTTCCCCGATTGAGCCTTGATACTCCCATCCCCATTACGTTATGGGTTGGGAGATAAGACTGTGGTATCATTTGAAAGCTCACGGTTCTTCTAAAAGTTTTTGTATTTGCCAAAACTCTAAGCATTTTGGCTCTCAACTATCCTATACCCCCGCCCACCACCTTCTCAGAATTTTTCTGTGGGAGGACTTTGAACAACACAGAATACGTATTGACTGTTGAAATCCCCACAGAAAAAATATTCAATTCCTGGCTTCAGAATACTAATGGGTGGGGTTAACCACAAATTTGTCATCAGATTTCAATATCAAAGCAGTAGGATTTCCATGAAAATAAAATTAAATTAAAAAAGGAATTCTATCCACTTCAATATTGCTATTTCCACAGTTTCCAAGAACGAGTTGTACAGAGTGATACAAACACTACGAAGACGGGTCCAAACGAAATACAGAATTCATAATAAGAGGATGTTGTTATTTAAAGAAAGGTAACCCAGTACATCTCAGGATACTATTGTAGCAATGAAAACAAGCTTGACAGAAAAACAACCGTAGTCACAGCCCTGGAAGTTTAGGAAGTGACCCATCTTGAGGACTGGGCAGCCTTTACCTCAGCTCTGTGGTGGTTGACACATTCTTTCCTTTCTCTTGTAACTTTGTCACTGGGAGATGCTGTTGCAGCCGTGTGCACTGGTGTCCCTGCTTCTACTGCATATGCCATCCACCTCTCCTGCCCCATGATGACTTGTGTTCCTGCCTTCAGCCTCCCGCCATTCTTGGGGTGGCCATTCTCTAGAATCAATGGATTTCCTGGTAGGTGGAAAGAAAATATTTCAAGAAACCTCCCCTTGCAAGAAGGGCCACTGTTAGGGAGTTTTGGTCTGAGATGTTATGGCTGAGTCCAGGGGACATTAAAGAATAGATCAGTGTTCAGTCCCAAACCCAGTCAACCAACAAAAGAAGAAAGGAACTGAAAGGGAGGTCAGAGGCTGTAGCTAGAAGCAGGGGCAAAGTCGAAGTCAGTGGGAAGATCTCACAAAGAAGTGATAGCTGGGGTCAAAGGCACAGCAAGGCTGGGAGGGAGGCATGGAAGAGGCCTCAGGGGAGAGAGGCCAGGGGACCCTTTAAAGAGTTTGGGCTGCAGCTGGAAGCATCACCAGTAGGGCTTTGGCCAACTGCATCGTTGTCCTTTCCTCCTTCATCCGAGTGTGTTTTATTACAGGAAACAGACCATGGCTGCAGAACCGTTACCACTCAGGTAGCAGTGTGGTACAATGGAGGTATATTTATTATGTAATAGCAGAGAAACATTACCCATAGTAGCTCCAAACCTGAGACTATGCAAACTACCTCAACTACAGGATGGATCAGTAAATACTGGTAAATTTATAAACAAATTGTGGCAGATCTACACAATGGAACACAATGCAGCAGTGAAAATGAATGAACTACAGTCATGAAAGAGTATATATTGTGATGTTATATGACAGAGTTCAAAATCAGGAGAAACTAAACCATGGTGTTTAGGGATGCATACTTAGGTGGTGAAATTATAATAAAAGCAAGTAAATGACAACCATAAAAGTCAGGATAGTGGCTACTTTTTGTAGGATGGAAGAGAAAGAAGCATGAGAGAGGGTTTCTGTGATACTGGAATGTTCTATTTCTTGACTTGGCTGATAGTTACGAGGGCATTCATTTTTAGTATTTCATTAAGCTGTGCATATATTTTTTATTTTCTGTACGCATGCTATTTTTCACAATAAAACAAATAAAACCACAAAGAACGCTGGAGGGGGTATTAGGAACCCTGTGGTTTCAGGTTCTTTTATCAGCTGCTGGGTTTTGGCTAAGTTGTCTCTCTGAACCTTAGTTTCCTCATCTATAAAATGAAGAGGTTAGACACGGTGCTCTTCAAGACCCTTCCCAGGCCTGCCATTTTGGGTTTATAACTCATTTGATTCTCCAAACATTTCTGTGAGGAGAGGATGACCCTCAACATTATATTGACAGAGAAGGAAGCCACTGAGAGAGGCTCGATGGCATCACAGCTAGACTTTGAAACCAGAAGGGCCTGGATTTGAATCTTAGCTCAGCCTTTTTCTCTTCAAGGACCCATAGACAGGTCACTTGAACTTTTCGGGTCACAGTTTCCTCAATTACAAAATGGGTATAATAAAAGAACCTTCCTTACACGGTTGCTGAGGAACAAAAAAAAGGACAATCTATATAAAATGCCTGGCTCGGCACCCGGAACCTAGCAAGCCCTTGGTTACTAGTAGCCAGCTAACCTGGCCAAACAAGCCAGATCAATTCCACAAATCGTTCTTGAATGCTTATTGTGTAGCTAGAGTTTTCACGTGCTGTCATTGTTGTTAAGTGCCATGGATCTGACTCAGTTCTCCTTTATCCTCTCCTCAACTCTGTGAGGTAGTTTACTCTTCTGAATTTTTACAGGTGATAAGGTCAGGGCTAAGAGGAAGGAAGGAAGGAATAGGATCAAAGCAGTTCTTTAGAAAAACTCCTCTGGCAGCTGTGTGGGGACAGATTAGAAGGAAGGGAGAATGAGTGACAGTGAGAAGACCAGGTGGTCAAGAATAGTGATAGTCCAGGCGAGTCATGGAGAGGCCTGGACAGGAGCAAAAGCTAAGGGGTGCAAGTGTCACGACGGCAGGGTCACATTGGTCTGGTTTACCACTATGGTCAAGTCATGTTGAATGTTTGCTGACTGAATGAATGACTGAATGACATCTTTGAAAGAGACATTATGGGTGGGAGCTGTGGAGACAAAGGGTAGGGAGGAGCCAGTGATGATGAAAGGATTTCCAGATCAGGTGAGGGAGTGCTCCTGCTGCAAGGGGAACAACTCAGGTGGTGACAGGGTGACGTAGATAAGCCTCACTGTGGACATGTTGGATGTGAGATGTTCTTGGGAAACTGCCTGGAGAGACTGGTCAGCTGGAACAGTGACTGGGCTCACATGGAGAACTTGAATTCAAGTCTTCTGTTTAATAGCCCAGGGTTGGTCCCACTTTACCCTTCCTTACTGGAGTCTTTAGTGGTAGTGGGGGTGACAGGAAAACGGAGTCAGCCCTTCTTCTACCCTCATTTCCATCTGTACTTGCACTTCTGACAAATGAGCCCCATCACTAGTTCTTGGTCAGTGATACCTTGGGCTTAGGACTGCTCTGGGGTTAACTTTATGACAGGTCGTCATCAAATGACAGAGCTCCAAATGCCTCTGTACTTGGTGTCCCACAAGTAATTACGCCTTTTAGATCAAGCATTCTTCTCCCTACGGCCTTTTAAAAAATGCAAATACTCCAGAGAGGATAAATAGCATAATTTTCCAATGCTGTAGGAGAGTTAACATCTTAGTGTTTCCTTCTATGACGAGGGGAAGGATACACAGATGTCTGGGCAGCAGAGGGTGGTGGGCAGTGAAAAAGAACACTAAAGTGCATTCAAAGGAGGCAGGCTAGGAGCAGAGGGGATACATTTCATACATTTTACTCTCATGAATGTTTTCTTGCTCAATATGCATCTCCTTCCACATTCCACACACTTATATGACTGGAGGAAACTTAAGGAAGAAAAAGACCTACCACTACAGAGTACTGTGAAGCTCTCTACAAACATTGACTCATGCAAAACATCAGAACAAACCCATTTTACAGATGAGGAAACTGCATCTCAGAGGCACCATTTGTTCATCCAACCAGGGGAAGGCAGCAGAGCGTGATGGTAGAACATTTGAAAGTGGTGTCTTCGTATCCCTGCTCCTCTGCTTACCGGCTGGGTAACCTCAGGTGAGTGGCTCAGCCTTCTCCTGCCGCTTCTTCCTTATTCTCTCAGGGTCGGGTGAAGATGAAATTGGAGGATACATTTGAAGGAATCCATGCTCCACAAACTTTACTATGATCTCCACCATGCTAGGCCGTGGCTAGGTCCTGTGAGTACAAAGACAACAGGTGTCCCAGGTGAACCCAAACTGGGATTTGGAGTCTTGCTATTTGTGGAGCTGCTGTGTTGGTGACTTCCTGGGGGTCTTTCCCTGAGTCAATATGCATGAAAGCTTGTGTTCTTTGACTGAAGGGGGGGATGAGTTTTTTTCAGAAGGGTTTGGGAGAAGCCTTGGAGATGGACTAGCAGAGGCTGGGGTGCTGTCTGCCTCCCGTGCAGCCGAGAGCAGCAGAGCCTGGAATGGATCGGGCTCCATGCTCTTTCACTAGATGTCCTTGGAGGGAGAGATGCAGAGGTTGAGAGCATCTTACTCCCTTCCCTACCACCACCAACTGCTCTGACAGGGATAACAATAAAACCACAAAAAACCAAACTCATTGCCATCGAGTTGATTCTGACTCATAGCGACCCTACAGGACAGAGCAGAACTGCCCCACAGAGTCTCCAAGGAATGCCTGGCAGATTCGAACTGCCAATCCTTCGGTTCGCAGCCATAGCACTTCAACACTACCCCACCAGGGATCACAATAGAGGGTGAAAAATGTAGAACAAAATTCTAACCCACACACAAAAAAGACCAGACTTACTGGTTTGACACAGACTGAAGAAATCCTGAGAGTATGGCTCCCCGGACACCCTTTTAACTCAGTACTGAAGTCACTCCAGATGTTCACCCTTCAGCCAAAGATTAGACAGGCCTATACAACAAAACAAGACTAAATGGGCATTCCAACACAGGGGCAAGGATGAGAAGGCAGGAGGGGACAGAAAAGCCAATAATGGGGAACCCAAAGTCGAGAATGGGAGAGTGTTGACATGCCATGGGGTTGGCAACCAATGTCACAAAACAATATACATATTAATTCTTTAATGAGAAATTAATTTGCTCTGTAAACCTTCATCTAAATCACACACACACGCACACACATACAATTCAAACTCACAAAAAAAGACTAGACTTACTGGTCTGAGAGAGACTGGAGAAATCCTGAGGGTATGGTCCCTGGACACCTTTATAATTTAGTACTGAAGTCACTCTTGAGGTTCACCCTTCAGCCAAAGATTAGGTCCATAAAACAACAATAATACACAGAGTTCTACCATGTATATGAGACTAAATGAGTACACCAGCCCAGGAGCAAGGATGAGAAGGCAGGAGGGGACAGGAAAGCTGTACAAATGGAAATGGGGAACCCAAGGTTGAGAAGTGGGGAGTGTTAACATGTTGAGGAGTTGGCAACAAATGTCACAAAACAATATGTGTATTAACTGTTTAATGAGAAACAAATTTGCTGTATAAACCTTCATCTAAAGCATAACTTAAAAAAAATAAAAGAAGAAGAAATGTAAATTATCATCAGGGGTTCAAACTAGAACCAACCAGTTCAAAGATTTGGAAGAAACTCAGGCTCAGTTCAGGAAAGGTCAAGGAGGTAGTCCTAGTTTCTTCGTTTGAAAGATGGATAATAGCATTTACCTCACAGGCTGCTAAGGATTAAATGAGATGGTATTTGTGTAGCTGACATTCTTTGTGGGAGGATGGTGTTACTGGGTGGAAACACCAGGTGCTTACTCAGCATGACTAGTATTGGCCAATAAATGAGAGACCAAGGTGGGAGAACAGGAAACCCAAACCCAAAACCCACGGCCCTCGAGTTGATTCCAACTCATAGTGACCCTATAGGACAAAGTAGAACTTCCCTATAGAGTTTCCAAGGAGCACCTGTTGGATTCGAACTGCCACCCTTTTGGTTAGCAGCCCTAGCACTTAACCATCATGTCACCAGTGTTTCCAGGAGAACAGGAAAGGCACCTTTATTTCGTTGTAACCGGAAATGGAGTCAGTCGGAGCTGGTGCTGCCAAGACTGCTGGCCAAGGGCCAAGGGCAGGCAGGCAAGTTACTTTTAAAGGGGTTTACAAATGGGGAGTTCATACATACAAGTTACCTCAGCAATATTCTTAATCATACCACTCAGGTGCAAACGCAGAATTCAAATGCAAAGCGGGGGTGGGGGGAGGTAGGGGCGTAGGGAGTGGTGGGGTGGAGAGGGTGGAGGGAGGGAGCCCAGCAGAGAAAACGAGTTTTCCATATAACACTGTAGGGGAGGAAGTCAAGTAAAGAATACAGCACTGTGGGGGCTCTGTCTCAATAGAAAGGTCTTTGGGGTTTTTCCTGAGGCGGTAATGAGTTTGACCTGTGATACAGAGCAAAATTTGGGGTGCTTTTTAACAGACGATAAAATGCCAATAAAGCTGAGCGCAAAGGAAGGAGCTGCAAGTTGGAAACATCGCACAATCTGGTGTCCGTGCAGTTCCGATAAACTCTTCCCTGGGCCGTCTCTGGTAGATCATACCCCTAGGCCTTGAATTCTAAGATTGGGTAAAGCTACAGGCAGAATTCTAATCCATTAAAGCTAGTGAGAACTCTGTGGTACTAAGACCCATCAGAGCAATTCCTTCCTCAACCAACCCAGGGGGCCAGCCCAGCCTTATCTCTAGGTCTAATGGAATATCCCATGGTCTGTTCTGTTTTGGAAACCCTGCTGGTGTAGTGGTTAAGTGCTATGGCTGCTAACCAAAAAGTCGGCAATTTGAATCCACCAGGCACTCCTTGAAAACCACATGGGGCAGTTCTACTCTGACCTGTACGGTCACTGTGAGTCAGAGTTGACTCGATGGAGTGCGTTTTTTTTTTTTTTCCATCATTAATATCACATGCAAATATAATTTTGCTGAAGAAAATTCAAAAATGTCTGCAGCAGTGTATGGACAGGGAACTCCCAGAAACTCAACAGAATTAATAACAGGATCTAATTCATAGCGCTTTTGTGAGGATTAAATGATTTAATGCTATAAGGTGCTTAACACAGCAATAAAAAAAAAAAAAATAGCAATACCGACCTATTTATTTACATATCAATTCCAAACTCAAGGGGGAAGGGACAACTGCAAGTCAGATTGTCAAGAGCAGGGAGGCCAAGGGATGGGACACATCTCTCAGGAATGGGGTCCTAGGAGCCATTAGAAACAGGCAGCATCACAACCCAGCTCGATATTGGTTGCTGGAGAGCAGAGGCCCCTTCCCTGCCAGAGACCTCGGGTCGCACCATTGACATCACATGGACACTGCTATCTCGAATCCAGGGATGGGATTAAAAACAAAAAAAGACAAATTTGTTGCCATTGAGTCAATCCCGACTCATACCAACCCTATACGACAGCGTAGAACTGTCCCATACGGTTTCCGAGGAGCGCCAGGTGGATTTGAACCGCCGACCTTCTGGGTAAAAGCTGTAGCTCTTAACCACTGAGCTACCGTGGCTCCAGGGATGGGATGAGCATGTGCATAAACCAGTTGCTACCAATTTGATTTAGACTCATGGTGACCCCATGTGTGTCAGGGTAGAATTATGCCCCATGGATTCTTCAAAGGCTGACTTTTTAGAACTAGATCACCAGGCCTTTTTCTGAGGTGCCTCAGGGTAGGCTCCAACCTTCAACCTTTCGGGTAGTAGCCCAGCACATTAACCATTTGCCCCACCAGGGAGTCTAGATGTGCATAAAAACTAAACTCGTTGCCCTTGAGTCGATTTCGGCTCATAGCAACCCTATAAGATAGAGTAGAGCTGCCCCATAGAGTTTCCAAGGAGCACCTGGTGGATTCGAACTGCCAGCCTTCTGGTTAGCAGCATGTAGCTCTTAGCCACTGTGCCACCAGCGTTTCCAGTGTGTGCATAGGGAAGGAAAAACAATGTTAGCTTCTTATCCTTCTCAGCACCATCACATCCAGAGAGCTCTTCCCCTCAGCAGCAGCAGCACCTCTTCAGCCACACAAGAAAATGGAATTGTTTTCTTGAAATATTTTCTTGGAGGGGGGAAAAATCCCTTTTGGAGGGAAGAAGTACAAAGATCTTGGGTATTCAAGCATCCATTTCCAGACAATATCCTGGGGGCTGCTGGGACCAACAAAGAGGCCGTGAATGTGAGACCAAGAGAGGCTGGTCTGTTTGAGCAGCTACAGAGAGGAGTGCACGCATATCACTAACGGAAAACGAGAGGAAGGAGGAAGGAGGTGCCCAGTGATGGCTTGGATGAATGTCTTATTGACTAAGGTGGACAGGATGGCTTGGTGCCCTGGTAGAATCACAGGGAGTGTAGAAACGCACAGCCTTGTTTTCCTGGAGTCTGGACACTGACCTACTTCTTATGGCTCATTCTTCTCCTGAGATATTTTCCTTCTCTTGAGCAGACTTATTCCTTTCCAGAGCCCTCAGGTAGTGGGGCATAGGACACAAATGTTCACTAAATAAAAGGCGTCTTTAGTCTCTGCACGTATTTACTCTCTGTTATTATAAGGAGTTGGTATTTCAATTTCACTTCTCTCTCATCTAGTCCCACTCAAAGGAGAGGCATATCCCTGGAAATTCCTATCCTGCTTTGCACTAGCTGTTGTGCCATAATTATTAACAGCACCCCTCTCCCTTTCACTCTCACAGGTATCCTATTTTTGAACCATAAATTACATGATCATCTGTCTTAGTTTGGGTTCCCTCAGAAGAGGAGCCTGAGGCAAGGATTCAAGTACAGATAATTTATTTGGGAAGCATAGGAAACACGCTGGTGGAAGAGTGGGGAAGTGAGACAAGAAAGGAAAGGCAGCTAATAACGATAGTGCTATTAAGCCAGTTCTAGAATACACATAAGGAGCCCTGGTGGCACAACAGTCAAGTGCTTGGCTGCTAACCGAAAGGTAGGCAGTTCAAACCCACCCAGTGGCTCCTCAGAATAAAAGACCTGGAGATCTGCTCCCATAATGATTACAGCCTAGAAAATCCTATTGTGGCAGTTCTACTCTGTCACATGGGGTTGCTATGAGTTGAAATTGACTCGATGGTACTCAACAACAAGAGCATTAAGCCAGCTACCACAGTGGGCTCCTGGGAGCTTAATCCTGCAGGAAAATCCTGGGAAATGGTACAAAATGCATGCCTCAGGACTGTGCCACCCCAAAGCAAGGGTAAGGCAAGGGAGCTGGGGTATTTATACACCAATTCCCGAGAGTCACAAGGCTATTCGTGGGGCTCCTCATTCCCCATCCCATCTGACCTGCCTCATGGCAGAGTGGCCAGTAGTTTTGGGTCAATAAATATACAAATACATCTCCTAAGCAAAGAGATGCAGATTCCCAGTTAAAAGTCAGCCAGAACCCACAGGAAGTCCAAGGGATGTGGGTGAGCGTTGACAGCATCTGTTGCATCCCTGTACCTGTAACTTATCCTTCTCTCCATCATCCAGTTACAGTCTCCCATCTCCAAGCTCACCAATAACTTCCTGTTCCCCAGTCTCAATAGACTTTCTCTTCAAACTTCTCACTGGCTTCCCTGCCTCCTTTCACCACTGCTTAACCTCTCCCTAGTCAATCACTTTGCTTCTCTGGCTGTGGCGACCCTGCTTTCTCTTACTTTCTTGATCCTCCTATTGTGTTTGACAATTGTGGGCACTTATCAAAGCCTCTCTTCTCTTCTGAATGGCTATCATACTTCTTGGATATGTGCTACTTACTTGTCATTTAACCCCTCATGCTCTATCCTCTATCTTCTGTTACTTAAAGGGATGAATACTTTAATATTTTATTTAGTTTTTTAAGTGGTCACATATTTAGATTATTTCTCCCTAGCTGGGCTGTAGTTGGACTACAGTCCTATGTCCTAGTTTCCTTTTTTATTCCACAAGACACCCAAACATAAGACCTTCTCCAGATTGGGCTAAAAAATTGTCTGATTTGGTTCCTACTGGACGATCAACCATGTTGAACACATATCGACCTGGGAGGTCTGGTGAGGAAAAAGGGCTATGCTGAGAGTCAAGTGACCTGGCTTCTGACTCTCACATGAGCCACAAAACATGGCCAAATCACAACTCTCTTCCATGCATTTTCCATCTTGAAATAATGACAGTAAAATGTGTCCTAACTCTCAGAATTGTTGTGAAAACACACAGGAATGATAAAAAGAAAGCGCTGTATGAAAGCAAGTTATGTTTATTCACATTGAGAATTCAAAGAGTAAACTGAGATGTTACCAATAAGGTATCATTTTCAGGTACAATTCTTGCTCCCAAGTTTGTATTTACATAATTGTTCCCTTCTCGAAATGACTCCATTTCATATGCTAAAAACATGAATCAATGGTTAACCCAATCATTTAGTTAACCTTTAAAAGCTTTGTGGAACTATGAAGAAAATCTAACAGGAAACCTTGGGTTCCAAAACTTTCTATTGGGAAAACTCATTTCTCCAATCCCACTTGGCATCAAAGTGCCAACTGGCAAATCATAACTTTACTGCTGAGTGGGGTTTTTTTTTTTGTTTTTTTTTTTTAACAAACAAGTTTATTCTCTCACTCTCTGGTAGGCTAGAAGCTCAAATTCAGGGAGTCGGGCCCAGGAGAAGGCTTTCTCTGTCGGATCTGGAGGAAGGTCCTTGTCATCAGTCTTGCCCTGGACTAGGAGCTTCTCCATGCAGGAACCACAGGTCCAAAGGACATGCTCTGCTTCTGGAGCTGCTTTCTTGGTGGTATGAGGTCCCCGTGTCTCTCTGAGGCTTCTCTTTTTTTTTTTAATTAATTTTTATTAAGCTTCAAGTGAACATTTACAAATCCAATCAGTCTGTCACACGTAAGTTTACATACATCTTACTCCCTTCTCCCACTTGCTCTCCCCCTATTGAGTCAGCCCTTTCAGTCTCTCATTTCGTGACAATTTTGCCAGCTTCCCTCTCTCTCTATCTTCCCATTCCCCCTCCAGACAAGAGTTGCCAACACACTCTCAAGTGTCCACCTGATTTAATTAGCTCACTCTTCATCAGCATCTCTCTCCCCCCGCTGACCAGTCCCTTTCATGTCTGATGAGTCGTCTTCGGGAATGGTTCCTGTCCTGTGCCAACAGAAGGTCTGGGGAGCATTGCCGCCGGGATTCCTCCAGTCGCAGTCAGACCATTACGTATGGTCTTTTTATGAGAATTTGGGGTCTGCATCTCACTGATCTCCTGCTGCCTCAGGAGTTCTCTGTTGTGCTCCCTGACAGGGCAGTCATCGATTGTGGCCGGGCACCAACTAGTTCTTCTGGTCTCAGGATGATGTAGGTCTCTGGTTCATGTGGCCCTTTCTGTCTCTTGGGCTCTTAGTTGTCGTGTGGCCTTGGTGTTCTTCATTTTCCTTTGCTCCAGGTGGGTTGAGACCAATTGATGCATCTTAGATGGCCACTTGTTAGCATTTAAGACCCCAGACGCCACATTTCAAAGTGGGATGCAGAATGTTTTCATACTAGAATTATTTTGCCAATTGACTTAGAAGTCCCCTCAAACCATGTTCCCTGACCCCCGCCCCTGCTCCGCTGACCTTTGAAGTATTTCTTTTATCCCGGAAACTTTTTTGCTTTTAGTCCAGTCCAATTGAGCTGACCTTCCATGTATTGAGTGTTGTCTTTCCCTTCACCCAAAGCAGTTCTTATCTACTGATTAATCAATAAAAAACCCTCTCCCTCCCTCCCTCCCTCCCTCCCTCCCTCCCTCCCTCCCCCTTCGTAACCACAAAAGTATGTGTTCTTCTCAGTTTATACTATTTCTCAAGATCTTATAATAGTGGTCTTATACAATATTTGTCCTTTTGCCTCTGACTAATTTCGCTCAGCATAATGCCTTCCAGGTTCCTCCATGTTATGAAATGTTTCACAGATTCGTCACTGTTCTTTATCGATGTGTAGTATTCCATTGTGTGAATATACCACAATTTATTTACCCATTCATCCGTTGACGGACACCTTGGTTGCTTCCAGCTTTTTGCTATTGTAAACAGAGCTGCAATAAACATGGGTGTGCATATATCTGTTTGTGTGAAGGCTCTTGTATCTCTAGAGTATATTCCGAGAAGTGGGATTTCTGGGTTGTATGGTAGTTCTATTTCTAACTGTTTAAGATAACGCCAGATGGATTTCCAAAGTGGTTGTACCATTTTACATTCGCACCAGCAGTGTATAAGAGTTCCAATCTCTCCGCAGCCTCTCCAACATTTATTATTTTGTGTTTTTTGGATTAATGCCAGCCTAGTTGGTGTGAGATGGAATCTCATCGTAGTTTTAATTTGCATTTCTCTAATGGCTAACGATCGGGAGCATTTTCTCATATCTCTGTTGGCTGCCTGAATATCTTCTTTAGTGAAATGTGTGTTCATATCCTTTGCCCATTTCTTGATTGGGTTGTTTGTCTTTTTGTGGTTGAGTTTTGACAGAATCATGTAGATTTTAGAGATCAGGCGCTGGTCGGAGATGTCATAGCTGAATATTCTTTCCCAGTCTGTAGGTGGTCTTTTTACTCTTTTGGTGAAGTCTTTAGATGAGCATAGGTGTTTGATTTTTAGGAGCTCCCAGTTATCTGGTTTCTCTTCATCATTTTTGGTAATGTTTTGTATTCTGTTTATGCCTTGTACTAGGGCTTCTAGGGTTGTCCCTATTTTTTCTTCCATGATCTTTATCGTTTTAGTCTTTATGTTTAGGTCTTTGATCCACTTGGAGTTAGTTTTTGTGCTTGGTGTGACGTATGGGTCCTGTTTCATTTTTTTGCAAATGGATATCCAGTTATGCCAGCACCATTTGTTAAAAAGATTATCTTTTCCCCAATTAACTGACACTGGGCCTTTGTCAAATATCAGCTGCTCATACATGGATGGATTTATATCTGGGTTCTCAATTCTGTTCCATTGGTCTATGTGCCTGTTCTTCTACCAGTACCAGGCTGTTTCGACTACTGTGGCTATATAATATGTTCTGAAATCAGGTAGAGTGAGGCCTCCCACTTTCTTCTTTTTTTTCAGTAATGCTTTGCTTATCCGGGGCTTCTTTCCCTTCCATATGAAATTGGTGATTTTTTTCTCTATCCCCTTAAAATATGACACTGGAATTTGGATCGGAAGTGTGTTATATGTATAGATGGCTTTGGTAGAATAGACATTTTTACTATGTTAAGTCTTCCTATCCATGAGCAAGGTATGTTTTTCCACTTAAGTATGTCCTTTTGAATTTCTTGTAGTAGAGCTTTGTAGTTTTCTTTGTATAGGTCTTTTACATCCTTGGTAAGATTTATTCCTAAGTATTTTATCTTCTTGGGGGCTACTGTGAATGGTATTGATTTGGTGATTTCCTCTTCGATGTTCTTTTTGTTGATGTAGAGGAATCCAAGTGATTTTTGTATGTTTATTTTATAACCTGAGACTCTGCCAAACTCTTCTATTAGTTTCAGTAGTTTTCTGGAGGATTCCTTAGGGTTTTCTCTGTATAAGATCATGTCATCTGCAAATAGTGATAACTTTACTTCCTCCTTGCCAATCCAGATACCCTTTATTTCTTCGTCTAGCCTAATTGCCCTGGCTAGGACTTCAAGTACGATGTTGAATAAGAGCGGTGATAAAGGGCATCCTTGTCTGGTTCCTGTTCTCAAGGGAAATGCTTTCAGGTTCTCTCCATTTAGAGTGATATTGGCTGTTTGCTTTGCATAGATGCCCTTTATTATGTTGAGGAATTTTCCTCCAATTCCTATTTTGGTAAGAGTTTTTATCATAAATCGGTGTTGAACTTTGTCAAATGCCTTTTCTGCATCAGTTGATAAGATCATGTGGTTTTTATCTTTTGTTTTATTTATGTGATGGATTACATTAATGGTTTTTCTGATATTAAACCAGCCTTGCATATCTGGTATAAATCCCACTTGATCACAGTGAATTATTTTTTTGATGTGTTGTTGGATTCTATTGGCTAGAATTTTGTTGAGGATTTTTGCATCTATGTTCATGAGGGATATAGGTCTATAATTTTCTTTTTTTGTAATGTCTTTACCTGGTTTTGGTATCAGGGAGATGGTAGCTTCATAGAATGAGTTGGGTAGTATTCCGTCATTTTCTATGCTTTAAAATACCTTCAGTAGTAGTGGTGTTAAGTCGTCTCTGAAAGTTTGGTAGAACTCTGCAGTGAAGCCGTCCGGGCCAGGACTTTTTTTTGTTGGAAGTTTTTTGATTACCGTTTCAATCTCTTTTTTTTTGTTATGGGTCTATTTAGTTGTTCTACTTCTGAATGTGTTAGTTTAGGTAGGTAGTGTTTTTCCAAGAATTCATCCATTTCTTCTAGGTGTTCAAATTTGTTAGAGTACAATTTTTTGTAGTAATCTGAAATGATTCTTTTAATTTCATTTGGTTCTGTTGTGATGTGGTCCTTCTCGTTTCTTATTCGGGTTATTTGTTTCCTTTCCTGTATTGCTTTAGTCAGTCTAGCCAATGGTTTATCAATTTTGTTAATTTTTTCAAAGAACCAGCTTTTGGCTTTGTTAATTCTTTCAGTTGTTTTTCTGTTCTCTAATTCATTTAGTTCAGCTCTGATTTTTATTATTTGTTTTCTTCTGGTTCCTGATGGGTTCTTTTGTTGCTCACTTTCTATTTGTTCAAGTTGTAGGGACAGTTCTCTGATTTTGGCTCTTTCTTCTTTTTGTATGTGTGCATTTATCGATATAAATTGGCCTCTGAGCACTGCTTTTGCTGTGTCCCAGAGGTTTTGATAGGAAGTATTTTCATTCTCGTTGCATTCTGTGAATTTCCTTATTCCCTCCTTGACGTCTTCTATAACCCAGTCTTTTTTCGGGAGGGTATTGTTCAGTTTCCAAGTATTTGATTTCTTTTCCCTAGTTTTTCTGTTATTGATTTCTAGCTTCATTGCCTTGTGGTCTGAGAAGATGCTTTGTAATATTTCGATGTTTTGGATTCTGCAAAGGTTTGTTTTATGACCTAATACGTGATCTATTCTAGAGAATGTTCCATGTGCACTAGAAAAAAAGTATATTTTGCAGCAGTTGGGTGGAGAGTTCTGTATAAGTCAATGAGGTCAAGTTGGTTGATTGTTCTAAGTAGGTCTTCCGTGTCTCTGTTGAGCTTCTTACTGGATGTCTTGTCCTTCTCCGAAAGTAGTGTGTTGAAGTCTCCTACTATAATTGTGGAGGTGTCTATCTCACTTTTCAATTCTGTTAAAATTTGATTTATGTACCTTGCAGCCCTGTCATTAGGTGCGTAAATATTTAATATGGTTATGTCTTCCTGATCAATTGTCCCTTTTATCATTATATAGTGTCCTACTTTATCCTTTGTGGTGGATTTAAGTCTAAAATCTATTTTGTCAGAAATTAGTATTGCTACTCCTCTTCTTTTTTGCTTATTGTTTGCTTGATATATTTTTTTCCATCCTTTGAGTTTTAGTTTGTTTGTGTCTCTAAGTCTAAGGTGTGTCTCTTGTAGGCAGCATATAGATGGATCGTGTTTCTTTATCCAGTCCGTGACTCTCTGTCTCTTTATTGGTGCATTTAGTCTATTTACATTCAGCGTAATTATAGCTAAATAAGTTTTTAGTGCTGTCATTTTGATGCCTTTTCATGTGTGTTGTTGGCCATTTCATTTTTCCACATACTTTTTTGTGCTGAGACGTTTTTCTTATTAAATTGTGAGATCCTCATTTTCATAGTGTTTGACTTTATGTTAGTTGAGTCGTTACGTTTTTGTTGGCTTTTATCCTGAGTTATGGAGTTGATATTCCTTTTTGTAGTTACCTTATTATTTACCCCTATTTTTCTAAGTAAAAACCTAACTTGTATCGTTCTATATCGCCTGTATCACTCTCCATCTGGCAGTTCAATGCCTCCTGTATTTAGTCCCTCTTTTTGATTATTGTGATCTTTTACCTATTGACTTCCATGATTCCCTATTATGTGTATTATTTTATTTATTTATTTTTAAAAATTAATCTTAATTTGTTTTTTTTTGTGATTTCCCTATTTGAGTTGATATCAGGACGTTCTGTTTTGTGACCTTGTATTGTGCTGATACCTGATATTATTGGTTTTCTGACCAAACAATCACCTTTAGCATTTCTTGTAGCTTTGGTTTGGTTTTTGTAAATTCTCTAAACTTGTGTTTATCTGTAAATATCTTAATTTCTCCTTCATATTTCAGAGAGAGTTTTGCTGGATATATGATCCTTGGCTGGCAGTTTTTCTCCTTCAGTGCTCTGTATATGTCGTCCCATTCCCTTCTTGCCTGCGTAGTTTCTGCTGAGTAGTCTGAACTTATTCTTATTGAGTCTCCCTTGAAGGAAACCTTTCTTTTCTCCCGGGCTGAGTTGGATGATAATATGTCTTGGTGTTTTTCTTTTTGGATCAATCTTAAATGGGGTTTGATGAGCATCTTGGATAGATATCCTTTCGTCTTTCATGATGTCAGGGAAGTTTTGTGTCAGGAGTTCTTCAACTATTCTCTCTGTGTTTTCTGTCCCCCCTCCCTGTTCTGGGACTCCAATCACTCACAAGTTATCCTTCTTGATAGAGTCCCACATGATTGTTAGGGTTTCTTCATTTTTTTTAATTCTTTTATCTGATTGTTTTTCAGCTATGTTGATGTTGATTCCCTGGTCCTCCAGATGTCCCAGTCTGCATTCTAATTGCTCGAGTCTGCTCCTCTGACTTCCTATTGCGTTGTCTAATTCTGTAATTTTATTGTTAATCTTTTGGATTTCTACATGCTGTCTCTCTATGGATTCTTGCCACTTATTAATTTTTCCACTATGTTCTTGAATAATCTTTTTGAGTTCTTCAACAGTTTTATCAGTGTGTTCCTTGGCTTTTTCTGCTGTCTGCCTTATTTCATTTGTGATGTCTTTAAGCATTCTGTAAATTAGTTTTTTATATTCTGCATCTGATAATTCCAGGATTGTATCTTTGTTTGGGAAAGATTTTGATTCTTTTGTTTGGGGGGTTGTAGAAGCTGTCATGGTCTACTTCTTTATGTGGTTTGGTATGGACTGCTGTCTCCGAGCCATCACTGGGAAACTAGTTTTTCCAGAAAATCTGCTAAAAAAAAATGCAGTCAGATCCCTATCAGAGTTCTCCCTCTGGCTCAGGCTATTCGGATGTTAATGGAGCTGCCTGGGGAGGGTGGGGCAGGGATCAGAGAGCTAGGAGAGTAGCACCTCAGAATATAGCCAGAGTTGCTTGTCTTGCTTGGAATGACTATTATATCTGAGATTTCCGTGGGGCACGTCGCCTGTGTGTACTGGCTGTGTAGAGATTGCCCCCGGGGGGTCTGGCCCGCTTGAGTCACGGTCAGATCCTCCGCTGTCAGCCCCACCCCCTAGGTTAAGGCTCCCCTACTGGGACGGTGCACTCCTGACTCCAAAATCAGTCGCTGCCTCCCGGGGATTCCCTGTCCTGCCAGCCGCGTGGCGCACCGCCTCCGCGAACCAGCTGGGACCCCCCCGGGGTCAATTCAGGGGAATGGAGCTGCTTCCCGCGCTCACGCCACGCCCGCGCCCGCCAAAATCCCGGCGGGACGGCTCCCCGGCTGGGACGCTGCTCTCCCCGCTCCAAGACCTGTCACTGCCTTCCAGGGACTGCTCCCACCGGCTGCGCCACTGCGCCGTCTCCGCGAACCTGTTGGGCGCCACCCCCGCGAACCGGCTGGGCCCCCCCGGGTCAATTCAGGGGGATGTAGCAGATGCCCGCGCTCACACCACGCCCGCGCCCGCCAAAATCCCGGCGGGACGGCTCCCCGGCTGGGACGCTGCTCTCCCCGCTCCAAGACCTGTCTCTGCCTCCCGGGGACTTCTCCCACCGGCTGCGCCACCACGCAGCTCGCGCCAACCGGCTGGGCATCCTCCCGGAATGAGTTCGGGGGCTAGGGCTGGGCCCCTTGTCTGTGCCGTCTGCCCCCCTGGGCTCTGCCCCGAATTGGGCTCCGAAGGTCACCTGACTGGTACGCTGGCTCCAGGCTCTGAAAATAATCGCTGCCTCCCCGTATTTGTTCGTTCTCCATCTCTAAATCTGTGTTTGTTGTTCAGAGTTCGTAGATTGTTATGTATGTGATCAATTCACTTGTTTTTCCGAGTCTTTGTTGCAAGAGGGATCCGCAGTAGCATCCACCTAGTCCGCCATCTTGGCCCCGCCTCCTTTTTTTTGTACTTCTTGCAAGTGTTTAAAGAACTACTTTCAGTTATGAAGTGTTTTTTTTTTTTTTTTTCAAACATCCACCTTTTCTTTCTCCTTTTGGTAAAGAGCCCAGATTCTAATTCTCTTAATCAAGCTGCAAATTCAATTTTACTCACTGCCTTGTATGTTGTCTTAGTTATCTAGTACTGCTATACCAGAAATACGACGAGTGGATGGCTTTAACAAAGAGAAGTTTATTCTCTCACAGTCTAGGAGGCTGGAAGTCCAAATTCAGGGTGCCAGCTCCAGGGAAAGGCTTTATCTCTCGGTCAGCTCTGGGGGAAGGTCCTTATCATCAATCTTCCCTGGCTGAGGAGCTTCTCAGTGCAGGGACTCTGGTCCAAAGGATGTGCTATTCTCCTGACTCTTGCTTCTTGGTGGTATGAGGTCCGCATGTCTCCCTGCTCCATTCTCTTTTTTATATCTCAAAAGGGATTGACTTAAAACACAGCCTAATCTTTTAGATTTGAGTCCTGCCTCATTAACGTAATTTCCGCTAATCCCACTTCATTAATATCACAGAGGTAGGATTTACATAGGAAAATCACATCAAATGACAAAATGGTGGACAATCACACAATATGGGAAGCACGGCCTAGCCAAATTGACACACATTTTTTGGAGGGACACAATTCAATCTATAACATATGCACCAAACACAGTGTAAGGCACTGGGTCAATAGGGTCCAGTCCTTGGTCTCAAGGAGCATCCAGTCAAGTAGGAAAGACACCCTATAATTATGCAGTTAACAATTATCTAACAGTGTATGAGTCTGGGTAGGCTAGCAGCTATAACAAACAACCCCCAATTTTCAGCGCGTTAACACAGTAACTCACACAAAGTGCAGTGTGTCTGTTCTTGGCTGAGTGGTTCTCTTCCAAGTGGTGATGCAGGGATCCAGGCTCACTCTACCTTGTGATGTCACCATCTTCAACTCGTAGCCTCCAAGTTCACCAGGAAAGGGGAAGTTAGTGTGGGCAACGTGCAGTGGATACTTAGCCACCTCAGCATAGAAGTGATAGACGTGACCTCTGCTCGTATTTCATTAACCAGGTCTAGTCACACAGCAATTTTAGATGCGGGGCAGCTGCTTCCCAGCCACAACTACACTATATAGGAGGAATGCATATCTTTGGAAAACATTTAGTCCCCTCTGCCAGGGGCAGGTACTATGTTACAGATGACAAAATTGAGGAGCTCACTCAAAGTCACACAGCCAGTATGTGGAGAAACCAGATGTGAGCCCAGCTTTGTTTGATCCAAAGCTCATGCTTTAGTCGCTCTATTACACACTCTGCTGTGACCACTGCTCTAGACCACGGTGTGATTCTCATGCGCATGATCTGCCTGTGGATCCCATTCTCTCTGGTTTGGACCTGTCTGCAAAATTGGTGTTGCTGCTGCCTTAGCTTTCTGGCCTAATTTTCCTTGGCTATGACCTGAGGTCTCGCTAACCAAACCAACCCACTGCAACTGAGTCGAGTTTGACTCATGGCAACCCTAAAGGATGGACTAGAAGTCTCCCATAGGGTTTCCAAGACTGTAAGTCTTTATGGAATCAGACTGCCACATCTTTCTCCCATGGAGTGGCTGGTGGGTTCAAACCACCAACATTTTGGTTAGCAGCTGAGTGCTTTAACCACTGAGCTGCCAGGGCTCCTTGAGGCCTTGCTAGTTTACTGTAATTCTCTCCTTCCTCAAATGAATTCATAATACTAGAGAAAGTTTCCATCTTTGTGGCATGGAAAACAAAGGAACAGGATTCACTCTTCCACAGTTGCTGTCTGGATGGGATAGCAGTAATTTGGATATACAACTTCACACATCTTTGGTTATACAATGGTTACATTATTTTATAGTTCCACTTGCCACGGGCTAGTAAACGGGCAGTGTTAAATAATACACAGGAGTGTAGGAGCTTGGATATAGAAGACCACATTGGGTTTGAATACACAACCAATTAATTTTGTGAAAAGAAACCTCTACACTGGGTTACAAACATAACCCCAAAACCAAACCAAACCCAGTGCTGTCGAGTCGATTCCGACTCATAGCGACCCTATAGGACAGAGTAGAACTGCCCCATAGAGTTTCCAAGGAGCGCCTGGCGGATTCAAACTGCAGACTGTAGCACTTAACCACTACGCCACCAGGGTTTCCTACAAACATAAGCAACAGTACAAATATGTATAACAGGCTCTTAACCTTTGATTTTGGAATGAATGAAAGCAAACAGCCTAATGCAGATGTATGAGAGAAATGTCAACCTCATCTGAAACACCTTGATTACACTGAATTCCAATTACTATCCCCATGTAAAAAATTATCTCAAAACTTCATAGCTAATACAATCATTTATTATGCTCATGGATCTTGTGGGTCAGGAATTTGAGCAGCACACAGCAGGGATGTCTTGTATTTTCTTCGAAATTTCTGGGACTTCAGTTGGAAGACACATGGAGAGCTGAGATCATCTGAAGGCTCATTCACTCAGAAGTCTGGTGGTTGATAATGGCTATTGGCTGGGGGCCTCTGTTCCTCTTCATGTGGGCCTCTCCATGTCTTCTTTCTATGTAGACTAGTATGGGCTTCCTCACAGCAGGGTGGCTGAGTTCCAAGGGTAAGCATTTTGTTAGAGAGAGAGAGAGGACTAGGCAAAAGCTACTTTGTCATTTTTGATCTAGCCTCTGAAGTCATGTAACATTGCTTCTGCCACATGGTTTGTCCAGGTTCACAGGGAGGGGAAGTAGACCCTGCCTCTTGATAGGGAGTAGCAAAATTCTGGAAGAACGAGTGAAACTGGAAATACTGCTGCAGCCAATTTTGGAAAATATAATCTGCCACACTTTGCTTTTATTCTGATCCTTAAATCTGACTTAAATATTAGCTATCATCTACTTGGTGCCCATGCACCAGCTGCCATATTTTAGTTAAATATGATCCTGACCCCAACTCTGCAAAGTAAATCCTGTTGCCCCTTTTATAGTTTAGGAAACTGAGGGCCAGAGAAGTTAAGCCAACTTACCCAAGGACACAGAGCTACCAAATAATAGAGTCAAGCTGCAGAGCTAAACCTGGCCGACTCCAAATCCCATACTCTTTCCCACAGTTCCTATATGATTCCCAATGGGATGACTTATTTCTTTAACCAAAGTCAAGTTTGTCAAGGGAAGGCTAGACTGGTAGTGACGGGGTAAAGGGAAGTTCAGATGCTTTGAATTATGGTAACTTCTATGAAGGTTTCTAATCATTTCCACCTTCTAGAATCGACACATCCTTAAAGCCCATCAAGTCAAGGCAATGTAATTTAAACCCTCCTTGGTTTCCAAATAGCTGCAGGCCATTTCCTTTGATTCTCCAGCATGTATAAAGTATTCCTCAAAGACCACAGGGGAAGTAAAATGCTTGTGGACAATGAAATCCGCCCTTTTCAGGTGGGCTGACGAGAAACCCTGGGAGACTTCCCTGGAGTGATCATCAGGCTGTACTCTTAAGAGTTGTGTCCTTTACTGATGTGAGTTATACCTCAAACAAAAATCAGTACGGATGCAAAGAAATGAAAGTTATGCCAGGACAACAGGCATAAATGAGTTCTGTCCTGGGCAAATAGGGCTGAATGGACGTTATAACCTGTTGCCGTTGAGTGGATTCCGATTCACAGTGACCCCGTAGGACAGAGTAGAACTGCCCCGTAGTACTTCCGAGGCTGCAGTCTTTACAGAAGCAGACTGCCACATCCTTCTCCTGTGGAGCGGCTGGTGGGTTCAAACCACCAACCTTTCAGTTAGCAGCCGAGCACTTAACCACTGCACCACCAGGGCTCCTTAGAGCCATTACCAAGTCCCAAGCTAACCTCGCTGGGGACAAGGGGGTGTTCGTGCTCAGAAATAATGGAGATTTCAAAGTTGAGATCCCTAAAAGTTACATCTTTGGGTGGATAGTAAATGCACACACTCACATAAGTTACACTCATACACACATTCACACTCACACCCACTTACACACAGACTTGTACACTCACATTCACACGAGACAACTTCTACTCACACATAGCTACTCTCACACTTATGCAACTCACACACACACACATTGAGGTACTTATATTCACATATTCACAAACTTGTATACTCATGTTCACTGTCACACAACTTACACTCACGTTCAAATACACACATTACACTCAAATTCATAGTCACACACACATTCACATTTACACTCGTGATTACAAACACAACTTACACTGGCACACTCACATTTACACTCTCTCTCTCTTTCTTAAAGCCCTGGTGATGCAGTGGTTAAGAGCTCGAATGCTAACCAAAAAGTTGGCAGTTCAAACCCACCAGCCGCTCCTTGGAAACCCTATGGGGCAGTTCTACTCTGTCCTATAGGGTCGCTATGAGTCGGAATCGACTCAACGGCAGCAGGGTTTTGGTCTCTCTTTCTAACCCACCCACACATATACTCTATCTCAGTCCTTTGAGAAGGACTCAGCTGGAACCAGAATGGGACAATTAGAACATTTTCCCCCTGAATTTTACCACATGGGCTGAGTAACTGCTAAGGGGTCTTGTCATTGCTGCATTATTTCTTCTGTCCTTATTTGTGTTTTTCCTTCAATGAATCTCAGGTTTTTTGTCCCAAAATACAAATTTCTGTATTACTGCATACAAAATTTATATAAACACAAAAGTGTTTCTTGCTAAACTTCATAACATTAAAAAAAAAACTACTACCCTCAGTCCCAATGTTCAGAATTTGATTCCCTTGCCATGTATATACCTTATATGTTTTAGACAGCACCTCTTTTGATATTAGTGACTGAAGTGTTTTAAAATTTAAAAACTCCTCAAGCTCAGCTAACAGCCGCAGACAGCTGGGGGCCTTAGGGACACAAGTCTGTCTGGGGACCTTTGTGTCACTAATATGTGCTCATGGTGGCAGTTTCTCTGGCTCTATCTTGGTTCCGGGGTGAATTCAGGGCCCCACCTGAGCTGGACAGTGTGTGGGCTGGAGAACTGCCTAGGCAGCCTGCATAGAAGTGGGCAGGAAATAGTTAAACAACAAAACATAAAAATAAAAACCTCAGATAGCTGTAGCTGCTGGGGGTGGAGGAGGGGGAATGGTTCCCAGTGCAACATCCAAGTCCTCCCAGAGCTGATGATGACACAGGGGAGGGCTTTGGAGGCTGTTTAAATCCCTTCCCACCCAATTAACAGCACAGGCTTTAAGACCCCTTCATACTCCGGCGACACAGATCAGAGGGTGCAGAAGCCAGAGCGAGGCAGAACGCCGAACAGTACAGGAAGTACACGGCCATTCCCAGTGAACCCGGCAGCAGCAGTATTTCACAGCCTACTTGGAAAAGGAGGCATGATTCCCTTAATGTCCTAACAGCAAAAGGTAAAGTTAAAGCTACATGAAAACCAGAACAAAACCTGTTTCCGTTGAAGCAATTTCTACTCATGGCGACCCCAATTGTTACAGAGTAGGATCAAGCTCCATAGGGTTTACTTGGCTGTAATCTTTATGGAAGAAGATTGCCAGGCCTTTCTTCTGTGGCACTGCTGCATGGTTTCAAATCCCCAACCTTTTGGTTCGTAGTCCAATGTAAACTGTTTGCGCCACTGTAGTGTGATAGATGACTTTTGTGTGGCCTTTCTAGCCATGGTCTTGCAACTCCCACCCAAGTGATTGGGTGGGACTGTGCAGATATGGTAATTGTGGCCTACCAAAGGGATTGGTCAGGTTTGCCATTCTGTTGGGCTTGAAATGAGCCACCCCAGAGGCAGGAAGGAGAGGATCCCACCACCACCAAAGAAGAATAGCCAGGAGCGGAGAGCATGTCTTTGGACCTGGGATCCCTATGCCGAGAAGCTCCTGGACCAGGAGACAGAGAAAGAGAGAACTGTAACACTAAAAGCAGTGAGAAGCTGCAGCAGAGACCCGGCAGCAGGGAGACTGCGCATTGGGCTTTCCAGCTGACGGACAGGGAGTGCCTTTGGGCAGAGGCCTAGGGCCAGGGAGAACTGTGCCTGCGAGCATGGCTGGGAAGAGGCTGCCCAATGGAAGAACTGAATCCTTGAGTGTCCGGGGGCTGAATTGTAACCTGTTATTTCAGTAAAAAAAAAAACCCATAATCATGAATATGGCCTGTGAGTTCGGTGTGGCCACTGCAATGAATTATCGAACCCAGCAGAGAAGTAGAAAGTGCTCCGCGAGGGACAGTTGGTGTCAGAATTGGTGAAGATGGTGGAGAGAGGAGGCGTGTTTGGCCTCCACCTCATGGGGCCAGGCTGGGGCCGTTGATCTTGGTTCTCTTTGCCCCTTGTGAGGTTAGAGGAGGTCACTCGCCATCCCCGTGCTGCTTCTACAGCCACCCAGGGACCTTAAAGCTATGTGAATATAGCTGATAAAGCTCTGTACCTTTAGGCTGGAAAAGAATGAGAATCCTCAGCAATCTCAGTGTAGAAGCCAAAACAGACAAAGAACTTTTATTTAAGAAAGCACCTTTCCTAGTGCCTGAAAGCTTGATGTGGATCACCGTGGCACACAAAGGAGGACCAGTGAGGACTGCAGAGCCTGGTGACAGAAGAAAAGATTGGGCCAGGACAGAGAAGTCCTTGCCACACCCAGATGAGGAGTCCCTTTGGAGATTGATGCCAGGACCACATAGTATGGAAATTGTCTCTGACTTGTATTTTCCACTTCCTGACTTACTCTTTTTTTGGACTCACTCTTGCTCTCGTTTTATTATTTGAGGTAGGATTAATATGTCTCAGTCAGGCCCTAAAGAGAAACCCTCAAGACTTGTCCACTTTCTGGGAATATCTGAAAGTCCAACATTTGTGTCTAATCACCTTCAAGGCTCACCTTCACCACGATTATCTCATCCCTCTGTTTCCTTGGGTGATAGACTGTCCCGTTGCGGTGAGATTGGGGTAGTTTTGGGAGTCTTTTTGCTTAATGATCTGGCTGAATTAAGATTAATGGACCCAACTTTCCTTTAAGAAAGGATAACACTCTGTTTTCTCAGACTTAGAGGGCCCGAATTCCCCCAAACCAGTTGTGTGTTATTTTTCCCACATATACATCAGGGTGCAAGTAGATCTCAAGATCCATAGCCTCAAAAAGAAAAAGAAAACTATCACTCCCCTTCGTCTCTCCCCTTTTAGGGCCAAGGAAAGTCCATGTGTTCTCTCTCTCTTAGAACTTTATATTAGGGTCTTGGGCCAATGGGCCTAGACCAAAATCCATTTCTCCAGACTTACAGATCTGAATTACGGGGGAAGGAACAATGGTGAACGTAAGGGTGGTAATGGTAGCGGTGACAGGTTTTGTAATGGAGGTGGTGATGCTGATGATGTTGATATTGAGAGTAGCAGGGGTGGTTCTGGTGACAGGGGGCATCATTGCTGGTGGCGGTAAAATTGATGGTAAGAGTGATGGTGATGGTGGTACTGGTAAGGATGGTGGTGATGACTTGTGTAAGGGAGGTGGTGATGGCAGTGGTGGGTAGCATGATGATGGTGGTGACTGTAAGTGGTGTGATGATGGTGGTGGGTTGTATGATGGAAGTGGTGATGGTGATGATTATGGTTGGTGGTGTGATGGTGGTGGAAATGGTAGTATTGGTGTTGGTGATGGTGGTGACAGTGGTACTAGAAGTGGTGGTGGTGGGTTGTATGGTGGAGATGGTGATGGTTATGGTGGTGGAGGTAGTGGTGGTGGTAATAGTGATGGTTGGTGCTGATGTTGGCCATGGTTGGTTGTGATAAGATACAATCAATTCCTTCTCTCCCAGGAGACCCCTCAGTTTCTTGTGTAACTTGTGCAAATCTTCCTTAGACTTCTGCATGCTACAAGAGGAGCTGCTTTCCTAGTAAAATACAAATGTCTTATTCATGGCATAAAAGTCCTTGGCCTACATCTGCATAGCAAAAGTGGATCTCAAGATCTGCTCAAATATGACTTGGCAGCTTCATTTCTTGAAGAAGAAGGAAAAACTACTGGTGGTCTACCCACTACACAATTTTGCTAACCACAATAAAAAAAAACAGGTGTATATAATTCCCACTTCATTGTATGGGTACAGACATTCCTTGTCAAACCTGTACTTGTCCCAGGAAAGACTCTAGTAAATGGACCTCTTCAGGCGTTGAAGATAGGGGGCCTGGGCAGGAAGGACCTAACTGACAACTCTATAGTAAGGAGTTTGATGCCCTGGGTGACAAGAAATCCTTCCCTCAACTTCACCCTGCACTCCCAGATTAAACCTGCACACAGGCCACCTTTCCTGTATCTCTTGCTTTAACTCCCATTCGTTGATTGCCTACTACGTGCCAGGCATCATTCTGAGTGCTTCACCAATATTTCAGTGTAATCCTCAACAATAGTGCTGTGAGGAAGACAGTATTAGTCCCATTGTAAAGCTGAGGAAAACAAGGGTCAGAGAGGGGCAGTAATTTGCTGAAGATCTCACAGCTAATAAGTGGGAAAGGCCCTACACATAGTACTATGCCTCTCCTCATTATTCCAGTTCAGCAGATCACAGGATGAAACACCCAACAATGATAATTTCAATCCACAATGGTGCTTAGAGCAATAATGGTTTTTGTCTGCCCTAAAGGCCCAATGTAGAAACAGGGGTCCCTGGTAAAAGACAAGGAGCCCCCACTCATTAATGTGAGTTCTTTGGTCCCTTCGGAGAAGTCTGTCTCAAACCACTTTCCCATACTTCCTTGACTCCTATTCCTCAATCATGTTCCTTCCAAGTCCCTGGCTATTCAGCCAAACCATTGACCACAGCCCATGAATCAGTGTACAATTGCATATCTGGCTATTTATCCTTCTAAGCAGAGTGAACAACCAGGCACACTGCCTGAAGTTCTGCCGTTGGGAAGATATCCCTTCACCACTGTCCTTCAGGGAAGTCCCAGAAATGGGTTGCAGTGGTGCCACTGTGCACATTCAAATGGTGCCTGCATATCATGCAGAACCGTCAATACACCAGGCACGAGTTTTCTCTTCCTCAGGCAACTGATCATGAGACTCTCCCAATGAGGCCATAGGTGCAGCCCGGGAGAGGGCAGGTGATGTGACAGGAGTGGGGACCCTGAGCTTTTGGGCCATTTCCTTATACAAATTACTTGAGTGTTCAGGTCATGCTCAGGCCCTGTATCGTACATACCTCTTTCATTTAATGATGGAGTGCTGTTGTGCACATCCAGCTTTATGGCTCTATGGGTCAGACAACACCCAATTCATGATGGGCAACTCAGGACACATGGTCATTTGGTGGCCCATGGTTAAGAGTTCAGTCTCTACTAAGACCCAGTAACAAGACAAAAGCTGTTTCACAAAAGAAGAGTAGTTAACTGTGGAGGATGGCAGGGCTTTGCTCCCAAATCCTAAGGACCTGCACTGTGATTCACCAATAGGAGCCTGCCAAAGACCCCAAATAACATCGTTATTTGCAAGTGACTCTTCAAACATCATTTCATATGGCTCAAGTGGCAGAACAGCTTGCACATCAGTCTGAACCTCTTGCAAGGTCATCTCTTGTTCTGGGCCCACTCAAAACTAGCCCTTTGATAAATAGGCTGGAGTAGCACACCCAAATGAGGGGTATGTTGCTTCCAAATACAAAGACGTCCAGCAGGGGCTGTGCCTCCTTTTTAGATGTAGGAGGGGCCAGATACATCAACTTATCCTTCACTTTACAAGGAACATCTTGACATGCCCACACCACTGGAGCCCTAGAAATTTCACTGAGGTGGAAGACAACTGAATTTTTGGGGAATAATTCCTACCTTCCAGCAGGCAAATATTCTACCAATAACTGCAGAGTCATTGATACTTTTTTTCTTACTATGTCCAATCAGCATAATGTCATCAGTTTAATGGACCAGTGTGACATACTGTGGAAAGGAAGGGCAATAAAGGTCCCTATGGATTAAATTATGACATAGGGCTAGGGAGTTGATATACCTCTGAGATAAGACAGTGAAGGTGTACTGCTGGCCTTCCCAGCTGAAGGCAAACTGCTTCTGTTGATCCTTCAAAACAGGGATGGAGAAAAAGACATTGGCCAGATTAATGGCTGCATACCCCAGGAAATGTATTGATTTGTAGGCTTCGTTCCCAAGGAAATGCCTCTTCCAACTGATTGGCTGCTCACATCAGATCATAAAATGGAGTGTGATTACATAATGTCTGCCAAACCCCTGAGAATCATGGCCTACCCAAGTTGACACATAACATTAACCATCACAGTGGTGATGAAAATGTTCTGAAGGAGATACTGGTAATGGTGAATAAGATTGTGAAAGTACATAAAGCCACTATATTACACACTTGCAAGCTATTACTACAAAACTTTATTTAATGAGAAATCTACCAGTTAAAATACTATAAACTATACAGAATTAATTGAGCTAGGCAAATACTACAACAAAACCAAGAACTACCCACTCAGGTGAGGAGAAATAAGGGTCTGCTTCTGGAGCAGATGTTCCCTGGTTGTCAATAAGGAGCTGCTGTAGAGGAGGTGTGGCAACTAGTTAGGCCTCTGGTGCCCCAGACGGTGCTGGAGTTGGAGGATGTAATGGTGTATGGCACTCCAGTGTTGGAACAGGAGCTGGATCAATATCAGCTGTTCATCTGGAAGCCAGTTGGAAGTGGCCCAGGATGGAAATCTACCCCTCCAGCTGGCCCTTCATCAGGTGTCAGTGATGAAAATGGAGAAGGAAGACCTGTGCCAGTGAAGCTTTGGTTTTGGTGCAAGAGTGGGTTCAACATCAGTAGGTGGTATAGGAGCAGGTTTTGGATGTATCCCAGGATAAGACTCTGACCCTTCAGCTGGCTCTTCATCTGGTGTCAGTGAAGCAGCTCGTGATGGTGGTCTAAGGAGCTCCAGTGTTAGTCCAGGAGCATGATCAACCTCATCAGGTGGTCCAGGAGCCCATTATGGTGTTGGCCAAGGAAGAGAATCCGATCTTCCAGCAGGCTCTCTGTCTGCTCAACTTGCTGATGGAGGACCTGTTGATGTACCCAGCTCCAATGTTGCTGCAAGGACAGAATATAACTCATGAAGTTTTCCTTGAATGTGTTCTGGAAGTCGCCCAGGGTGAAAATCCAGCTCTCCGTGTGGTGGCAGTGCTGGAGCTGGTGATGCTCTATTGAACTTCGGTGTCCGTTCAGTACCAGGATCCACATCACCAGGTTGTCCATTCTCTGGCTCTGCAGGTGGCCCAGGTTAAGAATCCGAACCTCCATGGGGCTAGCCCTCTGCTGCCACAGTTGAAGCTCATCATGGAAGAGCTGGTGCTCCACGGAGCTTCTGTGTTGGAGCAGTGCAGAATCGACATCAGCTGGTGGTCCAGGTTCCGGTTCTGGAAGTAGTCCAGGGTGGGAATCCACCTCTCCATCCAGTTGTCCATCGGATGCTGGTGATGGAGCTGGAGGAGGGCCTGGGCTACATCGAGCTCTGGTGTTGGAGCAGGAGCAGGACTGACAGTAGGCAGTGGTCCAGGAGTTGGCTCTGAAGGTGGCCCAGGATAAGACTCTGACCCTCCAGCTGGCTCTTCATCAGGTGCCAGCGCAGGTGCTGGTGATGAAAGAGCTGGGGTGGTATGGAGCTCCAGTGTTGTAGCAGCAGTAGGATTAACATCAGCCAGTGGTCCGGGAGCCAGTTCTGGAGGTGACCCTGGATGGGAATCCACCCCTCCAGCCGGCTCTCCATCTGGTGCAGGTTCTGGAGCTGGCGATGTAATAGGTGGTGTGCTATGGAGCTCCGGTGCCAGTACAGGAGCAGAATATACCCCAGAACATGGTGCAGGAGCCAGTTCTCGGGGCAAAGATGGATCTTGAGCTACTTTTACAACTGGCCCTGGCCTTGGCTCTGGAGCTACAAGAGGAGAAATGTTCACCAATATGACTGGCTTTCCTCATACCTTTCCAATGATGAAAAACATCTCACTGCCATCAAGAGAGGCCCATTCCCAAGATTTCCAACCCAGGAAGTCTTCCCAGACCATAGTCCACCAGAGGAGGGTCTGAGGTTACTCTGCGCTATAGGTCAACCCCAGCCTCTCGGGGTCTTCCCATGTCCCCCTCACAAGCTCACATGCAGGCATGCCCAGTCCTCCTCACCCTCTGGCTCTGTCTCAGTGACCTCCATTTGATCCAGCTGGGCCAAGAGAAGTTGGGCACGGTGCTCTAGATGTGAGCCTGGCATGTTCACCTGCACATACTCCATCACGAGCTTTAGGCAGGGGAAGTCTGGGGGCTGATCGAAATCCTCTGAGTATTCCTTCAGCCACGTGCCCAGGATAAAAGAGATGGCACTAGGGGTGGGTGGTGAAGAGCAGGGTCAGAGGCCTGGCTTTTCCTGAGACGCTGCCCTCCCAGGGCACCCCTGCAAAGGGCCCTGTGTCTGCCCATCCTTCCAAAGGTCAGCACCACCCTGCATCACACCCTCTGGCTATCCTGGCAGTAGCAGGCCTGGTCACTGAGTAGAGGGCTAGCACACAGCCTCCGTCCCAGGGAGGTCCCCATCAATGATCTGACGAACTCTCCCTCCTTGGGGATCCTGAATTACATCCCTTTCTGTCCCCTGGCCCTCTCCCCACTGGATAGTAACCTTCTAAGGGCACGGAGATGTGTGTCTGCATGTTCATCTCACAGCCTGGCACACAGTACTGCTCCAGGATTATCTGATGCTGGGTGACACATGGAGGCTGTCCCCTGCCCCAGATGCCCAGGCCCTCAGTACCCTCCTCTGGAGAGTGTGCACCACCATGCTGCCTGATTCTCTGCACACATATGATCGTCTCTTCTCCCATTGACACTGTTCTCCCCTGGGACAGGGGACCCCCATAGCAGCTGAGCATCCACAACTGGGGATTGAGATTCAGGAGCAGGTTTCTCTCCCTCCCACCCCGCACCTCCTATTTTGGGCCCCCAATATGGGGGGGCGGAGGGCAAATGGAAATGTGAGGGGATTGTGCGGGGATGGGTTCTCTCAGGAGCCTCTCTGAGCCCCCAGCCTCCCCGAGCCCCCAGCCTCCCCTCTGCTCCCCAGAATGCCCAGGTTCCACCCCTAGCTCTCTATGACTGCTTATCTCCTGCAGGAGGTGCTCCTAAACTCATTCCTGTAGTGGAATCCAGATGTGTGGGGCCCACAGTCTGCCCAGCCCCAATCCAGACACAGGCCCCGTACAGCCTCCACCCTTCTGAATAGACAGGAGCCCCTCTTTGTCCACCCACAGTCCACTCACCCTTTCAGCTGGTCTTGGGGTTCAGCATCCTGGGCAGAATAGGGGTGGTTACATCCATACCTAGAGGTGGTGTGAGGGTGTCACATCTAATGCACTGTGGACACTACTTGCTTAAAATGTCTAATGTTCCTGTCTGACTCCCCGACTAGAATGGAGGTCCAGGAGGGCAGGGCTTCCTGCCTGCTTCGTCTACTGAACGATGCTAAGTGCCTAGAACAGTGTCTGCAACAGTAGGGGCTTCATAGACAACTGGTAAATGAGTGAACCCAAGCAGCAGCTTCCCAGGTATCTGAGAGTCCTGGGACCCTTCTACCAGCCTCCAAGATCCCCGTTCTGGCAATACCAAGGACAAGGACCCACTAAATGGAATCTCAACCTCCCCTTTACAAATGGGAAATAAGTTTGCTCAAGGGCACACAGTGAGTGAGGGTTGAGGCAGACAGTTTCTTTATGGGGGAGAAGAAAATAATAAATGTGAACATCCCAGACCCTCCAACACCCTTTACCAAAGAGCTGGGCTCTGGTACACACTTTCCATGGCTTGTCCCACGGGGTCCTGACAGGAATTCTAGCTGATTTGTCCTTTATCACCCCACTTCTCAGTGGAGCAAACAGGCTCTGAGTGGTGAAGTGACATTCTGCAGACTCACAACTGATAGGGGACAGAGCCTCCACTGGGCTGTGGAGGGCAGGGTGCTCACCTTTGGAGCAGCTGGTCTAGGACCTGCTGGGTGGTGGCGTAGGTTCTATAGGTTCCCAGGAAGATTCTGATGTAGGAGAAGTTACCCTTTAGGAATGCGAGCACCAGGTGCTCCACCAGCTTCTCCAGTGAGCCTGCCTTGAAGGTTTTCATCACCCAGGCCTCATCCAGGTCCTCGTCAGAACCACAGACACACTGGGGTGGGACAGAGGAGGGACATATTGTCAGAGGCAGCCTCATGAACCACCAGGAGGGTCAGGGGCATGGAGCTCAGACCAGGCACTCCCTCTCCCTCAGTGACCTGTGGCAGGAGGTGGGACATGAGTGCCTTCAGCAGAAAACAGGGCTGGGCTTTCCAAGCACATTTGGAGGTGGAGAGATGATTACAAACATTAGGAACCTGAAGTTATTTTGTTAACTAAGTAACCATGGCATCTCCCTGGAGGAAGAGCACTGTTCCAGTGAGTCCTCACAAAACACCCCATTCCAGTGATGAGAAAACAGAGGCTTGGTGATGTCTAGTGTTTCCTCAAAGTCACCTGGTCAGCCCCCAGAACTGTCCAACACTAGGGCTCTGTGATGTTCCCTCTGTGCTGCGTAAGGCCTGCTCTGCTCCTGACTCAGAGGGGAACATCTAGTGCAAGCTCACTCCTTCCCGGCTGGGGATAGTGCACAGAGCAAACACACCCAAGAGATAAGCAAGACACGGATATTTCTTTCTGTACATCAAAGGGGGTTTTGAGAACCTGAAGCTATGGAGTACCCAGATCCAGCCAAGGGTGAGAACCTGGAGATCCTTGGGTGGGAGAAAGACCCCCACAGGATCCAGGATCTAAACAAATGACTCAGGAAGAGTGAAACTGAATGGCCAGCGAAGGACTGAGAGGGGGCTTGGCTTCTCAGGGCTAACAAGCACCTCAAAGCCACCCTGCAGTTCCATTGGCCACCCTGACAGCAGATTGGCAAAATGGAAAAGAACCTTAATACCCAGAACTGGCTCGATGTAGCGACACAGCCATTGTCAAGACTTTTGGGCCACGGGACTGCGACTTTTGTTTTGGGAAGGAGTCTGGCTCTAGTGATCCTAACTTGAAATGTGCACATTCTTCCCCCAGCATGCCACTCCTGGAAGTCTGTCCTGAGTGGGTCTGTGTATGAGGACACATGTAAGCATTCCTGTAGCCCTGCTGAAAGGGCAGCACAAGGAATCAGTCCGGGGCCAGTCTCATGGGTGTGTTTGCTCTGTGCACTGTCCCCAGCCGGGAAGGAGTGAGCTTGCACTAGATGTCACTGTGGGGACTGGTCTCCCTTCTGGAACATTCTGTAGTAAGGACACAGCTCCTGAACTGGATGGGTCACATGATGGGTTTCTTGAGCTTGCAGTGGCAGAAAAAGATGTGTCATAGCCTGAGCCCTGCACTTTAGGGTAGAAGAAGCCTGCTAAGCGTGACGATGTGTGAGGCTGGGAGAAGGTGTGGAAGGACAGCCCAGCCGACTGCTGCCCAGGGCCCTGGGATTGGAAGTTAAACACTAAAACAGCAGCAACATGCAAAAAGACCCATGGGCTTATGTGAAGGGACGACAGTATAAAAAACTCCTTTCTGATATTCTTACAAATATGGGAAAAGAGGCTTTGTAGCTGGCCAGGGCAGGGAGGGCAGTGGCAGGGGGGTAGGAGGACAGGAAAGGGTGGTGGTCAATTTCATTGAGAGGGGACTGGGGGCCCTCAAGTGGGAAACTCCTGGGAGAGAACTGGGGGTCTCCAGGGCACTGTCTGGGCCCCAGGCACCCTCTGGTCATCTAGGGTCCCACCCAGGGACCCAGACCCCTCCCCTGCACTTACCCTGAGCCTACACCAGCCCTTCCTGGACCCTGGCTGGGTGATGCCATTCTCTTTTTCCTTTGGGATCTTCTGCACCTGGTTCTGGAGAGACAGTGGTGGCAGTGGCCCGGGAGGCATCAAGGGCCCCTCTGAGCCACCTCCTTCGCTTTCTGCCCCTTCAGGCACTTGTGCCCCCTGGGCCTTGGAGGAGCTCCCAGTTTCCCATCTGTCACCATGTGATGAGCGGGTCAGCCTAGAGGTGCCCCATCCAGCCCTGGCCAAGCCCACGGATAGAAAAATCAACCTTTGAGTTTTGCAGCAGGATCTGGGAGAAGCCGAAGTAGCATAGGGTCAGCAGTGGCACAGGCAATTCCAGTAGTTAGGACTGTGATTTGACTGCCCCACTCAGGCGAGCTGCATCTCAGAGAAGCCCCAGGGGAGAGTGCTGACTCGGTCTGTGACCCTGACAGTCCCTCCCTAGAGCCCTGGTCTGAACTGGGACCTCTGGGCAGGCTTAGGTTCCAGACAGTTCTATGTGATCAGTGGGGTTGGGGCAGGGACTTGAAGGAGGTCTCTGCCTTGATGCCCCAGCTCCCAGTCTCCAAGGCACCCAACCTGCTGGACTAGGCCCAGCCACCACCCCATTGCAGGTCAGACCCAGCCCCGTGAACCCAGTGATGGTGAGGGGCTGTGGGGCTGGAGCTTGGGGTTGCCCTCAAGCAACAGCACCATTTTCGTCATCCTCATCATCACTTCTCCCCTCCCAAATCTCCCCAGATCACATGGCCCTCCTTCTCTGACTCCCATCCTCCTCCCTCCCAAATGGACCCTGCCTTATCCAACAACTTTCTGTCTCATCAGTTCTGTCGACATTTCCTCCCTGCCCCTGTTTACCAGGGACCCCATGAGGACAAGGGCTGGCATGGCCTGGGGGCTGGTATGATCTGGGAGAGGGATGTGAGGCTGCCCAGGTGGGATCACAGTGGTGGCCTGGCTTGGACTGGCAGCTCTGGGCCACCCTGTGTTACCTTCGGGTTCCTTTCGGAAAGTGGCCAGAGCCTTCGGGGGTGGGATATGAGACCATGTCTCAGCCTTCGGGACAGGGTCGAACTCCTGGATTTCTCAAGCTTCGGTTCAACAGGGGACGAGAAACAACAAGAAAACATGTTCTCAGTTCAAGCGTTTCCACTCGAGTGAGTTGGGTAGGGGGCTTTGTTTACAATGCGGGTGCCTGGTTACCAGGGTTCCAAGTTCTATGTACTCTGGTGTCAAGGAAGTGAGGTCACGTTCTGGGTCCCCTGACCTGGGCCCAACCTCACATGAGACCTCCCCAAAGTCTCCTCTGGGCTGCTGATTGCTCACCTCTCCCCAGGCCATCTCCATAACTGTACACAGTGACACTAACACAGCCCCCTCCCCTTCCCCCACAGAACCTGGGGAGGGCCTGGGTGCAGCAGACAGAGCTGGGTTCAGACACAGCTCATCCCTCTTAAGCAATGTGCAACCCTAGACAAGTCTTTGTGCTTCTCAGAGCCTCCCCAGTCCCCCCACCCACACAGTGGGCATCATTCTAGCATCTTCTTAGGGATATCAGCAAGTGTTTGTCAGATAAGAACCCATGGGCTGATGTTGCATTTAGCTAATCAGGGGCAGATTATTCAATAGGCAAGGTAAGTACAGGGCTTACTGGTTACCAGATCATCTGTAGTGAACATTTTTATAGTTTTTCACCACATCAAAGACTCTGCTTCTAGGTATGGCTGGCATCTGTCTCTCTCCCAACCCCACAGCACCTTCCTACGGAATCAAAGCCTCTTTTTCAATTTACAATGCCTTTTTGATGGGGGCAGATGACCCAGTAAGCAAGGTAAGCACAAGCAAACTTGTGCTTACTTACAAATCTGTAGTGAACAATTTCACATAGGCTTCACCACATCAAAGGTGTGGTGTTCACCACGCTTACCTTGCCTTTTGGAATATCTGCCCCTGTAGCTAATGCACAAACTCAGAGATGGAAGAATTTCAAGCAGGGGTGGGAAGCAGCATGCGTGGAGTACACCTTCAAACAGGGCTGGGTACTGGTGCTGTGATCTTGGGAAAGTCACTTCCCCTCTTGGCCTAACTGCACTAGTACCATTTACATCTTTTATTTTTTAAGTGAAGAAAACAAAAATGTTTGATGCACACATACAAGGAAGAAACACTCATAACAATCATAGTCCTCATTTCTGCAACTGATCATGTGGTCATAACTGATACTTAAAACTACCTTCTTCTACCACCCCTTCTGTTTTCCCTTTACCCTCAGCAATCACCTCAACTGATTATAGTTCTTTGCCTGGTGGGTGAATCATACCTTCATTTCTGAATGGTCTGGGCTATTAGCAATCATGTCAAAATTGGGTTGCTGTAGTTTTCCGTTGCCTTTAATCACAGGGCATGGTAGTATTACATGGCGTCCGAAGGAATCTCCTGTATTCCAGAAATCCTCTTCTTTACCTTTATTATGCAATATCACTCCGATTTTCCCTTGGTAATCAGGATCAATCACACCAGCCAATATGGTAACCCCTTTCTTTGCCTGCTGATCCAGAGGCCGAGGAGCCCAAAGTGGCTAGGTGGCATTCTTAACTTCTAGGTCGATCAATGTTTTTCTCCTGCTGGGATCACTCCTCACTTTGAAACTAAGATCCCTAGGGTCTTGGGGATAGGAAGCAAAAATTTTGCAAGTGAGTCCCCAGGGGTAATAGTGAATGGTGCCACTTCCGTTTCCATCTCTTGATTCCTGGACCCATGAATCCTGGCTATGGGAGAAACAAGTTTCTGTGGAGGATGGCAGGGCTTTTTTCCAAAATCCTAAGGGTCTGCACTGTGATTCACCAACAGGAGACTGCCAAAGACCCCAAACAGCATCTCTATCTGCCATGGACATTTCCAAAAGCATTGCATATGCCAGATCACATGGCCCAAGTGGCAGAGCAGCTTGGACCTCAGCCTGAATCTGGTGCAAGGCCTTTCCTTGTTCTGGGCCCCACTCAAAACTACCAGCTTTTCAAGTCACTTGATAAATAGGCTAGAATAGCACACCCAAATGAGGGATATGTTGCCTCCAAAATCCAAACTGGCCCAACAGGTGCTGTGCCTCCTTTTCAGTTGAGGGAGGGGCCAGATACACCAACTTTTCCTTCACTTTGCAAGGAATATCATGACAGGCCCCATACCACTGCAGCCCGAGAAATTTCACTGAGGTATAGGGAAAATGAATTTTGGCTGGAATAATTTCCCACCCTTTAGCATACAAATGTCTTACCAATAAGTTTAGCGTCATTGATACTTATTTCTTACTATGTCCAATCAGCATAATGTCATCAACGTAATGGACCAGTGTGGTGTCTTGTGGAAGGGCAAGGAGATCAAGATCTGTGACGGTTAAGATTGTGTGTTAACGTGGCTGGGCCATGATTCTCAGTGTTTTGGCAGTCCTATAATGTTGTGATCACTTCTCTATTGAGATTTAATACGTGATCAGCCCCATGATGGGATCTGCTGTGAGTAGCCAATCAGTTGAAGGGAGCTTCCTTGGGCATGTAGCCTGCATCAAGTGTGGGCAGACATTCAAAAGGGCTCGGGGGCTTTGGCTCATTCTGGACTCTGCAGCTGGCTGCCATTTGTCGGACCTCCAGTTCTTGGGACTTGAGCTAGCAGCTTACCCGTGGTCTTCCTGCCAATCTTGAGATGTTTTTTTAGTGAGCAAGAGCCCTGCTCTCTGGCCTGCCAATCTTGGGTTTACAGCTCCTGTGCCTATGTGAATCAGAGGGCTCTTTCCTGACCCGTGGACTTGGGACATTCCCATCTCTACAACTCTCAGAAATTCAGGCTGGTTTCAGAAGAGGACGTGGAACTAGGGATATCATTGCTGATGTCAGATGGATCCTGGCTGAAAGCAGAGAATACCGGAAGGATGTTTACCTGTGTTTTATTGACTATGCAAGGGCATTTGACTGTGTGGATCATAACAAACTATGGATAACACTGCAAAGAATGGGAATTCCAGAACACTTAATTGTGCTCATGAGGAACCTTTACATAGATCAAGAGGCAGTTGTTTGGACAGAACAAGGGGATACTGATTGGTTTAAAGTCTGGAAAGGTGTGCGTCAGGGTTGTATTCTTTCACCATACCTATTTAATCTGTATGCTGAACAAATAATACAAGAAGCTGGACTATATGAAGAAGAACGTGGCAACAGGATTGTAGGAAGACTGATTAACAACCTGCATTATGCAGATGACACAACCTTGCTTGTTGAAAGTGAAGAGGACTTGGAGCACTTACTGAGGAAGATCAAAGACCACAGCCTTCAGTATGGATTACACCTCAACATAAAGAAAACAAAAACCCTCACAACTGGACCAATGAGCAACATCATGATAAATGGAGAAAAGATTGAAGTTGTCAAGGATTTCATTTTACTTGGATCCACAATCAACAGCCATGGAAGAAAAGTCAAGAAATCAAAAGACACATTCCATTGTGCAAATCTGCTGCAAAGGACCTCTTCAAAGTGTTGAAGACCAAAGATGTCACCCTGAAGACTAAGGTGTGCCTGACTCAAGCCATGGTATGTTCAATTGCATCAAATGCATGTGAAAGCTGGACAATGAATAAGGAAGACTGAAGAAGAGTTGTTGCTTTTGAATTGTGGTGTTGACGAAGAATATTGAATATACCATGGACTGCCAAAAGAACCAGAATGCTCCTTAGAGGCAAGGATGGCGAGACTGCATCTTACATAATTTGGACATGTTGTCAGGAGGGACCCATCCCTGGAGAAGGACATCATGCTTGGCAGAGTACAGGGTCAGCTGAAAAGAAGAAGACCCTCAATGAGGTGGATTGACACAGTGGCTGCAACAATGAGCTCAAGCATAACAACGACTGTAAGGATAGTGCAGGACTGGGCAGTGTTTCGTTCTGTTGTGCATAGGGTCGCTATGAGTTGGAACTGATTCGATGGCACCTAATAACAACACAAAACAACAACTGCATGACCAATACGCCTTCAGTTCCCTACCTCATGGCACTCTCCAGCCATACATCCTAATTTACACGGCAGGGAACTTTATCACCTTTCCCTTCCACAAGCTATCACATGGGCCCATTACACTGACTGGACCTAGTAAGGAAGACGTGTCAGTGACTCTGGACTTATTGGTAAAATGGTTGCATGCTATAAAAAAAAAAAAAAATGGTTGCTATGGAGAGGGATACAGGGCGATATAGGACAATACAAGTTAGGTTTTTACTTAGAAAAATAGGGGTAAATATTAAGGTAACCACAAAGAGGTATAACAACTCCATAACTCAAAATAAAAACCAAGAAAAACGTAACGACTCAGCAAACATAAAGTCAAATACTATGAAAATGAGGAACACACAATTTACAAAGAAAAACATCTCACCACAAAAAAGTAAGTGGAAAAATGAAATTGTCAACAACACACATAAAAAGGCATCAAAACGACAACTCTAAACACAAACTTATCTATAATTACGCTGAATGTAAATGGACTAAATGCACCAATAAAGACACAGAGAGTCTCAGACTGGATAAAGAAACACAATCCGTCTATATGCTGCCTACAAGAGACACACCTTAGACTTAGAGACACAAACAAACTAAAACTCAAAGGATGGAAAAAAATATATCAAACAAACAATAAGCAAAAAAGAAGAGGAGTAGCAATATTAATTTCTGACAAACTAGACTTTAAACTTAAATCCACCACAAAGGATAAAGAAGGACACTACATAATGATAAAAGGGATAATTGACCAGGAAGATATAACCATATTAAATATTTATGCACCCAATGACAGGGCTGCAAGATACATAAACCAAATTTTAACAGAACTGAAAAGTGAAATAGACACCTCCACAATTATAGTAGGAGACTTCAACACACCACTTTCAGAGAAGGACAGGACCTCCAGTAAGAAGCTCAATAGAGACATGGAAGACCTAATTACAACAATCAACCAACTTGACCTCATTGACTTATACAGAACTCTCCACCCAACTGCTGCAGAGTATACCTTTTTTTCTAGTGCACATATTCTCTAGAATAGACCACATATTAGGTCATAAAACAAACCTTTGCAGAATCCAAAACATCGAAATATCACAAAGCATCTTCTCAGACCACAAGGCCATAAAAGTAGAAATCAATGACAGAAAAATTAGGGAAAAGAAATCAAACACTTGGAAACTGAACAATACCCTCCTGAAAAAAGACTGGGTTATAGAAGACATCAAGGAGGGAATAAGGAAATTCATAGAATGCAACGAGAATGAAAATACTTCCTATCAAAACCTCTGGGACACAGCAAAAGCAGTGCTCAGAGGCCAATTTATATTGATAAATGCACACATACAAAAAGAAGAAAGAGCCCAAATTAGAGAACTGTCCCTACAACTTGAACAAATAGAAAGTGAGCAACAAAAGAATCCATCAGGCACCAGAAGCAAATAATAAAAATTAGAGCTGAACTAAATGAATTAGAGAACAGAAAAACAATTGAAAGAATTAACAAAGCCAAAAGCTGGTTCTTTGAAAAAATTAACAAAATTGATAAACCATTGGCTAGACTGACTAAAGAAATACAGGAAATGAAACAAATAACCCAAATAAGAAACGAGAAGGGCCATATCACAACATACCCAACTGAAATTAAAAGAATCATATCAGATTATTATGAAAAATTGTACTCTAACAAATTTGAAAACCTAGAAGAAATGGATGAATTCCTGGAAAAACACTGCCTACCTAAACTAACACATTCAGAAGTAGAACAACTAAATAGACCATAACAAAAAAAAAAAGATTGAAACGGTAATCAAAAAACTCCCAACAAAAAAAAAGCCTTGGCCCAGATGGCTTTACTGCAGAGTTCTACCAAACTTTCAGAGAAGAGTTAACACCACTACTACTAAAGGTATTTCAAAGCATAGAAAATGACAGAATACTACCTAATTCATTCTATGAAGCCACCATTTCCCTGATACCAAACCAGGTAAAGACATCACAAAAAAAGAAAATTACAGACCTATATCCATCATGAACATAGATGCAAAAATCCTCAACAAAATTCTAGCCAATACAATTCAACAACATATCAAAAAATTAATCCACCATGACCAAGTGGGACTTATACCAGGTATGCAAGGCTGGTTTAATATGAGAAAAACCATTAATGTAATCCACCATATAAATAAAACAAAAGACAAAAACCACATGATCTTATCAATTGATGCAGAAAAGGCATTTGACAAAGTCCAACACCCATTCATGATAAAAACTCTCACCAAAATAGGAACTGAAGGAAAATTGCTCAACATAATAAAGGGCATCTATACAAAGCCAACAGCCAACATCACTCTAAATGGAGAGAGCCTGAAAGCATTTCCCTTGAGAACGGGAACCAGACAAGGATGCCCTTTATCACTGCTCTTATTCAACATTGTGCTAGAGGTCCTAGCCAGAGCAATTAGGCTACACAAAGAAATAAAGGGCATCCAGAATGGCAAGGAGGAAGTAAAATTATCTCTATTTGCAGATGACATGATCTTATACACAGAAAACCCTAAGGAATCCTCCAGAAAAATACTGAATCTAATAGAAGAGTTTGGCAGAGTCCCAGGTTATAAGATAAACATACAAAAATCACTTGGATTCCTCTACATCAACAAAAAGAACATCGAAGAGGAAATCACCAAATCAATACCATTCACAGTAGCCCCCAAGAAGATAAAATACTTAGGAATAAATCTTACCAAAGATGTAAAAGACCCATACAAAGAAAACTACAAAGTACTACAGCAAGAAACTAAAAAGGATCTACTTAAGTGGAAAAACATACCTTGCTCATGGATAGGAAGACTTAACATAGTAAAAATGTCTATTCTACCAAAAACCATCTATACATACAATACACTTCCCATCCAAATTCCAATGACATTTTTTAATGTGATGGAGAAACAAATCACCAACTTCATATGGAAGGGAAAGGCGCCTCGGATAAGCAAAGCATTACTGAAAAAGAAGAAGAAAGTGGGAGGCCTCACTCTACCTGATTTCAGAACCTATTATACAGCCACAGTAGTCAAAACAGCCTGGTACTGGTACAACAACAGGCATATAGACCAATGGAACAGAATTGAGAACCCAGATATAAATCCATCCACATATGAGCAGCTGATATTTGACAAAGGCCCAGTATCAGTTAATTGGGGAAAAATAGTCTTTTTAACAAATGGTGCTGGCATAACTGGATATCCATTTGCAAAAAAATGAAACAGGACCCATACCTCACACCATGCACAAAAACTAACTCCAAGTGGATCAAAGACCTAAACATAAAGACTATAACAATAAAGATCATGGAAGAAAAAAGAGGGACAACCTTAGGAGCCCTAATACAAGGCATAAGCAGAATACAAAACATTACCAAAAATGACGAAGAGAAACCAGATAACTGGGAGCTCCTAAAAATCAAACACCTATGCTCATCTAAACTTCACCAAAAGAGTAAAAAGACCACCTATAGACTGCGAAAGAATTTTCAGCTATGACATCTCCGACCAGCACCTGATCTCTAAAATCTTTATGATTCTGTCAAAACTCAACCACAAAAAGACAAACAACCCAATCAAGAAGTGGGCAAAGGATATGAACACACACTTCACTAAAGTAGATATTCAGGCAGCTAACAGATACATGAGAAAATGCTCTCGATCATTAGCCATTACAGAAATGCAAATTAAGACTACCATGAGATTCCATCTCACTCCAACAAGGCTGGCATTAATCTAAAAAACACAAAATAATAAATGTTGGAGAGGCTGCAGAGAGATTGGAACTCTTATACACTGCTGGTGGGAATGTAAAATGGTACAACCACTTTGGAAATATATCTGGCGTTACCTTTAACAGTTAGAAATAGAACTACCATAGAACCCAGAAATCCCACTCCTCGGAATGTACCCTAGAGAAATAAGAGCCTTCACACAAGCAGATATATGCACACCCATGTTTATTGTAGCTCTGTTTACAATAGCAAAAAGCTAGAAGCAACCAAGGTGTCCATCAATGGATGAATGGTTAAATAAATTGTGGCATATTCACACAATGGAATACTACGCATTGATAAAGAATAGTGACGAACCTGTGAAACATTTCATAACATGGAGGAACCTGGAAGGCATTATGCTGAGCGAAATTAGTCAGAGGCAAAAGGACAAATATTGTGTAAGACCACTATTATAAGATCTTGAGAAATAGTATAAACTGAGAAGAACACATACTTTTGTGGTCACGAGGCGGGGAGGGAGGGAGGGTGGGAGAGGTTTATTTACTGACTAGTTAGTTAGAAGGGAAGGACAATACTCAATACATGGAAGGACTGGACTGGACCAAAAGCAAAGAAGTTTCCGGGATAAAATGAATGCTTCAAAGGTCAGCGGAGCAAGGGCGGGGGTTTGGGGACCATGGTTTAAGGGGACTTCTAAGTCAATTGGCAAAATAATTCTATTATGAAAACATTCTGCATCCCACTTTGAAATGTGGCGTCTGGGGTCTTAAATGCTAACAAGCGGCCATCTAAGATGCATCAATTGATCTCAACCCACCTGGAGCAAAGGAGAATGCAGAACACCAAGGTCACACGATAACTAAGAGCCCAGGAGACAGAAAGGGCCACATGAACCAGAGACCTACATCATCCTGAGACCAGAAGAACTAGCTGGTGCCCGGCCACAACCAATGACTGTCCTGACAGGGAGCACAACAGAGAATCCCTGAGGGAGCAGGAGATCAGTGAGATGCAGACCCCAAATTCTCACAAAAAGACCATACTTAATGGTCTGACTGAGACTAGAGGAATCCCGGCGGTCATGGTTCCCAAAACCTTCTGTTGGCACAGGACAGGAACCATTCCCAAAGACAACTCATCAGACATGAAAGGGACTGGACAGTGGGTAGGAGAGAGATGCTGATGAAGAGTGAGCTATTTGTATCAGGTGGACACTTGAGACTGTGTTGGCATCTCCTGTCTGGAGGGGGGATGGGAGGATAGAGAGAGTTGGAAGCTGGCAAAATTGTCAGGAGAGACTGGAAGGGCTGACTCATTAGGGGGAGAGCAAGTGGGAGTATGGAGTAAGGTGTATATAAACTTATATGTGACAGACTGACTTGATTTGTAAACGTTCACTTGAAGCTCAATAAAATTTAATTAAAAAAAAATGGTTGCATGCCATAGGGTGGGAAATTAATCCCACAAAAATTCAGGAATTATTCTAGGGGTGAAATTTCTAGGGGTCCAGTGATGTGGGGCATCTTGAGATATTCCTTCTGTCTTCCTTATTCATCATACAGCTTTGACATGCATATGAGGCCACTAAAAATATCATGGCATGGTTTCGGCGCACCTTAGTCCTCAAAGTGATATCTTTGCTTTTTAATGCTTTAAAGACGTGTTTTGCAGAAGGTCTGAGTACAAATGACAAAAAAAAAAAAAAAAAAATAGACTAAAAAAACAACAGGCTATCTCCAGCTTGTCAGGGAACACTAGGTGTTAGATGCTGGTCATCAGGTCCAACCTAGAGATGAAAGAGGACAGAAAGTGGCCAACACAGGAGCCTCATGGCCTCTGTCCCAACCCCGGGCTGGGTTGCTCTACCTCACTGATCACCATCGAGTGATTCCCCTGAGGTCCCCTTACACAGTGGTCTTTGGGTACTGAAAGCTCAGCTCTGTTTCATTGTTTCAGTTACGCCAAGAAGGAAAATTTCTTAGTCTTTCTCCCTTCATATGCCTCAAATACTGCTTTAGTTTTCTTTTCTACATTGTCTTTCTCCCCTCCTTCCTCTCTCTTTTAGCTCAGCACACATACAGGCACCCCCACTTTTTCAGTCCATCTTCGCATAGAATAACCCCACCCAGAGGCCTTATGACTACAGCCGAGCCCATGTTCACAAGCAACAAGTGATGATGAAAAACAAAGTCCCTCAATGTTGGAACTGTTTTACTGCTCAGCAGTCTGTTTAGAAGGGATGGGGGTCTCATGTCGGGGCAGTCCTTACTTTCCTGAACCTTCCTGACCATTGGGCCACACTTCAGTGATGGAGTGTGGGCAGTGGTCCCTGAACGAACTTGACCACTTTATTTCCTGAGATGGGCCACAGCATAAGGGAAGCTGGAACTGCAGCTCCTCTGCAGACTTGGAGAGCTTGTCTAATTCCCTGTGACTTGCCAGTCTTTCCCCCTCCCACAGGAGTTTTCTCTCACAAACTGAACTTCCTCACTGAGTTAAATACATTTTCCTTCTACATCTGAAAACTATACTGGAAAATACACACAGAATGGAAAAAAAGACCACGCAGTTCCTTCCCATATAAGCCTGTGTGTGAATGGGTCTGGCAAGAAAGAAGACAAAGTTTAGCTTTCCTTTCATGTGGGCTCTAGGTACAGGGTTTTATAGGTACTGGATCTGGATCTCAAACACAAATTATTGCAAGCCAAATACCTGTGGCATACGCATTTCCTAGTAAGCACCACAGATCATCACTTCTCCACGGTCCTGGTTTCCCCTTATTACATTCCACTCACAGATGGCCATGACTTATGGAAGCATTTTGGCTCAAGCCTGACAAGCAGGTACTGATGTTGGGATGGCAGAAAAACAGCCTCATCTTGGAGCAGGATGGATGGGACCTGGCATGATGTGGAAGGCCAGACCCATGACTCTTCTTCCATTCTACCCCATGCCCACTAGAGTGCTTACCTGGTGTAGCAGAAGGCCCATATGCAGAGGGGGAACCAAAATATTTCATAACCAGAGATCGCTGGCATTACTGACTCTCTGCCACAGCAGCTAGGGGAGAATCCCAAAGGCTCCTTATTGCTCCAAGCATTAACCCTTCAGTTGCTGAATCAAGGGAGTGGTCTAGGATGTCTTGGGGGAGGGCTGGGATTTCCTGCATGTTGGTGGGGGACTTGGGGGACTAGGGGTAGTGATAACTTACAAGTGGCATGGAAATATTTTAACAGCTGGTTTGGCTGTATTCTTGTGTTTCAGCTGAATTAATAGCTGTGCACTAGGTCAAGGTTGGTGGTCACAGATGTTACTGCCCACTATGCGGCAATTCCCAGGTTATCCTGAAAGCTGAAACACACAACTTAGGCTCACTTAATAAGATGTACCCACTCAGAAATTTTAAGCTAAAACAAGAGATGCAAAGGGCAAAGATAGCGGAGAATGGATTTGGGCGCTGTCTGTAGGAGAAGGCTCTCTTTGCTGTTCTGGGGGAAGATCCTTGTCTCAGCCTCTGTAGCCCCAGTGTTCCTTGGTTCCTTGGCAATCTTCATGTGGCATCTATCCTCCCTCCATCTGTGCTTGCTTCTAAGTCTAATCAGCTTTGTAAGAGTCTAATCTACTCTTTTCATAACTCAGAAGCGATTAGGCTTAAGCCACACCCTACGCTGACATGGCTTCATTAACAAGAAAACCCTATTCCAAAAGAATTACACCCACAGGTATAGGGTTAGGATTCCAACACATATTTTGGGGGACACAATTCAATCTCTAACCCATGACCAAGCCCAAAGTCAGTGGAATAAGGAGATATACTCCACCCAGAGAGGTCATGATAGGAGAAGGGAGGGAAGAGTTAAAGACAGATAAAGCAATCTATAACAATGTAATTCCACTAATCATTTTTAAAACTAACTAAAGTAGAACATAGTGAAGAGCTCATTGAAAGTCCTTTTCCCATTAGTAATAAGTCTACAATATTAATAACATCAACAACAATGCAACAACTAAAATACTTAAGCAAATAGTAAATGCCAGGCCCTGTTCTAAGCATCTTAGAGATATAAATTTATTTAATCCTCAATGCAAAATAGTATCTGTGAGGATGAATTATTATTCCCACCTTAAAGGTGAAGGAACCAAGGCCCAGAGAGGTTAAGTCACTTTGCTAAACTCACACAGCATAGTGGTACAACTGGGATGTAGTCCCAGAGAGTTGTTTCCAGAGTCTAAACCCCTAGCCACTAGGTTATACTACCTCTCCCACAATTACTACTGTATTTTATTTCCCTTTGAGGCTTTCCAAGAATTTGAATCATCTGTCTACATCAGGCAAGCAAATTTTATTCCTTATCACAGCCTACGATCTCACATGATCTAGCCCCTGCATACCTCTTTGGCTTCATCTGAAATCCTTCTCTTTCACTCCAGCCACGCTGTCCTTTCTGTTCCTGAACAACTAAGCTTGTCCCTACCTTAAGGACTTTGTACTTGCTGTTTTTTCTGTCCATGTCCCCAAATCATGTTATTATTCAAGTCTCAGCTTAAATGTAATGTTCCCCAGAGCGGTCTTCTCCTACCACCCTACCAATGCAGCTTGCTCCCATCTTAGTCTTAGCAATTCTTTCTCTCATCACGTTTTTTCACTTTTACTCATAGCTCTATGGCTATCTGAAATTATCCTTTTATCTGTTTATACGTTCATTGTCTATCTCCTTTCTTCTAGAATATAAACCCCGTGAGGGAAGAGATTTTTATCTATCTTGCTTATGGCTGTATTCTCAGTCATTACATAAGATGATTCACGGACATAACAGGTATTCAGTAAACACCTGTTGGGTAAATGAATGAAATTCTCACTTTGCATTGACACTAAGCAGACTTTCCAGAAGTGCCCAATCGCCAGATCTCCCTCTTCTGTCTTCTGGTACAAAAAAGTCTGCAGATGTCTAAACCATACAGAGGCAGAAAGTTGCTACCGAAGCCAAATTTTATTTCCAAGCAGACGTCATCTTTGATCCCTAGTCATTGTGGTTAGAGGCAAGAGAGGTCATCCATTCAATCCAAGAAGAAAGGTCAGAGGGAAAATAGTCACAGAAGATGCTGAACAGATGTAAAGAGTTGACATCCAGAACTTTGGCTTCGCAATGATCCTTTGTTGTATTGAATGAAGTTGGAAAAATCTGAGCCTGTCTAGATAAAGATGTTACTTCCATTGTCTAGGTTTGAATTAGAGATGGGTAGATGAGCCATGTGGCGAAGATTAGGGCTCACTGCCAAGGGCCCAATCTTTACTAAGCTGCGAGCACCTCATTGCTCCATAACCTCCACTTCATGGGCTAGGTGTTTGTCCTTTTGAAGTTGTGTGGGAGGAACTGGACTGAGTTGGCTGCTGTTTTCTCAGGAAACCATCTAGGGGACTGAGCTGGGGGATAAATCACCAAACTTCTGAGCATAGTTTTAACCACAATCCGTAGTGTCTCTGCTGACTACAAGACATCCCAGACTGTGTCCCAAGACTGTTGCCTGGTGATCTGGCTGCCAGCATTCTCCATCTTTCGTCCCAGGCAAATAGGAAATGCTGCTTCCTTTCTGGGGAAGCAGAGTATTTGGTGGGTTAGTTTAGACTAAACATCTGCAAATTGTTTATTTGATGACTATGTACTTAATTTCCTGCAGAGAACAGATTCATCTACTTTCGAAGATGGCCAGGATGGGGGAGGGGAAAGGGATATTTGTGGGCCAAAAATCTATGTCACTAGGAGAGCTTCCGTCCAGTGGAAGAGGCTTGGGAATCAATGGCTGGATACCCAGACTGAAGAAACCCAGACAAGATACCTTACATCCAGAAAAGGAATTTTAAACAACAGTTCGGGTTTCTCATGGAATCTAAGGAATGCTGCTGACATTAGCAGGCATTCATCTCTATTTCTAGGCTCATTTTTAAAATTTTAGATTAAAATTTTTCCTAAATCTTTTTACTGAAATATGAATATGTAAAGTGCACGTCATAAGTGCACAGCTCAATAAATTTTCTCAAACTAAACACAGCAATGTAACCAGCACCAGATCAAGAAACAGAGCATTGCCAGCACCTCAGAAGCTCCCACTCCTCCACTCATCATTCCCCAAGGCTAGCCACAGTCCTGACATCTAACAGCACACATTAATTTTGATTGTTTTTTACACTTTCTTTATTCAGCATTTTACTTATGAGATTCATTATCATCCATATGTCACAGTAATTCATTCATTCTTACCACTGTGGAGTATTCCGTTCTGTGAATATACCACAATTTAGTTACTCAGGCTGTTAATGTTGGGCATTTGAGTTGTTTCCCATTTGGGACTATTTAAAATGGTGCTTCAGGAAACATTCCAGCACATATATCTTGGACGAAATCTGTATGTTGTGAATATACAAGGAATAGGGTTTCTGCGTTACATGGCCAAGTGTGCGTTTGTAAGAAACTGCCCCTGTTTTCCAAAGTAGTTGTACCATTTTACATTTCAACTAGCAGTGAGTTCCAGTTGCTCCATATTTTTACCAACACTTGGTATTGTCTGTCCTCATTTGAGCAATTCTAGTGGGTACACAGTGGAATCTAAGCTCATTTTTACTATACTTCTCCTTTACTCCTTTCTGTTGTCTCTTTCTGCAAATGGCCTTTCTCGGCTCTCCATCTCCACCTAGAAGAGACCATGACTTCACTCCCACTTCCTGAGAGGTCTTTCCAAAGACCAGTACAGTCACAAATAGAAATCTCTTAGTGCAATTCCAAAATAAGAGAAAGTATATCTGAGCCAATCATCTATAGCAAGGCTACATCATATTATATAAACAAGGTTCCTGGGACTGCACAGCTGGTATCAAATGGATGGCTGATTCCCTGAAAAGTGGATGAGGAAGAAACCCCAAAAGGCATCCTTTTTATGACCCTTAGACCATCCAAACAAATGCCCCATGAGACAACTTCTCAACAAAAGAAGGAAAATTTCACTCAGTCATTTAACAAATATTTATTGAGCTTCTACTACGTGCCAGGCATTGTTTTTGGTGCTGAAATACAGCAATGAATAACAGTGACAAAGTCTCTCTTCCTTTTTCCTTTGTCTATTTCCGCATCAAGGGACTACACACAGTGCAAATACTTTAACGACAAGCACTTTTTTAAAAGTAAGTGTAGGAGGCACCCTGAGATTCCTTAGGAACATGTCTTTATTTTCTCCAACAAAATGCTGCCAGTTGATGTGCCAAGCTCATGTCGAGAGTATGCCTAGTGTAGTGGGTATATATTCAGGCTCGTATCATCCTGGAATGGGAGCTTTACATATGAGGACTTACTCTAAAATTAATTTTTCAAGTACACTCAGTCCCTCGAGTGAGTGGGGCAAAGAGTTCTAAGTATCAATGTTACGGTTAAATTGTAAGAATGGGAGCTGGTAGTAAGATTCAGGAATATAGTACAGGTGTTAGCTTTAGAAATACACAATGCTAAGGTATCTAGTACCTTAGCATTGTGTATTTCTATGAGAAATTGTCCAAAGACAGCAGTGGGTCTATAAGGAACTTGAGTTCAGTGTCATGATCTGGTACTACTTTTCAAGAAGGCAGTTCGGCAACACGTATCAAGGTCCTTCACAATGTTCGTATCTTTTAACATAATTTCACTTTTTGCAGTCTAGAACAAGGAAAAAATTCTTATGAGGAGAAATGACGTCATACCCACCCACAATCTCTTTGGTTTCACTCCTCTTGACCGAGGTGTAACTAAGGTATCGCAAGTAGAACGTGTACCCTGAGTACTGCTTGAGGAAGGGCTCTAATGAGCAGTTTCTATTGGCCATCGAAGTTTCCATTGCCAGCTGTGAGATCATTCAGCAATTTAAAACTAATTGCCATAGGCACTAATTTTTCTAGACAGGCCCCTACTCTTGGATGCTCAGATAGAGTCATTCTTGGCTAATTTGATGGCACTTAAGTAGGCTAAAGACAAAAGGTTAGAGCGCCTTAGGAAGTCAATTGAGAGAATATGCCTTTCTCATTTGTGTTTTTTTGGGAAAAAATTGTCACCTGCTGTGATGAAGTGTGCTTTCCATTAGACGAACTGGGAGCAAGCTGGCTAAAGCTCTTTAGGTGGATAGGTTCAACTGGACTGTAAACATCCTTTCTTCCTCAGGGTTATAAGAACCTTCCAACCTCCCTTTGGAACCTTTCACTCAGGCGTGACAAGTGTCTATTATCATCTGACTAAATCTGAGGCACTAGATTTAAAAGACACAGAGACAGGGCTGGAAGGTGGAGTGTGGGTAAGTGTGAGAAACCGTTCACACAGAACACCCTTGTTCTCCAAACGGTATTGCCAAGCATGCTACTTGATGGCTCCAGGGGCCTCAAGTCATCCCCTGTGCTGCTTCTTCACAGCTTGACTAAAATATTTTTATGTCCAAATACATTTCTATTTCAATCTCTTAGCTCTCCTCCAACTTCCCAGGGAAGTGTGGAAATTCTTACTTGTGGGCACATAAACACTAAAGTTTATCACAAGCTTCAAGGAGGTTTAAAGTTTTAGGGTCTCTTCCTAAAACTTTGTCACTTGAGTGTCCACACTGGTAGACCAGCATAACATCAGAGCTTAGGATTGACTGAGGTGAGTGTTCAATTAAAGAGAAACAAGCAGAAATATTGAGGAGATTCAGAACTGTTGCCAGAGTCTCTATGCCTTTAATTAAATAAGGTTCTTGCCTCTCACTGGTCAAGAATGAGCACGTAAGGCACACCAGGAAAGCTTTATTGAAGAGGCTTGCAAGCAGAGGTAAGGAAGGCCTAGGCAATGCTTACCGCCCGTCTCACAGAACGAAGGACTTGCACGGGCTTTTAAAAATACTTGAGTGTGAAAAAGATTCATGTTTATTCAGAGGCACAGGCGGGGTTTTCCGGTAACTAGCCAGATTTGGGTGGGGATAGGCTACCTAAGGTGCACGCGCAGCTGCTTTCTAAGATGGCTCCTGTCCCACGGGCCTCTGGAATTCATAGTAGGACTTATGGGGTGTCATGCCTGTGCAGTCTCTCACTCTGAGTTGGATTCCCCAGCTGCGGCTGCTGCCCTTCACTGTCCCTGGTGAAAGGTCACACAGGGGTCACAGGTGGATGTTCGACGCATGTCTCTGGGGCTCGTTTCATCTGGTTGCTTCTGAGAGACAACTTTAAAGAAGTTTGTGGGCTAATTTCTGATACCCTGCCCCATCGTTCTGGGGAATGTCTTCGTTTCTGTGCCCTGGCCCATTTCCTGTTACTCTGTCACTTTAATTTGTTTATGTGAATTGCAGATTTGGGGGCCTTTTTTTTCTGTTCTCTTAGATCTTTGGATCCAGAAGTACAAAAAAAAAAAAAAAAAAACACAAGGAATGACAAAACACTCTTGTTGACTCCAGTAAACAACCAGGAACTCATATCAAGAAAGGCATCTTGTCTCCCACCAGTACCCACAGGAGCTATATGGAAGACACCAGACATTCGTACATTGGACAGAGCTTTCAAAGCAGCCCTCTCATACTTCTTGGCAGCATTCTCTGGGCTCACCAGTGTGGTAATACGGCAGACAGGAGGGCCGCCACAAAGCTATGCTGGTCAGGACTATATAACCCCTTCTGGAAGATCTCAGGTTGCTGCTGAGAATCAGAAAATAACTAAGTGATATGCTTCCTTCTTTCTGCACCCTGGCCAACTTCTCCATCTACCCCAGAACTCACAACTTGAACATACACAACACCCTCCAGGGTTTATCCCCTAGGATGTTCTACCCCACAAATTTAACTCATATATGCTCTTTGCAGGCTTGTCAGTGAGTCACGAAAAATAGGGTTTGGAGAAAAGTATGTGGAGCTGCAACAGACTCTCAGAGTTGGAAGCAACAAATCTGTGAAAGTGCCTCAATAGTGTTGAGCATATAACAGGTACTCAATAAAAAAAAAAAAATTTTGGGGGGGGGTCTCTTCTAGTTCACAATGTACCTGAGGTGTAAATCATTCTGGACAACTCTGCTAGAATCTTCTTTTCTTATAATGAACATAAATACATTTCTCTGAGCCATGAGTCAAGAACTGACTTGATGGCAACTGGTTACTGGTTAGCTTCCTCTTATTATATTTACTCCTGGAGCCTTTACAGAATAACATTTATCTCTTTTTGCATGTGAAACATTCAAAAGCAGCCATTTCATTTCCTAAATATTCAATATAACGATCCCCAAGTTTTCAACCAATCTGTTTATGGCCTGATTTTGAGGCCTTCATCATCCTGTTTACTCCCTGTAAATACACTCTTGTCTTTCTCCCTCCTGAAAGGTAACCAGGAATTGAACACTATGCTGTGTGGGGAGGGGGTGGGGGGAAGGAGGCAGCAGCTAAGTCTTCACTAAAATACACTTTCTCCTTCTTCCATAGTAGTTGGGTGCATGTCTACTCAGCTAGAGATGACATTTCCCAGCCTCCCTTGCAGCTAGATATTGTCATGGAGCATATGAGAATGAGCAGAAACATATATCCACTAGTGAATACCTGTTGCCATCAAGTTGATTCCAACTCATAGCGACCCTATAGGACAAAGTAGAACTGCCCATAGGGTTTCCAAGAAGCAGCTGGTGGATTCAAACTGCCAACCTTTTGGTTAGCAGCCAATCTCTTAATAACTATGGTTTCAAACCACTGCCGTTGAGTCGATTCCGACTCATAGCGACCCTAGAGGACAGAGTAGAGCTGCCCCATAGAGTTTCCAAGGAGTGCCTGGCGGATTCAAACTGCCGACCTTTTGGTTGGCAGCCATAGCACTTAACCACTTAAACTATGGTTTAGCAGTCTCACTTTCTAGTCATCTCAGGAGTTTAGATATATTTCTGAACTCGTTTTAGACTATCTACGAGATTTAATATAATCTCTTCACCAGTTTGGATCTTAAGTCTCTCAGTATTCCCATTCCAAAGTCTTAAGAGCCTTAAGAGAAAGTCCAATTGGGCCAGCTCAGCTAACAGAGTCATAGGTCAGGTATCCACTCTGGTTCAATCATCTGTGGCCAAGACGACAGAGTCTTGAGATAAAACTATGACAGCCTAAATTCACGTCTTCGAGTGATGATGAGAGGCAATTTCAGATAAAAGCATGGGGCTAAGCATGAACTCCTAATCACACAGAGTTTCTGGAACTGCAAAGTCAAGGACCAGATCTTAGGTTACGCATCCATACCTAAGCACTGACAACTGAGGATCCAGTGTGCAAAATTGCCCTGCTCACTTGTGGTAAATCGTTATAGTGGTGGCCTCCAGTGAACAAAACCTCCTGGTGTTTGCACCCTTGTGTAGCCCCCTCCCACACTGACTCTAGACTTGATCATGTGACTTGCTTTGGCCAATGAGACATTAGCAAAATGATGCCAGCAGAGGCTTGATTAGTGCTTGCATATTGGGGCTTGTCCTCTTGAAATATTCCTTCTTGGAAGCTAAATGCCATGGTATGAAGAAACTTGGGCTACATTACCAAATGGTGAGAGGTATTAGAGGATGAGAGGCCATCTTAGATGTCCTAGTCCCAGCCGGGCTTCCAGCTAAATGTAGCCCACGAGTGACCTCAGCTACACCATGAGGAACAAAACTACTCAGTTGATACTAGTCAGTCCACAAAATCATGAAAAGTAATAAATTGCTGTTGTTTTAAGTCACAAAGTTTTGTGATATTTTATAAAATAAATTCTTTAGATAACTGAACTTTTCTACATAACTGAAATACCTCCCCTCTCTAAAATCTCCTTGACTACAAAACCCATCTGGAAATCCAGGTGTCTGGCCCCAGGACTCTTGGAGAAAATGTTCTGACGGTGGAAATGTAGCCAAAGGACCCTTGAAATGGGATCCTGAGATGTCTTCCTTTCCTCCTGTCTTCCTGAAAACAAATCCCGAAGAATAAAAAAGAAATCCTTAAACAACAAGGCATAAGAATGTTCCATAACTAGCCAGGTAAGACCGAGTTCTCAAACAGTGCCCTGCACTTCCCTGTTACATAATTTCTTTCCTCCTCAATAAATACATCAACATTAAGGAAAGGCTGTGACTCTTTCTAGTTCTCCTGAAACACCAAGAAAGAAAACTCTCATTGAATGTCTCCTGTTCTCTTGATCAGTTTCCTGTGAGGTGGCCCAATGTATGGTGGGTTGAAAAAAAAAAAAAAAAAGAAAAAAAAATTCTGGTTAATGCCAGAGAGATTACCCAGAGAGATAAAATTCACCATCTCCTGAGGTCATTAAAAACAGTGGGTACGATGTCTCAGGAGTCCCTGGGTGGTGCAAACAATTAAGTGCTTGACTGCTAACTGAAAGACTGGCAGTTCAAACCCACCCAGAGGTACCTTGACAGATAGGCCTGGTGATAGGCTTCAGAAAGGCCACAGTCTTGAAAACCCTGTGGAGAACAGTTTTACTCTGCATATACTGGGTCATCATGAGTCGCAGTTTCACACGACATCCCCGTTAATTGGCCTAAAGACATGTTTAGTGCTTCTTTTCTACCTCCTGGTTCCTTGCATAGTGCCTGGGTTCTTAAAAGCTTGCAAGTGGTCATCCAAAGCACAACAATTGGTCTCTATTCGCCTGGAGCAACAGAGGAAGAAGGAGAAAAAGGAACAGGAGGAGATATGGAATGTATTGCTAATTGCCTCCATGAATAACTGGTGGGGCAGTGGTTAAGAGCTCAGCTACTAACCAAAAAGGTTGGCAGTTGAAATCTACCAGCCACTCCTTTGAAACCCTATGAGGCAGTTCTACTCTGTCCTACAGGGTTGCTATCAGTCAGAATAGACTTGAGGGCATCAGGGTTTTTTTTTTTTTTTTTTTTTTTTGATTGCCATGAGACCATAAGAACTGGATGGTACCCAGCTACTATGACCGAACATTTTGAGCAAAAAATCTATAGGAGAATCCTGATCAAAACAGGGTAAATGCAAGAAAAAAAAAAGTTACCGTCGAGTCGATTCGGACTCATAGTGACCCTATAGGACAGAGTAGAACTGCCCCATACGGTTTCCAAGGACTGCCTGGTAGATTTTAACCACAGACATTTTGGTTAGCAGCAAAGAATTTAAAATTTAAAATGCAGAAAAGAATTTAAAATTCTCATGGAATCCAGACTTTCTGGAGTCATGGAGGCCGAATGAATCCCTGAAACTAATGCTCTGAGATAATCTTTAAACCTTAAACCAAAAAAAATCTCCTGAAGTCTTCCTAAAACTAAACAATAGTCTAGTTTAACTAGTAAAAAATGTCTGCTTTGAGCATTGTGCTCTTTGAAGGACTATATGGGATCAAAGTAACAACAGCAACTCAAAAGATTAGATAGGAACTTTAGGGGGCAGTGAGTTTATGTTAATGTGGGAGGAACAACTCAGAAATGAAAAGGAGAGTGAGAAGAGTTACACAACTTGAAGAACGTAATCAATGTTACTGAATTGTGGTGAATGGGTGTATGTTTTGCTGTACATATTCTCAACAACAATATAAAATTTAAAAAATGATATTGTGGTCCCAGGAAGTATGGATGGGGCACACTGACCATATCAGGCATGGTGGATTGGTGTTGTTATACTTATTCTACTTTTGTAAAAACAAATACACCCTATGCAATAATAGGGGAAAAAAAAAAAGAATGTAACCAATGTCATTAAGTAATATGTGTGAAACCTGTTGAATTGGAATCACCAAAAATATATTATTTAAAAAATAAATCTCTTTTGTTTTTAAGCACCAAAATTTGAGGTTATTACTACAGCAGAATCTAGCCCATCCTAGCTAACACCCTCTCCCTCCCATGATCTGTGCCATCTGTGCTTTTGATGAGTACACCTTATATCTCATCCAATGGACGGAAAACAACAGGCTTCATGTGCAAAAAGAAGGCTCCGCTGTTTTGTTTATTTCTTAATGAATTCAGGCTATTTCCCAATGATTAGTGCTTCACCTCTCCTGGAAACAATTTATCCTTTAAATAATTTATTCTAGATTCTCACCTGAGGGCCATATCAAGCTCTATAGTCTTCCTTCTTCCCCTTTCTGAAAAATATCCTTCTCTGTCTCTAGTTTTCAGGCATCTCTCTCTTTAATTCCACAAGTCCTAAAAACATAAAAAGGTATTTAGAGGCTTCATTTCCAGGTTCTTACAACCCTAGGACACAATTCATTCAAGTCAAAAACAGAAAGTTTCTCTCTTTTAATCACCCCTTCCGGATTTCATTTCCCTCGTTTGGTCACCTCTCACTATTTTGCTATAACCCAAAGGCTGACCGTTTATGAACACGGCCAGCCAGAGGAATCCTTTTCTTCAGATGTCTCTTTCATGTCTTTCTACACTGGGCTAGTCTCACTGTGCCCTCTTATTCATCACTGCTTAACACTCATTCAACAAACATTTACCAAGTGCCTACTGTGTTTCCTTGGAAACTCGATGAGGCAGTTCTACTCTGTCCTATAGGGTCACTATGAGTCAGAATCGACTCGACAGCAGTGGGTAGTGGAACTATGTTTTAAGAAAATGTTTGGTGTGGGATATGATCTCTGCCCTCAAGGAAGTTACCTTAAAAAATGTCAAGACACTAGACACTAGAGAAGTGGGTAAGAACCACAACACAAGGGGTCTGTAATGTCCTACATAAGTAGCATAAGAAAGTGCCTAAGAGCATAAACTAAAAACAGACAGACCTGGGTTTAAATCTAGGTCTCAATTTCCTCATCTGTGCAACCAGGAAAGTAGCAAAGGACTGTTCAAAGAATAAAATCAGACAACACAAGTGTAAAAATGGCATGGCGGGGCATCTGACCTCCTCTAACTTCACATACGAGAAGGAGAATCAAAATCAACAGCCCAGGCTGGTTCTTACAAGGCAGGAATCAGACATGCCTCCACCTTTCAACCTTTTTACCAATTATGACACCAACCGTCCCTCCCACGGCACTCTCTACTCCTCTCCTGGGTTTAATAATTTGTTGCAATGTCCACAAAGAACTCACAGACAATATTGATAATTATGGAGTTTATTAGGGAAGTAACAGGTTACAATTCAGGTTCAGGAATGCTCAGGATACAGTTCTTTGATCAGGACAGCCTCTTCTCAGTGTCTTTGCAGGCACATCTTTCTCTGGCCCCTTGGCCTCTGCCCTATTCAGGTAAGTGTTACAAAGCTCTTTTAGCTCTGCCGATAAGTAGCCGGAGGCACCCCACTCTGCCAGTAAGCCTCCAGTCCAAAGGTGCTCAACTCTCTTGCTCTGTGGTTTGGGAAGCCCACTTCGCCGTCTCCTGCCAGTCTCCTGGTTCTGCTGCCTCTGCTGCCACCATTTCTCTGCGGCTGTTTCTCACCATCTCTGGTGTCACAGCTCTCTGTCTGTCTCCTGAATCTAGGAGGATCTCAGCACAAGGATCCCGGGTCCAAAGGATGCACTCCACTCTTGACTCTTCTTTCCTGGTGGTGTTGAAATCCTCTCTTCCCACCTCCGGGATGGCTCATTTTAAGCCTAGTCAGATGGAAAAACTGACCAATCCCCTCATTAGGGCTGCATACACCTATCTGCATGGTTGTACCCCCACAAGGTGCCATGCGCCTTATTTACATTATTAGCAACCTTGCCAGTCCCTTTGGTGGGCCACAAGCACCTCATTTGCATAGTCTCACCCAGTCATTTGGTAGGAGTTACAAAGACCATGCTACAAGGGCCATATTTATTCACTGCACCACAATAAGTTATGCACTTAGCTATATTTAATGCCACTATTATCATGAAGGTGATGGACAATAACTGAAAATTTTAACCATGGGTGTGACTCTTCAAATTTGTATCTCAGAAATATTAAGAATTGAATACACTAACAAGAAAGAACAAAGAGTCAGCCTAAAGTCCAGAAAGGCAATTAAGAGGCTGATGCAGTAGTCAATGGTTCAAATAAGAACCTGAACCACAGCAGAAGGGATGAAAGCAGAGGAACGATTTCTAGGATATTAAGACAGAATTAACAGAACTTAGTAATCAAGTGACTATGGGAGGGTGATGGAAGGAGGAGTTAAGAACGACTTTTGAATTTATGACTTCTGGAACTGAGCAGATGATAGCACCATTCACCAACGAGGCAAACACAGAGAGTAACAGAATTTTCGGGGAAAGGAAGACGATAAATTTAATTTCAAGCACACGAAATCTGAAGATGCCATGAAACATTATAAGGGGGCAGTGGCGGTTCAGGGGTAGAATTCTTGCCCTCCATGCAGGAGACACAGGTTTGATTCCAGGCCAATGCACCTCATGTGCAGCTACTGCCTGTCTGTCAGCGGAGGCTTGTGTATTGCTATGATGCTGAATACGTTTCAGTGGAGCTTCCCGACTAAGACGGACTAGGAAGAAAAGCCTGCCGATCTGCAACTCATCATGGGGACGGGACGGCACAAGACCAGGAGCATTTCATTCTGCTGTGGATGAGGTCTCCGTAAGTCAGGGTGGAATGCTAGCAACTTGACTCAATGGCCACTAACAACCATGACTACTGGCCTTTGAGCATCTTTTCATATGCTTATTGCCCATTTGGATAGTTCTTTAATGAAATGTCTAGTCAAGTCCTTTGCCCATTATTTAACTGAATTGTTCGTCTTTTTGTTGTTGAGTTGTTGCTGTTGTTCTTGCTGTCAGCTGTTGTTGAGTCCGCCTCTGATTCATGGAGACCCCATGCACAATGGAATAAAATACTGCCTAGTCCTACACCACTCACATGATCGGCTGCAGAATGGACCGCTGTGATCCATGGGGTTTTCATTAGCTGATTTTTCAGAAGAAGATTGCCACCGGCCTTTCTTCTTAGTTCATCTTAGTCTGGAAGCTCCACGGAAACCTATTTGGCATCATATTCAGCAAATCTCCACTGACAGACAGGGGTCTCCCACATCGAGGTTCAGAATTTTACCACTGAGTCACCACAGATAAAACCCAAACCCATTGCCATCAAGTTGATTCTGACTGACAGCGATTCTATAGGACAAAGTAGAACTGCCCCACAGGGTTTCCAAAGAGTAAGTGGTGGATTCGAACGGCCGGCCTTTTGGTTAGCAGCCTTAGCTCTTAACCACTGTGCCTTAATATATATTCTGGATATTACATGCTTCCCAAATATTTTCTCCCATTCTGTAGGTTGTTTCTTCACTTCCTTGATAAATTTCTCTGATGCACAGAAGCTTTTAATTTTGATGAAGTCCAATTTATCTATTTTATCTTTTAGTGTTCATGCTTTTGGTGTCATATGTAAGAATCCACTGTCGAAAACTAGGTCCTGAAGCATTATCCCTATTCTAAGAGTTTCATGGTTTTAGTTTTTACACTTAGTCATTGATCCATTTTGGTTTAATCTTTATATATGGTATGAGATATGAGTCAAACTTCAATCTTGTGCATCTTTGTTGAAGAGACTGTTTTTTCCCCCACTGAAGGGACTTGGCACCCTAGTTCAACACCAGTTGCCCACAGATACATGCGTTTATTTCTGGACTCCCAATTCTAGCCTGTTGCTCTGTATCTCTATCTGTATACTGGTACCAGACTGTTTGGGTTACTATAGCTTTATAGTACATTTTGAAATAGAAGTGTGAGGCCTCCTACTTTGTTGTTCTTTTTCAAGATTGCTTTGGCTATTCGGGGCTCTTTGCAATTCCATATGAATTTGAGGATTGGCTTTTCTACTTCTGCAATAAAGACTATTGGCATTTTGATAGGAATCATGTTGACTCTCTAGGTCACTTTGGGTAGTATTTCTATCTTAATATTAAGCCTTCGAATCCAAGAAGTGTCTTTCCCTTTATTCCGATCTTCTTTAATTTCTTTCAATGATGTTTTTCTACAGTTTTCAGCGTACACTGTTTTCACCTTCCTGGTTAAATTAATTCCTTGGTATTGTATTATTTAAGATGTCATTGAAAATGGAATTGTTTTCTAAATTTCCTTGTCAGATTGTTCATTGCTTTTACCTAGCAGCTGAGTCCTTAACCATTGCACCATCAGGACTCCTTAAGTCAAGGTAATCCTGATTAATTTTATACAGATAAAAAAAAAAAATCTGTGAAGTCTCTTCTCTAAATTACCTTCAGTAAGGTTTTCATAAATGTTCCCCACAATTAACTTTCATAGTACCTACCAACAATTTACTCAAACACAGAGTTAGTTCATAGAAACAAATAAACTATTATTTCTATTTTTTTATGGTTGGGTAAATCTGTAGTGTTATCAGTAATTAAAATACTTGTATTGTACCCCCACTTATACTTTGCAATCTCTTTCATTTAAGGTGTTTACTAAACTTAATCTTGTTTGTCTAATTAAGATTCCCATTAAGATAATGCTTAGGGTCACTATGAGCCAGAATCCACTCAATGCCAACAGTTTCTGGCAATGCTTGTTCCACAATTATTTGCAGTTCACAGTTCAGTATTTTTTATTCATCATTTTCTGAAATTCTTTTCTTTTTCTTCCGGATATAATTATCCACTCATTTGCTCTGCAGGTAACACTTTCTTTAGCCATATGAAGTCAAAATGTAACCATCAATTTAAATTCTGTCATGTATTTTATACGTTAAAAGTATATTCAAGTCTTAAATGAAAGGCCAAAACTTTGCTTCAAAGCCCAATTCAATCGCCTCATCTGTGGCAAACTAGCCTAACAAGAGACACAAACTGACGTTCAACAATATCTGAGGGACAACTCTTAGGAGACTATCTGGTTTAAAAACGGTTGTTAAGAGAACCCTTCCACATGTACAGATTACTGAGTTCCTCAAAGAAGTTTGCTCATGTGGGTTGTATCTACTAATGTTTACTGTACTCCAAATTGAAACTAAAAATTTTTTAAAACTATTTTTAAATTCATTTCATAATAAAATATCATTTACCTATTAACAGAAATAAATTTTCTATGAAAACAATTACCTTCAAAAGAATTTTGTGAAAGAGTGGCACAGTTTCACATTTTTAAAAAACTCTTTAATGTCTGAAAAGAAAAAAGTTGGTGTCTCATAGGCATTTCTTCATTTAATGTGTTGAAATAAACTGTCTTCATTCAAGAACATGCAGAAAATCTCTACTCACACAAAACAGCCTTTTCAGATTGTGGATATTCTTCTTTGATAGGACATTAAAACTTGACCAATAGAAAACATATTATACAGCTACAGCAATCAAAACGGTCTGGTACTAGTGTAACAACAGACACACGAATCAATGGGATAGAATTGAGAGTCCAGAAATAAATCCACACATCTGTGATCAACTGATTTTGGATAAGGGTGCTAACTAAGTTCCATTCGATACAGAAAGAAAAGTCTCCTCTATGAATGGTGTTAGGAAAATTGAATTTCCACATGCAGAAAAATGAAACAGGATCCATGCCTCACACCATATACAAAAACAAATTCAAAATGGAGTAAGAACCTAAATGTGAAAACTAAAGCCATAACATTGTTAGAAGAAAATGCAGAGGCAATGCTGTTGGGCCTAGTTTTGAACAATGGATTACCTAAACAATAACAAGAACACAAACAGCAAAAGGTAAAATAGATAAATGGGATCTCATAAAAATTAAAGGTTTCTGTTCATCAAAACACTTTACCAAAAAGTGAAAAGGCAAGCTATCGACTGGGAGAATATCTTCGGAAGCCATATATTTGAGAAGAATCTAAAACCCAAAATACATATAAAGTCTCAACAATCTAACAACAAAAAGATAACCCAATCAAAAAATGGGCAAAGGTCTTGAATAGACATTTCACCAAAAAAGACATTCAAATGGTCAACAAACGCATGAGAAGATACTCAACATCATTAGTCATCAAGAGATGCAAATCAAAATCACAGTGAGGGTGCATTTCACTTCCGTCAGGTTGGTGGCATAATGGCTAAGAGCTCAGCTGCTCACCAAAAGGTCAGCAGTTCGAATCCACCAATTGCTCCTTGGAAACCCTATGAGGTAGTTCTATTTTGTCCTATAGGGCTGCAATGAGTTGGAATCTACTCAAAGGCAACGGGTTTTTGTTTGTTTAGGTTGGCTTAAAAAAAAAAAACAAAGTAAGAAATATGGGCAGGGCAAGGATGTGGGGAAATTGGAACCTTTATCCATTGCTGGTGGAATGCAAAATGGTAGGACCACTGTGGAAAACAATGTAGCAGTTCCTCAAAACACTATCAGATAACCTAGCAATTCCACCCCTAGGCATATACCACAAAGACTTTAAAACAGAGACTCAAAGAGAGACTTGTACACCAATGTTTATTGCAGCACTATTTAGAACAGCCAAAACAACTTAAATGCCCATCAACAGATGAATGTATAAACAAAAATGTGGTGTATACATACAATGGAATACCATTCAGTCAGTAAGAGAAATGAAGTCTTGATACATGCTTTAATATGGATGGAGCTTAAACACATTATGCTGAGTGAAACAAGTCGATCATAAAAAGATAAATATTGTATGACCTCACTTATAGAAAAAGATAAGAAAAGGCAAAAGCATACAGACCAAAGTTCCTTAGTGGCTACTGGGGCAGGAAGCAGGGGAAAAAAGAGGGTTACTGCTTATAAGGAACCAAGGTTTGGGTTACGGAGATGGAAAAATTATATTCGTTAAAGTCAAGGTTACATAGCCAATTAATGAAACTGCTGTCATTAAGGTGCACACCTGTAAAAAGCTGAATTGGCAAAACTTGTGCAACAGATATGTTTACAAAAACAACAAAACAACATCAAAAAGAGAGGAGCTGCTAAGGCTGCTTCTGTACAACCAAATACCTCCTGGGATTCGGTTCCTTGGTTCAGAAGTTTAGGGACATGGTTTCATGGGACATCCAAGTTAACTGGCCTAATACTGTGTTCAGTGCTTTTGTTCTACCTTCCTGTTGCTGTGTAGTGGCTGGGGTCTTCAAAGCTTGCAATCTGCCATCCAAGGCACAACAACTGGTATATATTTGCCAGGAGAAAGAGAAGAAGGAGAGTCAGGCACAGGAGGTGGAAATGGAATGCATGGATAATTGCATCCATGAACAACTCTCTCATTTGCCAGGCGACCAGAAGAACTGGATGGTGCCTGACTACCATTACTGAACATTTTGGTCCAAGATTCTACAGAAGAATTCTGATCAAAAGTGGGAAAAATGCAGAACACAACTTCAAATCTCAGAGACTCCAGACTTTGTGGAGCCATGGGGGATGGACAAACTTCTGAAATCACTACCCTAAGATAACCTTTAAACCTAAAACCAAAAATATCCCCTGAAGTCTTCTTAAAACCAAACAATACTTTAGCTTAACTAGTAAAGAAAGCCTTGAGCATTACGTTCTTTGAAGACTTATTTATGTGGGATCAAACTGACAACACGATTCAAAAGATTATGTAGGAGTCTTAGGGTTTATGCTTATGGGGGAGGATTATCTCAGAAAAGGAGGGTGAGAATGCTTACACAATTCAAAGAATGTAATCAGTGTCACTAAATTGTACACGCAGAAAGTGTTGAATTGGTATATATTTTGCTGCATATACTCTCAGCAACAACAACAACAAAAGACTATTTTAAAGAGCCAAGGAAAAAAAAGAAAACTATTTCATAAACAAAAACATCTAAAAGAATAAAATACCTAGGAATTAATTTAACCAGGGAGGACAAAGACTTTTAACTGAACACCATAAAACATTGCTGAAAGAAATTAAACACCTAAATAAATGAAAACACATTCCACATTCTTAATATTGTTAAAATGTCAATACTACTCAAACCAATCAACAGATTCAATGCAATCCTTACACAAATTCCAACAGTTTCTTGGCAGAAATGGGAAACTCAATCCTTGAATTCATATGAAACTGCAAGGGGCTCCGAATAGCCAAAGCAACCCTGAAAAATAAAAACAAAGTAAGAGGACTCAAACTTCTCTATTTCAAAAACTAGTATAAAGCTACAGTAATCAAAACAATTTGGTGCTGGTGTAATGACAACTTTTTTTATTTTTTTTTTTATAATGACGAAGATATAAAGAAATTAAATAGAATTGGGAGTCCAGAAATAAATTCATTTTCTACGGTCAACTGATTTTTTTATAAGGTGCCAATTGCATTCAATTGGGGAATAGTTTTTAATAAATGGTGCTGAGAAAAAGAATGCAAAAGAATGACATTGGACCCATACCTCACACCATGTATGAAAATTAACTCAAAATAGATCAATGATCTAAATGTCAGAACTAAAAGCTTAAAATGCTAAGAATAAAACACGCTTTGGGATCCAGTTTCCGACAGTGGATTCTAAGATATAACACCAAAAGCATTCGTAACAAAAGATAAAACAGATAAATCCAGTTCTCCAAATGTAAAAACTTCCAAAGGATTTTATCAAGGAAGTTAAGAAAACAACCTACAGAATCCGAGAAAATATTTAGGAACCATGTATCTGATAAGGGTTTAGTACCCAGAATATTAAAAAAAAAAAAAACCCTACAACTTAACAACAAAAAACAAACCACCAAATTTAAAAATGGGCAAAGGATTTGAACAGACATTTCTCTAAAGAACATACAAACAGTCAATAAGCACATAAAAAGATGCTCAACACAAGGGAAAATAAAGGAAACCAAAGACACAAGGGAAAGATTAACTCAAAGAACTAATGGAACACAACTACCACAGCCTCCACCAGACTGAGTCCAGCACAACTAGATGGTACCCGCCTACCATCACCAACTGCTCTGACAGGGATCACAACAGAGGGTTCCAGACAGAGTTGGAGAGAAATGCAGAACAAAATTCTAATTCACAAAAAAAGACCAGACTTATTGGCCTGACAGAGACTGGAGAAACCCCTAGAGTATGGCCCCAGACACACTTTTAGCTCAGTAATGAAGTCATCATTCCTGAGGTTCACCCATCAGCCAAAGATTAAACAGGCCCATAAAACAAAAGGAGACTTAACAGGGCACACCACCCCAGGGGCAAGGACAAGAAGGCAGCAGGGGACAGGAAAGCTGGTAATGGGGAACCCAAGACTGAGAAGGGGAGAGTGTTGACATGTCGTGGGGTTGGCAACCAATGTCACAGAACAGTATGTGTATTAATTGTTAAATGAGAAACTAGTTCGCTCTGTAAATCTTCACCTAAAGTACAATAAACAAAAAAATAATTTAACTTAAGGGAAAAAAAGATGCTTGACACGTCATTAATCATTAGGGAAACGCAAATCAAAACCACAATACCACTTCACTCTCACTAGGATAACTATTACCAGAAAAATGGAAGATAAGAAGTGTTGGCAAGGATATGGAAAAATTGGAACCCTAATCAATTGTTGGTGGGAATGTAAAATGGTGTAGTTGCTGTGGAAAAGTTTGGTGGTTCCTCATAAAGTTAAACAGAATTACCATATGACTCCGCCGTTGCACTGTTAGGTATATACCTACCCAAAAGACTTGAAAGCAGGGTGTGATCATTATGGTTGTGTTTCAAATTGATTGGGCCGTGACTTTCAGTGGTTTGGCAGTCGTATAATGATGTAATCACTTCCATGATAAGATCTGATGTAATGTAATCATCTCAAGGATGGGATCTGCTGTGAGTTGCCAATCAGTTGAAAGGGAGTTTCCTTGGGGGTGTGGCCTGCAACCAATATAGGTAGACTTTCTGGCAAGGGTCATGGACTTTTGCTCATTCTGGACTCTGCAGGTGGCTCCTGTTTGTCTGACCTCCAGTTATTGGGACTTGAGCTAGCAGCTTACCTGCCATCTTGCCTGCCCATTTTGGGTTCCCCAGCCCTGCCGCTATGTGATTCATGAGAAGTCTCCAGCCTGATCCACGGATTTAGGATGTTCCAGCCTCTATGACCACATCAGCCATTTCCTTCACACAAATCTCTCTCTATATGTACTTATCCGCTTTACTGGATTTGCTTCTCTAGAACACCCAGCCTAAGACTCAGGGTCTTAGTTTCCTGCTTACCAATGTTCACTGGAGCATTATTGTTGTTGTTGTTGTTAGATGCCATCGAGTTGGTTCCAACTAATGGTGACCCTATGGAAAACAGAACGAAAAATTGTGTAGTCCTGTGCCATTCTAACAATTGTTGCTATGTTTGAGCCCATTGTTGCAGCCACTGTGTCAATCCACCTCGTTGAGGGTCTTCCTCTCTTTCACTGACCCTCGATCCACCTTACCAAGCGTGATGTCCTTCTCCAGGGACTGATCCTTCCTGATAACATATCCAAAGCATGAGAGAAGTCTTGCCATCCTTGCTTCCAAGGAGAACTCTGGTTGTACTTCTTCCATGAGAGATTTGTTCGTTCCTCTGGCAGTCCATGGTATACTCAATATTCTTCGCCAACACCATTAATTCAAAGGCATTGATTCTTCTTCAGTCTTCCCTATTCACTGTTCAGCTTTCGCATGCAGATGCAATTTAAAACACCACGGCTTGGGTCAGACCCACCTTAGTCTATAAGGTGACATCTTTGCTTTTTAACACTTTAAAAAGGTCTTTTGCAGCAGATTTACTCAATGTGTCATTTGATTTCCTGACTGCTGCTTCCATGCGTGTTGATTATGGATCCAGTAAAATGAAATCCTTGACAACTTCAATTGTTTCTCTGTTTATGATGATGCTGCTTACTGGCCCAGTTGTGAGGATTTTTGTTTTCTTTATGTTGAGGTATAATCCATACTGAAGACTGTAGTCTTTGATCTTCATCAATAAGTGCTTCAAGTCTTCTTCACTTTCAGCAAGCAAGGTTTTGTCATTTGCATATTGCAGGTTGTTTAACGAGTCTTCCTCCAATCCTGTTGCCTCATTCTTCTTAATATAGTCCATCTTTTTGGATTATTTCCTCAGCATACAGATTGAATCAATATGGTGAAAGCATACAACCCTGACACACACCTTTCCTGACTTTGAACAATGCAGTATCCCCTTGTTCAGTTCCAACGACTGCCTCTTTATCTATGCACAGATTCCTCATAAGCACAATTAAGTGTTCTGGAATCCCCATTCTTGGCAATCATCCATAATTTGTTATAATCCACACAGTCAAATGCCTCTGCTCAGTGAATGTAAAACAGAGGTAAACATCTTTCTGGTTATCTCTGACTTCAACCAAGATTCATCTGCCATCAGCAATGATATCCCTCTTTCCACCTCGTCTTCTGAATCTGGCTTGAATTTCTGGCAGTTCCCTGTTGATATACTGCTGCAGCTCATTCTAAATGATTTTCAGCAAAATTTTACTTGTGTGTGATATTAATAATACTGTTGGATAATTTCTGCATTCAGTTGGATCACCTTTATTTGGAATGAGCACAAATACCGATCTCTTCCAGTTGGCTGGCCAAGAAGCTGTCTTCCAAAATTTCTTGGCATAGACAAGTGAGCACTTGCAGCACTGCATCTGTTTGTTGAAACATCTCAACTGGTAGTCCATCAATTCCTGGAGCCTTGTTTTTCTGCCAATACCTTCAGTGCAAGCTTGAGCCTCTTCCTTCAGTACCATCGGTTCTGTTGACCAATTCTTTTTGGTACGGTGACTCTGTGTATTCCTTCCATTGTCTTTTGATGCTTCCTGTGTTACCTAATATGTTCCTTGTAGAAGAAGCCTTCAATATGGCATCTCCAGGCTTGAATTTTTTCTTCAGATCTTTCAGCTTGAGAAATGTCCAGCATGTTCTTCCCTTTTGGTTTCCTAACTCCAGGTTACTTTACTTTGTCTTCTGGAGCCACCCTTTGAAATCTTCTGTTCGGCTCTTTTACTTCATCACTTCTTCCATTTGCTTTAGATACCTGATGTTCAAGAGCAAGTTTCAGAGTCTCTTTTAACATCCATTTTGGTCTTTTCTTTCTTTCTTGTTGTTTTAATGACCTCTTGCTTTTTTCACGTATGATGTCCTTGATGTCATTCCACAACTTGTCTGGTCATTAGTGTTCAACGTGTCAAATCTATTCTTGAGATGGTCTCTAAATTCAGGTGGGATATATTCAAGCCTGTACTTTGGCTCTCTTGGACTTGTTCTTATTTTCTTCGGCTTCAACTTGAACTTATATATGAACAGTTGATGGTTTGTTCTGCAGTCAGCCCTTGGTCTTGTTCTGACTGATGATACTGAGCTTCTCCATCATCTCTTTATACAGATGTAGTTGATTTGATTCCTGTGTATTCCATCTGGTGAGGCCCGGGTGTATAATCGCCACTTATGTTATTCAAAAAAGATACTTGCAATGAAAAAGTCATTGGTCTCGCAAAATTCTATCCTGCCATCTCCAGCATCGTTTCTATCACCGAGGCCATATTTTCCAACAACCAATCCTTCTTTGTTTCCACCTTTTGCATTCCAATTGCCAGTAATTATCGATGCATCCTGATTGCATGTTCAATCAATTGGAGACTGCAGAAGTTGGTAAAAAATCTTTAATTTCTTCGTCTTTGACCTTAGTGGTTGGTGCGTAAATTTGAAAAGTAGGTCACATTAACTGATCTTCCTTGCAGGCGTATGGATATTATCCTATCACCCACAGCATTGTACTTCAGGATAGATCCTGAAATGTTTTTTGATGATGAATGCAAAGCTATTCCTCTTCAGGTTGTTGCTGCTGGCATAGCAGACCATATGACTGTCCAATTCAAAATGGCCAATACCAGTCCTTTTCAGCTCACTAATGCCTAGGACATTGATGCTTATGTGTTCTATTTTGTTTTTTATGATTTCCAATTTTCCTAGATTCATACTTTGTACATTCCAGGTTCCAATTATTAATGGATGTTCACAGCTGTTTCTTCTCATTTTGAGTCGTGCCACATCAGGAAATGAAGGTTCTAAAAGCTTGACTCGATCCACATCATCAAGTTAACTCTACTCTGAGGAGGCAGCTCATCTTCTGGGACAGTCTCTGACAATGTTCCACTGCTATCCATAAGGTTTTCACTGGCTAATTCTTTTCAGAAATAGACCACTACGTCCTTCTTCCTAGTCTGTCTCAGTCTGGAAGCTCCACTAAAACCTGCCTGCCATGGGTGACCCTGCTGGTATCTGAATACCAGTGGCAGAGCTTCCAGCATGACAGCAACATGCAAGCCCCCACAGTACGACAAAATGACAGACACGTGGGGGAAGCAGTATTAACAACTGCCAAAAAGTGGAAACAACCTAAGTATCCATCAACAGATGAATGGATAAAATGTGGGAAATCCATACAATGCAGTAATTCAGCCATGAAGAAATATGAAGTTCTGATACATGTTAAAACATGGATGAACCTTGAAAAGATTATACTGAGTGAACTAAGTCAGACACTACTGGACAATATTGTATGACCCACCTATATAAAATACCTAGAATAGGCAAATGCATAGAGATCAATGTTTATTACAGCTTACTAAGGGCAGGTGGGAGGGGAAAATGGAAAGTTATTCCTTAAGGAGTATGGAGTTTCTGTTAAGGATGATAACAAAAAAATTTGGAAATGGATAGGGATGACAACTGCACAGTATGGTGAATGTAATAAATGTCACTGAATTGTACACATACAAATGGTTGAAATGCCAAATGTTTTGTTATACGTATTTTACCACACACACATACAAAATCCATTCGTCTAACGTGCTCTTTGAATGGGATCTTTACCTACGTGTGATTTCATAACGCCATCTGGAAAATGTTGGTTTACTGAGTTATTCAGTTCTTCCAAATGTTGACACAGTTCATTATATAATATCACTATTACTACCATTATTACCACAAATATCTTTACTAGAATGCTATCAAGCTCAAGGTGGCCCATACAGATTTCCCCAAATTCTAATTTTGGCCTGAAAGCTCCAATTTTATTAGTAACAAGTTCATTTTGTTCATTTTCAAAGAAATGTTTGTCATATATCCAAGTCTGAATAACCATGGTTTTTCAGTTGTTCTTTCAATTAAAGAAGATATTACATGAAAATGGGGAGGAGGGTAGCTGAGCTAGCAACTCAATCACACAAATTCTTTTCCTCTGCAGCACATACCCATTTTATCACACAGATACTCTAGAGCCAAGTAGAGTAAAATTTAATTTGTACTGAAAAAGAATCTGAAGGAAAAATGAGGTTTTTTTTTAACTGTATGACGTGAAGTATTCATGACAGAGAAGAATACACACTACTAGACAATTCAGTGCCACTGCCTTGATTTCCTGCTAAGGTATCAGCTGTTTCACTCAGCATTGCTTTTGTATCTTTAATCCAAACATCAAAGAGAAAAGGGCATATAATATTTTAGTATTAATATGAACAGGTTTTACTCCTAAGGGTTCAAGGACTACACTTTGAAAACTACTGACTTACATATACAAACAAGTCTTTAAAATGTAAGATATGTGCATATTTACATTAAAACTAAAAAGCCTATTGCCAGTGGAGACCATTTCGACTCATAGTGACCCTATAAGATAGAGTAAAACTGTCCCATCAGGTTTTCAAGGCTGTAATCTTTTTTTTTAGTCTTTACAAAAGCAGACTACCACATCCTTCTCCCACAGAGGGGCTGGATTTGAACTGATGACCTCTTGGTTAGCAGCTGATCACTTAACCACTGACCACAAGGGATCTAAAACGTCTCCAGACGTCAAAATGTCCCCCAGAAGCAAAATCCTAACCTACCCAACATTGAGAAGTAGTGTTTTGAAGGAAAACCATCTAGGAAGTCTAACCTTGACTGTTTTTTTTTTTTTACAAAAAAAAAAAAAAAAAAGGAATAAACTCAATTTTAGGTCTATCTTCCCACCTTTCCTAAACTTAATTATTTGATGATGGAATGCAATTGTCCATTCTGAGTCCCACCTACAAACAACACCTGAATAACATTACCAAATTAAACTTTTCGTGCTAGGGAAATGAGATTACCAATTTCAAGAGTGATATCTTCTATATCTCACGCGGATTAGAGAGGGAAGATAGACCAAGGTTTCTCAACCATGGGAGTGCACATCAAAATAACCTGAGGTGCTTTTTTAATATATGTCAGGATACCATGTAAGCCACACCAGATCAGAATTCATTCAGCAATGACTTGAGTGTCCACTATACACAAAGCACTATAATAGGTGATAGGGATTGTCTCAGACATCTAGTGCTGCCGTAACAGAAATACCACAAGTGCACAGGTTTAACAAAAGAAATTCATTCTCTCACTGTCTAGTAGGCTACAAGTCTAAATTCAGGGCGCTAGATCCAGAGGAAGGCTTTCTCTGTCTGTCAGCTCTGGAGGAAGATCCTTGTCATCAGTCTTTCCCTGGTCTGGGAGCATCTCACACAGGAACCTTGGGTCCAAAGGACAAGCTCTGCTCCTGGCACTGCTTTCTTCGTGGTAGGAGGTCCCCAACTCTCTGCTTACTTCCCTTTCATCTCTTCAGAGACGAAAGGTGGTGCAGGCCACATCCCTGGGGAACTTCCTTTATACTGGATCAGGGATGTGACCTGGTAAGGGTGTTAAAATCCCACCCTAATCCTCTTTAACATAAAATTACAATCACAAAATGGAGGACAACCACACAATACTGGAATCATGGCCTAACCAAGTAAACACATACATTTTTGAGGGGGACATAATTCAATCCATGACAGGGATACAGCAATATATAAAAGACACATGGTCCCTGTCCTCTTAAAGTTCACACGCCAGTACAGGGAGACACCATAAACATGTAGACAAATAAACAGGATTACCTCAGTCTATTAAAAAAACAAAACACAAGGGAAAGTTTAGTCCAAAGGACGAATGGACCACAACTACCACAATCTCTGCCAGGCTGAGCCCAGAACAACTAGATGGTGCCCGGCTTCCACCACCAACTGCTCTGATAGGAATCACAATACAGGGTCCTTGGACAGAGCAGGAGAAAAATGTAGAACAAAATTCAAATTCAAACACACAAAAAAACACCAGACTTGCTGGTCTGACAGAACCTTGAGAAACCACAAGCCTATGGCCCCCGGATACCCTTTTAACTCGGTACAAAAGTACTCCAGAGGCTCCCTCTTAGGCCAAAGATGAGACAAGTCTATATGGCAGACGATAACACACCTGAGGAACTGGCTGCATGATTTAACCATGTTTATGAGACTAAATGAACACACCAGCCCAAAAGCAAAGATAAAGAAAGCAGGAAGGGACAGGCAAGTGAACAAATGGAAACAGGGAACCCGGCGTGAAGGGGAGAGTGTCGACACATCAAAGGGTTGGCACCCAATGTCCTAAAACAATTTGTCTATTAATTCTTTAATGAGATACTAATTTGCTCTGTAAACTTTTACCTAAAACATAACTGAAAAAAAAAAGGCAAATAGAAAAAACTATAATGGGACCAATTTCACTACATTCTCACCAATATCAGCAAAGATATTATCAAAGTACTCAATGTTCTAAGTGAAAGTTGTATTTTTGTATTTAGAAAGGCCATGACATAATCATGTCCATACATTCAAAATTACTTGTTCTATGTTTGGTGGTGGGCAAAACTATGGCTCCTACTCTTTGGGAAATTTTAAGCTCAAGACTAAATAGGTAAATTCTCTCACCGTTTCAATTTTAACTTACATCAGTTCAATGAAAACAATGTTAAATTCCTGAAAACAGTAGAATTTAATGGTTTTATGGATAAGGGGGGAAAAGAGCACCTGTACTCCCGAAGGCAACTTTGGGCAATAACTAAGGGTGATCCAAAGCAAGGTATTCCCCAGAAATTACTCAAAAGAAAAAAGCATCCCTTGGCAAGCTGACAATCACAAGGATTGTTTACAAAGGAATCAGGCAGGGTTCTGCATTTTGTACTTCTGTGAAGAACTGGTAGCAAAAATTTGAAGGCAGTCAATTTACTGCTCTTAAATTTCTTCTAAGAAGCAAGTACAAAGCCTCTTACCTAGCCTACCTATGGTTTAAAACAAAAAAGCTGTGGGTTCCAAGTAAGTAAAAGGCCAAACACTTCCCTGTTATGTCAACTACTAAAAGGCACTGCTATTATCAGCCCAGCCTTCCTTGAACAGTCAAAAATAAATAAGATGCCAGAGGATGTTTAGGCTTTCAGTACACACCCCACTCCATATACACAAACAATAAGCAATCTGTTCAGCCTGTAACAAACCAAAACACCAGTTGCTGTCCAGTCAATTCCAACTCATGGCAACCCCACGTATGTCAGAGCAGAGCTGTGTTCCACAGGGTTATCGATGGCTGTTTTTTTGTAAGAAGATTGTCAGGCCTTTCTTCCAAAGCACCTCTGGGTGGACTCCAACCTCCAATCCTTCTGTTAGGAGCTGAGCACATTAACCATTTGCACCAGCCGGGGACTCCTTTAATAGTGGTTTTCTCAAACTGTTGCTGTACAAACCTCACAGAGAGCTCTCATGATTCCCTCTCCACATACTATACATCACTCTGTCACAAATTTGTAAATATTTCATGCTTGCAATGAAGTAGCTTCTTGGATACAAACAGCTTTTAACTGCCCAAAAGAATGAAGGACCAATTCCAGAGAAAAAGGCAGATTCACCTTCCTCTTTGAACCTGTGATTTGTCACTGCCATCTCTAAGCATTCAGAGCCCAGTCTTCGCAAAGTCGGTTCCTAAAGGCTCAAATTGAACGACAAAACTCTAAATAAACGTTTCCAATGGCTACCACCCCACAGCTGTGAGAATAAATTTCAAGCCCCTTAGTTTAGAATTGCCCCTATATACTCTTCCTCCCCTAGTCTCAGCTCCTGCCATCCCTTCTCAGTCCTCATCAACTAACACCATGTATAAAATCATCAGGCACATAATCCCCAGCTGACAAGATGGGAGGATAAAGATGAAAGTCAGAGACTGTCTCTGCGCTGCGCCACAGGGCCCTCTCCCAGACCTTAACTGAAGTCTTTCTTTGCTTGTATTCTTTCTTATTATAACAAATGGGTAAATGTACGTACAAGTAAAGGAGCCCTAGTGGCACAATGGTTAAGCTCTCTGCTGCTAACCACTGGTTTGAGCCCACCCAGTGGTTCCACAGGAGAAAAGACCTGGCAATCTGCTCCCGTAAAGATTATGGCCTAGGAAACCCTATAGGGCAGTTATACTCTGTCAAAAGGGTTGCTCTGAGTTGGAATCAACTCAACAGCACACAACAACAACAAATTAAAAAGTTTCTGTGAATTTTATAAGCAGTTATAGAGAATTAGCAAACCCAGGGGGCAATAAGCCAGCAGGGGCTAGCAGGACAGAGATTTGTGAAGACCCAGGTCTGGGCAGCTGCGTGACAGAGAAAGGCTGCACAGGCTAGTCCCAGGGAACGAGAGAGAGAGAGAGGGGCCAGCTGGTCTGAAGTGATGGGAGTTGTGCAGACTTCTGAGCCTACGGCTGGTACCCAATGACCTGGCCCTAGGTGGCCAGGGATGAGGTCTAGTTTAACTCTGGGTGGTCAGGGTAAGAGAGACAAAGTGCCATGTAAGTGGTGACAAGGAAATGACAAAGGTGAGGTTTGCCCACCTTGCCCCTTTAGCAGTGCATACACTTTGAAAAACACTGCTCTAACCAGGACTGTGCAAATCAAAAGGTCAAGGCTTCTCCAGAGGTCAGTTTGTGGCCAAACTGAACCGAGCAACTCAGCGAAGTAGGCTTAATACAGCAAAGCTCAGGTTCACTGGAAGAATCAAGAATGAAAGAAGCTGTGGTCAGAGAAAAGAAATTTCAAGTTCAGAACTGCGGCTCCAAGGAGCAAAGAGAGGCACAAGGTGAGCAGGTAAGGAGTTCACTTGAAATTAATTGAATCTGTAAGCCAATAACTTACCAAACCTGAAACTTGAGACTGTTGAGTCGATTCCAACTCATAACGACCCAACAGGACAGAGCAGAACTGCCCCACAGCGTTTCCAACGAGTGGCTGGTAGATTCAAACTGCTGACCTTTCGGTTAGCAGCTGGGTTCTTAAACACTATGGCACCAGGACTCCAGTAATTCATGAGAACATGCAAAATAGTCTCTGTGGTGATCAACTGTAACAGTCAAACCGTCAGAGCACCTAAATTTAAGTGAAGGTGATATACAGAAATTCAGTTTTATGATAAAAGATAAGCTAAAAGATAACTTATTCTATTAAAGGACTTCATATTTTAAATCATTTACAGTAAGTTTCTTTAAAATAACAAGTTCATCCATTGTTAAGTGAGTAGATTAGCCATTACTGAATATATACACAATCACACAGAAACATTTCTATAGGACATACAGCCCATATTTCATTTCCCCCCTTGACTAGCTTCTCTACTAGGAAATACTCTAACCAGTTCTCTCTCACTGTCCATGCTACAAGATCACATGAGAATGTCTGCAAGGTTACATAGCTCCTTGGCCTCATTTACTCAAGTCTCTTGATCCCAGACATCTTCCCTATTTGAATCCCGCAGGCTCTCACAGACATGCTAGTTTCTAACTACTTGCTCGTATCTCGGATTAGGCTACTTATCTGTCTTGCCTAACTAATATTACACTTGCTACTCTGATCTAGTCACCTGGTTTCAACCCTACTGACGCTACAGTTGCTTACATATCCTTTAAAAGCCAACTGTTGTTAACAAACAAGTCCAACAAACTCCAAGAACATGGCACGCCTATTTCTCCAGGTTGTGGCTCTCACTTGCTCAGCCTTTTATAGTTCTCCTGGGAACACTTTCCACATGCTGGTAACGATCCAGTTTGACACTGCAACCACACACTGCCTAGCGTGTTAGCTTTCAAAACTGGGGGAAATCCCTAAGTATTTAGAGAACTATGCAATATAGAAGACTCTTGTTTATTATTCATATACAAATGCACCCATCTACACACACACACACACATGCACGCACGCACGCACACACAAACAGCTACTAACCTTAAGGGTGGAGGTTCGGACCCACCCAGTGGCACTACGGAAGAAAAACCTGGCGATCTGCTTCCATAAAGACTACATCCAAGAAAATCCTACAGGGTGCAGTTCTACTCTACACACATGGAGTCGTCATGTCAGAATCAACTGGACAGCCATGGGTTTGGCAAGACAGATAGATAGATCTTTCCAAGTCCTGTTTGATTAATTATGTGATTTTACCCTATGGAACTTACACAGATTTCGTATACCATGTTTATGAAGAAAGTAGGTTCTTTCTGACTTCCACCATTCCCAATCCAAAATTTCCCTGCAAAGGAAGAGAGAAAGAGTAAATATCATCAATAAGGTTTTCTTCACATTTTTTCTTTGTTAATTGCAGGCAACATTTAACAATATAATCTGCATCAAGACTAAAATTTATAGTTCTCTTAAATAATTTTCTTAGTGATGGAGATTAAGAAAAGGCACATGTTCTGCACACCCCACGGAACACAAATCTACCAAACATGTCCTTGTGGTTTTTGATCTTCTAAAGGGAATCCACCAAGCGCTCCTTGGAAACTCTGTCCTATAAGGTCACTAGGAGTTGGAATTGATTCAATGGAAGCAGGTTTGGTTTCTTTCATTTAAAGGGATATTTTAAAGAGGTTATGTATGACTCCTGTCCAACGAGTACAAAAGAGAACAATATTACAAAAGGGATATAAACATCGAGAAGGACTCCACCCACTCCACCTTGGGTTCAATTAGCCACTTCTCCCTTGGCACTCCAAAGTACAGGTAAGACACTTGCCCTTATCTGAGTCCACCTTATTCCATACCAGAAGGCAGACCCTTTGTTTTATATATAGATGTATCTCCAGCATCAAAGACCAGGAGGCAGTAAGCATGCAAATGTTTGTCATTTAATAAAATTATCAGGATGTTAACAAAACCATTTCCATTAAAATTATTACAGAAAAAAAAAAAACACAATATTTACCTACAGTCCCTGTAAGTCAACAACTAAAGACTATTGTCGTCAGGTGCCATCGAGTTAGTTCCAACTCACAGCGACCCTATGTACAACAGAATGAAATACTGCCCAGTAACCGCGCCATCCTCACAATCCTTGCTATGTTTAAGCCCACTGTTGTAGCCACTGTGTCTATCACTCTTGTTGAGGGTCTTCTTTTTTGCTGACACTCTACTTTACCAAGCATGATATCCTTCTCTAGGGACTGGTCCTTCCTGATAACATGCCAGAAGTACACGATCTCACCATCCTCGCTTCTAGGGAGCATTCTGGCTGCTACTTCTTCCAAGACATATTTGTCTGCTCTTCTGTCAGTTCACGGTATATTAAATATTCTTCGTCAACACCGTACTTCAAAGGCATCAATTCTTTCTCAGCCTTCCTTATTCATTGTCCAGTTTTCACATGTATATGAGGCAACTGAAAATGCCATGGCTTAGGTCAGATGCACCTTAGTCCCCAAAGTGACATCTTTGTTTTTTAATAATTTAAAGAGGTCTTTGCAGCAGATTTGCCTAATGCAATACGTTGTTTGAAACTGAAGACTACCATATAAATGAGTTTAAAAATACAAATGGCATAGACAAAGGGCCATGGTTCCCAAACTCTGATCCTTTAATAGTAATCTAAGAAACCATACTGGCTAACGTAACAATGGATGGTATAATACGTAAATTCCAAAACTGTGGCATAACACAATAGTTTATTTTTAATCCCTGCATACAGAAAGAGCAAAATCAGTGTTAATGATCAGTTTGAGGAGGGTGGAGACGACCCAGGCTGACAGATGCTCAGCTCTATTTGACCCCTCGTTTCCAATGTTGCTCTGTCATACCTACAACTGCCAGACAGCAGGTGGGGAAGAGAGAGGATCGATCAAGGGGGCTTCGTATTTGCGGTGGATAAAGTGACACTCAACACTTCTGCTTAATTTCCTATGGAAAGATCTCAATCATATGGCCATCCGCAACAGCAAAGGGACTAGTAAATATAGGTTAGCTGGCATCAGGGATAAAAAGAAACAAGCTTGGTAAAGAGCAAGTCTTTATCACAGAAGTTTTTAAAAAATACAGTTCTAAGGTATTATCCCAGGTGATTCTCATTCAGTAGGTCTACCAGGACCCAAAGAACCTGCATTTAATCTCGCCAACTGACTGTGATGTATGTCCAAGTTAGGAAACACTGGCTTAGGTAGTAAAGAGCATGAGGCAAATGGGAAAAGCAAAACAAAAAATTTTCATGTTAAAGTTTAAAACAATGTACTGGATAAAAGGAAAACTAAAGGATAACGAAAAATTGAGCTAATTCTTCCCTACTTTGGCCTGTAACAGCAGCCTCTCGTAGCTTTCTTCCTACCTCTTGTAGCTTAATTTCAGGTTTCCTTTTCTCTATTCATCCTATAGTCTCCATTATACTCTCATTGACCACGAGCTCTGCTCACTCCTTGAGTGACCTCATTCACGTTAATTATCACCTAAAACATTTTTCTCTGAATCCAGCCTCACATTTAACCACCTAGGATTTCCAAGGTGGTGCAGACGCTGAAAATACTCGAATACTAACTGAAAGGTTGACAGTTTGAACTCACCCAGATGTGCCTTGGATGACAGGCCTGATGACCGGCTTATGAAGGATGACAGCCTTGAAAACCCAGTTCTACTTTGCACACATGGAGTCGCCATGAGTCGGAATCAACTTGATGGCAACTAACAACAACTATAACACTTCTCCAATGTAGATGTGCTGCTAGTACCCCAACATATCCAAATATGAATTCATCTTCCTGCCAAACCAGTTCCCTCTGTTTGTTCCCTAACCACCTAGGCCGCCTAGTTAAAACCATAGGAATCATGGAGGTACTGTCCTGCTCCTTCAGCCTCTATAATCCAGTTACCAAGTACTGTCCATTTTTTACTTCCTAAAAATCTACAATCTATCCCCACTTAAAAAACAAAAAACCAACACTGTCACCGAGTTAATCATAGGACAGAGTAGAGCTTCCCCACAGTGTTTCCAAGGAGCGGCTGGTGGATTTGAACTTATTTCAGGCTTTCTTTTCTTTTCAAATGATAGAAATACCAATTCCCCAACCTCCAGCTTCATTTTCAACATCAATCTATATATTCTACACTAGCTCTCCTTCCTCACGATTTGTTCAAGATTCACATCTGACACTGATTTCCTGCTTCAGATCTTTCAGTGGCTCACTACTACTTTCAGAATAAAGTTCTAACTCCTTAGAACTTAGCTCACAGGATCTTCGTGATACGGCCCCTGCATATCTCCAAGAGGGTCCTCTGTTGACACGCCGGGTCCTCTGTGTTAGAGCCATTCTTACCCCAGACATTTCTCCAAACATATTCTCATATCCTTTGGAGTCTGGAATAGCACTCAATGTACAGTTTATGAATCAATCAAATGAATGCATGAATAAAGTCGTGCTGAATTTGGAATGGCAGACTGGTAGCTAATTGGAATCATCAAATAAGCAAATGTCAGAGAGATTAGAACTTAGGTGAAAATTCAAAACCAGAATCACAAATTTGAGAATCACTAATAAAAAAGCAATATTTAGAAATCTTGAGAATGGGCAAGTTCCGACAATATACGACCTTGGCTAAAGCCAGGGGATCTTTCCTTCTAGTTATATGGCTATATCATGGACCCAAGGTGGGAACTTCTTATCCATGTATAAGAAGCTACCAGTCAATGAACTAGAGATAGAAGGGAACTTCCTGAAACTGATAAAGGCCACCTATGAAAAACTCACAGCTAGCATCATACTTAAAATAAAAGACTGAATGCTTTCCCCAGAAGATCAGGAACAAGATAAGGATGTCTACTCTCACCACTTCTATTCGACACTGTCCTAGAGATTCTGCTCAGGTCAATTCATCAAGAGGAAGAGATAAAAGGCTAGGCTGGAGAGAAGTAAAACTCTCTCTATTCACAGGTGACATGATCTCATATACAGAAAATGCTCAGGAATCCATTCAAAACTATTAGTACTAATAAACAAGTTCAACAAAGTTGCAGGGTACAAGAGCAATATACAAAAGACAACTGTATTTCTATACACAATAAAGAATCTGAAAATAAAATTAAGAAACTTGTACTCTGGAAACAACATCATTGAAAGAAATAATATTAAAAAAAAAACTAAATAAATGGAAAAACATCCCATGTTCATGGGCTGAAAGACAATATTGCTAAGATGGCAGTATTCCTCAGACTGATCCACAGATTCAATACAATTCCCATTAAAGTCCAACAGCCTTTTTGGCAGAAATTAACAAGTTGATCTTAAAATTTATGTGGAAATGCCAGTAACCCAGGAAAGCCAAAATAATCTTGAAGAAGAAGAATAAAGTTGGGGGACTCATGCTTTTCAATTCCAAACTTACTACAAAGCTACAAGTAATTAAGACAGTATGGTACTGATATAGCCCAGTGGAACAGAATTGAGAGGCCAGAAATAAATCCTCACATTTACAGTCAGTTGATTTTTGACAAGGATACCAAGACAATTTAATGGGAAAAGAATAGTCTAGACACACAAAAAAATGAAGTTAAACTCCTACCTCATAGCATATGCAAAACTTACTCAAAATGGATCACAGACCAAAATGTAAGAGCTGTACCTGTACAACTCTTTGTACTAGTTTCCTAGGACTGCCATAACAAATGATAACTTGGTAGCTTACAACAAAAATTTATTTTCTCACAGCTGAGGCCAGAAGTCTAAAATCAAGGTGTCCACACAGCTGCCCTCCCTCCGAAGGTTTTGGGAAGACTTCTTTCTTGCCTCTTCCAGCATCTCAGGCTCCAGTCGTTCCTTGGCTTGAGGGTACGTGAGTTCAGTCTCTGCCTCCATCTTCACATTGCCTTCTCCCATGTGTTTCTAGGTCTCTCAGTCTTTTCCTTTTCTATCTCTTACAAGGACATTCCACTGGATTTGGAGCCCATGCTAATCAGGGTGACCTCATCTCGAGATCATTACCTTAATTACATCTACAAAGACCCTCTGTCCAGGTAAGATCACATTTACAGGATCCTCAGGTAAGGACTTGGACGTGTCTTTTTCAAGACCAGTGTTCAACCCACTACACTCTTCATGACTTTGAGACAGGCAAATATTTCTTAAATATGACAACAAACGAACAAGTAACCAAAGAAAAAATAAATTGGGCTTCATCAAAATTAAATACTTTTATGCTTCAAAGGACACCATCACAAAAGTGAAAAGACAGGTTACAGACTGGTAGAAAAATCTGATAAATGTTGTATCTGATAATGGACTTCTATCTAGAATATATAAAGAACTCCTACAACTCAATAATGAAAAGACGAGTAGCCCAATTAAAAAATGAAAAAAGACTCTTAATAGATACATCTCCAAAGACAAGAAGACAATCACAAAGGACATATGTTATTTAATCCCATTTATACAAAATATCCAGAAAAGGCTAATCTACACAGACAAAAACAGTTCAGTGGTCATCTACAGCTGGAGAGGATACGGATTTAGGGAGTGACAGCTTAGAGGTGAGGGGTTTCTTTTTGGTACGATAAAAATGTTCTAAAACTGATCGTAATGATACTTGTTCAGTTCTGTGAACTGAACTGTATAATTTAAATTGGTAAATTATATGGTAGGTGAATATATCTCAATAAAGCTATCTAAAAAAGAAAAAGTGATCAAATTTTTCAATCCAGAAACTGATGCAAGGGAAAAGGCTACCTCTCCAATGTAATTTGTGCTCCCTACTATAAAATATTAAAAAAAATAAAATATTTAAAAACTTTTATTTATTTTTTATACTATAAAATATAAAATCAATCTCTTTTTTTTATATACCTTAGATAACAGGAAATAAAGTTAAATGTAGCGCTCAATTGTAATAATTCTCATTCTAAGTTTTAGAACAAATATTTCTTACCTGATTTTACTTAAGTATTTTAATTATCCTATGCTGCGTGTTTTAATGTTATCTGTGGCCTTAAATCCTTACAAGTACAAAAGATTAACTTTTAAGTTGATAATAAACTAATAAATTAAGTGGCCTTTTCCCTAAAGCTGTGAAGTAATAACTGCATCCAGACTATTTTCTGTGCCAGCAGCAAATACAGAGAAGAATGCTAGTAATTTTTTCTTTCTTTCTTTTTTTTTTAATGAGCTTCAAATAAGGAGGATCGTTATCATATAAATAAGAATGGGGAATGGTGGAAATAAAAACTAGAAAGTATTTGATAATTGTAATCATTTTAACTTTTTATTTGCACACAACATACTAGTAACCAGAGATTTCATTAAATTTTGTTTTGAATCAGAAGTATTACTGTGTGAGTGATTTGATTTCATGTGGCTGTCTACGAGGAACATTATCCAAAACAAAAAGACTTCATCCCGAACTACTCTGTCCAGACACACGGCATTTTTCCAGGGTCACTTCACCCCAGAGTACGTTTGCTAAATATCAATTTTATGTTAGACTAGAATAATAAAAACCAAATAACAAGATAAAATGCTGAAAAACCTAACACAACCCAAATCTAAACACCTGGATTCTCTGATTCCTTTTTACTGCCATAATCAATGTTTGACTTCATTTTCATAAAGTTTAATTTATCCTACTGGGACTAAATAACAACGACAACAACAAAAACATATGATTAAAAAAAAACCCAAACCAAACCCTGTGCCATCAAGTCAATTCCGACTCATAGCAGCCCTATAGGACAGAGCAGAACTGCACTATAGAGTTCCCAAGGAGCACCTGGTGGATTCGAACTGCCAACCCTTTGGTTAGCAGCCATAGCACTTAACTACTACGCCATCACTCTCAATTGTACTTACAAGTGAGCCATTAATATGGCTATGTGGGACCTTTAAAGATATACTCACTTCCGTTCAAACTTTTGCTTAGTACTTAATGTCCTCAGTTTATACTCAAACATATTACATACACTCTGAATTACAGCAATAGCCACCCAACTGGCCTTGGGTGTTTATCTGTCTTTTGTAATCTACTCTTCTAAAACCTGTAATACAGTGGTAGTTTAACTTTCAGGGGTCATAGGCTCCTCTGAGAATCTAATGAAAGTTATGGGCCCTCTTAAGTACATATATGCACATTTCTCTCCAAGTCCTTCACAGACTCTAAGAAAGCACAGCTATAATGACTTCTCATTGCCTACCGATCAAATCCAAACTTCTTAGCCTGATATTTAAAGTACTTCATAATGTAGTCACAGTTAACCTAGGTAATTTATCTCCTGTTCTTTTTCAACTACATGCACCATTCAGGGCGCTCTCTCTCTCTTTACTATCCCAACATAGGCACACCATCCTCTTTCTGGCTTGACTTTATGGTTCCCTCTTGTTGCTTAAACGCACAACTGTCTGCTTTTTACAAATACTTCCAGGTAAACCTAAAATACCTCCCCTGCCGTGACGGTGTCCCTCTGTCAATGATCAGATCATCTGCTCCTTTCTGAATTCTGAAACAAGTTACCTACATCTCTTATAGAGTTCACCATGTTCTACCTTGTATTATACCAAAACTCTTGTTGCCGTCGAGTCGATTTCTGACTCATGGTGACCCTATAGGACAGAGTAGAACTGCCCAATAGGGTTTCCGAGGAGCACCTGGTGGATTAGAACTTCCAACCTCTTGGTTGGCAGCCATAGCCCTTAACCACTATAGCACCAGGGTTTCCTTGTATTATACAAGCTACTCATAAAGTTAGGAAACATAAAATACACTTGTTCATTACATTGTCAAATAATATGCTTTTTATGTTTGCCTTCGACCTCCACAACGCTTTTCATGTGAAGTATCTCACACACTCTGTATTTATGTGCATCTTTTCTCCTCTCATAGCCAATAAGATCCTTAAGGGCAGACACAGTACCTAATGTACTCTTGGGTGTCCCACAGTCACCAGCAGAAAAGGAGTACCTTTGATATAAAGTACCTCAATATCTGGGCCTCAGTGTTCTTCAGGCACTTCATGCATTCTGTATCCCAAATTACAAGATTTTTCAAGGATCATCTTCCCCTGTGCCTCCATAAACAAAGTTCAAAGTACACTGTTCTACCCTCTTGGTGGGTACTAGATCAACTGTGAACTCACTAAAATAGTAGTTAAGTTATTCTCTCTACTCACTGAGATACGCCAACCCTACTATTATGGATTGAAATGTGTCCCCATAAAACGTGTGTCAACTTGGGTAAGCCATGATTCCCAGTACTGTGTGATTGCCCACCATTTTGTGATCTGATGTGATTATCCTATGTGTCGTAAATCCTAACTGCTACGATATGTCAGATGGATCCTGGCTGAAAGCAGAGAATACCAGAAGGATGTTTACCTGTGTTTTATTGACTATGCAAAGGCATTTGACTGCGTGGATCATAACAAACTATGGATAACACTGCGAAGAATAGGAATTCCAGAACACTTAATTGTGCTCATGAGGAACCTTTACATAGATCAAGAGGCAGTCGTTCGGACAGAACAAGGGGATACTGGTTGGTTTAAAGTCAGGGAAGGTGTGTGTCAGGGTTGTATTCTTTCACCATACCTATTCAATCTGTATGCTAAACAAATAATCCGAGAAGCTGGACTATATGAAGAAGAACGGGGCATCAGGATTGGAGGAAGACTCACTAACAACCTGCGTTATGCAGATGACACAACCTTGCTTGCTGAAAGTGAAAAGGACTTGAAGCACTTACTAATGAAGATCAAAGACCACGGCCTTCAGTATGGATTATACATCAACATAAAGAAAACAAAAATCCTCACAACTAGACCAATGAGCAACATCATGATAAAAGGAGAAAAGACTGAAGTTGTCAAGGATTTCATTTTACTTGGTTCCATAATCAACAGCCATGGAAGCAGCAGTCAAGCAGTCAAAAGACACATTGCATTGGGCAAATCTGCTGTAAAGGACGTCTTCAAGGTGTTGAAGAGCAAAGATGTCACCCTGAAGACTAAGGTGCACCCGACCCAAGCCATGGTATTTTCAATTGCATCATATGCACGTGAAAGCTGGACAATGAATAAGGAAGACCGAAGAAGAGCTGATGCCTTTGAACCGTGGTGATGGCAAAGAATATTGAATATACCATGGACTGCCAAAAGAATGAACAAATCTGTCTTAGAGGAAGTACAACCAGAATGCTCATTAGAAGCAAGGATGGCGAGGCTGCGTCTTACATACTTTGGACATGTTGTCAGGAGGGATCAGTCCCTGGAGAAGGACATCATGCTTGGCAGAGTACAGGGTCAGGGGAAAAGAGGAAGACCCTCAATGAGGCAGACTGACACAGTGGTTGCAACAATGAGCTCAAGCATAACAACGATTGTAAGGATGGCGCAGGACCGGGCAGTGTTTCGCTCTGTTGTGCATAGGGCGCTATGAGTTGGAACCGACTCGACGGCACCTAACAACAACAACAATATTAATGAGGCAGGACATGATCTACAGGATTGGGTTGCCCCTTTTGAGATATAAAAGAGAGATGGGAGCAGAGAGGAGACAGACCTCATTATCGCCAAAAGAAGAGACAGGAATGGGTGCATCCTTTGGATCCAGGTTCCCTGCACTGAGAAGGTCCTAGACCAGGGGGAGATTGATGACAAGATCTTTCCCCAGAGCTGATAAAAAGAGAAAACCTTCCCTTGGAGCTGGAGCCCTGAATTCAGACTTCTAGCCTCATAAACTCTGACAGAATAAATTTCTGCCTGTTAAAGCCATCCACTTATGGTACCTGTCACAGGAGCACTAGATAACTAAAAAGCTTGTTCATAAAAACCTTCAACATATCAAGAATCCTCACCTAATGACCACTAACCCAGAAGGGAGCCCCAGTTATAAAACAGATTCAGAAAACATACATAACAACTTCGCAAATTATATATGCAATATATACATTTTATGTATATATATGCCTTTGAGTTGTGGTGTTGGCAAAGAATGTTGACTATACCATGGACTGCCAAAAGAATGAACAAATCCATCTTAGAAGAAGTACAGCCAGAATGCGTCTTAGAAGGGAGGATGATGAGACTTCATCTCACATATTTTGAACAAGTTATCAGGAGAGACCAGTCCCTGGAAAAGGACATCATGCTTGGTAAAGTGATTCTTGTCGTTAGGGGCCGTGAAGTTGGCTCTGACTCACAGTGACCCTACGTACTACAAAACGAAACACTGCCCGGTCTGCACCATCCTCACAACCATTTTTATGCTTGAGCCCATTGCTGCAGCCACTGTGTCAATCCATCTCATTGAGGGTCTTCCTCTTTTTCGCTGACCCTCTCTTTACCAAGCATGATGTCCTTCTCCAGGGACTGGTCCCTCCTGATAACATGTCCAAAGTATGAAAGACATCGTGCTACATCAGGAAATGAAGGTTCTGAAAGCTTGACTCCATCCACATCATTAAGGTGGACTCTACTTTGAGGAGGCAGCTCTTCCCTAGTCATCTTTTCAGTGCCTTCCAACCTGGGGGGCTCATCTTCCGGCACTATATTAGACAATGTTCTGCTGCTATTCATAAGGTTTTCACTGGCTAATTCTTTTCAGAAGTAGACTGCCAGGTCCTTCTTCCTAGGCTGTTTTAGTCTGGAAGCTGACATGAAACCTGTTTGCCAGGGTAAAGGGGAGGACCAGGAAAAAAGAAGACCCTTAATGAGATGGACTGACACAGTGGCTGCAAGAATGGGCTCAAGGATAACAACCATCATGAGGATGGTGCAGGCCCAGACATGTTTCGTTCTGTTGTACGCAGGGTTACTATGAGTCAGAACTGATCTGACGGCACCTTACAACAACATCAACAAACACTACAGGAAGCAGTGAAATAGCATACAAATATAGGAACTTTTTTAGGAACCCCTAAACATGATATGGAAACCCTGGTGGCGTAGTGATAAGTGCTAGGACTGCTAACCAAAGGCTCAGCAGTTCGAATCTGCCTGGCGCTCCTTGGGAACTCTATGGGGCAGCTCTACTCTGTCCTATAGGGTCGCTATGAGTCGGAATCGACTCGACAGCACTGGGCTTGGTTTTAAACACGATATGGAGCTACAGAGGCTGCTAACCAAAAGGTGAGCAGTTTGAGTCCACCGGCCAGTCCTTGGAAACCCTATGGGGAAGTTCTAGTCTGTCCTACAGGGTCACTATGAGTTGGAATCGACTCGATGGCAATGGAAACATAATATAAATGTTTACAACCAACTGACTGATACTACGACATACGTGAACCTTAAAAATAGTATGTTAAATGAAGGAAGTCAGACAGAAAGAACCACATGTTATAGTACTTTGTTTATGTGACATAATCAGAATAAGTAAATCCGTAGAGACAGATAGCAGATTAGTGATTGCCAGAGGCTGAAGGGAGGAACAAATAGGGAGTGACTGCTAATGGGATATGGGGTTTCTTTTCAGAGTAATGAAAATGACCTGAAATTAGACAGTGGTAATAACCGCACAACTTTGTGAATATACCTAAAATCGCTGAACTGTACACTTTAAAAGGGTGAGTTTCACGTTATATAAATTACATCTCACAGTTTTGGGTGGCGCAAATGTTTAAGCCCTCAACTACCAGCCAAAAGTTGGTGGTCCGTACCCACCGAAAGGAGCCTAAGAAGACAGGCCTGGCGATCTGCTTCTGAAAGGTCAGAGCCTTGAAAACCCTATGGAGCACAGTTCTACTCTGTACACATGGGGTCACCACGAGTCAATATATATAGCTTTCAATGTTTTTTTTTTTTAAATTATATCTCAATTTTTTTTAAGTTTATGACCAATGACCAATTTGGTCATTTTACCTTGAAGAAAACTTTTTAATAGGAATCTTACTTAGTACTTTCTTTTCTCAAGCTGATTAAAACTACAGGTTGCAAGCTAGTTCCCTACAAGCCCGTTTTTAAAGCCATAGCATTAAATTCTTATACAGAGATTTTGTATTAAGAATCCAGAGTCCTGAATTCCTTAAAAAAAAAAAAAAAAGGAGTTCTAAAGACACTAGGCATACCTGCACAGTTAACAATGGCAGCAAGTAACATACCTGCTCCTATATGCTGTGATCTCCAGACATCACTCCCTATTGTAGTCCCTATAGGCATGTGAATTTGTGATCCCTGATCTAAACAAAGATCGTCTATCTTTCTTATTATAATGAATGTACTATGAACCACTAATAAGTTAAAATGCAGTCATGTAGGATTACATTTTTATTAACTTCAAAGAGAAAAATACTGACAGCAACACCTGTTGAATAAAACCCTACAACTATTACAGATTCATGCTGTGTAAACTAAAGCGAAATAATCTGGGGGGAAAGTTCATGCTTTTACTCTACAAAGAATAAGAAATTAATTTTAGTTTAAAAAGTCTTAAATTATTTTCACCAATTAATACACAGTAGTAAGTAATAACTTTTTACCCACACAGTTAGGTACTGGCATAAGATGAAGGAAAGCTCTCTCATTCAGATTACTGATTCGGTATTTGAACAAACTGCTTTATTTGCTCAGTGATTTTATATTTAAACCATCTCTAAGTCTCCTGATGCTTAAACGCACAATGAAAAAATGACGACTACCCATCTACAGCTTGTACATATTAGGCTGTATTTTACAAAACTAGAAGAAAACAAAATGCAGCGACACAGCAGCAGCTCCAAACTCCACTCCCCAATATTGCCACCACCGCCCGCCGCGATTGGCCGCCGCCCGGGGGAGAGGCCAGCGTAAGCTGAGCGCCCATTGGCTGCGCCATTGCGCTCGCTGGTGGCCCCTCCCGCCTGCCGGAGGGGGAGAGGGCGGGGAGGAGGAAGCCGCGAGGTGGGCACGGAGCTGCGGCTGCCCTGGGCGGGGGAGTCGGGAGCGTGGCGGAGCCGGGGGTGGGACGGCCAGGTGTACGGGCTCCTGGGCGCGCGGCCTAGTGCGGTGGGCGGAGCCCGGGGCTGAAGGGGACAGGGGGTGGGGCTAACGGCCCGGGATTCACACGTGGAGGTAGAGTGTAGATGCGCCTCCAGCCTTGGGGGATGAAGGAGCTGGGTGACGGGCGGGAATGGGCAGGCGTGAGGGGTGGGAACGTGGGGGCTGCTGCCTTCTCCATAGCGGCCTGGGTTGAGGGGTGAGCTGGACTCGGATTTGGAGGAAGAGTGAGGATGCGCCCCTGGGCTTGAGTGGGGGAGGGTCGAAGGAGCCCAGGGAGTGGGGTGAGAGGTGGTTTTGGGGGCTGGTGCCCTCACCTGGGCGGTGACCAAGGCCAGAGGGAGGTGGGGAAGGCGAACTGGCCGCTACTTGCATGTCGAGGTACAATGGAGACCCTTCTGTCTCCCCTCTCCCCCGACCCCAAAGGTCCGGGATTTGGGGAGGATGGTGGAGGCACTGGAAGGGTGTGAGGTAACGCCTGGGGGCTGAAATCCAGGGGGAGAGGGACGAGCTGGCTCTCCAGAAGGAAGGGAGGTGTATTTGCAGCCAAACAGGTTGTGGACGCCTGAGCATTTTTTTGCCTGCAGTCCCAATCCTAAGCAAGGCTGTGGACCCCCTCTCGGAAAGCTCCCCTGCCAGGCTTGCTTTTTTTCTCCCATTCTTCTTAAGCACCTGAAGGATTCTGTCTCCCACGCGAGAAAAATCAATTAAATATAAAAAACGATGTGCAAAATTTCTAATAAGTATCGTCCTTGGATGGAGAAGAGGAATAACTCCCTTACCCTGCCACACACACATACACTCCCTACCCCCCAACCCCCCGCCCCTCGACGCCACCCCACAGCTCTGAAACTGCTTCTCTTTCTTAGGCAGCTGCACACTGTTCCCATTCCAGGATTGTGTGGGAGAAGACTGTTGTGCGCTTGTGTCTGCCCTCCCAGGCGGCACCAGCCCCTGGTTAATAAAAGGTACAGATGCTTGTGTCTGTCCTCCCAGGCGGCACCAGCCCCTGGTTAATAAAAGGTACAGATGCTTGTGTCTGTCCTCCCAGGCGGCACCAGCCCCTGGTTAATAAAAGGTACAGATGCTTGTGTCTGTCCTCCCAGGTGGCACCAGCCCCTGGTTAATAAAAGGTACAGATGCTTGTGTCTGTCCTCCCAGGGGGGACCAGCCCCTGGTTAATAAAAGGTACAGATGGTTAGAACACGAATGTGTGACGTCAGACTTGGTTTTAAAAAGTCCCGTTTTCCCCACATCAGTTGTATCTCTTGGGATAGACTTCATATTTAGAGGATAGATTTCAGTCCAAGGGCAGTCTGGATGCAGGAAAGGGGACCTACGCCAGAACTGTCAGATTATTATAATGCTTCACTTACAACAAAAAGCTTATCCTTAAAAAACAAAAAGCTTATCCTTAGCCCCATAAAAAATGAAAATGTCAGAATCTGAAAGATCAAAAACAATGCAGATTAATAGTACAAGCCTTCCAGTATTCTTTGACATATCTGTGCCTTGATGCTCTAGAAACAATTTCTACCTAAAATTACATTCGTCATCATAAATTACATTTTCTACTTAAAATGCAGACATTCTCATAACAGTGAATGCAACAATCATGACAAAACTAAAAAGGAAGTCCAACTGCTCTTGCTTTGTATTATCTTCAGTACCTCACTCCTTTCCCTTTACTTCATCAACTCCAACGGACAAAATAGGGATGCTATTTGTCCCCCAACGTCTCCTTATCTGTTCAGTGAAAGTGAATGAGTTAATGTTATGAAAGCATTTGAGTGCTGCAAATCAAAGTTCTGATAATATTACTAAAAAAAAAAAAGAAAATTACTAAAGCACTTTGTAATTACAGGTCACCTTTGTAAATAGTTACCCATGTGCTATGTGGGATACAGAATTCTACCTTAAGAATTTAGCTTCATGCATACATAAACCTGTTAACCACTGTGGATGTCTAGTCAGAAGTCAATAAATTCCCCCCAATCATCCCTCCTCTAGATTAAAGTTCTAGAATTTAAAAGCACAGTGGGAACTTGATTAGGAACATGGTGAAGATTAACATTTGGGAAAACGTAAGTGCTTTTGAGAACATGAATTAAAATTATGGACCAAGTATGTATTTTTGTAGGTTTTGTAATTGATCTAATGAAACTTTTCAGGGCTCCTCTGAATTTTTCTAATTACCAACAATTAATGACTATGTTTTATAATGCACCAAATCTGACAACTTTACAAATTGTAAACGCCAAACTCTCCTGCCAGAGAATGTTTAAGACCGAGCTGGGTTCTCACCCTTCCTGACTCTGAACATCATTTGTAAAATCTAAACTTAACCTTACCTGGCCTGCTTATCTCCCAGAATCAAGTAAGATGACATGAAAGGCTGTGGGAACTCTGAAGGGCTGTACAAATTTAATGTTATTATTACAGCAACTACATTTCCATAGCTGGCAAGAGGGTAATAACCATTTATTCTAAAACATAGAAATAAAAAAATTAAGGAATTGAGCAACAAAATAAAATTCATGTTGAATTCTGATTTAAAAAAAATTGTAAGATTTCTCCTGCTTATTATAAAATTCTCAAATATTAAAGAAATGTAGAAATGTACAGTACTGACAAAAATCAGTTGGATTCCTCTACACTAACGAAGAGAACGTCAAAGAGGAAATCACCAAATCAATACCATTTACAGTAGCCCCCAAGAGCTTAAAATACTTAGGAATAAATCTAACCAGAGACATAAAGGACCTATACAAAGAAAACTACAAGGCTCTACTGCAAAAAACCAAGAGACTTCCATAAGCGGAAAAACATAACTTGCTCATGGATAGGAAGACGCAACATCGTAAAAATGTCAATTCTACCCAAAGCGATCTACAGATACAATGCAATCCTGATCCAAATTCCAACAACATTTTTTAACAAGATGGAGAAACAAATCACCAACTTCATATGGAAAAGGGAGAGGCCCTGGATAAGTAAAGCATTACTGAAAAAGAAGAACAAAGTGGGAGGCCTCATACTACCTGATTTTAGAACATATTATACCACCATAGTAAGTAATCAAAACAGCCTGGTACTCATACAACGACAGATTGACCAATGGAACAGAATTGAGAACCCAGATGTAAATCCTTCTGCCTATGAGCATCTCATATTGGACAAAGGTCCAAAGTCCATTATATAGGGAAAATACAGCCTCTTTAACTTATGGTGCTGGCATAACTGCATATCCATATGCAAAAAAAATGAAGCAAGACCCATACCTCACACCATGTACAAAAACTAACTCAAAATGGATCAAAGAACTAAATATAAAAACTGAAATGATAAAGATCATGGAAGAAAAAATAGAGACAATGCTAGGAGCCCTAATATATGTCATAAACAGAATACAAACCATAACTAACAATGTACAAACACCGGAAGAGAAAGTAGATAACTGGGAGCACTCCTAAAAATCACACACTTAGGCTCATCAGAAGACTTCACCAGAGTTAAAAAGACAGCCTACAGACTGGGAAAAAATTTTTGGCTACGACATATCTGATCAGGATCCAATCTCTAAAATCTACAAGATACTGCAAACCCTCAACAACAAAAAGACAAATAACCCAATTAAAAAATGGGCAAAGGATATGAACAGGAACTTCACCAAAAAAGGCATTCAGGCAGCTAACAGATACATGAGGAAATGCTCACGATCATTAGCCACTAGAGAAATGCAAACCAAAACTGCAATGAGATACCATCTCACCCCAACAACGCTGGCATTAATCCCAAAACCACAAGTTAGTAAATGTTGGAGAGGTTGTGGAGAGACTGGAACACTTATACACTGCTGGTGGGAATGTGAAATGGTATGGCCACTTTGGAAATCGATTTGATTCTTCCTTAAAAAGCTAGAAAAAGAAGTACCATATGATCCAGCAATCCCACTTCTTGGAATATATCCCAGAGAAATAAGAGCCTTTACATGAACAGATACATGCACACCCCTGTTCACTGCAGCACTGTTCACTACAGCAAAAGGACGGAAACAACCTAGATGCTCATAAACAGACGAATGGATAAACAAATTATGGTATATACACACAATGGAATCCGATGCAAAGATAAAGAACAATGATGAGTCTGAAAATTATCTCACGACGTGGATGAATCTGGAAGGCATTATGCTGAGTGAAATTAGTCAAAAAAGGACAAATATTGTATGAGACCACTATTATAAGAACTCAAGAAGAAAGTCAAACAGAAGAAAACATTCTTTGATGATTACAAGGGTGGGGAGGGAGGGAGAGGGGAATTCACTAACTAGAGAGTAGACAGGAATTATCTTAGGTGAAGGGAAGGACAACACACAACACACGGGAAGTCAGCACAACGGGACTAAAACAAAAGCTAAGAAGTTTCCTGAACACAACCAAACACTTCGTGGGACAGAGTAGCAGGGGCAGGTGTCCGGGTACCATGGTTTCAGGGGATATCTAGGTCAATTGGCATAACAAAGAAAATGTTCTGCATCCCACTTTGGTGGTGGCATCTGGGTGTCTTAAAAGCTTGCGAGAGGCCATCTAAGATGCATCAATTGGTCCCAACCCACCTGGAGCAAAGGAGAATGAAGAACACCAGACACAAGAAAAATATTAACCCAAAAGACAAAACAGCCAGATAAACCAGAGACTCCATTGGCCTGAGACCAGAAGAACTAGATGGTGCCTGACTACCACCAATGACCACCCTGACGGGGAACATAACAGAGAGTCTCTGACAGCAAAAGTGTGGTGCAGAACTCAAATTCATATAAAAAGACCAGACTTAATATGTCCGACTGAGACTAGAGGACCCCCAAAGACATGGCCCCTGGGCTTTCCGTTAACCTAGAACTAAAACCATTCCCTAGGCCAACTCTTCAGACATAGAACTGATGGACTATAAAATATAAAATAATACTCGTGAACAGGGTGCTTCTTAGTTCAAGTTGATACAAAAGACTAAATGGGCAGGTCCTGTACGGAGGTGGGATGAGAAGACAGAAGGGGATAGGAGCTGGTTGAACGGACACTGGAAATGCAGGGTGGAAAGGCAGAGTGTGCTGTCATATTTTAGGGATTGCAACTAGGGTCCAATAGCAATATGTGTATAAATTTTTGTATGAGAAATTAACTTGAGCTGTAAACTTTCACCTAAAGCACAATTAAAAAAAAAAAAAGAAAAATTTATAATACTGAAAGTAAAGTCCCGTATCATCAAAGCCAGTGAAACTAGAAACTTGAATGTTGTCAGTAATCCCTCTGTCTGCCACCCTTACCTACCTCCTCTTTTCTCCAGGTCACTTTCATTCTCCTTTACTACAACCAAGACCTCTACTAACACATTTTAAGTACTCTGCAATGATAAAGGAAAAAAGCCAATATTCCTGACCTCAGATTTGAAGAGGAGGCCTGGTGGAACAGTAGTTAAGCACTGGGCTGCTAACTGAAAGGTCGGGGGTTCCAAGCCACCAGCCAGTGCACGGGAGAAAGGAATGATTAAGTGGTTGGGTTAGAGTCATATGACCATGTCTTAGCCAATCACTACAGCCAGAGAAGCAAGGTCTTGAAAGAAGCCATGTCTAAAATGGTTTGAGGACAAATATCACACAGAATTGCTGTGAGCTGGACAATCACAACAAATTTTATTTCCTGTACTACTACATGGAAACCCTGGTGGCATAGTGGTGGCTATAGCTGCTAACCAAAAGACTGCCAGTTCAAGTCCACCAGGACTCCTTGGACACTCTACAGGGCAGTTCTACTCTGTTGTGTAGGTTGCTGTCAGTTGGGATTAACTCAGTGGCCATGGGTTTGGTATGGTTTGGATAGTACTACATAAGGAGCCCCGGTGGTACAGTGGTTAAGGGCTTGGGTACTAACCTAAAGGTCAGCAGTTCAAACTCACCAACCGCCCCAGGGGAGAAAGATGTGGCAGTCTGCTTCCGTAAAGACTACAAGCTAAGAAACCTTATGGGGCAGTTGTACTCTGTCCTATACGGTCACTGTAAGTCAGAATCTACTTGATGGCAGCAGGTTTTTGGATACTACCACGTCAGGTACTTGCTCTGCACTGTATATCCTTTATCTCATTTCAGTTTTCAATAGCCTCAGAAGTGTGCCCAGAGTTACCCAGCTAGTAAATGGCAGGCCTGGATTCATGAGGGACTTGGAAGCCAAGAAGGGTAGCTAACAAAGTAGGGAATAGGCAACTATTGATGCCTTTCAGCCAGATAATCCCCATTGTTGTTGTTAGGTGTGGTCAAGTCAGTTCCTACTCCTAGCAGCCCTGTGTACAACTGAGTGAAAGAGTGCCCAGCCCTGCACCATCTTCACAATTGCTGCTAAGCTTGAGCCCGTTGTTGCAGCCACTGTGTCAATCCACTGACCCTATACCTGTCTTAATAAAATGAGCTTTATAAAGAGTCTGAAAGACATGGAGAATGGATACAAGAGACTGCCAAAGCAACACAGAGAAACAAGGAGATACAAAAATCTTAAGTTCAGAGACTTAAGAGATAAAATTAGAAGATCCAACATAGATCTAAAAGTTTCATGGGAAAGAGAACAGAAAATGAAGAAGAGGTACTATTCATGGAGATCATGGCTGAGAATTTTTCAGATTTGAAGAAAAGCATGAGTCATCAGATCAAAGGTAGACGTTAAGTCTCAGGCAGAATAATTGTAAAAACTGAGACCTACACATAACAGTGAAACTACAGGACACCAAACACAATAAGAAAATGTTAAAAATTACCCCTGAAAGAAGTCAAATTACCCTAAAAGGAATGACAGGGACATGTCATCAGACTTATCAGTGAAAAGAGGTGACAGAAGACGGAAAATATCTTCAAAGTGTTGAGAAACCAGAACTGAGAAACAATTCCATACCTAGCTAGGCTGTATTTCAGAAGGAAGGACAAAATACATTTTCACATTTGGGACTCACAGTCCCTCATTGAAAGAAATATTAAAGGACATACCTGAACCAGAAAGAAACTGAACCCTAAAGGAACAAGCGAGATGGGAGAAGAAAGGGTAAACCAATAAATTAGCAAATATCCTGGTTAATCCAAATAAGTATTATTCTTTTTTAAGAGCCAGTATTTTAGAATGTAAAAACAAGGTGAAATAAAAGTATTAGTCGTTAAAAATATGGTAGATGGTAGCAGGAAGGAGTTCTGAATTAAAACATTCTAAACTCCTTTTGGAAACCCTGGTGGCATAGTAGTTAAGTGCTACGGCTCCTAACCAAGAGGTCCACAGTTCAAATCCACCAGGTGCTCCTTGGAAACTCTATGGGGCAGTTCTACTCTGTCCTATAGGGTCACTGTGAGTCGTAATCGACTCGACAGCAGTGGTTGGAGGGTTGTTGTTGTTGTTAGGTGCCACCGAGTTGGTTCTGACTCATAGCGACCCTATGCACAACAGAATGAAACACTGCCCAGTCCTGAGCCGTCCTTACAATCATCGTTATGCTTGAGCTTGTTGTTGCAGCCACTGTGTCACTCCACCTCATTGAAGGTCTTCCTCATTGAGGGTCTTCCTCTTTTCTGCTGACGCTGTACTCTGCCAAGCATGAAGTCCTTCTCCAGAGACTGATCCCTCCTGACAACATGTCCAAAGTGTGTAAGATGCAGTCTCGCTATCCTTGCTTCTAAGGAGCATTCTGGTTGTACTTCTTCCAAGACAGATTTGTTCGTTCTTTTGGCAGTCCATGGTATGTTCAGTATTCTTCGCCAACACCACAATTCAAAGGCGTCAACTCTTCTTCAGTCTTCCTTATTCATTGTCCAGCTTTCACGTGCATATGATGCAATTGAAAATACCATGGCTTGGGTCAGGCGCAAGTTACTCTTCAAGGTGACAACTTTGCTCTTCCACTTTAAAGAGGTCCTTTGCAGCAGATTTACCCAATGCAGTGTGTCTTTTGACTTCTTGACTACTGCTTGCATGGCTGTTGATTGTGGATCCAAGTAAAATGAAATCCTTGACAACTTAAGTGTTTTCTCTGTTTATCATGATGTTGCTCATTGGTCTAGTTGTGAGGATTTTTGTTTTCTTTACGTTGATGTATAATCCATACTGAAGGCTGTGGTCTTTGATCTTCATCAATAAGTGCTTCAAGTCATCTTCACTTTCAACAAGCAAGGTTGTGTCATCTGCATAATGCAGGTTGTTAATGAGTCTTTCTCCAATCCTGATGCCCCATTCTTCTTCATATAGTCCAGCTTCTCGGATTATTTGCTCAGCATACAGATTGAATAGGTATGGTCAAAGAATACAACCCTGACTCACACCTTTCCAGACTTTAAACCAATCAGTATCCCCTTGTTCTGTCCATACAACTGCCTCTTGATCTATGTACAGATTCCTCATGAGGACAATTAAGTGTTCTGGAATTCCCATTCTTCACAATGTTATCCATAATTTGTCATGATCCACACAGTCGAATGCCTTTGCGTAGTCAATAAAACACAGGTAAACATCCTTCTGGTATTCTCTGCTTTCAGCCAGGATCCATCTGACATCAGCAATGATATCTCTGGTTCCACGTCCTCTTCTGAAACCAGCCTGAATTTCTGTCAGTTCCCTGTCGATATACTGCTGCACTCGTTTTTGAATGATCTTCAGCAAAATTTTGCTTGCATGTGATATTTATGATATTGTTCTATAGTTTCCACATTCAGTTGGATCACCTTTCTTGGGAATAGGCATAAATATGGATCTCTTCCAGTCAGTTGGCCAGGAAGCTGTCTTCCATATTTCTTGGCATGGAAGAGCGAGCACTTCCAGCGCTGCATCTGTTTGTTGAAACATCTCAATTGATATTCCATAAATTCCTGGAGCCTTGTTTTTCTCCAATGCCTTCAGAGCAGCTTGGACTTCTTCCTTCTGTACCATCGGTTCCCAATCATATGCTACCCCTTGAAATGGTTGAACATCAACTAATTCTTTTTGGTACAATGACTCTGTGTATTCCTTCCATCTTCTTTTGATGCTTCCTGCGTCGTTTAATATTTTCCCCATAGAATCCTTTACAATTGCAACTCTAGACTTGATTTTTTTCTTCAGTTCTTTCAGCTTCAGAAACACTGAGCGTGTTCTTCTCTTTTGGTTTTCCATCTCCAGCTCTTTGCACATATCACTATAATACTTTTTCTTCTCGAGAGGCCCTTTGAAATCTTCTGTTTGGTTCTTTTACTTCATCAATTCTTCCTTTTCCTGTAGGTGCTCGACGTTCAAGAGCAAGTTTCAGAGTCTCCTCTGATATCCATCTTGGTCTTTTCTTTCTTTCGTTACAACCTCTTGCTTTCTTCATATATGATGTCCTCGATGTCATTCCACAACTCGTCTGGTGGTAGACTCCTTTTATTCAGAAGGAGGAGTGAAATATTCCTTAACTTTTGATTTTAAGAAGTTATTATAGTTTAGGTTCTTTGTTGCAATTAACAGAATCCATGAAGGAATTTCTTAAAATTCTCTTTGGCAGCTCTCTGGGTCATTGGAAGGCCTAGAAAAACAAAGCTTTGGCTAAGGTCCTAGAAGTGCCCTAAACCATGCAACAGAATGAGCGTGATAGAGAAACTGCTACTGCCCCCATGGAACACCAAATGGCAGGAGCTCAACTTTTCTTCATCGGCCCCTGCTGTCAGCATCAATGTCAATTCTGCACCAGGAGGTCGATCTTGCAACCACGGCCACCTCCGCGAGCTGAATTCCTCTTCCTCTACCAGGAAAATGGAAGCCGGAGGCACAGCTTGCATAGCTTACATCCCTTTCTCTCACAGGTGCTTCTGGTTACCAGAGACTAAGTTATAGTTCTGCAGCCTAGCTGCAAAGGACGCAGAAAATATGAGTTCTGACTTGTATACTAGAGAGGTGGAATCAATAATACAAATATAGAAAGGCTGTTTAAATGATTATGGCAGTCCTGAAGATGACAGGAGTCCACTACTGATGTTCTCGTTAGTGACCGTTGAGGCAGCCCCTGTCTCACGGCAACCCCAAGTGTTACAGACCAGAACTGTTCCATAGGGTTTTCTCGGCTGTAGTCTTTATGTAAGTGTATCGCCAGGCCTTTCTTCCACAGGGCCACTGGATGACTTAGGTCAGTAGTCAAGTGCAAGCTGTTTGTGCCACTCAGGCACTTTTCATTACTGACGCACATGCTAAATACTTAAGAGTATTCACCAAAATAAGAAAAATAGAATGTGCAATTTCCAAACCTATACAGAATAAAAACATTACAGAGAGAAAATTTAGTGAATTGATTAGCACGTAAGAAAGAAGAAAAATGGAAGCAAATTAAAAGCATGGTAAGTAGAAAAACCCAAATAAGTTTGTAGAAAGAAGTCCAAGTATATTAATCACTATAAATATAAATGAATTAGACATTAATATCAGGCATAAGAATTTAAGTTAAGAAGGATTGGTAGGATAAAGGGGTGGAATGTAGTAATTATAAAAAGAAAAAGTCACAAAGAAAACATAAAATCTTCAACTTGTATTCACTTAACAACCTAAAGCACGACGTGGGACATAAAATCCAAAGACGCACCTGACCTAAAGTAAAATGGCTGAACTTATGCTAAGGCTTAGTATGACCTTTCACATAGATTCAAACACTGTTGCTTAGGAACCAACCCTGTCATTAACGAAATCCTTTTCTCTGTGGTCCGGCTAAGGATGTGGATACTACGTGTCCTGGGGTCTGTAACCAAACCTTATCGAAACGCTTTGTGTTAGATCTCTTCAGAAAATCTTATATTCTGAGTGAGGTAATGTTTAACAACCTATTCCTGACAGTATCTCTCATGCCATCATCATGTCATCATTTTTTGATGGTCCTGAGACCCCCCTCTGCAAACGCATACCTTGCAATTTTGTCCTTTAGCCAACGTATTCCAGTTGTATTAATGTAACCGGTGATGTTAAAAATCATGCTTTGCTTTGTCTCACCTTTGATTGACCTCAGTCACTGTAAACCAATCAGAATATTGTGTTTTCTATCTCCTCCTATGACACTATGCCTATATGTGCTTTGTACCCCCTCCCTTGGATCTGTGAGCTTCAAACTCTGAGGTTTTCACGATCTCCATTCGAATGACATACTGCCTTCAATACGTGTTTTTTATTTTACTTTAACAGAATCAGAGAGTATTTTCTCTAGAACATTTGGCATAGTCTTGGTGGGATTCGGTGATGTCTTCCCCAGTGGACCAGGAGGAGCTGAAAAGCCAGAGTCAGGCACTGACAAGCTCCTGCTTTCTCGGACCCCTTGGGACCTGTCCAGACGTGAGTGCTTCCAAGAGTGAGCCCCAAGGATTTCGGGATGGATCTTTGGGATTTATCAAAGCTATTTCTCAACTTTCACTTTCTGATTCACTACTGAACAAGTTTGTTGGAGGATTGTGTTTTCAACTACAGTTCGGGTGTTACGAAGTTGCCACTTACTGGCTGTATTCTGTTAAGTGTATTCATGCTCATCTTTCTTTTGTTTTCTGTTTGCCTATTTCTAATTCATGAGTTTTGATTTGTGTGTGTGTGTGTGTGTGTGTGTTCGCGTGCGTGTGTGTGCACTTTAGGTGAGAGTGTACAGAGCAAATTAGTTTCCCATTCAACAGTTTACACACAAATGGTTTTGTTACATTGGTGCAATCCCCATAATGTGTCAACAATCTCCCCTTCTCCACCTTGGGTTCCCTGTTTCCATTTATCCCGGTTTTCTGACCCTTTCTGCCTTCTTGCCTTTGCTTTTGGGCAGGTGTTGCCCATTTGGTCTCATTTACAATCTAATTCATGATTTGAATGACTGTCTACTGAGGTGCTTTCGGGTCTTACAAGCTGCAAAAATAAACAAATAAATAAAATAAGGGCACAAGTCAACCTCTTAAATGCCACAAGAAAACACATCTCAACTGCAGCAAAATACTCATAGATTTTTTTCAAACCCTGAAGGTGTCGAAGTTCTCAGTGTACCTTTTAAGTTTTTGGTCAGTTGTTTATTTTCATGGTGTGGACATTTTGCAGAAATCTTGAGCGTGACAAGTCCACCATCTAGTGGATGAAAAATATAACTCCCTGTGCAAATGTTTCCTCTTTTTTCCTCTAAAGGTGTATTAAGCTTAACGCACTCTTTGGTTGTCAGCACGTACAAGTGTTTAGTAAGACGGGGAATGCCACCTCCAAAGACCATAGCGGACCTCCTTCTGTGACTCCCACCACTTACATGGCCAAAAACTGTGACCCCCATTTCAGTTCAGTATCTTTGGTGGTAGCATGTGCTTACTACAGAAAATCCCTGGCCAATTTGGGGGAGTTTTGAGCTCACTAAATTAACTTTTCTGAGCAGCGAGTTAGAGGCTAAAGGTTCTTGGGCCAATCAGAACCAGTGGGAAGACTATTTTAATTCATTTTTGGAAGCTTCCAAGAGGCAAAATGATGACACTTTTGTCTACTCCAAGACACAGTGTTCAGGCAAGCAAAATAAATTACAGAATTGCAATGCCAAAGTTCTACTGTCACTACAGCATTTTCTCCTCCTCCCACTGCTCCTCTGGAGGCTGCTCTCTGTATCCATCTATACCTTCTTGTCCTGACAATACTTTGTGTGAGCTTCCTTGTTACTCCAGGGAATCCTCAAAAGAAACCAAACTAGTAGCTACAAGAGAGACTAAAGCAGTAATTGAGATGCCTTTCAAAATAAAATATCCAAAGGCAGAGGGAAGACCTCCTGAGGTTGCTTTTGCCCCCTGGACTAAAGCGAAACCTCATGCCATTGTGAAAGAATTTCTTGATCCTTGCGAAGAGCAGCAAAAGTTTTGTCAGAAGTTTAAGGTTTTGTCAAAAACTTATGAACCTGGATGAGCAGATTTATGTAATCTATTACACATGTTACTAGAACCCTGGGGATGCTCAAAAGTGGATCAAAAAAACCCAAATGATTGCCATCGAGTCAATTCTGACTCATAGCGAGCTACAGGACAGAGTAGAACCACCCCATAGGGTTTCCAAGGGGTGGCTGGTGGATTTGAGCTACCAACCTTTTGGTTACCAGCCAAGCTCCTTCCCACTGCATCACCAGGGCTCCACCAAAGGTGTGAGGGTAAATAGAAAAAACCTGAGAAACCATTACCTCTACAACCTAATGTCCCAGGTCTAGAATTACTAACTTAAAGTTATTGTTGCAGATCTTTCCCCAGAAGATAAACTGGGCTAAGGTTCAACCTTATAAGCAGGACAAAGATGAAAATGTTTGTAACTATAGGGATTATTTAACTAAACTTTTTATGGATCATTAGTGTTAAATTTAGAAGATGCTGGAGCCAGATCTCTTTCAATTCTATTTTTTTGGAGGGCTCCACCCCAAACTGTCCAATTCAATTAGACATCATCAATTAAATTGGGAAATGTTGAAACTTCAGGACTGATCTTGGCTTATAAATTAGCCCAAACCTTAGAACAAAGAGCTAGGGAATTGGAGCAGAAGGATAAAACCTGGCAGAATAAATTAATGGCATTACAGTTACAACAATTACAATCTCCAGGTTGTAATAAAGGACTCAAACCCCAGTTTGGGAATAGACCCAGGGTTCCTCAATCAGTAGTTCCTGGCATTTGCTATTATTGGAAAAAGTCAGGCACACCAACCTAAAAATGTTCCCAGACCGAAAAAACTAAAGGGAACATCTTAGCTGACACAACCGCCAGACAGGCTGCTTCCCAATTACCTCTGGCTTGTGACGGCCTCAGATGCGATCAGGACGAAAAGGAGGGCATAAAGGAAATTAGGTAAATAAAATGGGGGTCTTCTTTCACTTTTTCAAAGTCTAATTTCTTAAGAAAGATAAATCAAGTAGAGTTGGGCCTGGCAAAACTTAACTCAAACCTTTGATCTTTCCTGTTTTCCTGATTTCTTGGGTATCCTTAGTAAATATCAGCAGCTGACCTCTGAGGAAGAGAATAAGGACTGGGCATGGAACAAATGTTATCCGGATCCTACTATATGCTTGTGGGCTGGTCCTGTGGACAGATTCTGTTTTGGTTCCTTGCCTTCATGTCCCCTTACTTTGAGCCTCTTTAATCGAGAAGATCAATTTGCCTGGGGAAAGCCTCATTGATTTCTTGGAACGGCATTTTTGGGGACATTTTGAGTCCACTGCCAACAACGTATCTTTTAGCTCCACATCTTCTTACAGGACAAGAACGTTTATGATGCTGAGTGCTTATGGCTCGGACCTTGATAGCCCTTCTTACTGACATTGTCCCAACAAATCCTCCATTCATAACAAATTTCACCTTTGCAGTGACTGCCCTTCAGATACACCCACCAACTTACTGATCGAAGAGTGTAGACAAAAAATTGCTGTTTGGCATGACTTGACTAGTCATCAGGCTAAGGATCCTGATGATAAGAGGGAACAATGGAAAGGGGAGGTGTCTTAGTTGTCCAGTGCCACTATAACAAAAAGTACAAGTAGACGGCTTTAACAAAGAGAAGTTTATTCTCTCACAGTCTAAGAAGCTAGAAGTCTGAAATCAGTGTGCCAGCTCCAGGCTGTCTTAGTCATCTAGTGCTGCCGTAACAGAAATACCACAAGTGGGTGGCTTTAACAAAGAGAAATTTATTTTCTCACAGTCTAGTAGGTTACAAGTCCAAATTCAAGGCGTTGGGAAGGCTTTCTCTCTTTCAGTTTTGGAGGAAGGCTTCCCCTGGCCAAGGAGCTTCTCAGGCACAGGGACCCTGTGTCCAGAGGACAAACTCTGCTCCTGGTGCTGCTTTCTGGGTGGTATGAGGTCCCCAACTCTGCTTGTTTCTCTTTCCTTTTATCTCTTGAGAGATAAAAGGTGGTGCAGGCCACACCCCAGGGAAACTCCCTTTAAGTTGGATGAGGGAGGTGACCTGAGTAAGGGTGATGTTACAATCCCACCCTAATCCTCTTAACATAAAATTACAATCACAAAATGGAGGACAACCACACAACACTGGGAATCATGGCCTAACCAAGTTGACAATATTTTGGGGGACAGAATTCAATCCATGACACAGGTGATGCCTTTTTATCTCTGTTGGCTCTGGAGGAAGGTCCTTGTCATCATCTTCCCTTGGTCTAGGAATCTAGAGTCCAAACGATGCACTCTGCTCCTGGCACTGCTTTCTTGGTGGTATGAGGTCCCCATGACTCTCTGCTCACTTGTCTCTTTTATATCTCAAGAGAGATTGGCTTAATCTTGTAGATTGAGTCCTGCCTAATTAACATAACTGCAATTAATCCCACCTTGTTAACATTATAGAGATAGGATTTACAACACACAGGAAAGTGACATCAGATGACAAAATGGTGGGCAATCACACAGTACTGGGAGTCAGGGCCTAGCCAAATTGATACACGTATTTTGGGGGGATACAATTCAGTCCATGACATTCCACTCTTTAGCCCCCCAAAATTCATGTCCTTGCCTCATGTAAAACACACTCACCCCATTATATCATAGCAAAAGTCTTAATTCAACGCCAAGTCTGAAATCAAAAATTCTGTGAAATCTAGAATACAAGTTTTCTGCTTCCAAAATGCAGTGGTGAAACAGACACAAGCTAGACATTTCCATTACAAATGGGAGAAATTGGAGGTAAAGAAGGACTAACAGGCACCAGGTAAGTTAGCAGAACAATGGCCTTGCCCTGCAGACTCTAGGTATTGGCCACACTCTCCAGATTCTAAGCAAAGGCCCCTCAGCCCTGGCACAGCAGATCTGCCCCCTCAGCTTTAGGCACACCATTCTCTTAGGCCATCTGAGTGGCAACTCCACCCTTAGAAACTCCAGAGGCCATGGCTCCCCCATTTGAGACCCCAGAGGTCCTGGACATACCCTTTGAGACTGAAACAGCTTAGCTTCCTGTGTTCCTTGTTTCTTCAGCTTCTGCTTCTTGGTTTCTTAGCCTCTCAGCCCTTCGGGCCTCACCTCCCACATCTGCCCTACTGGGGCAAGTGTTCCAAAGCTCTTTAGGTCCACTGATAGGTGCCTGGAGGTACCCCACTCCACCAGTAAACTTCAGCCAGAAGGCACTCAGCTCTCTCGTTCCATGAATCAGCAAACCTAGCTCCACTGATAAGTGCCCAAAGGCATCTCACTCCACCAGGAAGCCTCCTGTGCAAAGGCACATAGCACTCTCGCTTCATGGGTTGGCTCCAGCACTGTCTTGTGCCAGTTTCCTGGTTCTGCTGCTGCTGGTTGTCTGCTGCTGCTTCTTACCATCTGCTCCGTCTCCAGTGTGATGGCTCTCCTTACTTCCTGAGTCCTCACCCGAATTGTCTTTGATGTATATAATAACACCAACTATCTCTTCTAGGCAAACTAGGCTTCTATTACACTTTAAAACTCTTGCAGCCGCTATCTATTCAGTTTCAAAACTGAATCCATATTTTTTCTTTAAATTTTTTATTGTTCCTTAAGTGAAAGTTTACAAATCAAGTCAGCCTTTCACACAAAAACTTATATACACCTTGCTAGATACTCCCAATTGCTCTGCCCCTAATGCGACAACGCACTTCCTCCCTACACTCTTTTCGTGTCCATTCTGCCAGCTTCTAACCCCCTCTACCCTCTCATCTCCCCTCCAGACAGGAGATGCCAACATAGTCTCAAGGGCCCACCTGATCCAAGAAGCTCACTCCTCACCAGTATCCCCCTCCATCTCATTGTCCAGTCCAATCCCTGTCTGAAGAGTTGGCTTTGGGAATGGTTCCTGTCCTGGGCCAACAGAAGGTCTGGAGGCCATGACTGCTAGGGTCCTTCCAGTCTCAGTCCGACCATTAAATCTGGTCTTTTTACAAGAATTTGAGGTCTGCATCCCACTGCTCTCCTGCTCCCTCAGGGATTCTCTGTTGTGTTCCCTGTCAGGGCAGTCATCGGTTGTAGCCAGGCATCATCTAGTTCTTCTGATCTCAGGTTGATGTAGTCTCTGGTTTATGTGGCTCTTTCTGTCTCCTGGGCTCGTAATTACCATGTATCCTTGGTATTCTTCATTCTTGTTTCGTCCAGGTGGGCTCAGACAAATTGATGCATCTTAGATGGCCCCTTGCTAGCATTTAAGACCCCAGCCACGTCTTTCCAAAGTGCAATGTAGAATGTTTTCTTAATAGATATTATTATGCCAATTGACTTAGATGTCCCCTGAAACCATGGTCCGGAAACCCCCGCCACTGCTACGCTGGCCTTCGAAGCATTCAGTTTATTCAGGAAACTTCTTTGCTTTTGGTTTAGTCCAGTTGTGCTGACATCGTCTGTATTGTGTGTTGTCTTTCCCTTTACCTAAAGTAGTTATCTACTATCTAATTAGTAAATACCCCTTTCCTACCCTCCCTCCCTCCCCCTGCTTGTTAACCATCAAAGAATATTGTCTTCTTTGTTTATGCTATTTCTCAAGTTCTTATAATGGTGGTCTTACACAATATTTGGAAACGCTGGTGGCATAGTGGTTAAGTGCTATGGCTGCCAACCAAAGGGTCGGCAGTTGGAATCTGCCAGGTGCTCCTTGGAAACTCTATGGGGCAGTTCTACTGTGTCCTATAGGGTCGCTATGAGTTGGAATTGAGTTGATGACACTGGGTTTCGTTTGGTTTTTTGATACAATATTTGTCCTTTTGCAACTGACTACTTTTAGTCAGCATAATGCCTTCCACATTCCTCCATGTTATGAAATGTTTCACAGATTCATCACTGTCCTTTATCGATGCCTAGTATTCCATTCTGTGAATATAGCATAATTTATTTATCCAGTCATCCATCGGTGGGCATGTTGGTTGCTTCTATCTTTTTGCTGTTGTAAACAGTGCTGCAATGAACATGGGTGTGCATATATCTGTTCCTGTAAAGGCTCTTATTAATCTAGGATATATTCCAAGGAGTGGGATTGTTGGATCATACAGTAGTTCTATTTCTAGCTTATTAAGGAAGTGCCAAATCGATTTCCAAAGTGGTTGTACCATTTTACATTCCCACCAGCAGTGCACAAGTGTTCCAGACTCTCCACAACCTCTCCAACATTTATTGTTTTGTGTTTTTTGGACTAATGCCATCCTTGTTGGAGTGAGATGGAATCTCATTGCAGTTTTGATTTGCATTTCTCTAATGGCTAATGAAAGTGAGCACTTCCTCATGTATCTGTTAGCCACCTAAATGTCTTCTTTAGTGAAGTGTCTGTTCTTTTCTTTTGCCCATTTTCTAATTGGATTATTTGTCTTTTTGTAGTTGAATTTTTGCAGTATCAGGTAGATTCTAGAAATCAGACACTGATCGGAAATGTCATAGCTAAAAATTTTTTCCCAGTCTGTCGGTAATCTTTTTACTCTTTTGGTGAAGTCTTTCGATGAGCGTAGGTGTTTCATTTTTAGGAGCTCCCAGTTATGGAGTTTTTCTTCTGCATTGTTAGTAATGTTTTGTATACTGTTTATACCATGTATTAGGGCTCCTAATGTTGTCCCTGTTTTTTTCTCCCATGATCTTTATCGTTGTAGATTTTATATTTAGATCTTTGATCCATTTTGAATTTGCTTTTATGCAGGGTGTGAGGTATGGGTCTTATTTCATTTTTTTGCAGATGGATTTCCACTTATGCCAGCACCATTTGTTAAAAAGACAGTCTTTTCCCCATTTAACTGATTTGTGGCCTTTGTCAAATATCAGCTGCTCATATGTGGATGGATTTATGTCTGGATTCTCCATTCTGTTCCACTGGTCTATGTATCTGTTGTTGAACAAGTTACCGAGCTGTTTTGACGACTGTGGCTGTATAATAGGTTCTAAAATCAGGTAGAGTGAGGCCTCCCACTTTGTTCTTCCTTTTCAGTAATGCTTTACTTATCCATGGCTTTTTTCCCTTCCATATGAAGTTGGTGATTTGTTTCTCCATCTCATTAAAAAATATTGTTGGGATTTGGATCAGAATTGCATTGTATCTATAGATGGCTTTTGGTAGAATAGACGTTTTTACAATGTTAAGTCTTCCTATCCATGAGCAAGGTATGCTTTTCCGCTTATGTAGGTCTCTTTTGGTGTCTTGCAGAAGATTTTTGTAGTTTTTTTTCTGTAAGTCTTTTACATCTCTGGTAACATTTATTCCTAAGTATTTTATCTTCTTGGGGACTACTGTAAATGGTATTGATTTGGTGGTTTCCTCTTCGATGTTCTTTTTGTTGGTGTAGAGGGATCCAATGGATTTTTTATGTTTATCTTGTATCCTGATTCTCTGTTGAACTCTTCTATTAGTTTCAGTAGTTTTCTTCAGGATTCCTTAGGATTTTCTGTGTATAAGATCATGTCATCTGCAAATACAGATACTTTGACTTCTTCCTTACCAATCTGGATGTCCTTTATTTCTTTACCTCGCCTAATTGCTCTGGGTAGGACCTCCAGCCAGAGCAAGAGTGGTGATAAAGGGCATACTTGTCTGGTTCCCATTCTAAAGGGGAATGCTTCCAGGCTCTCTTCATTTAGGATGATGTTGGCTATTGGCTTTGTATAAATGCCCTGTATTATGTTGACAAATTTTTCTTGTATTCCTGCTTTGCTGAGAGTTTTATCATGAATGGGTGTTGAACTTTGTCAAATGCCTTTTCCGCATCAATTGATAAAATCATGTGATTCTTGCCTTTTGTTTTATTTATGTGGTGGATTACATTAATTGTTTTTCTAATGTTGAACCATCCCTGTATACCTGATATGAATCCCACTTAGTCATGGTGAATTATTTTTTGATATGTTGTTGAATTCTATTGGCTAGAATTTTGTTGAGGATTTTTGCATCTACATTCATGAGGAATATAGGTCTATAATTTTCTTTTCTTGTGGTGTCTTTACCTGGTTTTGGTATCAGGGATATGGTGGCTTCATGGAATGAGTTTTTAAGTATTCCATCCTTTTCTATGCTCTGAAATACCTTTAGTAGTAGTGGCGTTAACTCTTCTCTGAAAGATTGGTAGACCTCTGCAGTGAAGCCATCCAGGCTGGGGCTTTTTTTTTGTTGGAAGTTTTCGATTGCCTTTTCAATCTCTTCTTTTGTTATGGGTCTATTTAGTTGTTCTACCTCTGTTTGTGTTAATTTAGGTATGTAGTGTGTTTCTAGGAATTCATCCATTTCTTCTAGGTTTTCGAATTTGTAAAAGTACAATTTTTCATTGTAATCTGATATGATTCTTTTAATTTCAGTTGGGTCTGTTGTAATATCATACATCCCATTTCTTATTGGGGCTATTTGCTTCCTCTCCTGTTTTTCTATTGTCACTTTGGCCAATGGTTTATCACTTTTGTTGATTTTTTCAAAGAACCAGCTTTTGGTCTTGTTAATTCTTTCAATTGTTTTTCTGTTTTCTGTTTCATTTAGCTCTGCTGTAATTTTTATTGGTTTCTTCTGGTGTCTGAGGATTTCTTTTGTTGCTTTCTTTCTATTTGTTCAAGTTGTAGGGATAATTCTTTGATTTTGACCCTTTCTTCTTTTTGTATGTGTTCATTTATTGATATAAATTGACCTCTGAGCACTGCTTTTACTGTGTCACAAAGGTTCTCATAGGAAGTGTTTTCATTCTCATTGGATTCTGTGAATTTCTGTATTCTATCCTTAATGTCTTCTATACTCCAGTCTCTTTCGATCAAGGTATTGTGCAGTTTCCAAGTATTAGATTTCTTTTCCCTGCTTTTTCTGTTATTCATTTCCACTTCAATGGCCTTATGGTCAGAGAAGATTCTTTGTAATGTTTCAATCTTTTGGATTCTGTGGTCTATTGTAGAGAATGTTCCATGTGCATTGGAAAAGAAAGTATACGTGGCTGCTGTTGGGTGGAGTGTTCTGTGTATGTCTATGAGGTCGGGTTGGTTGATTGTGGCATCGAGATCTTCTGTGTCTTTATTGAGCTTCTTTCTGTATGTCCTGTTCTTCATCGAAAGTGGTGTGTTGAATTCTCCTACTATTATTGTGGCACTGTTTATCTCACTTTTTAATACTGATAGAGTTTGTTTTATGTGTCTTGCAGCCCTGTCATTGGGTGCAAAAATATTTAATATGGTTATATCTTTTTAGTATATTGTCCCTTTAATCATTATATAGTGTCCTTCCTTATCCTTTCCGATGGATTTAACTTTAAAGTCTCTTTTGTCATAAATTACTATTGCCACTCCTGCTCTTTTTTGATTGTTGTTTGCTTGATATATTTTTTTCCACCCTTTGTGTTTTAGTTTGTTTGTGTCTCTAAGTCTAAGGTGTGTCTCTCGTAAGCAGCATATAGATGGATTTTTTTTTAATCCATTCTGCCACTCTCCATCTCTTTATTGGTGCATTTAGTCCATATACATTCAGCGTAATTATGTATAGGTATGAATTTTTTTTTATGAATTTAGTGCTATCATTTTGATGTCTTTTTTTGTGTGTTGTTGACAGTTTCTTTTTCGCACTTAATTTTATGTGCTGAATAGATTACCTTTCCTCATATTCCTTGTTGTTGATTTTTTTTCTGGTGAGTCTGTATTTTTTTCTTACATTTTATCTTCATGTGTTGGATAGTTTGTCTCTTTTGTGGTTACCTTATTATTTACCCTTCTTTTCTAAATTTAAACCTAACTTTTATTTCTGTGTATTGCCTTGTCTTTGTCTCCATATGGAAGATCTATGACTACATTTCTTAGTCCCTCTTTATTTTTTTAATGTTGTCTTCTTTTACATAGTAACATCACTTTTTCCCTGTTTTAAGCGTTTTTTTTTTTAATAACTTTTGTTGTGCTTTAAGTGAAAGTTTACAAATCAAGTAAGTCTCTCACATATAAGCTTGTATACATCTTACTCCATACTCCCACTTACCCTTGAGCGTTTTTTAAATCTTGATTTCTTTTTTTGATTTCACTGTCTTGGTTGACTTCTGATTGCTCCGCCCAGTGTTCTAGTCTTGGGCTGATACCCAGTATTATTGATTTTCTAACCAACGAACTCCCTTTAGTATTTCTTGTAGTTTTGGTTTGGTTTTTATGAATTCCCTAAACTTCTGTTTATCTGGAAATGTCCTAATTTGACCTTCATATTTGAGACACAGTTTTGCTGGATATATGATTCTTGGCTGGCAATTTTTTTCCTTCAGTTTTTTATATAAGGCATCCTATTGCCTTGTTGCCTGCATGGTTCCTGCCATGCACTCCAAGCTTATTCTTATTGACTCTTCTTTGTAGGTGACTTTTCATTTATCTCTAGATGCTCTTAAAATTCTCTCTTTATCTTTGGTTTTGGAAAGTTTGATTATAATATGTTTTGGTGCCTTTCTTTTAACGTCTACCTTATGTGGAATTCGATGAGCATCTTAGAAAGATATCTTTTCATCTTTCACGATATCAGGGAAGTTTTCTGCCAACAATCTTCAGTGATTCTCTGTGTATTTTCTGTTATCCCTCCCTGTTCTGGTACTGCAGTCATTCATAGGTTATTTATCTTGTTAGAGTCCCTGGTTTCTTCATTTTTTCAAATTCTTTTATATGATTTTTCTTGTAATATATTGGTGCCAAGTGCTTTATTTTCAACTTCAGAAATTCTGCTTTCCACTTGCTCAGTTCTGCCCCGCTGACTTTCTATTGAGTTGTCTCCTTCTGTAATTTTATTGTTACTCTTCTGAATTTCTAATTGCTGTCTGTCCATGGATTTTTCCAGCTTATTAAATTTTTCATTATGTTCCTTTATAACCTTTTTCATTTCTTCAACTACTTTCTCTGTGTGTTCCTTGGCTTATTCTGCATATCTCCTCATTTCCTTCCTGATGTCTTCAAGGGTTCTGTTTATTAATCTTTTGTATTCTGCCTTTGGCAATTCCAGGAAGGCACTTTCATCTAGAAGGTCCCTTGATTCTTTGTTTTGAGAGCTTGTTGAGGTGATCATGGTCTGTTGCTTTATGTGACTTGAAATCTACTGTAGTCTCTGAGCCATCTATAAGTTATTGTATTAGTTTATTTTATGTTTGCTTACTGTGTTGTAGCTTTTTGCTTTGGTTTGTTCTGATATTCCCAAATGGGTTGCCTGGGTGAGCTAGCTTGATTATTTTCACCTTTGGAGCTCTAATGTCCTGTCCCTGGATGGCTACAGCTGTTATCAGGTATATCAGTCTAGGAGTCCATTCAATTTTCTTGCATGAATTCACCTCAGGTGTCCAGGTAACCGATTATCAATATGTGGTACAGACTCTGTCCTACAGTCTTAGAGGGGCAGGGGTGATTGGTGTAGGTACTGGTACCTGATTGCAGCAGGGCATCATACTCTGAACAAGGCAGGGGCCTGAGAATCGTCTCCCACATGTCTCTGAGGAAAGCATGTCCCTATTCCCTAGAGCCTATGCGGTGGGCTCTGCAGACAGACCATGGGCATCCAATGTTTTTGGTTGTAAGGACTGGGAGGTACCAGTTCTCCTTGGACCCTTGTTGCGGGTGTCTGGGTAACCTGAGTGGAGCCTCCAGTCCTCTAGCCCCTGATGTGGGTAGGTGAGGACCCTGTGTAATAAGCAAAGCAATGTCAAACATCAAATTCTCACCTCTCAACCACACAGCTGAAACAGTTGTAGTCTGCCAAGGAGGGCCTATTCTCCTGAAATAGGCCTACACAAGTCCATGCAGAGGGGAAAGGTACTCAAAGTCCATGGACCGTTTATGCCTAGACAGGAACTGCTCCTGTTCTGAGCTCTTCTGGTTAATGGAGCTGGCAAATTATCTTTTCCCCTAATTGCAAATTTATTCCTTCTCCAAGGCTGGCAGGATGGCTCTAGGCGCTGAATAGAGCCTATCTCAGAGCCAGGGAAATCATCTGCTGGAGCCAGCTTGGGGTCGGGGAGGGGGTGGTGTGGTAAAATATACGCAGGTACTTACCTTTTGCCGAGAGCACCGTTCTTCTCTGGTTCCAGAGGTATGAGTAGGCTGTGTGGCTGGCTGCTTCTCCCTGAGGAAACTGCTGCCGAACACTAGTACCAGCCTGCCTCAGCCACTCCCAGGAATGGTGCCTGAGTGCTCCCGGTGATTCAGGTTCAGTAACTCCTCTCTGCTTCTGAAATGTCTGTTCCTCCCCCTGACTCTCAGTTCATTTTCTAACCTGCCTTTGATGTTCAGGGCTCCTGGCTTGTCATAAATATACTCATTTCACTTTTTTTTTTTCAAGTCTTTGTTGTAAGAGGGCTCACTGGAAGCATTTGTTTATTCCACCATCTTGGTCGCTCCCTCGTCTGCATCCATATTTTAGGTATCTGTTAGAGCAGTACCTCACTCCTGGTAACAAATTCTGTCTTGGTTATCTAGGGCTGCTATGACAGGAATACCACAAGTGGATGGCTTTAAGACAGAGAATTATTCTCTCAGTCTAGGAAGCTAGAAGACTGAATTCAGGGTGCAAGCTCCAGACGATGGCTTTCTCCCTCTGTTAGCTCTGGAGGAAGGTCCCTGTCATCAATCTTCCCTTGGTATAGGAGCCTCTTAGTGCAGGAACCTCAGTTCCAAAGGACGCACTCTTCTCCTGGTGCTACTTCTTGATTGTTTTAGGTCCCTGTGTCTGTCTGCTCACTTCTGTCTTGTATATCAAAATAGATTGGCTTAAGATACAATCTAATTTTGTATATTGAGTCCTGCCTCATTAACATAACTGCTACTAATCCCATCTCATTAACATCATAGAGATAGGATTTACAACACACAGGAAAATCACATCAGATGACAAAATTGTGGACAGTCACACAATACTTGGTATCATAAAATTGGTATCATAGCCTAGCCAAATTGATACACATATTTTTTGGGGACACAATTCAATCCATGACAGGACAGTTGTGAAATTAGTAAGAATACTTTCCTTTGGGAAAGGCCAGATTCAAAACCAGTTCTCTTCAAGGACTTACACATCCTTTGGTCATGACCTTTCATGTGAAGGATCATGGAGCAGGGACAAGACAATGGGAATTTTACATAAATATTTTTGGGGACACTTTGGAAGGCTTCAAATCAAGTAGCGAGGCTGTGCCCTCTTTGTTCTGAGTATAATGGAGGTAAAATCTACCAACCCTCACCAGAGGGATACCCTCATCATCAGGGTATCTCTTGGGAGATACCCATTGCTAATAGGACCTATGTTCAAATAGTAAGTGGATTTTATTCAACTAACTCCCTCCAACAGTTATACATTTGTTTTAGTTGTGATTTGCGGATATTCACATTTAGTAGATTTTCCCTGTCACCAAGCTATGGCAACTTTTGTGGCTAAGAAATTGCTGGAAAATATCGTTCCCACTTGGGGCTCCAGCCATCCTTTGCAGTGATTTAGGTACCCCACTTTACTGGACAAGTGATTGCTGCTATTTGTAAAATATTTCCTGTTTTTTGTCGGCTCCATTGTCCTTACCACACGCAGTCCTCTGGATTTGTAGAACGGAACAATGGTATCATAAAGACCTAATTGGCAAAACTTTCATCTTCAGCGTGGTTGACCTGACCCTCATAAATTGACCCCTTATGAGATAATTGCAGGGTAGCCAATGAATTTACCTTATTTATCAGGAACTGCTGATTCAGATTTGATCCAAGCCAATTTATTAAAATATTGCCAGGCCTTAATTCATTATGCCAAGGAGTATGCTCCTCAAGCAAGCATTTGATGGCGGAGGTACAATGCCTCCTCTTGCACCTAGCAACTATGTTTATTGGAAGACACACCAATTAAAGGATTCCCTTGAGCCTTGTTAGAAGGGTCCATACCTATTCCCCCTAATTCATCCTTGTGTGGCTAAATTACGAGGAGTTAAGGAGTGGGTCCATTTATCTCAACTGAAAAAGACTACAGCACCTGTTTGTACTAGAAGTCACAGAAGAACTCAAAGTGAAATTCACTTGTGTTCAAACATGAAGTAGATGACTACAAGAGTGGATGACTTACCCCAGGTCATGGAGCTGGAACATGCAGGTGGCTAAGCTTTAGACTCTGTTATACTGCTATCTTTCTAGCTTTAGCTATTCTGTATGTTATATACTTAAGAATTATTTTTTGGTAAACATTTATGCAACTTTTGGAGATTTTTGGAGTTAGTTTGGTAATTTTAACCAAACCCATTGCTGTTGAGTTCTTTCTGACTCATAGCGACCCCATAGGACAGAGTAGAACTGCCCCATAGGGTTTCCAAGGAGCACTTGGTCCATTTGAACTGCAGAGCTTTTGGTTAGCAGCTGAATGTTAACTACTACACCATCAGGGTTTCCTTGGTAATTACAGGCACAGTTATTTTTTTCTGAATGTTTGTGGTAGTATTCCTTTTCCATATTTGTGTTCTAATCATGACTCCCATTACTGCTTTAATACTTTTATTGTTTCCTTTTTCTATTGCTTGGCAAGAAAATGCTTTTATCAAATTAGTTATTTCAGTAGCTGGTGCTAACAATTTAATTGAGTGCTGGATGCATCACTCTTCCCCTCAGTCTACACAAGATCATACCGATCCTTTTGCTGTGTCAGTATTAGATTATAAATCCACACCTGATTTTACTGTTGATTTTGAGAAACTCTTTAAATGGGTTACTCATGTCACATTATGGCTACTTCCAGAATTACCCACTTATCCATCAACTCCCTGTTTCAATCTTACCAATGCATGGTTAGAATGTTTTCTTCTATCCACACCATGCAATCTTTTTCTTGATGGTGTTCAGTATTATTCTACAGTAGTAGCAGATAGTCATTTCTTTTTTTTTAATTTTTATTAAGCTTCAAGTGAACATTTACCATTCCAATCAGTCTGTCACATGTAGGTTTACATACATCTTACTCCCTTCTCCCACTTGCTCTCTCCCTATTGAGTCAGCCCTTACAGTCTCTCGTTTGGTGCCAATTTTGCCATCTTCCCTCTCTCTCTATCTTCCCACCCCCCCTCCAGTCAAGAGTTGCCAACACATTCTTCCGTGTCCACCTGATTTAATTAGCTCACTCTTCATCAGCTTCTCTCTCCCTCCCCACTGACCAGTCCTTTTCATGCCTGATGATTTGTCTTCGGGGATGGTTCCTGTCCTGTGCCATCAGAAGTTCTGGGGAGCATTGTCTCTGGGATTCCTCTAGTCGCAATCATACCATTAGGTGTGGTCTTTTAATGAGAATTTGGGGTCTGTATCCCATTGGTCTCCTGCTCCCTCAGGAGTTGTCTGTTGTGCTCCCTGACAGGACAGACATCGATTGTGGCCGGGCACCAACTAGTTCTTCTGGTGTCAGGATAATGTAGGTCTCTGGTTCATGTGGCCCTTTCTGTCTCTTGGGTTCTTAGTTGTCGTGTGACCTTGGTGTTCTTCCTTTGCCTTTGCTCCAGGTGGGTTGAGACCAATTAATGTATTTTAGATGGACGCTTGTTGGCATTTAGGACCCCAGGCGCCACAATTCAAAGTGGGATGCAGAGTGTTTTCATAATAGAATTGTTTTGTCCATTGACTTAGAAGTCCCCTCAAACCAAGTTCCCCAGACCCCAGCCTCTGCTTCGTTGACCTTTGAAGCTTTCATTTTATCCCGGAAACCTCTTTACTTTTAATCCAGTCCAATTAGGCTGACCTTCCTTGTATTGAGTGTTGTCTTTCCCTTCACCCAAAGCCGTTCTTATCTACAGATTGATCAATAAAAAGCCCTCTCCCTCCCTCCCTCCCTCCCCCCTTTGTAACCACATAAGTCTGTGTTCTTCTCCGTTTTTTCTATTTCTCAAGATCTTATAATAGTGGTCTTATACAATATTTGTCCTTTTGCAACTGACGCATTTTGCTCAGCATAATGCCTTCCAGATTCCTCCATGTTATGAAATGTTTCAGAGATTCGTCACTGTTCTTTATTGATGCGTAGTATTCCATTGTGTGAATATACCACAATTTATTTACCCATTCGTCCATTGATGGACATCTTGGTTGCTTCCAGCTTTTTGCTATTGTAAACAGAGCTGCAATAAACATGGGTGTGCATATATCTGTTTGTGTGAAGGCTCTTGTATCTTTAGGGTATATTCCGAGGAGTGGGATTTCTGGGTTGTATGGTAGTTCTATTTCTAACTGTTTAAGATAACGCCAGATGGATTTCCAAAGTGGTTGTACCATTTTACATTCCCACCAGCAGTGTATGAGAGTTCCAATCTCTCCGCAGCCTCTCCAACATTTATTATTTTGTGTTTTTTGAATTAATGCCAGTCTAGTTGGTGTGAGATGGAATCTCATCGTAGTTTTAATTTGAATTTCTCTAATGGCTAATGATCGAGAGCATTTTCTCATGTATCTGTTGGCTGCCTGAATATCTTCCTTGGTGAAATGTGTGTTCATATCCTTTGCCCATTTCTTGATTGGGTTGTTTGTCTTTTTGTGGTTGAGTTTTGACAGAATCATGTAGATTTTAGAGATCAGGCGCTGGTCGGAGATGTCATAGCTGAAAATTCTTTCCCAGTCTGTAGGTGGTCTTTTTACTCTTTTGGTGAAGTCTTTAGATGAGCATAGGTGTTTGATTTTTAGGAGCTCCCAGTTATCTGGTTTCTCTTCATCATTTTTGGTAATGTTTTGTATTCTGTTTATGCCCTGTATTAGGGCTCCTAGGGTAGATCCTATTTTTTCTTCCATGATTTTTATCGTTTTAGTCCTTATGTTTAGGTCTTTGATCCACTTGGAGTTAGTTTTTGTGCATGGTGTGAGGTATGGGTCCTGTTTCATTCTTTTGCAAATGGATATCCATGTATGCCAGCACCATTTGTTAAAAAGACTATTATTTCCCCAATTGACTGACACTGGTCCTTTGTCAAATATCAGCTGCTCATACGTGGATGGATTTATATCTGGATTCTCAATTCTGTTCCATTGGTCTATGTGCCTGTTGTTGTACCAGTACCAGGCTGTTTTGACTACTGTAGCTATATAATAAGTTCTGAAATCAGGTAGGGTGAGGCCTCCCACTTCTTCTTCTTTTTCAGTAATGTTTTGCTTATCCGGGGGTTCTTTCCTTTCCATATGAAATTAGTGATTTGTTTCTCTATCCCCTTAAAGTATGACATTGGTATTTGGATTCGAAGTGCGTTATATGTATAAATGGCTTTTGGTAGAATAGACATTTTTACTATGTTAAGTCTTCCTATCCATGAGCAGGGTATGTTTTTCCACTTAAGTATGTCCTTTTGAATTTCTTGTAGCAGAGTTTTATAGTTGTCTTTGTATAGGTCTTTTACATCCTTGGTAACATTTATTCCTAAGTATTTTATCTTCTTGGGGGCTACTGTGAATGGTATTGCTTTGGTTATTTCCTCTTCGGTGTTCTTTTTGTTGATGTAGAGGAAGCCAAGTGATTTTTGTATGTTTATTTTATATCCTGAGACTCTTCCAAACTCTTCTATTAGTTTCAGTAGTTTTCTGGAGGATTCCTTAGGGTTTTCCATGTATATGATCATGTCATCTGCAAATAGTGATAGCTTTACTTCCTCCTTACCAATCTGGATACCCTTTATTTATTTGTCTAGCCTAATTGCCCTGGCTAGGACTTCAAGTACGATGTTGAATAAGAGCGGTGATAAAGGGCATCCTTGTCTGCTTCCCGTTCTCAAGGGAAATGCTTTCAGGTTCTCTCCATTTAGAGTGATATTGGCTGTTGGCTTTGCATAGATGCCCTTTATTATGTTGAGGAATTTTCCTTCAATTCCTATTTTGGTAAGAGTTTTTATCATAAATGGGTGTTGAACTTTGTCAAATGCCTTTTCTGCATCAATTGATAAGATCATGTGGTTTTTATCTTTTGTTTTATTTATGTGATGGATTACATTAATGGTTTTTCTGATATTAAACCAGCCTTGCATACCTGGTATAAATCCCACTTGATCACGGTGTATTATTTTTTTGATGTGTTGTTGGATTCTATTGGCTAGAATTTTGTTGAGGATTTTTGCATCAATGTTCATGAGGGATATAGGTCTAAAATTTTCTTTTTTTGTAATGTCTTTACCTGGTTTTGGTATCAGGGAGATGGTAGCTTCATAGAATGAGTTGGGTAGTATTCTGTCTTTTTCTATACTTTGAAATGCCTTCAATGGTAATGGTGTTAAGTCTTCTCTGAAGGTTTGGTAGAACTCTGCAGTGAAGCCATCTGGGCCAGGACTTTTTTTTGTTGGAAGTTTTTTGATTACCGTTTCAATCTCTTTTTTTGTTATGGGTCTATTTAGTTGTTCTACTTCTGAATGTGTTAGTTTAGGTAGGTAGTATTGTCCCAAGAATTTATCCATTTCTTCTAGGTTTTGAAATTTGTTAGAGTACAATTTTATGTAGTAATCTGATATGATTCTTTTGATTTCATTTGGTTCTGTTGTGATGTGGTCCTTCTCGTTTCTTATTCAGGTTATTTGTTTCCTTTCCTGTTTTTCTTTAGTCAGTCAGTGTAGTCAGCGGTTTATCAATTTTGTTAATTTTTTCAAAGAACCAGCTTTTTACTTTGTTAATTCTTTCAATTGTTTTTCTGTTCTCTAATTCATTTAGTTCAGCTCTAATTTTTATTATTTGTTTTCTTCTGGTGGCTGATGGGTTCTTTTGTTGCTCACTTTCTATTTGTTCAAGTTGTCGGGACAGTGCTCTGATTTTGGCTCTTTCTTCTTTTTGTATGTGTGCATTTATCGATATAAATTGGCCTCTGAGCACTGCTTTTGCTGTGTCCCAGAGGTTTTGATAGGAAGTATTTTCATTCTCATTGCTTTCTAAGAATTTCCTTATTCCCTCCTTGATGTCTTCTATAACCCAGTCTTTTTTCAGGAGGGTATTGTTCATTTTCCAAGTATTTGATTTCTTTTCCCTAGTTTTTCTGTTATTGATTTCTAGCTTCATTGCCTTGTGGTCTGAGAAGATGCTTTGTAATATTTCGATGTTTTGGATTCTGGAAAGATTTGTTTTATGACCTAATATGTGGTCTATTCTAGAGAATGTTCCATGTGCATTAGAAAAAAAAGTATATTTTGCAGCAGTTGGGTGGAGAGTTCTGTATAAGTCAATGAGGTCAAGTTGGTTGATTGTTGTAAGTAGGTCTTCCGTGTCTCTATTGAGCTTCTTACTGGATGTCCTGTCCTTCTCCGAAAGTGGTGTGTTGAAGTCTCCTACTATATATGTGGAGGTGTCTATCTCACTTTTCAATTCTGTTAAAATTTGATTTATGTATTTTGCAGCCCTGTCATTAAAATAAAAATGTGCGTAAATATTTAATATGGTTATGTCTTCCTGATCAATTGTCCCTTTTATCATTATATAGTGTCCTTCTTTGTCCTTTGTGGAGGATTTAAGTCTAAAGTCTATTTTGTCAGAAATTAATATTGCTACTCCTCTTCTTTTTTGCTTATTGTTTGCTTGATATATTTTTTTCCATCCTTTGAGTTTTAGTTTGTTTGTGTCTCTAAGTCTAAGGTGTGTCTCTTGTAGGCAGCATATAGATGGATCGTGTTTTTTTATCCAGTCCGTGACTCTCTGTCTCTTTATTGGTGCATTTAGTCCATTTACATTCAGCGTAATTATAGATAAGTAAGTTTTTAGTGCTGTCATTTTGATGCCTTTTCATGTGTGTTGTTGGCCATTTCATTTTTCCACATGCTTTTTTGTGCTGAGACGTTTTTCTTAGTAGCTTGTGAGATCCTCATTTTCATAATGTTTAACTTTGTGTTTATTGAGTCTTTACGTTTTTCTTGAGTTAAGGAATTGATATTCCTTTTTGTGGTTACCTTTTTATTTACCCCTATTTTTCTAAGTAAAAACCTAACTTGTATCCTTCTATATTGCCTTGTATCACTCTCCATCTGGCAGTTCAATGCCTCCTATATTTAGTCCCTCTTTTTGATTATTGTGATCGTTTATCTATTGATTTCCATGATTTCCTGTTGTGTGTATTATTTTGTTTATTTATTTATTTTTTAGAATTAGTCTTTGTTTGTTTTTGTGCTTTCCCTATTTGAGTTGCGTTGATATCAGGACGTTCTGTTTTGTGACCTTGTGTTGTGCTGGTACCTGATATTATTGGTCATCCGGCCAAACAATCTCCTTTAGCATTTCTTGCGGTCTTGGTTTAGTTTTTGCAAATTCTCTAAACTTGTGTTTATCTGTAAATATCTTAATTTCTCCTTCATATTTCAGAGAGAGTTTTGCTGGATATATGATTCTTGGTTGGCAGTTTTTCTCGTTCAGTGCTCTGTATACGTCGTCCCATTCCCTTCTTGCCTGCATGGTTTCTGCTGAGTAGTCTGAACTTATTCTTATTGATTCTCCCTTGAAGGAAACCTTTCTTTTCTCCCTGGCTGCTTTTAAAATTTTCTGTTTGTCTTTGGTTTTGGCAAGTTTGATGATAATATGTCTTGGTGTTTTTCTTTTTGGATCAATCTTAAATGGTGTTCGATGAGCATCTTGGATAGATATCCTTTCGTCTTTCATGATGTCAGGGAAGTTTTCTGTCAGCAGATCTTCAACTATTTTCTCTGTGTTTTCTGTCCCCCCTCCCTGTTCTGGGACTCCAATCACTCGCAAGTTATCCTTCTTGATAGAGTCCCACATGATTCTTAGGGTTTCTTCATTTTTTTAAATTCTTTTATCTGATTTTTTTTCAGCTATGTTGGTGTTGTTTCCCTGGTCCTCCAGAAGTCCCAGTCTACATTCTAATTGCTCGAGTCTGCTCCTCTGACTTTCTATTGCGTTGTCAAATTCTGTAAGTTTTATTGTTAATCTTTTGGATTTCTACATGCTGTCTCTCTATGGATTCTTGCAACTTGTTAATTTTTCTACTATGTTCTTGAATAATCTTTTTGAGTTCTTCAACAGTTTTATCAGTGTGTTCCTTGGCTTTTTCTGCATTTATCCTAATTTCATTTGTGATATCTTGAAGCATTCTGTAAATTAGTTTTTTATATTCTGTACCTGATAATTCCAGGATTGTATCTTCATTTGGGAAAGATTTTGATTCTTTTGTTTGGGGGGTTGGAGAAGCTGTCATGGTCTGTTCCTTTATGTGGTTTGATATGGACTGCTGTCTCCGAGCGATCACTGGGAAACTAGATTTTCCAGGTAGTCGGCTAAAAGAAAATGCAGTCAGATCCCTATCTGAATTCTCCCTCTGGCTCCGGGTATTCGGATGTTAATGGGGCCGCCTGGGGAGGGTGGGGGAGGGATCAGAGAGCTAGGAGTGTAGCACCACAGAATATAGAGCTGAACACCACGTTCACGCTCCGCCCCCATTCGCCAAAATCCGGGCGGGACGGGTCCCCGGCTAGAACGCTGATTTCCTTGCTCGGAGACCAGTCACTTCCGGGGACTTCTCCCTCCGGTGCGCGGCACCGCTCGCGCGCACTGGGTGGGCGTTTCCCGCACGAACGGGTGGGCCCGCCCCCAGGGTCTATTCAGGAGATTATAATTGGGCCCCGTGGCCACGCCCCTCCCGTGCGCACGCCCAGATCCCAGCGGTATGACTTCCGGGTTAGGACGCTGCTTTCCCTGTTCCGGAACCAGTCACTTCCTCCCGGGGACTTCTCCTTCTGGTGCGCCACACCTCTCGCGCGAACTGGGTGGGCATTACCTGCACGACCAGGTGGGCCCGCCCCCTGGGTCAATTCCGGGGAATAAAAATGGACCCCGCACTCACGCCCCGCCCGCACGCGAGCCCAAATCCCAGCAGGACGGCACCCCGTCTGGGACGTTGCTTTCCCCGCTCCGGGAGCAATCACTTCCTCCCGGGGACTTCTCCTTCCGGTGCGCCACACCTCTCGCCCGAACTGGGTGGGAGTCACTCACACGACCAGGTGGGCCCGCCCCCTCGGTCAATTCAGGGTAATAAAAATGGACCCTGTGCTCATGCCCCGCCCACGCGCGCGCCCAGATCCCAGCGGAATGGCTCCCCATCTGGGATGCTGCCTTCCGCGCCTCGAGACCAGTCACCTCTGGGGATTTCTCCCTCCGGTGTGCCGTGCCACACGCACGGACTGGGTGTGCGTCCTCCTGCACGAACGTGTGGGCCCCGCCCCGGGGTCACTTTAGGGATATATAGTTGACCCCCCCCCGCTCGCGCCCCGTCCGCCTCTCGCCTAACTCCTGGTGGGACAGCACCCCAGCTGGGACGCTATTCTCCCCACTCCCAGATCAGTCACTGCCTCCCGGGTGCTTCTCCCTCCGGCTGTGCCTCTACGCTGCCCGCGCCAACCAGCTAGACTTCCTCCCGGGATGGGTTCGGGGGGGAGGGGTGGGCCCCTTTTCTGTGCCGTATGCCCCCCTGGGCTCTGCCCCAGATCGGGCTCTGAAGGTCACCTGCCTGGTACGCTGGCTCCTGGTTCTGAAAACATCGCTGTCTGCCCGTATTTGTTCGTTTTCTGACTCTAAGTCTGTGCTTGTTGTTCAGAGTTCATAGATTGTTATGTATGTGATCGATTCCCTTGTTTTTCCGAGTCTTTGTTGCAAGAGGGATCCGCGGTAGTGTCCACCTAGTCCGCCATCTTGGCCCCGCCTTCCAGATAGTCATTTTAAAAATAATTTAAAAACTCTCAGTTTGTGCCTGACTCAAGGATCCCCGGATTTTGGAGAATTATCCATTTGTGATGATTCATTAACTGCAAAGTGACTCAGAAGGGCCAATCAGTCCATCCCATTTCCTTATATTCAAACCTGGGCAGGCATGTTGTGTGCCCCATCTAGATGTGTCTTTTTGTGTGGAGAATCAGCTTACTCAAGGAAAAACTCTGATAAGTCACTCTATATTTGGGCATTGTCATGTTTACATGGTTGGAATATATGCTAGGCCCATGTACCTTAAAGATGCTAGGAGTTACCATGAGTATTCATTCATACAATGACACCTTGCTATGGAACAGTAACTTGAAATTAATATCCATAAAGAAGATGGAACTTGTCCTCTCAGATAATCCCATCATTTATTACCCAAGATGGGGAGATCCTTCTTATGTGCTGTTGTGCCCTGGCTTGGTATTATGCAATAGAACATCCCATTGGCAATTTATCTGCCACTATGGCTAAAATTGTCGATGATGTGACCAATGGAATGGCCGCCCAACAAAAACTTTAGAATCCTTGGCAAAAGTAGTATTGGACCATGGGATAGTTCTAGATTTCCTCTTAGCCCAGCAAGGAGAGTTTTGCTCCATTGCTAACATCTATTGTTGCTCTTGGATTAACTGGAGATGTTGAAGAGGATATTGCTAAGATTCATCCAATGGCTGTTTGGGTACAGTCTATACCCCCTATAACTTTACCATACTTTTTTTTATAAGTTCAGTTGGCTACTTAATAGTGCACGTTTTTGGTCACGGTCTCTGTTGCAAACTGGGTTAATTATTTTAACAATAATCTCTATTATTGGAATTATAAAATGTGTTATGCGATGTGCATCTACGACAGGAACTGATAACCCTGCTTCATCTCATGCTCAGAGAATTATGTATATCAACACTGCATTCAAGATCATGCTCAAAGAATTATGCATATCAACACTGCATTCAGGAACCCAAAATTAGAGAAGCCTCATGACTTACGTTAGCCATTTGAAAGTAAGTCAGGTTGTTCCTCCAATGTGGCCATACCCTATCCACTCCCTATACCGAAATCACTGAAGACAGCTGCTCAGCCATAGCATGATGGACGTACTGGAGCTGCCCAGCAACCGAGATACCGATGGTCCCTGATTATGGGGGAAAAGGGGCTTAATGTGAAAAACTAGAAAGGCATGAATTATGAAGGTTGAGCCACCACCTGGGAGTAGCATATTGCCAAACTCATGCAGAAGACATTATGCCCATAACTGTGAACAAAGGATGTTCTTCAGAACCCTTGATCAAAAGAACAGAATGATGTGGGATATAAAATCAAAAGAGGCATCTGATGTAAAGTAAAATGGGTGAACTAATGCTAAAGCTCAGTATAATCTTTCACACAGATTCAAACCCTGTTGCTTAGGAACCAACCCTGTCATTAAGGAAACTCTATTCTTTGTGGTCAGGCTGAGAATGTGGATATTACATGTCCTGGTGTCTGTAACCAAACCTTATTGAAAGTTTTTGTGTTAGATCACTCCAGAAAATCTTATGTTCTGAGCAAGGTAATGTTTAGCAATCTGTTCCCGATAGTATCTGTTACGCCATCATCATGTCATCATTTTGTGATGGTTATGAGACCTTCTCCACAAACACATACCTTGCAATTTTGTCCTTTAGCCAATTAGTGTATTCTTTAGCTATATTAATGTAACCACTAATGTTAAAAATCATGTTTTGCTTTCTCCCACCTTTGATTGATTTCAGTCACTGTAAACCAATCAGAATATTGTGTTTTGTAGTTCCTCCTATGGCATATAACTATGTGTGATTTGCACTCTCTCCCTTGGATCCATGAGCTTCGTACTCTGAGGTTTTCACAGTCTCCATTTGAATGACATATTGGCTTCAATAAATGTCTTTGATTTTACTCTAACAGAGTTGGAGAATCTTCTCTCTACGACAAGCGTAATTTGGGGAAACTACTTGGAGAATTGGCAAATGCACCATCAAAAACTAATAGACAAAGAGACAAAAGGTTTAAATAAAATCAGTAAGCTTAATATCAGCATTTACATAAAATCAGTAGTAGACAACTATCCACATCACTCCCTCAAGACAGTAAGTCTAGCCATTTTACAGGTGAATTTTACCAAACTTACAAAAGAAAACATCTTTCTTTTATTTAACAAAGTAAATAGGTGGCGAAAAACATAGGATCCAGAGACCAGGTGTGTAGTACAAAGACTTGATGCAGCAGGTGCTGTTCAGACACCTTGCCTTTTAACCCCAAACAGTTGCTGTCAGGCTGATTCTGACTCATGGAGACCCCACATGTGTCAGAGTAGAACTGTACTCCATAAGGTTTTAAATGTTTGATTTTTTTAGAACTAGACCCGAAAGCCTTTCTTCTGAGGCACCTCTGGGTAGACTTGAATCTCCAGCCTTTCAGTTAGCAGCCAAGCATGTTAACCGTTTGTCTCAACCTTCTGACATATTCAACTTTTTGATAAGTGCAGTCATTTAAACAACAGGACCATTCAGAGCCACTTCATTTATTCAAAAAGTCTTCCACATGACGGCTTCAAGGGTATCTTGGCTGGTGATGGCTCTTCTGTGGTTCAAATCCATGCAAAATGCATATAATATACTTCTGTAAGAAAATATACAATAATTGTATGTGTAGTATGATATAAACCCTGGGAGGAAAAAAAGCAGACAAACATCTATGAAGAATAAGAAAGACTGGAAGAAAATATACCACAATGTTAGGTAAAGTTAAGTTTGAATGACAGAAGCGTGAGTCATTTCTTCTCTTTTGGATTTTTCTTTAGTGAGAAATAATTTAGTAGTTTCCAAATATATTGATGCTTCCTATTAAACTTAAAAACTTTTAATGGTTCTATTACTTCATTGAAACAAACAGAAAACACCTAGCAAAATAGCAAAAGAAAACCTAACCGTATCAATGAGAACATTAAAATTGAATGGACTAAACACGCAGTCCAAAGGCAGAGATTATGTGACCGGATAAAACAGCAAGATCCAACAATGGGTCTTGCTGCTTACAAGAGGAACACCTTATATTCAAAGACACAAGTAGGTTGAAAACAAAGAATAGAAAAAGATACAGTATGTAAACAGTAACCATAAGAGAGCTGGAATGGCTATATTAATATCACATTAAATAGACTTTAAAACAAATATTACTATGGACCTTTTTGATAGTCAATACATCTAGAATATATAACAATTATAAATGTCATTGAACAACAGACCCCCAAAATGCATGAAGCAGATACTGGAAGGATTAAAAGAGGAAATAGACAATTTATCAATAATAGTTAGGGATTTCAATACCCCACTCTCAGTCATTGATGGAATAACTACAGAAGACTTTAACACTACTCATCAACTTGACATAACTGATATTTATAAAATGCCCAAGGACTGCAGAACACATGCTCTTTTCAAGTATACATGGAACATTTTCCAGGGTAGGCCTTATACAGGAGCCAAAAACAAGTCTCAATAAAATTAAAAAGACTGAAATTACACAAAGTGTGTTCTCTGATTCTCTGACCACAATGGAATTAAATTAGAAATCCACAACAGAAATAAATATGAGAAAACACCAAATACTTGAAAATTAACACACTTCAAAATAATCCATGAATCAAAGAAGAAAACAGAAGAGACATTAAAAATAATTTGGACTTAATGGAAACAAAAACACAACATATCAAAACCTATGGGGTGTATCTTCAGCATTGCTTGTTAAGAAATGTGTAACTTTAAATTCCTATGACAGAAAGAAGAGAACTCTCAAAAAACCTAAGCTTCCACCTTAGGAAACTACAAAACAATAAGCAAGCTAAACAGAAAGCAAGCAAGAGGGATGAAATAATACTGTAGCTGAAAGAAAAACCCGGAGAAAATCAAATAAACCAAGAGTTGGCTTTTTGAAAAGATCAACAAAATTGACAAACCTTTAACCTTTGGCTAGACTGACCAAGAAGACAAAAGAGAAGACACCGATTACCAAAATCAGGAACGAAAGAGGGGGCACCACTACCAACCCTACAGAAATGAGAAGAATTATAAGGGTCTGCCCGCCCTCCGCCTCGGTCCGCTCGGGCTCTTCTCACGGTGGTGGCTCTGCGGCTGGGGAGACCTGCCACAGGCCGCTCTGTCTCAGCCGCCAACTCCTCCAGCGCAGGTGCAGGTGAAGCGGCGACTGTCACCCCCAGGGTAGAACCCCTTCATGCACGAGCTGCGCTTCAGCACTCTGCAGAAGGCCCAGATCGCCATCATGACGCTGACCCTCTTCCCCATCCGACTCCTGTTTGCCGCCTTCATGATGCTGTTCACCTGGTCCTTCGCTTTTGTACCTTCACTGGGATTTGCTGAGAGAGAACCAGAAGAGCCGCTGGCTTGTGGCAGAAGGTCGTGGACTTCCCGCTCAAGGCAGTCATGCAGACCACGTGATTTGCCGGCAGCTTCCACCCGGTGGCCCAGAAGGGGTGACAGGCCCTACCGACTGAGGCGGCCATCTTAACCCTTGGCACCACACCCCTCGTACTTCCACGCCGTTCCCGTGACCATGACCATGTCCTCCATCGTGATGAAGGCAGAGAGCAGGGGTATCCCCATATGGGGAATTCTGATCAAGTACATCCGGCCAGTGTGTCCAGATCAGACCAGGACTTGTACAGGAAAACAGTGGAAGAGATAAAGAGAGGGGCTTAGTCCAATGGGAAGTTATGACAATGATTTTTCCAGAAGGTACTTGTACCAATGGGACCTGTCAAACTACCTTCAAGACTGGTGTGTTTATCCTTGGTGTTCCTGTCCAGCCTGTGGTTTTAGAATACCCAAATAAGCTGGACACGATCATGTGGACGTGGCAAGGACCTGGAGTGTTGGAAATGCTGTGGCTCGCCCTGTGTCAGTTTCACAGTTAGGTGGAAATTGAGTTTCTCCCAGTTTACCACCCTTCCAAGGCGAAGAGGAGCCCGGTGCTATACGCCAGCAGCATGAGGCGCGTCACGGCAGAGACCCTGGGCGTCTCCGTCATGGATTTCACGTTTGAGGATCGTTAGGTGGCCCCAGCGGAAGGACAGTCCGTCTCCCCTCCGACACTTGCCTTCTAGAATTTGCTAGGCTTGTGAGAGGCCTGGAGCTAAAGCTAGAAAAACTTGAAAAAGATCAGAAAGCGCAAAGGTGAAGAAGGGCGAGAAGACTGACTTGTGGAGTTCACGGAGTACGTGGAGGTACCCCTTTCCGACACGCTGGACTGCATGTTCTCACTGTTTGACGAGAGCTGAGGTGGCAAGATGGACCTGCGGGAATATGTGATCGCCTTGTCCGTGGTCTGCAGAGCGTCTGAGACTCTGGACACCATCCAGCTGCCATTCAAGATGTATGCATGGCAGGAGGACGGCTGCATAAATGAGGAAGACCTGTCCTGCATTCTGAAGACGGCCTTGGGCGTGGCAGAGCTGCTTCTGATAGACCTCTTCAGCGGTGTGGATGAAGATGAGAAGAATCTCTTTTGCTGACAGGTTTGCACACATGTACCCAGACTTTGCAGAAGAATATCTGTATCCTGACCAGGCACGGTTTGAAACCTGCGCTTAGACTCTTGTCAGCGCCAACCCCGAACAGCCTCTGCACTGACTTCAGCCCGGAAAGCACTGACCCTGGGAGGAAGCCTGTCCATAGGAAACTGGACTAGGACAGAAGGTTCTGGAGTGAGGAACCTCCCCGGCTCTGTCACCATGCCCTACCAGGGGCTGTGGCTCCCCATTTGCGCATGAGGATATCTGATGTTCTCTCTCCCCACAGGGCCTACACATGTTGTCTCCAGACTGAGGTTTTAGAAGACGTAGGATGTGTAAGGGGCCGTGGTGACAGGATGGTTAAGCACTGGGCTTCTAGCCAAAAGGTCAGTCCTTGGAACCTACTAGCAACTCTGTGGGAGAAAGATGTGAGTCTGCTTACTTAAAGATTTACAGCCTTGGAAATCCTATGGGGCAGTTCTACCCTGTCCTGCTCTTTTTTGATTGTTGTTTGCTTGATATATTTTTTTCCATCCTTTGAGTTTTTAGTTTGTGTCTCTAAGTCTAAGGTGTGTCTCTTGTAGGTAGCATATAGACAGATCTTGTTTTTTAATCCATTCTGCCACTCTCTGTCTCTTCATTGGTGCATTTAGTCCATTTATATTCAGAGTTATTGTGGATAGGTATGAATTTAGTGCTATCATTTTGATGTCTTTTTTGGTGTGTTGTTGACAGTTTCTTTTTCCCACTTAATTTTATGTGCTGAGTAGATTATCTTTATATATTGTCCTTTCCTCATATTTGTTGTTGTCAATTTTGTTTCTGCTGAGTCTCTATTTTTCCCTTGTATTTTATTTTGATGTGTAGGATAGTTTGTCTCCTTTGTGGTTACCTTGTTTACCCCTATTTTTCTAAATTTAAACCAAACTTTTATTCTTTGTATCACCGTATCTTCCTCTCCATATGGAAGGTATATGATTACATTTCTTAGTCCCTCTTTAGTATTTTAATGTTGTCTTCTTTTACATAATAATATTGCTATTACCCTGTTATGAGCTTTTTTTTTTTTTGAATAATCTGGCTTTGTTTTCTTGGATTACCCTGTCTGGGTTGACTTCTGGTTGCTCTGCCTAGTGTTCTAGTCTTGAGTTGATACCTGATATTACTGATTTTCTAACCAAAGAACTCCCTTCAGTATTTCTTGTAGTTTTGGTTTGTTTTTTTAAAAATCCCTAAACTTGTGTTTATCTGGAAATGTCACAATTTCACCTTCATATTAAAGAGACAGTTTTGCTGGATATATGATTCTTGGGTGGGAATTCTTTTCCTTCAATTTTTTAAATATGTCATCCCATTGTTTTCTTGCCTGCATGGTTTTTGCCGAGTAGTCCGAGCTTATTCTTATTGGCTTTCCTTTGTAGGTGACTTTTCATTTATCCCTCGCTGCTCTTATAATTCTTTATCTTTGGTTTTGGCAACTTTGATTATAATATGTCTTGGTGACTTTCTTTTAAGATCTACCTTATGTGGAGTTCGATGAGCATCTTGGATAGATATGTTCTCATCTTTCACGATATCGGGGAAATTTTCTGCCAAGAAATCTTCAACAGTTCTCTCTGTATTTTCTGTTATCCCTCCCTGTTCTGGTACTCCAATCACTCATGGGTTATTTCTCTTGATAAGAGTCCCACATGATTCTCAAGGTTTCTTCATTTTTTTTAATCCTTTTATCTGATTTGTCTTCAAATATATTAGTGCCAAGTGATTTATCTTCAAGTTCAAAAATTCTAGCTTCTACTTGCTCAATTCTGCTCCTCTGACTTTCTATTGAGTTGTCTACTTATGTAATTTTATTGTTAATCTTCTGAATTTCTGATTGCTGTCTGCCTATGGATTTTTCCAGCTTGTTAGACTTTTCCTTATGGTCCTGAATAATCTTTCTAGTTTCTTAAGCTGCTTTATCTGTGTGTTGCCTGGCTTGTTCTGGGGGTTGCCTCATTTCCTTCCTGATGTCTTCAAGGGTTCTGTATATTAAACTTTTGTATTCTGGCTCTGGTAATTCCAGGAATGCACTTGCATCTAGAAGATCCCTGGATCTTTGTTTTGAGAGCTTTATGAGGTGATCATGGTCTGTTTCTTTATGTGACTTGATATTGACTGTTTTCTCCGAGCCATCTATAAGTTATCGTATTAATTAATGCTTGCTTACTGTGTCATAGTTTCTTGCTTTGTTTTGTTTTGATATACCCCTATGAGTTGCTTGAGTGAGCTAGCTTGATTATTTTCACCTTTGGAGCTCTGACGTCCTGTCCCCAGATGGCTAGAGCTGCTATCCGGTATATCAGTCTAGGAGTCCATTCAGTTTTCTTGTATGAATTCAGCTCAGGTGTCCAGGTAGCTGATCATCAAGTGTGTGGTACAGGCTCTGTCCTACAGTCTTAGAGGGGCAGGGGATATTGGCGTATATACCGGTATCTGATTGCAGCAGGGGGTCACACTCTGAACAAAGCAGAGGACTGAGAACCAACTCCCGAGTGTCTCTGAGGAAAGCACGTCCCTGTTCCCTAGAGCCTGCAGGTAGGTGGGTTCTGCAGATGGACCATGGGCATCCAATGTTTTTGTTTGTAAGGACTGGGAGGTACCAGTAATCTTTAGACCCCTGTCGTGGGTGGCTTCGTGACCTGAGTGAAGCTACTGTCCTTAGGTCCCTGATGTGGGTAGGTGAGGACCTTGTTTAATAGGCAAAGTGATGTCGAACATCAAACACTCACCTCTCCACCACACAGCTGAAACAGTTGGATTCTGCCAAAAAGGGCCTATTCCCCCCAAAATAGGCCCACACAGGTCCATGCAGGAGGGAAGGGTGCTGAAAGCCCATGGATGGTTTATGCCTGGACAGGAGCCGCTTCTGTCCTGAGCTCCCCTGGTTAGTGGAGCTAACAAATTATCTTTTCCCCCAATTGCAAATTTTTTCCTTCCCCAAGGCCAGGAGGATGGCTCTAGGTGCTCAACAGGGCCTATCTCAGGCCCAGGGAATTCAGCAGCTGAAGCCACCTTGGGGCTGGGGGGCGCGCAGTAAAATATACACAAGTACTTAGCTTCTGCCGAGAACGCTGTTCTTTTCAGGTTCCGGAGGTGTGAGTAGGCTGTGTGGCTGGCTGTTTCTCCCTGAGGGAACTGCGGCTGAATGTTAGTACCAGTCCACCGCCACCACCGCTCTGGGAATGGTGCCTGAGTGCTCCCCACGATTCAGGTCTGGTAACTCCTCTCCGCTTCTGAACGGTCTCTTCCTCCCCTGCCCCTCAGTTCATTGTCTAAGCTTGCCTTTGAAGCTCAGGGCTCCCAGCTTGTCACAAATATACTCGTTTCACTTATTTTTGGGGGTCTTTGTTGTAAAGAGGGCTCGATGGAAGCGTTTGTCTATTCCACCGTCTTGGCTCTGCCTCCCGTTGTTACCGTTTTGAGTATTTTTTTTTATCTTGATTTCCCTGTCTGGGGTGACTTCTTATTGCTCTGCCCAGTGTTCTAGTTTTGGGTCAATACCTGATATTATTGATTTTCTAACTAAAGAACTCCCTTTAGTATTTCTTTTAGTGTTGGTTTGGTTTTTACGAATTCCCTAAACTTCTGTTTATCTGGAAATGTCCTACTTTCACCTTCATATTTGAGATATGGTCCTGCTGGATATATGATTTTTGGCTGGCAATTTTTTTCCTTCAATTTTTTATATAAGTGATCCCATTGCCTTCTTCCCTCCGTGGTTTCTGCCGAGTAGTCCGAGCTCATTGTTACTGACTCTCCTTTGTAGGTGACTTTTCGTTCATCCCTAACTGCTCTTAAAATTCTCTCTTTATCTTTGGTTTTGGTTTTGGTTTTGGCTGTTAAAATTATCTCTTTATCTTTCTTTTGAGATCTACATTATGTGGAGTTCGATGAGCATCTTGGATAGATATCTTCTCATCTTTCACGATATCAGGGAAGTTTTCTGCCAACAAATCTTCAACAATTCTCTCTGTATTTTCTGTTATCCCTCCCTGTTCTGGTACTCCAATCACTCGTGGGTTATTTCTCTTGAGAGAGTCCCACATGATTCATAGGATTTCTTCATTTTTTTAATTCTTTTATCTGATTTGTCTTCAAATATATTGGTGCCAAGTGCTATATCTTCTGTCTCACCAATTCTGCCTCCCACTTGCTCAATTCTGCTCCTCTGACTTTCTATTGAGTTGTCTACTTCTGTAATTTTGTTGTTAATCTTTTGAATTTTGGACTGAAGTCTCTCTATGGATCCTTGCAGCTTACTAAATTTTTCATTATGTTCTTGAATAACCTTTTTTAATTTCTTCATCTGCTTTACCTGTGTGTTCCTTGGCTTTTCTGCATATTGCCTGATCTCCTTCCTGATCTCGTTCCTGTTGTCTTGAAGCATTCTGTATATTAATCTTTTGTATTCTGCATCCAGTAATTCCAGGAAGGCACGTTCTTCCAGAATATCAGTTGATTCTTTGTTTTGAGAGCTTGTTGAAGCGATCATCATCTGCTTCTTTATGTGATTTGATATTGACTGTTGTCTCTGTGCCCTCTGTAAGTATTGTATTAGTTCATTTTATGTTTGCTTACTATATCCTAGCTTCTTGCTTTGTTTTGTTTTGATATATCCATATAGGTTGTGTGAGTGAGCTAGCTTGATTATTTCCACCGTTGAAGCTCTAACGTCATGTCACCAGATGGCTAGAGCTGTTACCAGGTATATAAGCCCAGGAGTCCATTCACTTTTCCTGTCTGAATTCAGCTCAGGTGTCCAGGTAGTTGGTCATCAAGTGTGTAGTACAGGCTCTGTCCTACAGTCTTAGAGGGGCAGGGGTGATTGGTGTAGGTACCAGTATCTTCTTGCAGCAGGGGGTCATGTTCTGAACAATGCAGGGGGCTGACATCCATCCCCTGAGTGTCTGTGAGGAAAGAGCATCCCTGTTCCCTTGAGCGCACAGTGGGATGGGTCCTGCAGATGGACCTTGGGCACCCAATCCTTTTGGTTTTAAGGACTGGGAGGTACCAGTTATCCTTTGACTTCTGTTGCAGTTGGCTGGGTGACCTGAGTGGAGCCACCAGTCCTTAGGTCCCTGATGTGGATAGGTGAGGACCCTGCTTAATAGAGTAAGCAATGTCAACCTCAAACGCCCACTTCTCCACCGCACAGCTGAAACAGTTGCAGTTTGCCAACAAGGTCCTATTCTCCTGAAATAGGCCACACATGTCCATGGAGGGGGAAAGGTATTCAAAATCCATGGATCATTTATGCCTGGACAGGAGCTGCTTCTGTCCTGAGCTCCACAGGTTAGTGGAGCTGGCAGATTATCTTTTCCTTAGCTGTGAATTTATTCCTTCTCCAAGGCCAGGGGAATGGGTCAAGACACACAACAGGACCTATCTCAGGCCCAGGGAAATCGGCAGCCACTGAAACTGGCTTGCAGGCTGGGGGTGCGGTAAAATATATGCAAGTACTTAGCTTTTGCAAGAGCGCCGCTCTTCTCTGGTTCTGGAGGTGTCAGTAGGCTGTGCAGCTGGCTGTTTCTCCCTGAGGGTACTGCGGCCAGACACTACCATCAGCCCACTGCAGCTTGAGGGTTCCTAGTGATTCAGGTCCAGCAACCCCTGTCCACTTCTGGACCATCTCTCCCTCCCCCTGCCACTCAGTCCATTTTCTAGCTTTGCCTTTGGTGGTCAGGGCTTAGCTTGTCATAAATGCAATCGTTTCACTTGGTTTTTTGAGGGGTCTTTGTTGTAAGAGGGTTCGCTGGAAGCGCCTGACTACTCTGACATCTTGGCCCCCACTCCAAGAATATCTTTCTCAAATGGCTGATCATCATCATACCTTCACCAAGGTTGAAGCCTTATCTAGTAAAACCAGGAAGGCCAGTAACACAATTATTATTTAATACTGTTCAAAATTTTGGCCAATTCAATTGAAAAGGAGAAGAAATCAATAATCTTAGAAACAGAGAAAAAGTATGTCAATATTGTCAAGAAATAATATAAAATTATTACTATTGACAGGTGCGATAAACTATATGACAAACCACAAGGCTATATTATAAAAAAAATCTCAAATTTGCCATGTACTTCCTTCTTGCCAAGCCATCTTCTCAGTGCTTCACACGTTATTATCTCATTTAATCCTCACAAGAACCCTGTTGTTGTTAGGTGCCATTGAGGCAGTTCTAATTCACAGCGACCCTGTGCACAACAGTACAAAAGACTGCCAGGTCCTGCACCATCCTCACAATCGTTGCTATGCTTGAGCCCATTGTTTCAGGTATTGTGTCAATCCATCTCTTTGAGGGTCTTCCTCTTTTTTGCTGATCCTCTACTTTACCAAGCATAATGTCCTTCTCCAGGGACTGATTCCTCCTGATAACATGTCCAAGTTATATGAGACCCAGTCTCGCCATCCTTGCTTCCAAGGAGCATTCTGGTTGTACTTCATCCAAGACAGATTTGTTCATTCTTTTGGCAGTTCATGGTATATTCAATATTCTTCACCAACACCACAATTCAAAGGCATCAATTCTTCTTCAGGCTTCATTATTCATTGTCCAGATTTTGTGTGCATATGAGGCAATTGAACACACCATGGCTTGGGTCAGGTGCACCTTAGTCCTCAAAGTGATGTCTTGCCTTTTTGACACTTTAAAGAGATCTTTTGCAGCAGTTTTACCCAATGAAATTCATCTTTTGATTTTTTGACTGTTGCTTCCATGGGTGTTGATGAAATCCTTGACAGCCTCAATCTTTTCTCCATTTACAGTGATGTTCCTTGTTGGTCAAGTTGGGAGGATTTTTGTTTCCTTTATGTTGAGGTGTAATCCATAATGAAAGTAGTGGTCTTTGATCTTCATCAATAAGTGCTTCAAGTCATCTTCACTTTCAACAAGCAAGGTTGTGTCATCTGCATAATGCAGGTTGTTAATGAGTCTTCCTCCGATCATGATGCCCTGTCCTTCTTCATATAGTCCTTCTTCTCGGATTATTTGCTTAGCATACAGATTGAATAGGTATGGTGAAAGGATACAACCCTGATGCACACCTTTCCTGACTTTAAACCATGCAATATCCCCTTGTTCTGTTTGAATGACTGCCTCCTGATCCATGTACAGATTCCTCATGAGCACAATTAAGTGTTCTGGAATACCTACTCTCTGCAATGTTATCCATAATTTGTTTTGTTCCACACAGTTGAATGCCTTAGCACAATCAATAAAACATACGTAAACATCCTTCTGGTATTCTCTGCTTTCAGCCAGGATCCATCTGACATCAGCAATGATATCCCTGGTTCCATGTCCTCTTCTAAATCTGTCTTGAATTTCTGGTGGTTCCCTATTGATATAACGCTGCAGCCACTTTAGCATTCAAAATGATCTTCAACAAATTTTTCTTGCATGTGATATTAATGATATTGTTTGACAATTTGTGCATTTGGTTGGATCACCTTTCTTGGGAATAGGCATAAATATGGATCTCTTCTAGTCGGCTGCCAGGTAGCTGTCTTCCAAATTTCTTGGCATAGACAAGTGAGCACTTACAGCATTGCATCTGTTTGTTGAAACATCTCAATTGGTACTCTGTCAATTCCTGGGGCCTTGTTTTTTGCCAGTGCCTTCAGTGAGCTTGGACTTCTTCCTTCAGTACCGTTGGTTCCTGATCATAGGTTACCTCCTGAAATGGTTGAACATCGACCAGTTCTTTTTGGTATAGTGTCTCTGTATATTCCTTTCATCATCTTTTGGTGCATCCTGTGACGTTTAATATTTTCCCCATAGAATCCTTCAGTTTACAACTCGAGGCTTGAATTTTTTTGTCAGTTCTTTCAGCTTGAGAAATGCTGAGCATGTTCTTCCCTTTTGGTTTTCTATCTCCATGTCTTTGCACATATTGTCATAATACTTTATTTTGTCTTTGCGAGCTGCCCTTTGAAATCTTCTGTTCAGCTCTTTTACGTTATCATTTTTTATCCTTTTGCTGTAGCTACTCGATGTTCAAGAGCAAGTTCAGAGTCTCTTCCAACATCCATTTAGGTCTTTTCTTTCTCTCCTGCCTTGTCAATGACCTCTTGCTTTCTTAATGTATGATGTCCTTGATGTCATTCTACATCTTGTCTGGCCTTTGGTTATTAGTGTTCATTGAACCAAATCTATTCTTGAGATGGTCTCTAAATTCAGATGGAATTTACCGAAGGTTGTACTTTGGCTCTCATGGACTTGTTCTAATTTTCTTCAATTTCGACTTGAACTTCCATGTGAATAATTGATGGTCTGATCTGCAGTCAGTCCTGGCCTTGTTCTGACTGATGATATTGAGCTTTTCCATCATCTCTTTGCACAGATGTAGTCAGTTTATTCCTGTGTATTCCATCTGGCAAGGTCCATGTGTATAGTCAACATTTATGTTGGTGAAAAAAGGCATTTGCAATGAAGAAGTCATTGGTCTTGCAATATTCAATCATGGGACCTCTGGCATGATTTTATTACCAAGGCCATATTTTCCAACTACTGATCCTTCTTCTGTTTCCAGCTTTCACATTCCAACCACCAGTAGTTATCAGTGCATCCTGTTTGCATGTTCGATCAATTTCAGACTGAAGAAGTTGGTGAAAAATCTTAAATTTCTTCATCTTTGGCCTTAGTGTTTGTTTCGGATTTTAATAATAGTCATATTAACTGGTCTCCCTTTTAGGTATGTGGATATTATCCTATCCCTGACAGTGTTGTGCTTCAGGATAGATCTTGAAATGTTCTTTTTGACATCGAATGCAATGTCATCCCTCTTCAAGTTGTCTTTCCCAGGGTAGTAGACCAAATGACCAATACCAGTCCATTTCACCTCACTAATGCCTAGGATATTGATCTTTATGCATTCCATTTCATTTTTGACTGTTTCAAATTTGCTTAAGACTGCTTATTGAATAATCCATCCTTTTCCTACTGATTTGAATTGTTCCCCTGCCACAAACCAAGTTCCCGTATATAACTTGGGTCCAGTTCTAGACTTCCTATTCTATTCAATTAGTGTGTATATTCCTATACCAGTCCCATATTGCAATGTCTGAATATCTTTACATATTTTCAAAGGCAGTTAGTTGACTAAGTGATTCCAAAGTTATTTGGGTGAGTAAACAAATGAGAATAGCAAAAAGACATAAGACAAACAAAGGTAGTGGGTGAATTGTGCAATAAAATGTCCCTAATGAGGAGGCTGTGATACTAGCGAAGGGATAAAAAGACAGATCAATGAACAGAATAACAAGTCTGTATCTTCACCTATTTATATAAACATAGCATATTATAGGAAACCCTGGTGGCATGACGGTTAGGAGCTATAGCTGCTAACCAAAAGGTCGGCAGTTTGAATCCACTAAGCACTCCTTGGAAACTCTATGGCACAATTCTACCCCGTCCTATGGGGTCGCTTTGAGTCAGAATCGACTCAACCGCAAAGTGCTTGTTTTTTTTGTTTCTTTGTTTGTTTGCTTTAGGGTATTATAAAAGTAAGTCTTAAATAGGGAAAGTGTGAATTATTAAAATAAAAGGATAGTCTTAGGATAATTAGTTGATATTTTAGGAAAAAATAAATCTCTACTTCACATATTGTTAATAATAAATAGTGGATTAAAGACAAATTAAAAAATTAAACAATAAGAATAATAGAAGAAAACATAGATGAATATTTTTATAATTTGAGACAAAGCAGAAAAACCATAATAGAAAATATTCATATATTTAACTCCATAAATGGAAATTCCTTTATGGCAAATGATAACAACAAGACAAGATAAAAACGCAAATGCCAAACTGGAGGGGGAGGGGTTGCTGTATATAATAGACAAAACCGTAATATTCTAGAAGTGTAAAGAGCTCTTTCAAGTCAACAAAGAGATAAACAAGCCAATATAAAAGAGCATGAACAAGCACTTTTCAAAAAAAGAAATACAAATCACCAACAAAGATATGAAATGACCTTCAACCTCCCTCATAATTAAAGAATGCATATCTAACAATCTTTTTCACTTGCTAAGTTTGGCAAAGGTTTTAAAAACAATGATAAGAAGAATAATATTACGGAGTATTGTTGTAGATGTGAGAAAGAGGGACTTTTATATATTGTTGAGAAGGTAAACGGTGAACCATTTTTGGTGGGCAAGTTGCCAACTAACTGACTAAATAAATGAATAAACCTAAAGTCGGATCCAGTAATTCCGCATGCAGAAACTTAAACTCTACTGTAATGCTAGCACAGCACACCAGGATGTAAGTCCCAGGTCTTTAGTTGGAGTCTCACCTATTATCTATAGAGATAATCACACAATAGGCTGACTCCAGGGCGTTTATGTCATCCAGCCCTAAAAACCACAAAGTGTGCAACACCAATACAGTCCATTTAGATTAGCTTGGTCCAAGCTCAGTCGGGTCCTTTCCCTATATCTTCAATTGTTCAAAAATCCTTAATGTCTCATATCATTTATTATACAGTCATACATATATGTACCCTTAGACACATATGGAAACTCTGGTGGCCTAGGGGTTAAGAGCTACGGCTGCTAACCAAAAGGTTGGCAGTTCGAATTCACCAGGTGCTCTTTGGAAACTGTATGGGGCAGTTCTATTCTGTACTATAGAGTCGCTATGAGTCAGAAGCGACTTGACAGCAATGCTTTTGGTTTGGTTTTTCATTAGACACATACACACACTCATGCCTACGAATACATGAAAAAAATCCAAAAGGATATATATCAAAAAATTTTGTGACAAGACTACTCTCTTCTATCATTACTGCTCTGACTCAGCCAGGTAAGAGAAAAAAACAAGAATCAGGAAGAAGCTATTGTGTATGGTGCCCGTCAGCGTTAAGTGAATGGAAAAGAGCTTTAACCCAAGGTCCTCCACAAGGCCTTGTTCCTTTAGCATGGTAAGATCAAAGTGCTGCTGGAGTTGGCTTGTACTGGCTCTCAAGAGCATATTATTAACTTTTCAGGAATTTCGTGAGTCTGTTGATAAACACCAGTTACCAGTTGCCAGCCGGGTTGACTCCAACTCATGGCGACCCCGTGTGTGTCAGAGTAGAACTGTGCTCCACAGGGTTTTCAGTCGCTGACATTTTGGAGGTAGATTGCCAGGCCTTTCTTGAGAGGCACCTCTGGGTAGACTGGTACTTCTAACCTTTTGGTTAGGAGTTGAGTTTGTTAACAGTTTGCACTACCCAGGGACTCCTTGGTAAACAAACATTATTGAAAAATCACATATGTAAACTTATAATTTAATAAATTATATTAAAAGCAAAGGTTAATCAGCCCTCAAAATGCATCGCTTCCAGTTATGATTTACTGCATTTTACTGTTACGTCTGCTCTTGAGATTACTTCCATCTGTTGTATCTTGGTGATGGATATGGGCTGTATTGCTGTGCTGCTGTGCGTCTCTCCCCAACTCTGTGATCATGACATCACGTTGGTAGCTTGAAATTTGCCGTCGCGGGAGTATTTACACCATGAGAATTAGCAGGCACGACAAATCAATACCTTTTTTTCTTTACACGGAGCTGGTTGTTATACATTTAACAGCACACCACTGGGTCAGTCACTCTAATAGGAACAATATGTACATTTTCTGTATTCTCTGTGGTGAACTGTGTATTATCAATGGGGGCTTTTTGTTTTACATGTATTTTAAGAAAAGGGGAAAAATGCCAATTAGACCTCCCTACCTAGAAGTAGAATAAGTGGGTTAGTGGGTGAGAAAGAAAACATGTTCCACAATCACAGTACATGAGGTTAAAAGGGTTTCTCTGGGACCAAGGGTGGCTGCATATGTTGAAGGACACAGGATGCGGAATTCGTGGGTTTAACAAGATTGAAAATCGTGGCGGCTCCAGAAACTGACACGCAATTGCACTTCACTGGCACTAAAAAAAATATTTCAAGTCTAATACTCTCGCCAGTAAAATGAATTGTGTAGTGGCTATATGCTAGGCATTGCTTTGCTTGTCCTGTACTTCAACTTAAGGTCTGAAAAAAACTCCAACTGTGAAAGGAACATATTCTAAACTGTCTGACACTCAACTAGTACATTCTCACGCCTGGAGAAGCTCGTGTCAGCTCATCATGTGGTTCTCCATCTGTACAATAAATGACCAACCTGGGGGAAAAAGGAGCTTCCCTGTGGCAATGTACTTAAAAGAGTTACCAAGTTTAATGTGTCATTTTTCTTTTATAAATAAATAATGTTCCAAACTTGCTAACCTTTTCCATGATGAAAACGACGTCAGCAATGCACCTAAAGGATATTTGAAAAAATACATTTGTCTTTTCAGGGCAAAGGTTATGTTCTAACAAAATGAAAGAGAGAGAGAGAGTGTAACAGCTTTTCAAAATAAACTCATGCAGTCCCAAGGCAAGATGAGAAGGCAGAAAGGGAGAGGAGCTGGTTGATGGACGAGGGAAATCTGGGGTGGAAACGGTGAGTGTGCTGTCATTATAGAGAGAGGAACTAGGGCCACATAACAACATGTTTATAAATTTTTGTATGAGCAACTAGAGCTGTAAACTTTCGCTTACAACACAATAAAAAAAATTAAACTCGTACTTTGGAGAGAGTATACTGACAATGGGTAGTGTAAGTGTCTCTAGTGTTAGGTGATTTTGAGGCAGAATATTATGTAAGTGGGCCACCTATTAACATCATTTCTATGCTTTAAAAGCTTGGAAACAGGGTATTCGTTCCTCCTAAAAAACTAAAATAAGGTAATTTAACAATATGAAAATGTAGAACCTTCCAATTATTTTGCAACAATAACTGATTGACATGAGGAAAAATGGAAATTGTTAGCTGAATTTCAACAAGGAGCTTTGCATACCTGGTGGATAAGGCTGAAAAATGAGTATCAAAACTTGTTAGGCAAAGTCCATAAAGCGCTTTTTCCATTTGGTATCTGTGCATGTTGCTCAAGTTCTTTTTCAAGTACTGGAATAATTCTGAATTTAGAACTAAACCAATATTGTCAAAAAATTGAGCAATACTATCTCTCTATGACACACACACAGATATACATATAAAACCAAAACAAAACGAAACCGTTGCCGACAAGTCAATTCTGACTCACAGCAAACTTGTAGTACAGAGTAGAACTGCCCCATAGGGTTTTCAAAGAGCGCCTGGTGGATTCAAACTGCTGACCTTTTGGCTAGCAGCCAAACTCTTAATTACTACACCACCAAGGTTTCCATATATACATATATATATATACATATATACATATATATATATATATATATATATATACATATACATGAACAACAACAAACAAAAACCAAACCGGTTGCCGTCAAGTTGATTCCAACTTATAGTGACCCTAGAGGACAGAGTAGAACTGCCCCATAGGGTTTCCCAGGAGAACCTAGTGGATTCAGACTTACGACCCTGACCTTTGGGTTAGTAACTGAATTCTTAACCGCTACGCCACCAGGGTTTATATACATATATATATATTATATATACACACACACACACACACACACATATATTTTTTAGTGAGAACAAAAGTGTGCTGTGTCCTGATAAGTAAAAATATTTCTTTTATTTATTTGTTTTTATTGTGCTCTAGATGAAGGTTTACAGAACAAATTAGTTTCTCATTAAACAATTAATACACATATTATTTTGTGACGTTGGTTGCCAGCCCGGCGACATGTCAGCACTCTCCCCTTTTTGACCTTGGGTTCCCCATTTCCATGTGTCCAGCTTTCCTGTGCCCTCTTGCCTTCTCCATCTTGCCCCTGGGCTGGTGGGCCTGTTTAGTCTGGTATACACGGTTGAGCTACGTGCATTATTGTTTGTTTTATGGGCCTGTCTAATCTTTGGCTGAAGGGGGAACCTCAGGAGTGACTTCAGTATTGAATTAGAAGAGTGTCCGGGGTCCATACTCTTGTGGTTTCTCCAGTCTCTGTCAAACCAGTAAGTCTGGTCTTTTTTTGTGAGTTAGAATTTTGTTCTCCATTTTTCTGCAGCTCTGTCTGGGAGCCTCTCTTGTGATCCCTGTCAGAGTATTTGGTGATGGTAGCCAGGCACCATGTGGTTGTGCTGGAAAAATAAAAATATTTTTTAAAGGTAGTTCATTTGATATTTATATTTTCTTTACAAAATTTGAAAGTGTAGTACTTGGACCAGCAGCACCAGCACTACTTGGAAGCTTACTATAAAAGAAGATTCCAGGTCACTGCTTTGAGTTAAATGCAAGAATTACCTGCACTGATGAGTTTGGTACAAGTACAATCAGGAGAGGCCAAAGCTATTTACTGCCAGGTAGGGTGAGGGGTTAGAGGTGGTCTGCTCTTGCAGTTAGAAGTTTTGAGGATGAAAATAATTCTTGACATTTTGAAGTGAGTTTGTGTTAAAACAGATTTTCTGGGGTAGGTGGAGCTCCTAACCAAAGACCAAACCCAGTGCCATCGAGTCGACTCCAACTCATACTGACCCTATAGGACAGAGTAGAACTGCCCCATAGAGTTTCCAAGGAGCGCCTGGCGGATTCCAACTCCCGACCGTTTGGTTAGCAGCCGTAGCACTTAACCGCTATACCAGCAGGGTTTCCAGTGGAGCCCCTACTAGGTATAAATTCCAACTCCAACTTTTATAATGGCACTCAGTAGTAGATGTATAGAATAATATTCAGAGCCCTGGTGGGGCGATGGTTGAGAGCTTGACTGCCAGCCGAAAGATCGGCAGTTGGAATCCACCACCCACTCTTTGGAAACCCTGTGGGACAGTCATACCCTGTCCTATACTGTCATTATGAGTCAGAATCGACTTGACAGCAAGTTAACATAACATTTATCATGTGCCAGGCATTGTTCTAAGTTCTCATGAGTTACTTAATTTGACCCTTTCTACAACTCTCAGAGATGGTGAGTCTGCTATTATCCTCAGTTTACAGATGAGAAAGCTGAGGTACAGAGAGGTTGTTTGCTCAGGGTCACACCCCTAAAAAGTAGCAAAGCCAGGATTTGGAATATAGTCCATCTGGCTCCAGAAACCAAGTTCTTAATCATTACAGTACACTGCCTAGGTATAAAATGTATAAATATTCATATATTGGAGGTGTATACACAAATATTTTTATTGATGGGGAACATGATCAAAAAAATTTGGGGACCACTAGCCTAGGGGATATAATCTCAAACTCTAGTGTGACATAAAAAGCCTTTTGTGATCTGGCCCCAACCAATCTCTCTGACCCCAGCTGTTGCTCACCTCCCTTGAAACCTGTGTTCTGACTTCTGCCATATTGAACGAGCCTCCTAGCAGCTCACTGAATTCCCAATGGCTTCTCTTATCTCCTACTCCTACTTGAATTTAGGACCTCCACCTGCCCTTCTCAATTCCCAGCTTCTCGACTTCCGTCACGTCCCCTCATTCCCCCTGACACAATGCCAAGGCCAGCCCAAGTATCCTATCTACACTCCCGGCACTCTCTGTAGGCTTCTCCATGACCCTTGCTTCACTAATTTGTAATTATCTATTCACTTGTTTGTCTACCACCCTTGACTGCAGTGTTCTATCTTGTTAGTTTCTTATGTCTAGCATCTAGTACAGCCTGACGTATAGTAGGTGATGTTCATAGGAATAAATGAAATATCAATGAAAGAGAAAGCAGCCGTTGCCCTAAGAGTTGTTCTTCAACCTGTTATTTGTATAATGGCCACCAGAGGGGGGCAGACGAACATGGTCGAGTGAACACCACACATTCAGAAGAATTAGGGGCCAAAACTTTAAAGAATTATCCTAGATCTGAAAGGGAAGTTGAGTGGTCATGTAGGCCATTGCCGTGTTCTATACAAAACTTTTCAAATAAGCACAATGATATTTAAAATTTTTTTGGTTTGCTTTTTTTTTTTTTTTTTTATCTAGGTAGTCTTCCCACCACTCTTTGCCAGTTTGTTTTACTGTGGTGGTTTTCGTGTTGCTGTGATGCTGGAAGCTATGCTACCACCAGTATTTCAAATACCAGCAGGGTCACCCATGGTGGACAGGTTTCAGAGGAGTTTCCAGACTAAGATAGACTGTTAAGAAGGACATGGTGACTTCTAAAAAAAACTGGCCAATGAAAACCTTCTGCATAGCAGCGGAACATTGTGTGATATAGTGCTAGAAGATGAGTCCCTCATTTTGGAAGGCACTCAAAAAACAACTGGGGCAGAGGTGCCTCGGTAAAGCAGAGTAGACCTTAATGACTCAGATGGAGTCAAGCTTTCAAGATCTTCCTACGCTGATGTGGCAAGACTCAAAATGAGAAGAAACACCTGTAAATATCCATTAATAATTGGAATGTGAAATGTACGTAGCATAAATCTAGGAAAACTGGAAGTCTTCAACAATGAAATAGAACACGTAAAGACTGATATCCTAGGCATTAGTGAGCTTGAAATGGACTGGAATTGGTCATTTTGAATCAGACAATCATGTGGTCTACTCTGCTGGAAATGACAAACTGAAGAGGAGTGGTGTCACATTCATTGCCAAAAAGAACATTTCAAGGTCTGTCCTGAAGTACAGTGCTGTCAGTGATAGGATAATATCCATACTCTTACAAAGAAGACCAGTTCATATGTCTATGATGCAAATTTATACACCAACCACTAATGTCCTGTAGGGTCGCTCTGAGTCAAAGTTGACTGGAGGGCAGCACGTTTGGTTTGTTTTTTTTTTTAATCATTAATATCACATGCACATAAAAATTTGCTCGAGAAAATTCCAAACTGTCTGCAGCAGTATATGGATAGGGAACTGTCAGGAACTCAACAGAATTAACAACAGGATCTAATTCATAGAGTTTTTGTGAGGATTAAATGATTTAATACTATAAGGTGCTTAGCACAGCAATACCGACCTATCTATTTACATATCAGTTCCAAACTCAAGGGGACAGGGATGATGGCAAGTCAGATTGTCAAGAGTAGCGAGGCCAAAGGATGGGACACATCTCTCAGGAATGGGGTCCTGGGACCCATTAGAAACAGGCAGCATCAGAACCCAGTTCAACGTTGGTTGCTGGAGAGCAGAGGCCCCTTCCCTGCCAAAGAGCTCGGGTTGCACCATTGACATCACATGGACACTGCTATCTGGAATCCAGGGATGGGATTAAAAACAAAAAAAGACAAACCCGTTGACACTGAGTCAATCCCGACTCATAGCAACCGTATAGGACAGAGTAGAGCTACCCCATAGGGTTTCCAAGGAGTGCCTGGTGGATCTGAATCACCAGCCTTCTGGCTAAAAGCTGTAGCTCTTAACCACTGAGCTACCGTGGCTCCAGGGATGGGATGAGCATGTGCATAAACCAGTTGCTACCGACTTGATTTAGACTCGTGGTGACCCCATGTGTGTCAGGGTAGAATTATGCTCCATGGATTCTTCAAAGGCTGACTTTTTAGAACTAGATCACCAGGCCTTTGTCTGAGGTGCCTCAGGGTAGACTCCAATCTTCAACCTTTTGGGTAGTAGCCCAGCACATTAACCATTTGCCCACCAGGGACTCTAGATGTGCATAAAAACTAAACTCCTTGCTGTTGAGTCGATTTCAACTCATAGCGACCTTATAGGACAGAGTAGAGCTCCCCACAGAGTTTCCAAGGAGCACCTGGTGGATTCGAACTGCCAGCCTTCTGGTTAGCAGCATGAAGCTCTTAGCCACTGTGCCACCAGGGTTTCCAATATGTTCATAAAAAAATTTATTTTATTTTATTTTTTTTATGGGGGAAGGAAAGACAATGTTAGCTTCTTATCCTTCTCAGCACCATCACATCCAGAGAGCTCTTCCCCTCAGCAGCAGCAGCAGCAGCAGCATGTCTTCAGCCACACTAGAAAATCGAATTGTTTTCTTGAAATATTTTCTGGAGGGGGGAATAATCCCTTATGGAGGAAGAAGTAGAAAGGTCTTGGGTATTAAAGCATCCATTTCCAGACAATATCCTGGGGACTGCTGGGACCAACAAAGAGGCCATGAATGTGAGACCAAGAGAGGCTGGTCTGTTTGAGCAGCTACAGAGAGGACTGCACTCATATCACTAACGGAAAACGAGAGGAAGGATGAAGGAGGTGCCCAGTGATGGCTTGGATGAATGTCTTATCGACTAAGGCTGACAGGATGGCTTGGTGCCCTGGTAGAATTACAGGGAGTTTAGAAACACACAGCCTTGTTTTCCTGCTTAACTTCTCCCTATTCAATCTCTTTGCTTCCTTGGCTGTGGTGACCCTGCTTTTTCTTACTTCCTTGATCCTCCTATTGTCTTTGACAATTGTGGGCACTTCTCAAACCCCTCTTCTCTTCTGAATGGCTCCGCTGATGGCTATCATACTTCTTGGATATGTGCTACTTATTTGTCATTTCACCCCTCATGTCCTATGCTCTGGAAAACCCTGGTGGCGTAGTGGTGAAGTGCTACGGCTGCTAACCAAAATGTCGGCAGTTCGAATCCACCAGGTGCTCCTTGTAAACTCTGTGGGGTAGTTCTACTCTGTGCTATAGGTTCGCTATGAGTCGGACTCTACTTGACAGCAATGGCTTTTTTTTCTTCTTGGTCCTATGCTCTATCTTCTGCTACGGAAAGGGATGAATATTTTATTTAGTTTTTTAACTGGTCACATATTTAGATTATTTCTCCCTAGCTGGGCCATTGTTTGGAAACCCTGGTGGTGTAGTGGTTAAGTGCTACAGCTGCTAACCAAAAGGGCAGCAGTTCAAATCCACCCGGCGCTCCTTGGAAACTCTATGGAGCAGTTTTCCTCTGACCTGTAGGGTTGCTGTGAGTCGGAACTGACTCAACGGCAACTGATTTGGTTTGGGTTTTTGGGCTGTTGTTGGACTGTAGGCCCACATCCTAGTTTACTTTTTTATTCCATGAGAGACCCAAACATGAGACCTTTTCCAGATTGGACCCAAAAATTGTCTGATTTGTTTCCTACTGGGCTATCGTCCACTTTGAACACGTATCAACCTGGGAGGTCTGGTGGGGAAAAGGGTCTATGCCGAGAGTCAGGGGACCTGGCTTCTGATTCTCACATGAGCCATGAGATGTGGCCAAATCACAACTCTCTTTATTTCATGGATTTTCCATCTTGAAATAATGACAATAAAATGTGTCCTAACTCTCAGAATTGTTGTGACAACACACGGGAATGATAAAAAGAAAGTGCTATATAAATGCAAGTTATGTTTATTCACATTGATAATTCAAAGGGAAAACCGAGATGTTACCAATAAGGTTTCATTTTCAGGTACAATTCTTGATACCAAGTTTGCATTTACACAATTGTTTTACAATTACACAATGTCATTACAATTACATTACACTGATGACATGACTCCATTTCATCTGCTGAAAGCAGGAACCAGTGGCTAAGCCAGCCTTTTTAATTAACCTTGAAAAGCTTTGTGGAACTTTAAAGAAAATCTAATAGGAATCCTTGGTTTCCAAAACTTTCTGTTGGGAAAACTCATTCCACCAGTTACGCTTGGCATCAAAGTGCCAATTCGCAAATCATAACTTCACTGCTAAGTGGATTTTTTCTTCTTCTTCTTCTTTTTTTTTTTTTTTTTTGGTACTTCTGGCAAGTGTTTAAATAACTACTTTCAGTAATGAAGTTTTTTTTTTTTTTAAACATAAACCTTTCCTTTCTCCTTTTGTTAAAGAGCCCAGCTTGTAATTCTCTTCTCTGAATCAAGCTGCAAATTCAATTTTACTCACTGCCTTGTATGTTTTCTTCGTTATCTAGTACTGCTATACCAGAAATACAACGAGTGGATGGCTTTAACAAAGAGAAATTTATTCTCTCACAGTCTAGGAGGCTAGAAGTCCAAATTCAGGGGGTCAGCTCCAGGGAAAGGCTTTATCTCTAGGTCGGCTCTGGGGGAAGCTCCTTATCATCAATCTTCCCCCACTGAGGATCTTCTCAGTAGTGCAGGGACTCTGGTCCAAATGACCCACTATTCTCCTGCCTCTTCTTTCCTGGTGGTATTAGGTCCCTATGTCTCCCTGCTGGATTCTCTTTTTTCTATCTCAAAAGGGATCGATTTAAGACACAGCCTAATCTTTTAGATTGAGTCCTGCCTCATTAACATAACTTCCATTAATCCCACTTCATTAACATCATAGAGATAGGATTTACAACACATAAGAAAATCACATCAAATGACAAAACTGTGGACAATCACATCATACAGGGAAGCATGGCCCAGCAAGTTGACACATTTTCGGAGAGGCACAATTCAATCCATTATATATGCACCAGACACAGTGTAAGGCACTGGGTCAATAGGGTCCAGTCCTTGCTCTCAAGGAGCATCCAGTCAAGTAGGAAAGACAGATGGTTTAAAAAAAACTCGTTTTTAATTACCTACGATTATGCAGTTAACAGTTATCTAACAGTGTATGAGTCTGGGTAGGCTAGCAGCTGTAACGAACAACCCCCAATTTTCAGTGTGTTAACAGAGCAACTTACACAAAATGCAATGTGTCTGTCCTTGGTTGAGTGGTTCTCTTCCAAGTGGTGATGCAGGGATCCAGGCTCACTGTACCTTGTGATGTCACCATCTTCAACCCGTGGCCTCCAAGTTCACCAGGAAAGGGGAAGTTAGCGAGGGCAACGTGCAGTGGATACTTAGCCAGCTCAGCATAGAAGTGATAGAGGTGACCTCTGCTCATATTTCATTAACCAGGTCTAGACACACAGCAATTTAGATTCCGGGCAGCTGCTTCCCAGCCACAACCACACTATATAGGAGGAATGCATATCTTTGGAAAACAGTTAGTCACCTCTTCCAGGGGCAGGTACTATTTTACAGATGACAAAATTGAGGAACTCACTCAAAGTCACAGAGCCAGTATGTGGAGACACCAGATGTGAACCCAGTTTTCTTTGATCCAAAGCTCATGCTCTAGCCGCTCTATTACACACTCTGCTGTGACCACTGCTCTAGACCACAGTGTGATTCTCATGCGCATGACCTGCCTGTGGATCCCATTCTCTGGTTTGGACCCGTCTGCAAAATTGGTGTTGCTGCTGCCTTAGCTTTCTGGCCTAATTTTCCTTGTCTGTGACCTGAGGTCTTGCTAACCAAACCAACCCACTGCGACTGAGTCGACTTTGATTCATGGCAACCCTATAGGATGGAATAGAAGTCTCCCATAGGGTTTCCAAGGGTGTAAATCTTTATGGAAGTAGACTGCCACAACTTTCTCCCATGGAGCGGCTGATGGGTTCAAACCACCGACATTTTGGTTAGCAGCCAAGTGCTTTAACCACTCAGCTGCCAGGGCTCCTTGAGGCCTTGCTAGTTTACTGTAATTCTCTCCTTCCTCAAATGAATTCATAGTACTAGAGAAAGTTTCCATCTTTGTGGCATGGAAAACAAAGGAACAGGATTCACTCTTCCACAGTTGCTATCTGGATGGGATAGCAGCAATTTGGATATACAACTTCACACATCTTTGGTTATACAATGGTTACATTATTTTATAGTTCCACCTCCCACAGGCTAGTAAATGGGCAGTGTTAAATAATACACAGGGCTGTAGAAGCTTAGATATAGAAGACCACATTGGGTTTGAATACAGAACCAATTAATTTTATGAAAAGAAACCTCTACACTTGGTTACAAACATAACCCAAAAACCAAACCAAACCCAGTGCTGTCGAGTCGATTCCGACTCATAGCGACCCTACAGGACAGAGTAGAACTGCCCCATAGAGTTTCCAAGAAGCGCCTGGCAGATTCAAACTGCCGACTATAGCACTTAACCACTACGCCACCAGGGTTTCCTACAAACATAAACAGCAGTACAAATATGTATAACAGGCTCTTAACCTTTGATTTTAGAATGAATGAAAGCAAACAGCCTGATGCAGCTGTATGAGAGAAATGTCAACCCCATCTGAAACACCTTGATTACACTGAATTCCAATTAGTATGCCTGTGTAAAAAATTACCTAAAAGTTTGTAGCTAATACAACCATTTATTATGCTCATGGATCCTGTGGGTCAGGAATTTGACACAGCAGGAATGTCTTGTATTTGCTTCACAATTTCTGGGACCTCAGTTGGAAAACTCATTGACTGAGAGCTGAGATCCTCTGAAGGCTCGTTCACTCAGAAGTCTGATGGTTGATAATGGCTATTGGCTGGGGGCCTCTGTTCCTCTTCGTGTGGGCCTCTCCGTGGAGTCTTTCTATGTAGGCTAGTATGGGCTTCCTCACAGCATGGTGGCTGAGTTCCAAGGGTAAGCATCTTGATAGAGAGAGAGAGGACTAGGCAAAAGCTGTATCGTCCTTTTTGATCTAGCCTCTGAAGTCATGTAACATTGCTTCTGCCATATTGTTTGTTTATTGAAGCAGTCAGAAAGTCTTGTCCAGGTTCACAGGGTGGGGAAATAGACCCTGTCTCTTGATAGGGAGCAGCAAAATTCTGGAAGAATGAGTGAGACTGGAAATAGTCCTGCAGCCAATTTTGGAAAATATAATCTGCCACACTTTGCTTTTATTCTGATCCTTAAATCTGACTTAAGTCTTCGCTATCATCTACTTGGTACCCATGTGCCAAACCAAAAAACCAAACCCAGTGCCGTCAAATCGATTTCGACTCATAGCGACCCTATAGGACAGAGTAGAACTGTCCCATAGAGTTTCCAAGGCGTGCCTGGCAGATTCGAACTGCTGACCATTTGGTTAGCAGCTGTAGCACTTAACCACTGCACCACCAGAGTTTCCGCCCATGTGCCAGGCCCACTATATTCATTAAATATCATCCTGACCCCGATTCTGCAAAGTAAATCCTGTCACCCCTTTTATGCTTTAGGAAACTGAGGGCCAGAGAAATTAAAGCAACATATCCAAAGACAGAGCTAGCAAATGGTAGAATCAAGTTGCAAAGCTAAGCCTGGCCGACTCCAAATCCCATACTCTTTCCCACAGTTCCTGTATGATTCCCAGTAGGATGACTCATTCCTTTAACCAAAGTCAAGTTTGTCAGGGGAAGGCTGAACTGGTAAAGGGAAGTTCAGATGCTTTGAATTATGGTAACTTCTATGAAGGTTTCTAATCATTTCCACCTTCTAGAATCGACACATCCTTAAAGCCCATCGAATCAAGGCAATGTAATTTAAACCCTCCCTGGTTTCCAAATAGCTGCAGTCCATTTCCTTTGATTCTCCAGCATGTATAAAGTATTCCTCAAAGACCACAGGGGAAGTAAAATGCTTGTGGACAATGAAATCCGCCCTTTTCAGGTGGGCTGACGAGAAACTCTGGGAGACTTCCCTGGAGTGATCATCAGGCTGTACTCTTAAGAGTTGTGTCCTTTACTGATGTGAGTTATACCTCAACCAAAAATCAATACGGCTGCAAAGGAATGAAAGTTATGCCAGGACAACAGGCATAAATGAGTTCTGTCCTGGGCAAATAGGGCTGAATGGACGTTATAACCCGTTGCTGTTGAGTGGATTCCGATTCACAGTGACCCCGTAGGACAGAGTAGAACTGCCCCGTAGTACTTCCGAGGCTGCAGTCTTTACAGAAGCAGACTGCCACATCCTTCTCCTGTGGAGCGGCTGGTGGGTTCAAACCACCAACCTTTCATTTAGCAGCTGAGCACTTAACCACTGCACCACCAGGGCTCCTTAGAGCCATTACCAAGTCCCAAGCTAACCTCACTGGGGACAAGGGAGTGTTCGTGCTCAGAAATAATGGAGATTTCAAAGTTGAGATCCCTAAAATTTACATCTTTGGGTGGATAGTAAATGCACACACTCACATAACTTACACTCATACACACATTCACACTCACACCCACTTACACACAGACTTGTACACTCACATTCACAGCAGACAACTTCTACTCACACATAGCTACTCTCACACTTACACGACTCACAGACGCACATTCACGTACTTATATTCACATATTCACGAACTTGTATACTCATGTTCACTCTCACACATCTTACACTCACGTTCAAATACACACATTACACTCAAATTCGTAGTCACACACACATTCACATTTACACTCATGATTACAAACACAGCTTACACTGGCACACTCACATTTACGTTCTCTCTCTTTCTCTGTCTTAAAGCCCTGGTGATGCAGTGGTTAAGAGCTCGGATGCTAACCAAAGAGTTGGCAGTTCAAATCCACCAGCCACTCCTTGGAAACCCTGTGGGGCAGTTCTACTCTGTCCTATAGGGTCGCTATGAGTCGGAATCGACTCAACGGCAGCAGGGTTTTGGTCTCTCTTTCTAACCCACCCACACATGTACTTTATCTCAGTCCTCTGAGAAGGACTCAGCTGGAACCAGACTGGGACAATTAGAACATTTTCCCCCTTAATTTTACCACACAGGCTGAGTAACTGCTAAGGGGCCTTGTCATTGCTGCATTATTTCTTCTGTCCTTATTTGTGTTTTTCCTTCAAAGAATCTCAGGTTTTTTGTCCCAAAATACAAATTTCTGTATTACTGCATACAAAATTTATATAAACACAAAAGTGTTTCTTGCTAAACTTCATAACATTAAAAAAAACTACTACCCTCAGTCCCAATGTTCAGAATTTGATTCCCTTGCCATGTGTATACCTTATATGTTTTAGACAGCACCTCTTTTGATATTAGCGACTGAAGTGTTTTAAAATTTAAAAACTCCTCAAGCTCAGCTAACAGCCCCAGACAGCTGGGGGCCTGAGGGACACAAGTCTGTCTGGAGACCTTTGTGTCACTAATCTGTGCTCATGGTGGCAGTTTCTTTGGCTCTATCTTGGTTCCGGGGTGAATTCAGGGCCCCACCTGAGCTGGACTGTGTGTGGGCTGGAGAACTGCCTAGGCAGCCTGCATAGAAGTGGGCAGGAAATAGTTAAACAACAAAACATAAAAATAAAAACCTCAGATAGCTGTAGCTGTCGGGGGTGGGGGGGGGGGAATGGTTCCCAGTGCAACATCCAAGTCCTCCCAGAGCTGATGATGACACAGGGGAGGGCCTTGTAGGCTGTTTAAATCCCTTCCCACCCAATTAACAGCACAGGCTTTAAGACCCCTTCATACTCCGGCGACACAGATCAGAGGGTGCCACAGATCAGAGGGTGCAGAAGCCAGAGCCAGGTAGAACGCCGAACAGTGCAGGCAGTACACGGCCATTCCCAGGGAACCCGGCAGCAGCAGTATTTCACAACCCACTTGGAAAAGGAGGCATGATTCCCTTAATGTCCTAATAGCAAAAGGTAAAGTTAAAGCTACATGAAAACCAGAACAAAACCTGTTGCAGTTGAATCAATTTCTATTCATGGCGACCCCAATTGTTACAGAGTAGGATCAAGCTCCATAGGGTTTACTTGGCTGTAATCTTTACTTGGTTGCCAGGCCTTTCTTCTGTGGCACTGCTGCATGGTTTCAAATCCCCAACCTTTTGGTTCATAGTCCAATGTAAACTGTTTGCACCACTGTAGTGTGATAGATGACTTTTGTGTGGCCTTTCTAGCCATGGTCTTGCAACTCCCACCCAAGTGATTTGGTGGGACTGTGCAGATATGGTAATTGTGGCCTACCAAAGGGATTGGTCAGGTTTGCCATTCTGTTGGGCTTGAAATGAGCCACCCCAGAGGCCGGAAGGAGAGGATTCCACCACCACCAAAGAAGAATAGCCAGGAGCGGAGAGCATGTCTTTGGACCTGGGATCCCTATGCCGAGAAGCTCCTGGAACCAGGAGACAGAGAGAGAGAGAACTGTAACACTAAAGGCAGTGAGAAGCTGCAGCAGAGACCCGGCAGCAGGGAGACTGCGCATTGGGCTTTCCAGCTGACAGACAGGGAGTGCCTTTGGGCAGAGGCCTAGGGCCAGGGAGAACTGTGCCTGCGAGCATGGCTGGAAAGAGGCTGCCCAATGGAAGAACTGTATCCTTGAGTGTCCCGGGGCTGAATCGTAACCTGTTATTTCCGTAAAAAAAAACCATAATCATGTATATGGCCTGTGAGTTCAGTGTGGCCACTGCAATGAATTATCGAACCCTACAGAAAGTGCTGCGTGAGGGACAGTTGGTGTCAGAATTGGTGAAGATGGTGGAGAGAGGAGGCGTGCTTGGCCTACACCTCATGGGGGCCAGGCTGCGGCCGTTGATCTTGGTTCTCTTTGCCCCTTGTGAGGTTAGAGGAGGTCACTCACCATCCCCGTGCTGCTTCTACAGCCACCCAGGGACCTTAAAGCTATGTGAATATAGCTGATAAAGCTCTGTACCTTTAGGCTGGAAAAGAATTTGAATCCTCTGCAATCTCAGTGTAAAAGCCAAAACAGACAAAGAACTTTTATTTAAGAAAGCACCTTTCCTAATGCCTGAAAGCTTGATGTGGATCACCGTGGCACACAAAGGAGGACCAGTGAGGACTGCAGAACCTGATGATAGAAGAAAAGATTGGACCAGGACAGAGAAGTCCTTGCCACACCCAGATGAGGAGTCCCTTTGGAGATTGATGCCAGAACCACATAGTATGGAAATTGTCTCTGACTTGTATTTTTCACTTCCTGACTTACTCTTTTTTTTGGACTCACTCTTGCTCTCGTTTTATTATTTGAGGTAGGATTAATATGTCTCAGTCAGGCCCTAAAGAGAAACCCTCAAGCCTTGTCCACTTTCTGGGAATATCTGAAAGTCCAACATTTGTGTCTAATCACCTTCAAGGCTCACCTTCACCACGATTATCTCATCCCTCTGTTTCCTTGGGTGATAGACTGTCCCATTGCGGTGAGATTGGGGTAGTTTTGGGAGTCTTTTTGCTTAATGATCTGGCTGAATTAAGATTAATGGACCCAACTTTCCTTTAAGAAAGGATAACACTCTGTTTTCTCAGACTTAGAGGGTCCGAATTCCCCCAAACCAGTTGTGTGTTATTTTTCCCTCATATACATCAGGGTGCAAGTAGATCTCAAGATCCATAGCCTCAAAAAGAAAAAGAAAACTATCACTCCCCTTCGTCTCTCCCCTTTTAGGGCCAAGGAAAGTCCATGTGTTCTCTCTCTCTTAGAACTTTATATTAGGGTCTTGGGCCAATGGGCCTAGACCAAAATTCATTTCTCCAGACTTAGAGATCTGAATTACGGGGGAAGGAACAATGGTGAACGTAAGGGTGGTAATGGTAGCGGTGACAAGTTTTGTAATGGAGGTGGTGATGCTGATGATGTTGATATTGAGAGTAACAGGGGTGGTTCTGGTGACAGGGGACATCATTGCTGGTGGCGGTAAAATTGATGGTAAGAGTGATGGTGATGGTGGTACTGGTAAGGATGGTGGTGATGAGTTGTGTAAGGAGGTGGTGATGGCAGTGGTGGGTAGCATGATGATGGTGGTGACAGTAAGTGGTGTGATGATGGTGGTGGGTTGTATGATGGAAGTGGTGATGGTGATGATGGTGATGATTATGGTTGGTGGTGTGATGGTGGTGGAAATGGTAGTATTGGTGATGGTGGTGACAGTGGTAGTAGAAGTGGTGGTGGTGGGTTGTATGGTGGAGATGGTGATGGTTATGGTGGTGGAGGTAGTGGTGGTGGTAATAGTGATGGTTGGTGCTGATGTTGGCTGTGGTTGGTTGTGATAAGATACAATCAATTCCTTCTCTCCCAGGAGACCCCCCAGTTTCTTGTGTAACTTGTGCAAATCTTCCTTGGACTTCTGCATGCTACAAGAGGAGCTGCTTTCCTAGTAAAATACAAATGTCTTATTCATGGCATAAAAGCCCTTGGCCTACATCTGCATAGCAAAAGTGGATCTCAAGATCTGCTCAAATATGACTTGGCAGCTTCATTTCTTGAAGAAGAAGGAAAAACTACTGGTGGTCTACCCACTACACAAGTTTGCTAACCACAATAAGCTGTATATAATTCCCATTTCATTGTATGGGTACAGACATTCCTTGTCAAACCTGTACTTGTCCCAGGAAAGACTCTAGTAAATGGACCTCTTCAGGCATTGAAGATAGGGGGCCTGGGCAGGAAGGACCTAACTGACAACTATATAGGAAGGAGTTTGATGCCCTGGGTGACAAGAAATCCTTCCCTCAACTTTACCCTGCACTCCCAGATTAAACCTGCACACGGGCCACCTTTCCTGTATCTCTTGCTTTAACTCCCATTCATTGATTGCCTACTATGTGCCAGGCATCATTCTGAGTGCTTCACCAATATTTCAATGTAATCCTCAACAATAGTGCTGTGAGGAAGACAGTATTAGTCCCATTGTAAAGCTGAAGAAACCAAGGGTCAGAGAGGGGCAGTAATTTGCTGAAGATCTCACAGCTAATAAGTGGGAAAGGCCTTACACATATTACTATGCCTCTCCTCATTATTCCACCTCAGCAAATCACAGGATGAAACACCCAACAATGATAATTTCAATCCACAATGGTGCTTAAAGCAATAATGGTTTTTGTCTGCCCTAAAGGCCCAATGTAGAAACAGGGGTCCCTGGCAAAGGACAAGGAGCCCCCACTCATTAATGTGAGTTCTTTGGTCCCTTCGGAGAAGTCTGTCACAAACCACTTTCCCGTACCTCCTTGACTCCTATTCCTCAATCATGTTCCTTCCAAGTCCCTGCCGATCCAGCCAAACCATTGACCACAGCCCATGAATCAGTGTACAATTGCATATCTGGTCATTTATCCTTCCAAGCAGAGTGAACAACCAGGCACACTGCCTGAAGTTCTGCCATTGGGAAGATATCTCTTCACCACTGTCCTTCAGGGAAGTCCCAGAAATGGGCTGCAGTGGTCCCACTGTGCACCATTCAAATGGTGCCTGCATATCACGCAGAACCGTCAATACACCAGGCACGAGTTTTCTCTTCCTCAGGCAACTGATCACGAGGCACTCCCAATGAGGCCATAGGTGCAGCCTGGGAGAGGGCAGGTAATATGACAGGAGTGGGGACCCTGAGCATTTGGGCCATTTCCTTATACAAATTACTTGAGTGTTCAGGTCATGCTCAGGCCCTGTATCGTACATACCTCTTCTATTTAAGGATGGAGTGCTGTTGTGCACATCCAGCTTTATGGCTCTATGGGTCAGACAACACCCAATTCATGATGGGCAACTCAGGACACATGGTCATTTGGTGGCCCGTGGTTAACAGTTCCGTCTCTACTAAGACCCAGTAACAAGACAAAAACTGTTTCGCAAAAGGAGAGTAGTTAACTGTTTAGGACGGCAGGGCTTTGCTCCCAAATCCTAAGGACCTGCACTGTGATTCACCAATAGGAGCCTGCCAAAGACCCCAAATAACATCGTTATTTGCAAGTGACTCTTCAAACATCATTTCATTAGCTGGATCACATGGCTCAAGTGGCAGAACAGCTTGCACGTCAGTCTGAACCTCTTGCAAGGTCTTCTCTTGTTCTGGGCCCACTCAAAACTAGCCCTTTGATAAATAGGCTGGAGTAGCACACCCAAATGAGGGGTATGTTGCTTCCAAATACAAAGACGTCCAGCAGGGGCTGTGCCTCCTTTTTAGATGTAGGAGGGGCCAGATACATCAACTTATCCTTCACTTTACAAGGAACATCTTGACATGCCCACACCACTGGAGCCCTAGAAAGTTCACTGAGGTGGAAGACAACTGAATTTTTGGGGAATAATTCCTACCTTCTAGCAGGCAAATATTCTACCAATAACTGCGGAGTCATTGATACTTTTTTCTTACTATGTCCAATCAGCATAATGTCATCAGTTTAATGGACCAGTGTGACATACTGCGGAAAGGAAGGGCGATAAAGGTCCCTATGGATTAAATTATGACATAGGGCTAGGGAGTTGATATACCTCTGAGATAAGACAGTGAAGGTGTATTGCTGGCCTTGCCAGCTGAAGGCAAACTGCTTCTGTTGATCCTTCAAAACAGGGATGGAGAAAAAGACATTGGCCAGATTAATGGCTGCATACCCCAGGAAATGTATAGATTTGAAGGCCATGTTCCCAAGGAAATGCCTTTTCCAACTGATTGGCTGCTCACATCAGATCATAAAATAGAGTGTGATTACATAATGTCAGCCAGACCCCTGAGAATCATGGCCTACCCAAGTTGACACATAACATTAACCATCACAGTGGTGATGAAAATGTTCTGAAGGAGACACTGGCGATGGTGAATAAAATTGTGAAAAAGTACATAAAACCACTATAATACACACTTGCAAGCTATTACAACAAAACTTTATTTAATGAGAAACCTACCAGTTCAAATACTATAAACTATACAGAACAAATTGAGCTGGGAAAATACTACAACAAAACCAAGAACTACCCACTCAGGTGAGGAGAAATAAGGGTCTGCTTCTGGAGCAGATGTTCCCTGGCTGTCAATAAGAAGCTGCTGTAGAGGAGATGTGGCAACTAGTTAGGCCTCTGGTGCCCCAGACGGTGCTGGAGATGGAGGATGTAATGGTGTATGGGGTTCCAGTGTTGGAACAGGAGCTGGATCAATATCAGCTGTTCATCTGGGAGCCAGTTGCAAGCGGCCCAGGATGGAAATCCACCCCTCCAGCTGGCCCTTCATCTAGTGTCAATGATGAAAATGGAGAAGGAAGACCTGTGCCAGTGAAGCTTTGGTTTTGGTGCAAGAGTGGGTTCAACATCAGTAGGTGGTATAGGAGCAGGTTTTGGATGTATCCCAGGATAAGACTCTGACCCTTCAGCTGGCTCTTCATCTGGTGTCAGTGAAGCAGCTCGTGATGGTGGTCTAAGGAGCTCCAGTGTTAGTCCAGGAGCATGATCAACCTCACCAAGTGGTCCAGGAGCCCATTATGGTGTTGGCCGAGGAAGAGAATCCGATCTTCCAGCAGGCTCTCTGTCTGCTCAACTTGCTGATGGAGGACCTGTTGATGTACCCAGCTCCAATGTTCCTGCAAGGACAGAATGTAACTCATGAAGTTTTCCTTGAATGTGTTCTGGAAGTCGCCCAGGGTAAAAATCCAGCTCTCCGTGTGGTGGCAGTGCTGGAGCTGGTGATGCTCTATTGAGCTTCGGTGTCCGTTCAGTACCAGGATCCACATCACCAGGTTGTCCATTCTCTGGCTCTGCAGGTGTCCCAGGTTAAGAATCCGAACCTCCATGGGGCTAGCCCTCTGCTGCCACAGCTGAAGCTCATCATGGAAGAGCTGGTGCTCCACGGAGCTTCTGTGTTGGAGCAGGAGCAGAATCGACATCAGCTGGTGGTCCAGGTTCCGGTTCTGGAAGTAGTCCAGGGTGGGAATCCACCTCTCCATCCAGTTGTCCATCGGATGCTGGTGATGGAGCTGGAGGAGGGCCTGGGCTACATCGAGCTCTGGTGTTGGAGCAGGAGCAGGACTGACAGTAGCCAGTGGTCCAGGAGTTGGCTCTGAAGGTGGCCCAGGATAAGACTCTGACCCTCCAACTGGCTCTTTATCTGGTGCCAGCGCAGGTGCTGGTGATGAAAGAGCTGGGGTGGTATGGAGCTCCAGTGTTGTAGCAGGAGTAGGATTAACATCAGCCAGTGGTCCGGGAGCCAGTTCTGGAGGTGACCCTGGATGGGAATCCACCCCTCCAGCCGGCTCTCCATCTGGTGCAGGTTCTGGAGCTGGCGATGTAATAGGTGGTGTGCTATGGAGCTCCGGTGCCAGTACAGGAGCAGAATATACCCCAGAACATGGTGCAGGAGCCAGTTCTCGGGACAAAGATGGATCTTGAGCTACTTTTACAACTGGCCCTGGCCTTGGCTCTGGAGCTGCAAGAGGAGAAATGTTCACCAATATGACTGCCTTTCCTCATACCTTTCCAATGATGAAAAACATCTCACTGCCATCAAGAGAGGCCCATTCCCAAGATTTCCACCCCAGGAAGTCTTCCCAGACCATGGTCCACCAGAGGAGGGTCTGAGGTTACTCTGCGCTATAGGTCAACCCCAGCCTCTCGGGGTCTTCCCATGTCCCCCTCACAAGCTCACATGCAGGCATGCCCAGTCCTCCTCACCCTCTGGCTCTGTCTCAGTGACCTCCATTTGATCCAGCTGGGCCAACAGAAGTTGGGCACGGTGCTCTAGATGTGAGCCTGGCATGTTCACCTGCACATACTTCACCACGAGCTTTAGGCAGGGGAAGTCTGGGGGCTGATCAAAATCCTCTGAGTATTCCTTCAGCCACGTGCCCAGGATAAAAGAGATGGCACTAGGGGTGGGTGGTGAAGAGCAGGGTCAGAGGCCTGGCTTTTCCTGAGACACTGCCCTCCCAGGGCACCCCTGCAAAGGGCCCTGTGTCTGCCCGTCCTTCCAAAGGTCAGCACCACCCTGCATCACACCCTCTGGCTATCCTGGCAGTAGCAGGCCTGGTCACTGAGCAGAGCACTAGCACACAGCCTCCGTCCCAGGGAGGTCCCCATCAATGATCTAAAGAACTCTCCCTCCTTGAGGAGCCTGAATTACATCCCCTTCTCTCCCCTGGCCCTCTCCCCACTGGGCAGTAACCCTCTAAGGGCACGGAGATGTGTGTCTGCATGTTCATCTCACAGCCTGGCACACAGTAGTGCTCCAGGATTATCTGATGCTGGGCGACACATGGAGGCTGTCCCCTGCCCCAGATGCCCAGGCCCTCAGTACCCTTCCCTGGAGAGTGTGCACCACCATGCTGCCTGATTCTCTGCACACATGTGATCGTCTCTTCTCCCATTGACAGTTTTCCCCTGGGACAGGGGCCCGCATAGCAGCTGAGCATCCACAACTGGGGATTGAGATTCAGGAGCAGGTTTCTCTCCCTCCCACCCGACACCTCCTATTTTGGGCCCCCAGTATGGGGGGGACAAATGGAAATGTGAGGGGATTGTGCGGGGATGGGTTCTCTCAGGGGCCGCTCTGAGCCCCCAGCCTTCCCTCTGCTCCCCAGAATGCCTGGTTCCACCCCCAGCTCTCTATGACTGCTTATCTCCTGCAGGAGGTGCTTCTAAACTCATTCCTGTAGTGGAATCCAGATGTGTGGGGTCCAGAGTCTGCCCAGCCCCAATCCAGACACAGGCCCCGTACAGCCTCCACCCTTCTGAATAGACAGGAGCCCCTCTTTGTCCACCCACAGTCCACTCACCCTTTCAGCTGGTCTTGGGGTTCAGCATCCTGGGCAGAATAGGGGTGGTTACATCCATACCTAGAGGTGGTGTGAGGGTGTCACATCTAATGCACTGTGGACACTACTTGCTTAAGATGTCTAGTGTTCCTGTCTGACTCCCCGACTAGAATGGAGGTCCAGGAGGGCAGGGCTTCCTACCTGCTTCGTCTACTGAACAATGCTAAGTGCCTAGAACAGTGTCTGCAACAGTAGGAGCTTCATAGACAACTGGTAAATGAGTGAACCCAAGCAGCACCTTCCCAGGTATCTGAGAGTCCTGGGACCCTTCTACCAGCCTCCAAGATCCCCGTTCTGGCAATACCAAGGACAAGGACCCACTAAATGGAATCTCAACCTCCCCTTTACAAATGGGAAATAAGTTTGCTCAAGGGCACACAGTGAGTGAGGGTTGAGGCAGACAGTTTCTTTATGGGGGAGAAGAAAATAATAAATGTGAACATCCCAGACCCTCCAACACCCTTTACCAAAGAGCTGGGCTCTGGTACACACTTTCCATGGCTTGTCCCACGGGGTCCTGACAGGAATTCTAGCTGATTTGTCCTTTATCACCCCACTTCTCAGTGGAGCAAACAGGCTCTGAGTGGTGAAGTGACATTCTGCAGACTCACAACTGGTAGGGGACAGAGCCTCCACTGGGCTGTGGAGGGTAGGGCGCTCACCTTTGGAGCAGCTGATCTAGGACCTGCTGGGTGGTGGCGTAGGTTCTATAGGTTCCCAGGAAGATTCTGATGTAGGAGAAGTTACCCTTTAGGAATGCGAGCACCAGGTGTTCCACCAGCTTCTCCAGTGAGCCTGCCTTGAAGGTTTTCATCACCCAGGCCTCATCCAAGTCCTCGTCAGGACCACAGACACACTGGGGTGGGACAGAGGAGGGACATATTGTCAGAGGCAGCCTCATGCACCACCAGGAGGGTCAGGGGCACAGAGCTCAGACCAGGCACTCCCTCTCCCTCAGTGACCTGTGGCAGGAGGTGGGACATGAGTGCCTTCAGCAGAAAACAGGGCTGGGCTTTCCAAGCACATTTGGAGGTGGAGAGATGATTAGAAACATTAGGTACCTGAAGTTATTTTGTTAAATAAGTAACCATGGTATCTCCCTGGAGGAAGAGCAGTGTTCCAGTGAGTCCTCACGAAACACACCATTCCAGTGATGAGAAAACAGAGGCTTGGTGATGTCCAGTGTTTCCTCAAAGTCACCTGGTCAGCCCCCAGAACTGTCCAACACTAGGGCTCTGTGATGTTCCCTCTGTGCTGCGTAAGGCCTGCTCTGCTCCTGACTCAGAGGGGAACATCTAGTGCAAGCTCACTCCTTCCCGGCTGGGGACAGTGCACATAGCGAACACACCCATGAGATAAGCAGGACAAGGATATTTCTTTCTGTACATCAAAGGGGGTTTTGAGAACCTGAAGCTATGGAGTACCCAGATCCAGCCAAGGGTGAGAACCTGGAGATCCTTGGGTGGGAGAAAGACCCCCACAGGATCCAGGATGTGAACAAATGACTCAGAAAGAGTGAAACTGAATGGCCAGTGAAGGACTGAGAAGGGGCTTGGCTTCTCAGGGCCAAAAAGCACCTCAAAGCCACCCTGCAGTTCCATTGGCCACCCTGACAGCAGATTGGCAAAACGGAAAAGAACCCTAATACCCAGAACTGGCTCGATGTAGGGACACAGCCGTTGTCAAGACTTTTGGGCCACGGGACTGCGACTTTTGTTTTGGGAAGGAGTCTGGCTCTAGTGATCCTAACTTGAAATGTGCACATCCTTCCCCCAGCATGCCACTCCTGGGAGTCTGTCCTGAGTGGGTCTGTGTATGAGGACACATGTAAGCATTCCTGTAGCCCTGCTGAAAGGGCAGCACAAGGAATCAGTCCAGGGCCAGTCTCATGGGTGTGTTTGCTCTGCGCACTGTCCCCAGCCGGGAAGGAGTGAGCTTGCACTAGATGTCACTGTGGGGACTGGCCTCCCTTCTGGAACATTCTGTGGTAAGGACACAGCTCCTGAACTGGATGGGTCACATGATGTGTTTCTTGAGCTTGCAGTGGCAGAAGAAGATGTGTCATAGCCTGAGCCCTGCACTTTAGGGTAGAAGAAGCCTGCTAAGCGTGACGATGTGTGAGGCTGGGAGAAGGTGTGGAAGGACAGCCCAGTCGACTGCTGCCCAGGGCCCTGGGATTGGAAGTTAAACACTAAAACAGCAGCAACATCCAAAAAGACCCATGGGCTTATGTGAAGGGACGATAGTATAAAAAACTCCTTTCTGATATTCTTACAAATACGGGAAAAGAGGCTTTGTAGGTGGCCAGGGCAGGGAGGGCAGTGGCAGGGGGGTAGGAGGACAGGAAAGGGTGGTGGTCAATTTCATTGAGAGGGGACTGGGGGCCCTCAAGTGGGAAACTCCTGGGAGAGAACTGGGGGTCTCCAGGGCACTGTCTGGGCCCCAGGCACCCTCTGGTCATCTAGGGTCCCACCCAGGGACCCAGACCCCTCCCCTGCACTTACCCTGAGCCTACACCAGCCCTTCCTGGACCCTGGCTGGGTGATGCCATTCTCCTTTTCTTTGGGGATCTTCTGCACCTGGTTCTGGAGAGACAGTGGTGGCAGTGGCCCGGGAGGCATCAAGGGCCCCTCTGAGCCACCTCCTCCGCTTTCTGCCCCTTCAGACCCTTGTGCCCCCTGGGCCTTGGAGGAGCTCCCAGTTTCCCATCTGCCACCATGTGATGAGCGGGTCGGCCTAGGGGTGCACCATCCAGCCCTGGCCAAGCCCACGGATAGAAAAATCAACCTTTGAGTTTTGCAGCAGGATCTGGGAGAAGCCGAACTAGCATAGGGTCAGCAGTGGCCCAGGCAATTCCAGCAGTTAGGACTGTGATTTGACTGCCCCACTCAGGCGAGCTGCATCTCAGAGAAGCCCCAGGTGAGAGTGCTGACTCGGTCTGTGACCCTGACAGTCCCTCCGTAAAGCCCTGGTCTGAACTGGGACCTCTGGGCAGGCTTAGGTTCCAGACAGTTCTATGTGATCAGTGCGGTTGGGGCAGGGACTTGAAGGAGGTGTCTGCCTTGATGCCCCAGCTCCCAGTCTCCAAAGCACCCAACCTGATGGACTAGGCCCAGCCACCACCCCATTGCAGGTCAGACCCAGCCCCGTGAACCCAGTGATGGTGAGGGGCTGTGGGGCTGGAGCTTGGGGTTGCCCTCAAGCAACAGCACCATTTTCATCATCCTCATCATCACTTCTCCCCTCCCAAATCTCCCCAGATCACATGGCCCTCCTTCTCTGATTCCCATCCTCCTCCCTCCCAAATGGACCCTGCCTTATCCAACAACTTTCTGTCTCATCAGTTCTGTCCACATTTCCTCCCTGCCCCTGTTTACCAGGGACCCCATGAGGACAAGGGCTGGCATGGCCTGGGGGCTGGTATGATCTGGGAGAGGGATGTGAGGCTGCCCAGGTGGGATCACAGTGGTGGCCTGGCTTGGACTGGCGGCTCTGGGCCACCCTGTGTTACCTTCGGGTTCCTTTTGGAAAGTGGCCAGAGCCTTCGGGGGTGGGATATGAGACCATGTCTCAGCCTTCGAGGCAGGGTCGAACTCCTGGATTTCTCAAGCTTCGGTTCAACAGGGGACGAGAAACAACAAGAAAACATGTTCTCAGTTCAAGCGTTTCCACTCAAGTGAGTTGGGTAGGGGGCTTTGTTTACAATGCGGGTGCCTGGTTACCAGGGTTCCAAGTTCTATGTACTCTGGTGTCAAGGAAGTGAGGTCATGTTCTGGGTCCCCTGACCTGGGCCCAACCTCACATGAGACCTCCCCAAAGTCTCCTCTGGGCTGCTGATTGCTCACCTCTCCCCAGGCCATCTCCATAACTGTACACAGTGACACTAACACAGCCCCCTCCCCTTCCCCCACAGAACCTGGGGAGGGCCTGGGTGCAGCAGACAGAGCTGGGTTCAGACACAGCTCATCCCCCTTAAGCAATGTGCAACCCTAGACAAGTCTTTGTGCTTCTCAGAGCCTCCCCAGTCCCCCCACCCACACAGTGGGCATCATTCTAGCATCTTCTTCTTAGGGATATCAGCAAGTGTTTGTGAGATAAGAACCCATGGGCTGATGTTGCATTTAGCTAATCAGGGGCAGATTATTCAATAGGCAAGGTAAGTACAGGGCTTACTGGTTACCAGATCATCTGTAGTGAACATTTTCATAGTTTTTCACCACATCAAAGACTCTGCTTCTAGGTATGGCTGGCATCTGTCTCTCTCCCAACCCCACAGCACCTTCCTACGGAATCAAAGCCTCTTTTTCAATTTACAATCCCTGATGGGGGCAGATGACCCAGTAAGCAAGGTAAGCACAAGTTTACTTGTGCTTACCTACAAATCTGTAGTGAACAATTTCACATAGGCTTCACCACATCAAAGGTGTGGTGTTCACCACGCTTACCTTGCCTTTTGGGATATCTGCCCTGTAGCTAATGCACAAACTCAGAGATGGAAGAATTTCAAGCAGGGGTGGGAAGCAGCATGCATGGAGTACACCTTCAAACAGGGCTGGGTACTGGTGCTGTGATCTTGGGAAAGTCACTTCCCCTCTTGGCCTAACTGCACTAGTACCACTTACATCTTCTATTTTTTAAGTGAAGAAAACAAAAATGTTTGATGCACACATACAAGGAAGAAATACTCATAACAATTATAGTCCTCATTTCTGCAACTGATCATGTGGTCATAACTGGTATTTAAAACTACCTTCTTCTACCACCCCTTCTGTTTTCCCTTTACCCTCAGCAATCACCTCAACTGATTATAGTTCTTTGCCTGGTGGGTGAATCATACCTTCATTTCTGAATGGTCTGGGCTGTTAGCAATCATGTCAGAATTGGGTTGCTGTAGTTTTCCATTGCCTTTTATCACAGGGCATGGTAGTACTACATGGCGTCCGAAGGAATCTCCTGTATTCCAGAAATCCTCTTCTTTACCTTTATTATGCAATATCACTCTGATTTCCCCTTGGTAATCAGGATCAATCACGCCAGCCAATATGGTAACCCCTTTCTTTGCCTGCTGATCCAGAGGCCGAGGAGCCCAAAGTGGCTAGGTGGCATTCTTAACTTCTAGGTCGATCAATGTTTTTCTCCTGCTGGGATCACTCCTCACTTTGAAACTAAGATCCCTAGGGTCTTGGGGATAGGAAGCAAAAATTTTGCAAGTGAGTCCCCAGGGGTAATAGTGAATGGTGCCACTTCCATTTCCATCTCTTGATTCCTGGACCCATGAATCCTGGCTATGGGAGAAACAAGTTTCTGTGGAGGATGGCAGGGCTTTTTTCCAAAATCCTAAGGGTCTGCACTGTGATTCACCAACAGGAGACTGCCAAAGACCCCAAACAGCATCTCTATCTGCCATGGACATTTCCAAAAGCATTGCATATGCCAGATCACATGGCCCAAGTAGCAGAGCAGCTTGGACATTAGCCTGAACCTGGTGCAAGGCCTTTCCTTGTTCTGGGCCCCACTCAAAACTACCAGCTTTTCAAGTCACTTGATAAATAGGCTAGAATAGCACACCCAAATGAGGGATATGTTGCCTCCAAAATCCAAACTGACCCAACAGGTGCTATGCCTCCTTTTTAGTTGTGGGAGGGGCCAGATACACCAACTTTTCCTTCACTTTGCAAGGAATATCTTGACAGGCCCCATACCACTGGAGCCCTAGAAATTTCACTGAGGTATAGGGAAAATGAATTTTGGTTGGAATAATTTCCCATCCTTTAGCATACAAATGTCTTACCAATAAGTTTAGCGCCATTGATACTTATTTCTTACTAGGTCCAATCAGCATAATGTCATCAATGTAATGGACCAGTGTCCTGTCTTGTGGAAGGGCAAGGAGATCAAGATCTGTGACGGTTAAGATTGTGTGTTAACGTGGCTGGGCCATGATTCTCAGTGTTTTGGCAGTCCTATAATGTTGTGATCACTTCCCTATTGAGATTTAATACGTGATCAGCCCCATGATGGGATCTGCCGCGAGTAGCCAATCAGTTGAAGGGAGCTTCCTTGGGCATGTAGCCTGCATCAAGTGTGGGCAGACATTCAAAAGGGCTCGGGGGCTTTTGCTCATTCTGGACTCTGCAGCTGGCTGCCATTTGTCTGACCTCCAGTTCTTGGGACTTGAGCTAGTAGCTTACCTGTGGTCTTCCTGCCAATCTTGAGATTTGCCCATTTTCACAGACTGTGAGCAAGAGCCCTGCTCTCAGGCCTGCCAGTCTTGGGTTTACAGCTCCTATGCCTATGTGAATCAGAGGGCGCTTTCCTGACCCGTGGACTTGGGACATTCCCATCTCTACAACTGCCAGAAATTCAGGCTGGTTTCAGAAGAGGACATGGAACCAGGGATATCATTGCTGATGTCAGATGGATAATGGCTGAAAGCAGAGAATACCGGAAGGATGTTTACCTGTGTTTTGTTGACTATGCAAAGGCATTCGACTGTGTGGATCATAACAAACTATGGATAACACTGCGAAGAATGGGAATTCCGGAACACTTAATTGTGCTCATAAGGAACCCTTACATAGATCAAGAGGCAGTTGTTCGGACAGAACAAGGGGATACTGATTGGTTTAAAGTCTGGAAAGGTGTGCGTCAGGGTTGTATTCTTTCACCATACCTATTTAATCTGTATGCTGAACAAATAATACAAGAAGCTGGACTATATGAAGAAGAACGTGGCAACAGGATTGTAGGAGGACTGATTAACAACCTGCATTATGCAGATGACACAACCTTGCTTGTTGAAAGTGAAGAGGACTTGGAGCACTTACTGAGGAAGATCAAAGACCACAGCCTTCAGTATGGATTACACCTCAACATAAAGAAAACAAAAATCCTCACAACTGGACCAATGAGCAACATCATGATAAATGGAGAAAAGATTGAAGTTGTCAAGGATTTCATTTTACTTGGATCCACAATCAACAGCCATGGAAGAAAAGTCAAGAAATCAAAAGACACATTCCATTGGGCAAATCTGCTGCAAAGGACCTCTTCAAAGTGTTGAAGACCAAAGATGTCACCCTGAAGACTAAGATGTGCCTGACTCAAGCCATGGTATTTTCAATTGCATCAAATGCATGTGAAAGCTGGACAATGAATAAGGAAGACTGAAGAAGAGTTGATGCTTTTGAATTGTGGTGTTGACGAAGAATATTGAATATACCATGGACTGCCAAAAGAACCAGAATGCTCCTTAGAGGCAAGGATGGCAAGACTGCATCTTACATAATTTGGACATGTTGTCAGGAGGGACCCATCCCTGGAGAAGGACATCATGCTTGGCAGAGTAGAGGGTCAGCTGAAAAGAAGAAGACCCTCAATGAGGTAGATTGACACAGTGGCTGCAACAATGAGCTCAAGCATAACAACAATTGTAAGGATAGTGCAGGACTGGCCAGTGTTTCGTTCCGTTGTGCACAGGGTCACTATGAGTTGGAACTGATTCGATGGCACCTAACAACAACACAAAACAACAACTGCATGACCAATACACCTTCAGTTCCCTACCTCATGGCTACAACTCTCCAGCCATACATCCTAATTTACACTGCAGGGAACTTTATCACCTTTCCCTTCCACAAGCTATCACATGGGCCCATTACACTGACTGGACCTAGTAAGGAAGAAGTGCCAGTGACTCTGGACTTATTGGTAAAATGGTTGCATGCTATAAAAAAAAAAAAAAAAAGGTTGCTATGGAGAGAGATACAAGGCGATATAGGACAATACAAGTTAGGTTTTTACTTAGAAAAATAGGGGTAAATATTAAGGTAACCACAAAGAGGTATAACAACTCCATAACTCAAAATAAAAACCAAGAAAAACGTAACTACTCAGCAAACATAAAAGCAAATACTATAAAAATGAGGAACACACAATTTACAAAGAAAAACGTCTCACCACAAAAAAGTAAGTGGAAAAATTAAATTGTCAACAACACACATAAAAAGGCATCAAAATGACAACACTAAACACATACTTATCTATAATTACGCTGAATGTAAATGGACTAAATGAACCAATAAAGAGAGAGTCTCAGACTGGATAAAGAAACACGATCCGTCTATATGCTGCCTGCAAGAGACACACCTTAGACGTAGAGACAGAAACAAACTAAAACTCAAAGGATGTAAAAAAATATATCAAGCAAACAATAAGCAAAAAAGAACTGGAGTAGCAATATTAATTTCTGACAAAATAGACTTTAAACTTAAATCCACTACAAAGGATAAAGAAGGACACTATATAATGATAAAAGGGACAGTTGACCAGGAAGCTATAACCATATTAAATATTTATGCACCCAATGACAGGGCTGCAAGATACATAAATCAAATTTTAACGGAACTGAAAAGTGAGAGAGACACCTTCACAATTATACTAGGAGACTTCAACACACCACTTTCGGAAAAGGACAGGACATCCAGTAAGAAGCTCAATAGAGACACGGAAGACCTAATTACAACAATCAAACAACTTGACCTCATTGACTTATACAGAACTCTCTACCCAACTGCTGCAAAGTATACCCTTTTTTCTAGTGCACATGGAATATTCTCTAGAATAGACCACATATTAGGTCATAAAACAAACCTTTGCAAAATCCAAAACATTGAAATATTACAAAGCATCTTTTCAGACCACAGGGCCATAAAAGTAGAAATCAATAACAGAAAAATTAGGGAAAAGAAATCAAATACTTGGAAACTGAACAATACCCTCCTGAAAAAAGACTGGGTTATAGAAGACATCAAGGAGGGAATAAGGAAATTCATAGAATGCAACGAGAATGAAAATACTTCCTATCAAAACCTCTGGGACACAGCAAAAGCAGTGCTCAGAGGCCAATTTATATCGATAAATGCACACATACAAAAAGAAGAAAGAGCCCAAATCAGAGAACTGTCCCTACAACTTGAACAAATAGAAAGTGAGCAACAAAAGAATCCATCAGGCACCAAAAGCAAACAAATAATAAAAATTAGAGCTGAACTCAATGAATTAGAGAACAGAAAAACAATTCAAAGAATTAACAAAGTGAAAAGCTGGTTCTTCGAAAAAAATTAACAAAATTGATAAACCATTGGCCAGACTGACTTAAGAAATACAGGAAACAAATAACCCAAATAAGAAACGAGATGGGCCACATCACAACAGACCCAACTGAAATTAAAAGAATGATATCAGATTATTACAAAAAATTGTACTCTAACAAATTTGCAAACCTAGAAGAAATGGATGAATTCCTGGAAAAACACTGCCTACCTAAACTAACACAATCAGAAGTAGAACAACTAAAGAGACCCATAACAAAAAAAGAGATTGAAACGGTAATCAAAAAACCCCCAACAAAAAAAAGCCCTGGCCCGGATGGCTATACTGCAGAGTTCTACCAAACTTTCAGAGAAGAGTTAACACCACTACTACTAAAGGTATTTCAAAGCATAGAAAATGACGGAATACTACCTAACTCATTCTATGAAGCCACCATTTCCCTGATACCAAACCAGGTAAAAACATCACAAAAAAAGAAAATTACAGACCTATATCCCTCATGAACATAGATGCAAAAATCCTCAACAAAATTCTAGCCAATAGAATTCAACAACATATCAAAAAATTAATCCACCATGACCAAGTGGGACTTATACCAGGTATGCAAGGCTGGTTTAATATCAGAAAAACCATTAATGTAATCCACCATATAAATAAAACAAAAGACAAAAACCACATGATCTTATCAACTGATGCAGAAAAGGCATTTGACAAAGTCCAATACCCATTTATGATAAAAACTCTCACCGAAATAGGAATTGAAGGAAAATTCCTCAACATAATAAAGGGCATCTATACAAAGCCAACAGCCAACATCACTCTAAATGGAGAGAGCCTGAAAGCATTTCCCTTGAGAACGGGAACCAGACAAGGATGCCCTTTATCACCGCTCTTATTCAACATTGTGCTAGAGGTCCTAGCCAGAGCAATTAGGCTAGACAAAGAAATAAAGGGCATCCGGATTGGCAAGGAGGAAGTCAAATTATCCCTATTTGCAGATGACATGATCTTATACACAGAAAACCCTAAGGAATCCTCCAAAAAAATACTGAAACTAATAGAAGAGTTTGGCAGTCTCAGGTTATAAGATATACACACAAAAATCACTTGGATTCCTCTACATCAACAAAAAGAACATCGAAGAGGAAATCACCAAATCAATACCATTCACAGTAGCCCCCAAGAAGATAAAATACTTAGGAATAAATCTTACCTAAGATGTAAAAAGACCTATACAAAGAAAACTACAAAGTACTACTACAAGAAACTAAAAAGAAGGACCTACTTAAGTGGAAAAACATACCTTGCTCATGGATAGGAAGACTTAACATAGTAAAAATGTCTATTCTACCAAAAGCCATCTATACATACAATGCACTTCCGATCCAAATTCCAATGTCATTTTTTAATGTGATGGAGAAACAAATCACCAACTTCATATGGAAGGGAAAGGGGCCTCGGATAAGCAAAGCATTACTGAAAAAGAAGAAGAAAGTGGGAGGCCTCACTCTACCTGATTTCAGAACCTATTATAAAGCCACAGTAGTCAAAACAGCCTGGTACTGGTACAACAACAGGCACATAGACCAATGGAACAGAATTGAGAACCCAGATATAAATCCATCCACATATGAGCAGCTGATATTTGACAAAGGCCCAGTGTCAGTTAATTGGGGAAAAGATATTCTTTTTAACAAATGGTGCTGGCATAACTGGATATCCATTTGCAAAAAAATGAAACAGGACCCATACCTCACACCATGCACAAAAACTAACTCCAAGTGGATCAAAGACCTAAACATAAAGACTAAAACGATAAAGATCATGGAAGAAAAAATAGGGACAACCTTAGGAACCCTAATACAAGGCATAAATAGAATAGAAAACATTACCAAAAATGACGAAGAGAAACCAGATAACTGGGAGCTCCCACAAATCAAACACCTATGCTCATCTAAAGACTTCACCAAAAGAGTAAAAAGACCACCTACAGACTGGGAAAGAATTTTCAGCTATGACATCTCCGACCAGAGCCTGATCTCTAAAATCTATATGATTCTGTCAAAACTCAACCACAAAAAGACAAACAACCCAATCAAGAAGTGGGCAAAGGATATGAACACACACTTCACTAAAGAAGATATTCAGGCAGCTAACAGATACATGAGAAAATGCTCTCGATCATTAGCCATTAGAGAAATGCAAATTCAAACTACGATGAGATTCCATCTCACTCCAACAAGGGTGGCATTAATCCAAAAAACACAATAAATGTTGGAGACGCTGCGGAGAGATTGGAACTTTTATGCACTGCTGGTGGGAATGTAAAATGGTACAACCACTTTGGAAATATATCTGGCGTTACCTTAAACAGTTAGAAATAGAACTACCATACAACCCAGAAATCCCACTCCTCGGAATATACCCTAAAGAAATAAGAGCCTTCACACAAGCAGATATATGCACACCCATGTTTATTGCAGCTCTGTTTACAATAGCAAAAAGCTGGAAGCAACCAAGGTGTCCATCAACGGATGAATGGTTAAGTAAATTCTGGTATATTCACACAATGGAATACTATGCATCGATAAAGAACAGTGACGAATCTGTGAAACATTTCATAACATAGAGGAACCTGGAAGGCATTATGCTGAGCGACATTAGTCAGAGGCAAAAGGACAAATATTGTATAAGACCACTATTATAAGATCTTGAGAAATAGTATCAACTGAGAAGAACACATACTTTTGTGGCTACGGCGGGGGGAGGGAGGGTGGGAGAGGGTTTTTTACAGGTTAGTTAGTAGATAAGAACTGCTTTAGGTGAAGGGAAGGACAATACTCAATACATGGAAGGTCAACTCAACTGGACTGGACCAAAAGCAAAGAAGTTTCTGGGATAAACTGAATGCTTCAAAGGTCAGCAGAGCAAGGGCGGTGGTTTGGGGACCATGGTTTAAGGGGACTTCTAAGTCAATTGGCAAAATAATTCTATTATGAAATCATTCTGCATCCCACTTTGAAATGTGGCGTCTGGGGTCTTAAATGCTAACAAGCGGCCATCTAAGATGCATCAATTGGTCTCAACCCACGTGGATCAAAGGAGAATGAAGAACACCAAGGTCACATGATAACTAAGAGCCCAAGAGACAGAAAGGGCCACGTGAACCAGAGACCTACATCATCCCGAGACCAGAAGAACTAGTTGGTGCCCGGCTACAACCGATGACTGCCCTGACAGGGAGCACAACAGAGAATCCCTGAGGCAGCAGGAGATCAGTGGGATACAGACCCCAAATTCTCACAAAAAGACCATACTTAATGGTCTGACTGAGACTAGAGGAATCCCGGCGGTCATGGTTCCCAAACCTTCTGTTGGCACAGGACAGGAACCATTCCCGAAGACAACTCATCAGACATGAAAGGGACTGGACAGTGGGTAGGAGAGAGATGCTGATGAAGAGTGAGCTATTTGTATCAGGTGGACACTTGAGACTGTGTTGGCATCTCCTGTCTGGAGGGGGGATGGGAGAATAGAGAGAGTTGGAAGCTGGCAAAATTGTCAGGAGAGACTGGAAGGGCTGACTCATTAGGGGGAGAGCAAGTGGGAGTACGGAGTAAGGTGTATATAAACTTATGACTGACTTGATTTGTAAACATTCACTTGAAGCTCAATAAAAGTTAATAAAAAAAAATGGTTCCATGCCATAGGGTGGGAAATTAATCCCACAAAAATTCAGGGATTATTCTAGGCGTTAAATTTCTAGGGGTCCAGTGATGTGGGGCATGTTGAGATATTCCTTCTGTCTTCCTTACTCATCGTACAGATTTGGCATGCATATGAGGCCATTAAAAATATCATGGCATGGTTTAGGCACACCTTAGTCCTCAAAGTGATATCTTTGCTTTTTAATGCTTTAAAGAGGTGTTTTGCAGAAGGTCTGAGTACAAATGACAATAAAAAAAAATAGACTGAAAAACAACAGGCTATGTCCAGCTTGTCAGGGAACACTAGGTGTTAGATGCTGGTCATCAGGTCCAACCTAGAGATGAAAGAGGACAGAAAGTGGCCAACACAGGAGCCTCATGGCCTCTGTCCCAACCCCGGGCTGGGTTGCTCTACCTCACTGATCACCATCGAGTGATTCCCCTGAGGTCCCCTTATACAGTGGTCTTTGGGTACTGAAAGCTCAGCTCTGTTTCATTGTTTCAGTTACGCCAAGAAGGAAAATTTCTTAGTCTTTCTCCCTTCATATGCTTCAAATACTGCTTTCGTTTTCTTTTCCACATTGTCTTTCTCCCCACCTTCCTCTCTCTTTTAGCTCAGCACACATACAGGCACCCCCACTTTTTCAGTCCATCTTCGCATAGAATAACCCCACCCAGAGGCCTTATGACTACAGCCGAGCCCATGTTCACAGGCAACAAGTGATGATGAAAAACAAAGTCCCTCAATGTTGGAACTGTTTTACTGCTCAGCAGTCTGTTTAGAAGGGATGGGGGTCTCATGTCGGGGCAGTCCTTACTTTCCTGAACCTTCCTGACCATTGGGCCACACTTCAGTGATGGAGTGTGGGCAGTGGTCCCTGAACGAACTTGACCACTTTGTTTCCTGAGATGGGCCACAGCATAAGGGAAGCTGGAACTGCAGCTCCTCTGCAGACTTGGAGAGCTTGTCTAATTCCCTGTGACTTGCCAGTCTTTCCCCCTCCCACAGGAGTTTTCTCTCACAAACTGAACTTCCTCACTGAGTTAAATACATTTTCCTTCTACATCTGACTATACTGGAAAATACACACAGAATGGAAAAAAAGACCACGCAGTTCCTTCCCATATAAGCCTGTGTGTGAATGGGTCTGGCAAGAAAGAAGACAAAGTTTAGCTTTCCTTTCATGTGGGCTCTAGGTACAGGGTTTTATAGGTACTGGATCTGGATCTCAAACACAAATTATTGCAAGCCAAATACCTGTGGCATACGCATTTCCTAGTAAGCACCACAGATCATCACTTCTCCACGGTCCTGGTTTCCCCTTGTTAGATTCCATTCACAGATGGCCATGACTTATGGAAGCATTTTGGCTCAAGCCTGACAAGCAGGTACTGATGTTGGGATGGCAGAAAAACAGCCTCATCTTGGAGCAGGATGGATGGGACCTGGCATGATGTGGAAGGCCAGACCCATGACTCTTCTTCCATTCTACCCCATGCCCACTAGAGTGCTTACCTGGTGTAGCAGAAGGCCCATATGCAGAGGGGGAACCAAAATATTTCATAACCAGAGATCGCTGGCATTACTCTCTGCCACAGCAGCTAGGGGAGAATCCCAAAGGCTCCTTATTGCTCCAAGCATTAACCCTTCAGTTGCTGAATCAAGGGAGTGGTCTAGGATGTCTTGGGGGGGGGTGCTGGGATTTCCTGCATGTTGGTGGGGGACTTGGGGGACTAGGGGTAGTGATAACTTACAAGTGGCATGGCAATATTTTAAGAGCTGGTTTGGCTGTATTCTTGTGTTTCAGCTGAATTAATAGCTGTGCACTAGGTCAAGGTTGGTGGTCACAGATGTTACTGCCCACTATGCGGCAATTCCCAGGTTATCCTGAAAGCTGAAACACACAACTTAGGCTCACTTAATAAGATGTACCCACTCAGAAATTTTAAGCTAAAACAAGAGACGCAAAGGGCAAAGATGGCGGAGAATGGATTTGGGTGCTGTCTGTAGGAGAAGGCTCTCTTTGCTGTTCTGGGGGAAGATCCTTGTCTCAGCCTCTGTAGCCCCAGTGTTCCTTGGTTCCTTGGCAATCTTCATGTGGCATCTATCCTCCCTCCATCTGTGCTTGCTTCTAAGTCTAATCAGCTTTGTAAGAGTCTAATCTACTCTTTTCATAACTCAGAAGTGATTAGGCTTAAGCCACGCCCTACACTGACATGGCTTCTTTAACAAGAAAACCCTATTCCCAAAAGAATTACACCCACAGGTATAAGGTTAGGATTCCAACACATATTTTGGGGGACACAATTCAATCTCTAACCCATGACCAAGCCCAAAGTCAGTAGAATAAGGAGATGTACTCCACCCAGAGAGGTCATGGCAGGAGAAGGGAGGGAAGAGTTAGAGACAGATAAAGCAATCTATGACAATGTAATTCCACTAATCATTTTTAAAACTAAAGTAGAACATAGTGAAGAGCTCATTGAAAGTCCTTTTCCCATTAGTAATAAGTGTACAATATTAATAACATCAACAACAATGCAACAACTAAAATACTTAAGCAAATAGTAAATGCCAGGCCCTGTTCTAAGCATCTTAGAGATATAAATTTATTTAATCCTCAATGCAAAATAGTGTCTGTGAGGATGAATTATTATTCCCACATTAAAGGTGAAGGAACCAAGGCCCAGAGAGGTTAAGTCACTATGCTAAACTCACACAGCATAGTGGTACAGCTGGGATGTAGTCCCAGAGAGTTGTTTCCAGAGTCTAAACCCCTAGCCACTAGGTTATACTACCTCTCCCACAATTACTACTGTATTTTATTTCCCTTTGAGGCTTTCCAAGAATTTGAATCATCTGTCTACATCAGGCAAGCAAATTTTATTCCATATCATAGCCTACGATCTCACATGATCTAGCCCCTGCATACCTCTTTGGCTTCATCTGAAATCCCTTTCTCTTTCACTCCAGCCACACTGTCCTTTCTGTTCCTGAACAACTAAACTTGTCCCCACCTTAAGGACTTTGTACTTGCTGTTTTTTCTGTCCATGTCCCCAAATCATGTTATTATTCAAGTCTCACCTTAAATGTAATGTTCCCCAGAGCGGTCTTCTCCTACCACCCTACCAAAGCAGCTTGCTCCCATCTTAGTCTTAGCAATTCTTTCTCTCATCACGTTTTTTCACTTTTACTCATAGCTCTATGGCTATCTGAAATTATCCTTTTATCTGTTTATACGTTCATTGTCTATCTCCTTTCTTCTAGAATATAAACCCCGTGAGGGAAGAGATTTTTATCTATCTTGCTTATGGCTGTATTCTCAGTCATTACATAAGATGATTCACGGACATAACAGGTATTCAGTAAACACCTGTTGGGTAAATGAATGAAATTCTCACTTTGCACTGACACTAAGCAGGCTTTCCAGAAGTGCCCAATCGCCAGATCTCCCTCTCCTGTCTTCTGGTACAAAAAAGTCTGGAGATGTCTAAACCATACAGAGACAGAAAGGTGCTACCGAAGCCAAATTTTATTTCCAAGCAGACATCATCTTTGAGTCCTAGTCATTGTGGTTAGAGGCAAGTGAGGTCATCCATTGCATCCAAGAAGAAAGGTCAGAGGGAAAATAGTCACAGAAGACACTGGACAGATGTAAAGAGTTGACATCCAGAACTTTGGCTTCGCAATGATCCTTTATTGTATTGAATGAAGTTGGAAAAATCTGAGCCTGTCTAGATAAAGATGCTACTTCCATTGTCTAGGTTTGAACTACAGCTGGGTAGATGAGCCATGTAGCAAAGATTAGGGCTCAGTGCCAAGGGCCCAATCTTTACTAAGCTGCGAGCACCTCATTGCTCCATAACCTCCACTTCATGGGCTAGGTGTTTGTCCTTTTGAAGTTGTGTGGGAGGAACTGGACTGAGTTGGCTTCTGTTTTCTCAGGAAACCATCTAGGAGACTGAGCTGGGGGATAAATCACCAAACTTCTGAGCATAGTTTTAACCACAATCCGTAGTGTCTCTGCTGACTACAAGACATCCCAGACTGTGTCCCAAGACTGTTGGCTGGTGATCTGGATGCCAGCATTCTCCATCTTTCGTCTCAGGCAGGTAGGAAATGCTGCTTCCTTTCTGGGCAAGCAGATTTGGTGGGTTAGTTTAGACTAAACATCTGCAAATTGTTTATTTGGTGAATATGTACTTAGTTTCCTGCAGAGAACAGATTCATCTACTTTCGAAGATGGCCAGGATAGGGGAGGGGAAAGGGATATTTGTGGGCCAAAAATCTATGTCACTAGGAGAGCTTCCGTCCAGTGGAAGAGGCTTGGGAATCAATGGCTGGATACCCAGACTGAAGAAACCCAGACAAGATACCTTACATCCAGAAAAGGAATTTTAAACAACAGTTCGGGTTTCTCATGGAATCTAAGGAATGCTGCTGACATTAGCAGGCATTCATCTCTGTTTCTAGACTCATTTTTAAAATTTTAGATTAAAATTTTTCCTAAATCTTTTTACTGAAATATGAATATGTAAATTGCACGTCATAAGTGCACAGCTCAATAAATTTTCACAAACTAAACACAGCAATGTAACCAGCACCAGATCAAGAAACAGAGCATTGCCAGCACCTCAGAAGCTCCCACTCCTCCACTCTTCATTCCCCAAGGCTAGCCACAGTCCTGACATCTAACAGCACACAATCATTTTGATTGTTTTTTACGCTTTCTTCGTTCAGCATTCTACTTATGAGATTCATTAATGTCATCCATATGTCACAGTAATTCATTCATTCTTACCGCTGTGGAGTATTCCGTTCTGTGAATATACCACAATTTAGTTATTCAGGCTGTTAGTGTTGGGCATTTGAGTTGTTTCCCATTTGGGACTATTTAAAATGGTGCTTCAGGAAACATTCCAGCACATATATCTTGGACGAAATCTGTATGTTGTGAATATACACGGAATAGGGTTTCTGCGTTACATGGTCAAGTGTGCGTTTGTAAGAAACTGCCGCTGTTTTCCAAAGTAGTTGTACCATTTTACATTTCAACTACCAGTGAGTTCCAGTTGCTCCATATTTTTACCAACACTTGGTATTGTCTGTCCTCATTTGAGCAATTCTAGTGGGTACACAGTGGAATCTAAGCTCATTTTTACTATACTTCTCCTTTACTCCTTTCTGTTGTCTCTTTCTGCAAATGGCCTTTCTCGGCTCTCCATCTCCACCTAGAAGAGACCATGACTTCACTCCCACTTCCTGAGAGGTCTTTCCAAAGACCAGTACAGTCACAAATAGAAATCTCTTAGTGCAATTCCAAAATAAGAGAAAGTATATCTGAGCCAATCATCTATAGCAAGGCTACATCATATTATATAAACAAGGTTCCTGGGACTGCACAGCTGGTATCAAATGGATGGCTGATTCCCTGAAAAGTGGATGAGGAAGAAACCCCAAAAGGCATCCTTTTTATGACCCGTAGACCATCCAAACAAATGCCCTATGAGACAACTTCTCAACAAAAGAAGGAAAATTTCACTCAGTCATTTAACAAATATTTATTGAGCTTCTACTACGTGCCAGGCATTGTTTTTGGTGCTGAAATACAGCAATGAATAACAGTGACAAAGTCTCTCTCCCTTTTTCCTTTGTCTATTTCTGCATCAAGGGACTACACACAATGCAAATACTTTAACGACAAGCACATTTTTAAAAGTAAGTGTAGGAGGCACCCTGAGATTCTTTAGGAACATGTCTTTATTTTCTCCAACAAAATGCTGCCAGTTGATGTGCCAAGCTCATGTCAAGAGTATGCCTAGTGTAGTGGGTATATATTCAGGCTCGTATAATCCTGGAATGGGAGCTTTACATATAAGGACTTACTCTAAAATTAATTTTTCAAGTACACTCAGTCCCTAGAGTGAGTGGGGCAAAGAGTTCTAAGTATCAATGTTAGGGTTAAATTGTAAGAATGGGAGCTGGTAGTAAGATTCAGGAATATAGTACAGCTGTTAGCTTTAGAAATACACAACGCTAAGGTACTATACCTAGTACCTTAGCGTTGTGTATTTCTATGAGAAATTGTCCAAAGACAGCAGTGGGTCTACAAGGAACTTGAGTTCAGTGTCATGATCTGGTACTACTTTTCAAGAAGGCAGTTCGGCAACAAGGTCCTTCACAATGTTCATATCTTTTAACATAATTTCACTTTTTGCAATCTAGAACAAGGAAATAATCCTTATGAGGAGAAATGACATCATATCCACCCACAATCTCTTTGGTTTCACTCCTCTTGACAGAGGTGTACCTAAGGTATCGCAAGTAGAACATGTACCCTGAGTACTGCTTGAGGAAGGGCTCTAATGAGCAGTTTCTATTGGCCATCGAAGTTTCCATTGCCAGCTGTGAGATCATTCAGCAATTTAAAACTAATTTCCATAGGCACTAATTTTTCTAGACAGGCCCCTACTCTTGGATGCTCAGATAGAGTCATTCTTGGCTAATTTGATGGCACTTAATACAAGTAGGCTAAAGACAAAAGGTTAGAGCGCCTTAGGAAGTCAATTGAGAGAATATGCCTTTCTCACTTGTGTTTTTTTGGGAAAAAATTGTCAGCTGCTGTGATGAAGTGTGCTTTCCATTAGACGAACTGGGAGGAAGCTGGCTAAAGCTCTTTAGGTGGATAGGTTCAACTGGACTGTAAACATCCTTTCTTCCTCAGGGTTATAAGAACCTTCCAACCTCCCTTTGGAACCTTTCACTCAGGCATGACAAGTGTCTATTATCATCTGACTAAATCTGAGGCACTAGATTTAAAAGACACAGAGACAGGGCTGGAAGGTGGAGTGTGGGTAAGTGTGAGGAAACCGTTCACACAGAACACCCTTGTTCTCCAAACGGTATTGCCAAGCATGCTACTTGATGGCTCCAGGGGCCTCAAATCATCCCTGTGCTGCTTCTTCACAGCTTGACTAAAATATTTTTATGTCCAAATACATTTCTACTTCAATCTCTTAGCTCTCTTCCAACTTCCCAGGGAAGTGTGGAAATTCTTACTTGTGGGCACATAAACACTAAAGTTTATCACAAGCTTCAAGGAGGTTTAAAGTTTTAGGGTCTCTTCCTAAAACTTTGTCACTTGAGTGTCCACACTGGTAGACCAGCATAACATTAGAGCTTAGGATTGACTGAGGTGAGTGTTCAATTAAAGAGAAACAAGCAGAAATATTGAGGAGATTCAGAACTGTTGCCAGAGTCTCTATGCCTTTAATTAAATAAGGTTCTTGCCTCTCACTGGTCAAGAATGAGCACGTAAGGCACACCAGGAAAGCTTTATTGAAGAGGCTTGCAAGCAGAGGTAAGGAAGGCCTAGGCAATGCTTACTGCCCGTCTCACAGAACGAAGGACTTGCACGGGCTTTTAAAAATACTTGAGTGTGAAAAAGATTCATGTTTATTCAGAGGCACAGGCGGGGTTCTCCGGTAACTAGCCAGATTTGGGTGGGGATAGGCTACCTAAGGTGCACGCGCAGCTGCTTTCTAAGATGGCTCCTGTCCCACGGGCCTCTGGAATTCATAGTAGGACTTATGGGGTGTCATGCCTGTGCAGTCTCTCACTCTGAGTTGGATTCCCCAGCTGCGGCTGCAGCCCTTCACTGTCCCTGGTGAAAGGTCACACAGGGGTCACAGGTGGATGTTCGACGCATGTCTCTGGGGCTCGTTTCATCTGGTTGCTTCTGAGAGACAACTTTAAAGAAGTTTGTGGGCTAATTTCTGATACCCTGCCCCATCGTTCTGGGGAATGTCTTCGTTTCTGTGCCCTGGCCCATTTCCTGTTACTCTGTCACTTTAATTTGTTTATGTGAATTGCAGATTTGGGGGCCCCTCTGTTCTCTTAGATCTTTGGATCCAGAAGTACAAAAAAAAAAAAAAAAAAAAAACACAAGGAATGACAAAACACTCTTGTTGACTCCAGTAAACAACCAGGAACTCATATCAAGAAAGGCATCTTGTCTCCCACCAGAACCCACAGGAGCTATATGAAAGACACCGGACATTCGTACATTGGACAGAGCTTTTAAAGCAGCCCTCTCATACTTCTTGGCAGCATTCTCTGGGCTCACCAGTGTGGTAATACGGCAGACAGGAGGGCCATCACAAAGCTATGCTGGTCAGGACTATATAACCCCTTCTGGAAGATCTCAGGTTGCTGCTAAGAATCAGAAAATAACTAAGTGATACGCTTCCTTCTTTCTGCACCCTGGCCAACTTCTCCATCCACCACAGAACTCACAACTTGAACATACACAACACCCTCCAGGGTTTATCCCCTAGGATGTTCTACCCCACAAATTTAACTCATATATGTTCTTTGCAGGTTTGTCAGTGAGTCACGAAAAATAGGGTTTGGAGAAAAGCATGTGGAGCTGCAACAGACTCTCAGAGTTGGAAGCAACAAATCTGTGAAAGTGCCTCAATAGTTTTGAGCACATAACAGGTACTCAATAAAAATTTTTTTTTTTTTTTTTGGTCTCTTCTTCTAGTTCACAATGTACCTGAGGTGTAAATCATTCTGGACAACTCTGCTAGAATCTTCTTTTCTTATAATGAACATAAATACATTTCTCTGAGCCATGAGTCAAGAACTGACTTGATGGCAACTGGTTACTGCTTAGATTCCTCTTATTATATTTACTCCTGGAGCCTTTACAGAATAACATTTATCTCTTTTTGCACATAAAACATTCAAAAGCAGCCATTTCGTTTCCTAAATATTCAATATAACGATCCCCAAGTTTTTAACCAATCTGTTTATGGCCTGATTTTGAGGCCTTCATCATCCTGTTTACTCCCTGTAAATACACTCTTGTCTTTCTCCCTCCTGAAAGGTAACCAGGAATTGAACACTATGCTGTGTGGGGAGGGGGTGGGGGGAAGGAGGCAGCAGCTAAGTCTTCACTAAAATACACTTTCTCCTTCTTCCATAGTAGTTGGGTGCATGGCTACTCAGCTAGAGATGACATTTCCCAGCCTCCCTTGCAGCTAGATATTGTCATGGAGCATAAGAGAATGAGCAGAAACATATATCCACTAGTGAATACCTGTTGCCATCAAGTTGATTCCAACTCATAGCGACCCTATAGGACAAAGTAGAACTGCCCATAGGGTTTCCAAGAAGCAGCTGGTGGATTCAAACTGCCAATCTTTTGGTTAGCAGCCAATCTCTTAATAACTATGGTTTAAAACCACTGCCGCTGAGTCGATTCCGACTCATAGCGACCCTAGAGGACAGAGTAGAACTGCCCCATAGAGTTTCCAAGGAGCGCCTGGCGGATTCGAACTGCCGACCTTTTGGTTGGCAGCCATAGCACTTAACCACTTAAACTATGGTTTAGCAGTCTCATTTTCTAGTCATCTCAGGAGTTTAGATATATTTCTGAACTCATTTTAGGCTATCTACGAGATTTTCTATAATCTCTTCACCAGTTTGGATCTTAAGTCTCTCAGTATTCCCATTCCAGAGTCTTAAGAAAAAGTCCAATTGGGCCAGCTCAGCCAACAGAGTCATAGGTCGGGTGTCCACTCTGGTTCAACCATCTGTGGCCTAGACGACAGAATCTTGAGATAAAACTATGACAGCCTAAATTCACGTCTTCGAGTGATGATGAGAAGCAATTTCAGATAAACGCACGGGGCTAAGCATGAACTCCTAGTCACATAGAGTTTCTGGAACTGCAAAGTCAAGGACCAGATCTTAGGTTACGCATCCATACCTAAGCTCTGACAACTGAGGATCCAGTGTGCAAAACTGCCCTGCTCACTTGTGGTAAATCATTATAGTGGTGGCCTCCAGTGAACAAAACCTCCTGGTGTTTGCACCCTTGTGTAGCCCCCTCCCACACTGACTCTAGACTTGATCATGTGACTTGCTTTGGCCAATGAGACATTAGCAAAATGATGCCAGCAGAGGCTTGATTAGTGCTTGCATATTGGGGCTTGTCCTCTTGAAATATTCCTTCTTGGAAGCTAAATGCCATGGTATGAAGAAACTTGGGCTACATTACCAAAAGGTGAGAGGTATTAGAGGGTGAGAGGCCATCTTAGATGTCCTAGTCCCAGCCGGGCTTCCAGCTAAATGTAGCCCATGAGTGACCTCAGCTACACCATGCAGAACAAAACCACTCAGTTGATACCAGTCAGTCCACAAAATCATGAAAAGTAAAAATTGCTGTTGTTTTAGGTCACAAAGATTTATGGTATTTTATAAAATAAATTCTTTAGATAACTGAACTCTTCTACATAACTGAAATACCTCCCCTCTCTAAAATCTCCTTGACTACAAAACCCATCTGGAAATCCAGGTGTCTGGCCCCAGGACTCTTGGAGAAAATGTTCTGACAGTGGAAATGTAGCCAAAGGACCCTTGAAATGGGATCCTGAGATGTCTTCCTTTCCTCCTGTCTTCCTGAAAACAAATCCTGAAAAATAAAAAAGAAATCCTTAAACAAGGCATAAGAATGTTCCATAACTAGCCAGGTAAGACCAAGTTCTCAAACAGTGCCCCGCACTTCCCTGTTACATAATTTCTTTCCTCCTCAATAAATACATCAACATTAAGGAAAGGCTGTGACTCTTTCTAGTTCTCCTGAAACACCAAGAAAGAAAACTCTCATTGAATGTCTCCGGTTCTCTTGATCAGTTTCCTGTGAGGTGGCCCAATGTATGGTGGGTTGTACGGCCTTAAAGCTAAAGAAAAAAAAAAATTCTGGTTAATGCCAGAGAGATTACCCAGAGAGATAAAATTCACCATCTCCTGAGGTCATTAAAAACAGTGGGTACGATGTCTCAGGAGTCCCTGGGTGGTGCAAACAATTAAGTGCTTGACTGCTAACTGAAAGACTGGCAGTTCAAACCCACTCAGAGGTACCTTGAAAGATAGGCCTGGTGATCTGCTTCAGAAAGGCCACAGTCTTGAAAACCCTGTGGAGAACAGTTTTACTCTGCATGTACTGGGTCATCATGAGTCGCAGTTTCACACGACATCCCCGTTAATTGGCCTAATAACATGTTTAGTGCTTCTTTTCTACCTCCTGGTTCCTTGCATTGTGCCTGGGTTCTTAAAAGCTTGCAAGTGGTCATTCAAGGCACAACAATTGGTCTCTACTCACCTGGAGCAAGAGAGGAAGAAGGAGAATAAGGAACAGGAGGAGATATGGAATGAGTTGCTAATTGCCTCCATGAATAACTGGTGGGGAGCTCAGCTGCTAACCAAAAAGGTTGGCAGTTGAAATCTACCAGCCACTCCTTGGAAACCCTATGAGGCAGTTCTACTCTGTCCTACAGGGTTGCTATCAGTCAGAATAGACTTGAGGGCATCAGGGTGTTTTTTTTGGTTGCCATGAGACCATAAGAACTGGACGGTACCCAGCTACTACGACCAAACATTTTGAGCAAAAAATCTATAGAAGAATCCTGATCAAAACAGGGTAAATGCAGGAAAAAAAAAGTTACCATCGAGTTGATTCCGACTCATAGTGACCCTATAGGACAGAGTAGAACTGCCCCATATGGTTTCCAAGGACCACCTGGTAGATTTGAACCACAGACCTTTTGGTTAGCAGCAAAGAATTTAAAATTTAAAATGCAGAAAAGAATTTAAAATTCTCATGGAATCCAGAATTTCTGGAGCCATGGAGGCTGAATGAATTCCTGAAACTAATGCTCCGAGATAATCTTTAAACCTTAAACCAAAAAAAATCTCCTGAAGTCTTCCTAAAACTAAACAATAGTCTAGCTTAACTAGTAAAAAATGTCTGCTTTGAGCATTGTGCTCTTTGAAGGACTATATGGGATCAAAGTAACAACAGCAACTCAAAAGATTAGACAGGAACTTTAGGGGGCAGTGAGCTTATGTTAATGTGGGAGGAACAACTCAGAAACGAAAAGGAGAGTGAGAAGAGTTACATAACTCAAAGAATGTAATCAATGTTACTGAATTGTGGTGAATGGGTGTATGTTTTGCTGTACATGTTCTCAACAACAATAAAAAAATTTAAAAATGATATTGTGGTCCCAAGAAGTATGGATGGGGCACAGTGACCATATCAGGCATTGTAGATCGGTGTTGTTATAGTCATTCTACTTTTGTAAAAACAAATACACCCTATGCAATAAAAAAAAAAAAAAAAAAATCTTTACAGGGGGAAAAAAAAGAATGTAAGCAATGTCGTTAAGTAATATGTGTGAAACCTGTTGAATTGGAATCACCAAAAATATATTATTTAAAAAATAAATCTCTTTTGTTTTTTAGCACCAAAATTTGAGGTTATTACTACAGCAGAATCTAGCCCATCCTAGCTAACACTCTCTCCCTCCCATGATCTGTGCCATCTGTGCTTTTGATGAGTAAACCTTATATCTCATCCAATGGATGGAAAACAACAGGCTCCATGTGCAAAAAGAAGGCTCCACTGTTTTGTTTATTTCTTAATGAATTCAGGCTATTTCCCAATGATTAGTGCTTCACCTCTCCTGGAAACAATTTATCCTTTAAGTAATTTATTCTAGATTCTCACCTGAGGACCATATCAAGCTCTATAGTCTTCCTTCTTCCCCTTTCTGAAAAATATTCTTCTCTGTCTCTAGTTTTCAGGCATCTCTCTCTTTAATTCCACAAGTCCTTAAAACATAAAAGGGTATTTAGAGGCTTCATTTTCAGGTTCTTACAACCCTAGGACACAATTCATTCAAGTCAAAAACAGAAAGTTTCTCTCTTTTAATCACCCCTTCTGGATTTCATTTCCCTCATTCGGTTACCTCTCACTATTTTGCTTTAACCCAAAGGCTGACCGTTTATGAACACGGCCAGCCAGAGGAATCCTTTTCTTCAGATGTCTCTTTCATGTCTTTCTACACTGGGCTAGTCTCACTGTCCCCTGTTATTCATCACTGCTTAACACTCATTCAACAAACATTTACCAAGTGCCTACTATGTTTCCTTGGAAACTCGATGGGGCAGTTCTACTCTGTCCTACAGGGTCACTATGAGTCGGAATCAACTCGACGGCAGTGGGTAGTGGAACTATGTTTTAAGAAAATGCTTGGTGTGGGATATGATCTCTGCCCTCAAGGAAGTTACCTTAAAAAATGTCAAGTAGACACTAGACAAGTGGGTAAGAGCCAGAACACAAGGGGTCTGGAATGTCCTACATAAGTAGCATAAGAAAGTGCCTAAGAGCATAAACTAAAAACAGACAGTCCTGGGTTTAAATCTAGGTCTCAATTTCCTCATCTGTGCAACCAGGAAAGTAACAAAGGACTGTTCAAAGAATAAAATCAGACAACACAAGTGTAAAAATGGCATGGCGGGGCATCTGACCTCCTCTAACTTCACATACGAGAAGGAGAATCAAAATCAACAGCCCAGGCTGGTTCTTACAAGGCAGGAATCAGACATGCCTCCACCTTTCAACCTTTTTACCAATTATGACACCAACTGTCCCTTCCACAGCACTCTCTACTCCTCTGCTGGGTTTAATAATTTGTTGTAATGACCACAAAGAACTCACAGACAATACTCATAATTATGGAGTTTATTAGGGAAGTAACAGGTTACAATTCAGGTTCAGGAATGCTCAGGATACAGTTCTTTGATCAGGACAGCCTCTTCTCAGTGTCTTTGCAGGCACATCTTTCTCTGGCCCCTTGGCCTCTGCCCTATTCAGGTAAGTGTTACAAAGCTCTTTTAGCTCTGCCGATAAGTAGCCGGAGGCACTCCACTCTGCCAGTAAGCCTCCAGTCCAAAGGTGCTCAACTCTCTTGCTCTGTGGCTTAGGAAGCCCACTTCGCCGTCTCCTGCCAGTCTCCCGGTTCTGCTGCCTCTGCTGCCACCATTTCTCTGTGGCTGTTTCTCACCATCTCTGGTGTCACAGCTCTCTGTCTGTCTCCTGAATCTAGGAGGATCTCAGCACAAGGATCCTGGGTCCAAAGGATGCACTCCACTCTTGACTCTTCTTTCCTGGTGGTGTTGAAATCCTCTCTTCCCACCTCCGGGATGGCTCATTTTAAGCCTAGTCAGATGGAAAAACTGACCAATCCCCTCATTAGGGCTGCATACACCTATCTGCATGGTTGTACCCCCACAAGGTGCCATGCGCCTTATTTATATAATTAGCAAACTTGCCAATCCCTTTGGTGGGTTACAAGCATCTCATTTGCATAGTCTCACCCAGTCATTTGGTAGGAGTTACAAAGACCATGCTACAAGGGCCATATTTATTCACTGCACCACAATAAGTTATGCACTTAGCTATATTTAATGCCACTATTATCATGAAGGTGATGGACAATAATTGAAATTTTAACCATGGATGTGACTCTTCAAATTTGTATCTCAGAAATATTAAGAATTGAATACACTAACAAGAAAGAACAAAGAGTCAGCCTAAAGTCCAGAAAGGCAATTAAGAGGCTGATGCAGTAGTCAATGGTTCAAATAAGAACCTGAACCATAGCAGAAGGGATGAAAGCAGAGGAACGATTTCTAGGATATTAAGACAGAATTAACAGAACTTAGTAATCAAGTGACTATGGGAGGGTGATGGAAGGAGGAGTTAAGAACGACTTTTGAATTTATGACTTCTGGAACTGAGCAGATGATAGCACCATTCACCAACGAGGCAAACACAGAGAGTAACAGAATTTTCGGGGAAAGGAAGACGATAAATTTAATTTCAAGCACACGAAATCTGAAGATGCCATGAAACATTATAAGGGGGCAGTGGCGGTTCAGGGGTAGAATTCTTGCCCTCCATGCAGGAGACACAGGTTTGATTCCAGGCCAATGCACCTCATGTGCAGCTACTGCCTGTCTGTCAGCGGAGGCTTGTGTGTTGCGATGATGCTGAATACGTTTCAGTGGAGCTTCCCGACTAAGACGGACTAGGAAGAAAAGCCTGCCGATCTGCAACTCATCATGGGGACGGGATGGCACAAGACCAGGCAGCATTTCATTCTGTTGTGGCTGAGGTCTCCGTAAGTCAGGGTGGAATGCTAGCAACTTGACTCAATGGCCACTAACAACCATGACTAATGGCCTTTGAGCATCTTTTCATATGCTTATTGCCCATTTGGATAGTTCTTTAATGAAATGTCTAGTCAAGTCCTTTGCCCATTATTTAACTGAATTGTTCGTCTTTTTGTTGTTGAGTTGTTGCTGTTGTTCTTGCTGTCAGCTGTTGTTGAGTCCGCCTCTGATTCATGGAGACCCCATGCACAACGGAATAAAATACTGCCTAGTCCTACAGCACTCACATGATCGGCTGCAGAATGGACCGCTGTGATCCACGGGGTTTTCATTAGCTGATTTTTCAGAAGAAGATTGCCACCGGCCTTTCTTCTTAGTTCATCTTAGTCTGGAAGCTCCACGGAAACCTATTCGGCATCATATTCAGCAAATCTCCACTGACAGACAGGGGTCTCCCACATCGAGGTTCAGAATTTTACCACTGAGTCACCACAGATAAAACCCAAACCCGTTGCCACCAAGTTGATTCTGACTCATAGCGATTCTATAGGACAAAGTAGAACTGCCCCACAGGGTTTCCAAAGAGTAAGTGGTGGATTCGAACGGCCGGCCTTTTGGTTAGCAGCCTTAGCTCTTAACCACTGTGCCTTAATATATATTCTGGATATTACATGCTTCCCAAATATTTTCTCCCATTCTGTAGGTTGTTTCTTTACTTCCTTGATAAATTTCTCTGATGCACAGAAGCTTTTAATTTTGATGAAGTCCAATTTATCTATTTTATCTTTTAGTGTTCATGCTTTTGGTGTCATATGTAAGAATCCACTGTCAAAAACTAGGTCCTGAAGCATTATCCCTATTCTAAGAGTTTCATGGTTTTAGTTTTTACACTTAGTCATTGATCCATTTTGGTTTAATCTTTATATATGGTATGAGATATGAGTCAAACTTCAATCTTGTGGATAGAGAGATCCAACGGTCCCAGCATCTTTGTTGAAGAGACTGTTTTTTCCCCCACTGAAGGGACTTGGCACCATAGTTCAACACTAGTTGCCCACAGATACATGCGTTTATTTCTGGACTCCCAATTCTAGCCTGTTGCTCTATATCTCTATCTGTATATTGGTACCAGACTGTTTGGATTACTATAGCTTTATATTACATTTTGAAATAGAAGTGTGAGTCCTCCTACTTTGTTGTTCTTTTTCAAGATTGCTTTGGCTATTGGGGGCTCTTTGCAATTCCATATGAATTTGAGGATTGGCTTTTTTACTTCTGCAATAAAGACTATTGGCATTTTGATAGGAATCATGTTGAATCTCTAAGTCACTTTGGATAGTATTTCTATCTTAACAATATTAAGCCTTCCAATCCAAGAAGCATCTTTCCCTTTATTCAGATCTTCTTTAATTTCTTTCAATGATGTTTTTCTACAGTTTTCAGCGTACACTGTTTTCACCTTTCTGGTTAAATTAATTCCTTGGTATTGTATTATTTAAGATATCATTGAAAATGGAATTGTTTTCTAAATTTCCTTGTCAGATTGTTCATTGCTTTTAGGTAGCAGCTGAGTCCTTGACCATTGCACCATCAGGACTCCTTAAGTCAAGGTAATCCTGATTAATTTTATACAGATAAAAAAAAAAATCTGTGAAGTCTCTTCTCTAAATTACCTTCAGTAAGGTTCTCATAAATGTTCCCCACAATTAACTTTCATAGTACCTACCAACAATTTACTCAAACACAGAGTTAGTTCATAGAAACAAATAAACTATTATTTCTATTTTTTTATGGTTGGGTAAATCTGTAGTGTTATCAGTAACTAAAATACTCCTATTGTACCCCCACTTATACTTTGCAATCTCTTTCATTTAAGGTGTTTACTAAACCTAATCTTGTTTGTCTAATTAAGATTTCCATTAAGATAATGCTTAGGGTCACTATGAGCCAGAATCCAACAGTTTCAGACAATGCTTGTTCCACAATTATTTGCAGTTCACAGTTCAGTATTTTTTATTCATCATTTTCTGAAATTCTTTTCTTTTTCTTCCGGATATAATTATCCACTCATTTGCTCTGCAGGTAACACTTTCTTTAGCCATATGAAGTCAAAATGTAACCATCAATTTAAATTCTGTCATGTATTTTATATGTTAAAAGTATATTCAAGTCTTAAATGAAAGGCCAAAACTTTCCTTCAAAGCCCAATTCAATCGCCTCATCTGTGGCAGACTAGCCTAACAAGAGACACAAACTGACGTTCAACAATATCTGAGGGACAACTCTTAGGAGACTATCTGGTTTAAAAACGGTTGTTAAGAGGACCCTTCCACATGTACAGATTACTGAGTTCCTCAAAGAAGTTTGCTCATGTGGGTTGTATCTACTAATGTTTACTGTACTCCAAATTGAAACTAAACATTTTTTAAAACTATTTTTAAATTCATTTCATAATAAAATATCATTTACCTATTAACAGAAATAAATTTTCTATGAAAACAATTACCTTCAAAAGAATTTTGTGAAAAGAGTAGCACAGTTTCACATTTTTAAAAAACTCTTTAATGTCTGAAAAGAAAAAAGTTGGTGTCTCATAGGCATTTCTTCATTTAATGTGCTGAAATAAACTGTCTTCATTCAAGAACATGCAGAAAATCTCTACTCACACAAAACAGCCTTTTCAGATTGTGGATATTCTTCTTTGATAGGACATCAAAACTTGACCAATAGAAAACATATTATACAGCTACAGCAATCAAAACGGTCTGGTACTAGTGTAACAACAGACACACGAATCAATGGGATAGAATTGAGAGTCCAGAAATAAATCCACACATCTGTGATCAACTGATTTTGGATAAGGGTGCTAACTAAGTTCCATTCGATACGGAAAGAAAAGTCTCCTCTATGAATGGTGTTAGGAAAATTGAATTTCCACATGCAGAAAAATGAAACAGGATCCATGCCTCACACCATATACAAAAACAAATTCAAAATGGAGTAAGAACCTAAATGTGAAAACTAAAGCCATAACATTGTTAGAAGAAAATGCAGAGGCAATGCTGTTGGGCCTAGTTTTGAACAATGGATTACCTAAACAATAACAAGAACACAAACAGCAAAAGGTAAAATAGATAAATGGGACCTCATAAAAATTAAAGGTTTCTGTTCATCAAAACACTTTACCAAAAAGTGAAAAGGCAAGCTATCGACTGGGAGAATATCTTCGGAAGCCATATATTTGAGAAGAATCTAAAACCCAAAATACATATAAAGTCTCAACAATCTAACAACAAAAAGACAACCCAATCAAAAAATGGGCAAAGGTCTTGAATAGACATTTCACCAAAAAAGACATTCAAATGGTCAACAAACGCATGAGAAGATACTCAACATCATTAGTCATCAAGAGATGCAAATCAAAATCACAGTGAGGGTGCATTTCACTTCCGTCAGGTTGGTGGCATAATGGCTAAGAGCTCAGCTGCTCACCAAAAGGTCAGCAGTTCGAATCCACCAATTGCTCCTTGGAAACCCTATGAGGTAGTTCTATTTTGTCCTATAGGGCTGCAATGAGTTGGAATCTACTCAAAGGCAACGGGTTTTTGTTTGTTTAGGTTGGCTTAAAAAAAAAAAAACCAAAATAGCAAATATGGGCAGGGCAAGGATGTGGGGAAATGGGAACCTTTATCCATTGCTGGTGGAATGCAAAATGTTAGGACCACTGTGGAAAACAATGTAGCAGTTCCTCAAAACACTATCAGATAACCTGGCAATTCCACCCCTAGGCATATACCACAAAGACTTTAAAACAGAGACTCAAAGAGAGACTTGTACACCAATGTTTATTGCAGCACTATTTAGAACAGCCAAAACAACTTAAATGCCCATCAACAGATGAATGTATAAACAAAAATGTGGTGTATACATACAATGGAATACCATTCAGTCAGTAAGAGAAATGAAGTCTTGATACATGCTTTAATATGGATGGAGCTTAAAGACATTATGCTGAGTGAAACAAGTCGATCATAAAAAGATAAATATTGTATGACCTCACTTATAGAAAAAGATAAGGAAAGGCAAAAGCATACAGACCAAAGTTCCTTAGTGGCTACTGGGGCAGGAAGCAGGGGAAAAAAGAGGGTTACTGCTTATAAGGAACCAAGGTTTGGGTTACGGAGATGGAAAAATTATATTCGTTAAAGTCAAGGTTACATAGCCAATTAATGAAACTGCTGTCATTAAGGTGCACACCTGTAAAAAGCTGAATTGGCAAAACTTGTGCAACAGATATGTTTACAAAAACAACAAAACAACATCAAAAAGAGAGGAGCTGCTAAGGCTGCTTCTGTACAACCAAATACCTCCTGGGATTCGGTTCCTTGGTTCAGAAGTTTAGGGTCATGGTTTCATGGGACATCCAAGGTAACTGGCCTAATACTGAGTTCAGTGCTTTTGTTCTACCTTCCTGTTGCTGTGTAGTGGCTGGGGTCTTCAAAGCTTGCAATCTGCCATCCAAGGCACAACAACTGGTATATATTTGCCAGGAGAAAGAGAAGAAGGAGAGTCAGGCACAGGAGGTGGAAATGGAATGCATGGATAATTGCGTCCATGAACAACTCTCTCATTTGCCAGGCGACCAGAAGAACTGGATGGTGCCTGACTACCATTACTGAACATTTTGGTCCAAGATTCTACAGAAGAATTCTGATCAAAAGTGGGAAAAATGCAGAACACAACTTCAAATCTCAGAGACTCCAGACTTTGTGGAGCCATGGGGGATGGACAAACTTCTGAAATCACTACCCTAAGATAACCTTTAAACCTAAAACCAAAAATATCCCCTGAAGTCTTCTTAAAACCAAACAATACTTTAGCTTAACTAGTAAAGAAAGCCTTGAGCATTACGTTCTTTGAAGACTTATTTATGTGGGATCAAACTGACAACACGATTCAAAAGATTATGTAGGAGTCTTAGGGTTTATGCTTATGGGGGAGGATTATCTCAGAAAAGGAGGGTGAGAATGCTTACACAATTCAAAGAATGTAATCAGTGTCACTAAATTGTACACGCAGAAAGTGTTGAATTGGTATATATTTTGCTGCATATACTCTCAGCAACAACAACAACAAAAGACTATTTTAAAGAGGCAAGGAAAAAAAAAGAAAACTATTTCATAAACAAAAACATCTAAAAGAATAAAATACCTAGGAATTAATTTAACCAGGGAGGACAAAGACTTTTAACTGAACAGCATAAAACATTGCTGAAAGAAATTAAACACCTAAATAAATGAAAACACATTCCACATTCTTAATATTGTTAAAATGTCAATACTACTCAAACCAATCAACAGATTCAATGCAATCCTTACACAAATTCCAACAGTTTCTTGGCAGAAATGGGAAACTCAATCCTTGAATTCATATGAAACTGCAAGGGGCTCCGAATAGCCAAAGCAACCCTGAAAAATAAAAACAAAGAGGACTCAAACTTCTCTATTTCAAAAACTAGTATAAAGCTACAGTAATCAAAACAATTTGGTGCTGGTATAATGACAACTTTTTTTATTTTTTTATTTTTTATACTGACAAAGATATAAAGAAATTAAATAGAATTGGGAGTCCAGAAATAAATTCATTTTCTACGGTCAACTGATTTTTTTATAAGGTGCCAATTGCATTCAATTGGGGAATAGTTTTTAATAAATGGTGCTGAGAAAAAGAATGCAAAAGAATGACATTGGACCCAACCTCACATCATGTATGAAAATTAACTCAAAATAGATCAATGATCTAAATGTCAGAACTAAAAGCTTAAAATGCTAAGAATAAAACACGCTTTGGGATCCAGTTTCCGACAGTGGATTCTAAGATACAACACCAAAAGCATAACTAACAAAAGATAAAACAGATAAATCCAGTTCTCCAAATGTAAAAACTTCCAAAGGATTTTATCAAGGACGTTAAGAAAACAACCTACAGAATCCGAGAAAATATTTAGGAACCATGTATCTGATAAGGGTTTAGTACCCAGAATATTAAAAAAAAAAAAAAAAAAAAAACCCTACAACTTAACAACAAAAAACAAACCACCAAATTTAAAAATGGGCAAAGGATTTGAACAGACATTTCTCTAAAGAACATACAAACAGTCAATAAGCACATAAAAAGATGCTCAACACAAGGGAGAATAAAGGAAACCAAAGACACAAGGGAAAGATTAACTCAAAGAACTAATGGAACACAACTACCACAGCCTCCACCAGACTGAGTCCAGCACAACTAGATGGTACCCGCCTACCATCACCAACTGCTCTGACAGGGATCACAACAGAGGGTTCCAGACAGAGTTGGAGAGAAATGCAGAACAAAATTCTAATTCACAAAAAAAGACCAGACTTATTGGCCTGACAGAGACTGGAGAAACCCCTAGAGTATGGCCCCAGACACACTTTTAGCTCAGTAATGAAGTCATCATTCCTGAGGTTCACCCATCAGCCAAAGATTAAACAGGCCCATAAAACAAAAGGAGACTTAACAGGGCACACCACCCCAGGGGCAAGGACAAGAAGGCAGCAGGGGACAGGAAAGCTGGTAATGGGAAACCCGAGACTGAGAAGGGGAGAGTGTTGACATGTCGTGGGGTTGGCAACCAATGTCACAGAACAGTATGTGTATTAAATGTTAAATGAGAAACTAGTTCGCTCTGTAAATCTTCACCTAAAGTACAATAAACAAAAAAATAATTTAACTTAAGGGAAAAAAAGATGCTTGACACGTCATTAATCATTAGGGAAACGCAAATCAAAACCACAATACCACTTCACTCTCACTAGGATAACTATTACCAGAAAAATGGAAGATAAGAAGTGTTGGCAAGGATATGGAAAAATTGGAACCCTAATCAATTGTTGGTGGGAATGTAAAATGGTGTAGTTGCTGTGGAAAAGTTTGGTGGTTCCTCATAAAGTTAAACAGAATTACCATATGACTCCGCCTTTGCACTGTTAGGTATATACCTACCCAAAAGACTTGAAAGCAGGGTGTGATCATTATGGTTGTGTTTCAAATTGATTGGGCCGTGACTTTCAGTGGTTTGGCAGTCGTATAATGATGTAATCACTTCCATGATAAGATCTGATGTAATGTAATCATCTCAAGGATGGGATCTGCTGTGAGTTGCCAATCAGTTGAAAGGGAGTTTCCTTGGGGGTGTGGCCTGCAACCAATATAGGTAGACTTTCTGGCAAGGGTCATGGACTTTTGCTCATTCTGGACTCTGCAGGTGGCTCCTGTTTGTCTGACCTCCAGTTATTGGGACTTGAGCTAGCAGCTTACCTGCCATCTTGCCTGCCCATTTTGGGTTCCCCAGCCCTGCCGCTATGTGATTCATGAGAAGTCTCCAGCCTGATCCACGGATTTAGGATGTTCCAGCCTCTACGACCACATCAGCCATTTCCTTCACACAAATCTCTCTCTATATGTACTTATCCGCTTTACTGGATTTGCTTCTCTAGAACACCCAGCCTAAGACTCAGGGTCTTAGTTTCCTGCTTACCAATGTTCACTGGAGCATTATTGTTGGTGTTGTTGTTAGATGCCATCGAGTTGGTTCCAACTAATGGTGACCCTATGGAAAACAGAACGAAAAATTGTGTAGTCCTGTGCCATTCTAACAATTGTTGCTATGTTTGAGCCCATTGTTGCAGCCACTGTGTCAATCCACCTTGTTGAGGGTCTTCCTCTCTTTCACTGACCCTCGATCCACCTTACCAAGCGTGATGTCCTTCTCCAGGGACTGATCCTTCCTGATAACATATCCAAAGCATGAGAGAAGTCTTGCCATCCTTGCTTCCAAGGAGAACTCTGGTTGTACTTCTTCCATGAGAGATTTGTTCGTTCCTCTGGCAGTCCATGGTATACTCAATATTCTTCGCCAACACCATTAATTCAAAGGCATTGATTCTTCTTCAGTCTTCCCTATTCACTGTTCAGCTTTCGCATGCAGATGCAATTTAAAACACCACGGCTTGGGTCAGACCCACCTTAGTCTATAAGGTGACATCTTTGCTTTTTAACACTTTAAAAAGGTCTTTTGCAGCAGATTTACTCAATGTGTCATTTGATTTCCTGACTGCTGCTTCCATGCGTGTTGATTATGGATCCAGTAAAATGAAATCCTTGACAACTTCAATTGTTTCTCTGTTTATGATGATGCTGCTTACTGGCCCAGTTGTGAGGATTTTTGTTTTCTTTATGTTGAGGTATAATCCATACTGAAGACTGTAGTCTTTGATCTTCATCAATAACTGCTTCAAGTCTTCTTCACTTTCAGCAAGCAAGGTTTTGTCATTTGCATATTGCAGGTTGTTTAACGAGTCTTCCTCCAATCCTGTTGCCTCATTCTTCTTAATATAGTCCATCTTTTTGGATTATTTCCTCAGCATACAGATTGAATCAATATGGTGAAAGCATACAACCCTGACACACACCTTTCCTGACTTTGAACAATGCAGTATCCCCTTGTTCAGTTCCAACGACTGCCTCTTTATCTATGCACAGATTCCTCATAAGCACAATTAAGTGTTCTGGAATCCCCATTCTTGGCAATCATCCATAATTCGTTATAATCCACACAGTCAAATGCCTCTGCTCAGTGAATGTAAAACAGAGGTAAACATCTTTCTGGTTATCTCTGACTTCAACCAAGATTCATCTGCCATCAGCAATGATATCCCTCTTTCCACCTCGTCTTCTGAATCTGGCTTGAATTTCTGGCAGTTCCCTGTTGATATACTGCTGCAGCTCATTCTAAATGATTTTCAGCAAAATTTTACTTGTGTGTGATATTAATAATACTGTTGGATAATTTCTGCATTCAGTTGGATCACCTTTATTTGGAATGAGCACAAATACCGATCTCTTCCAGTTGGCTGGCCAAGAAGCTGTCTTCCAAAATTTCTTGGCATAGACAAGTGAGCACTTGCAGCACTGCATCTGTTTGTTGAAACATCTCAACTGGTAGTCCATCAATTCCTGGAGCCTTGTTTTTCTGCCAATACCTTCAGTGCAGCTTGAACCTCTTCCTTCAGTACCATCGGTTCTGTTGACCAATTCTTTTTGGTACAGTGACTCTGTGTATTCCTTCCATTGTCTTTTGATGCTTCCTGTGTTACCTAATATGTTCCTTGTAGAAGAAGCCTTCAATATGGCATCTCCAGGCTTGAATTTTTTCTTCAGATCTTTCAGCTTGAGAAACGTCCAGCATGTTCTTCCCTTTTGGTTTCCTAACTCCAGGTTACTTTACTTTGTCTTCTGGAGCCACCCTTTGAAATCTTCTGTTCGGCTCTTTTACTTCATCACTTCTTCCATTTGCTTTAGATACCTGATGTTCAAGAGCAAGTTTCAGAGTCTCTTTTAACATCCATTTTGGTCTTTTCTTTCTTTCTTGTTGTTTTAATGACCTCTTGCTTTTTTCACGTATGATGTCCTTGATGTCATTCCACAACTTGTCTGGTCATTAGTGTTCAACGTGTCAAATCTATTCTTGAGATGGTCTCTAAATTCAGGTGGGATATATTCAAGCCTGTACTTTGGCTCTCTTGGACTTGTTCTTATTTTCTTCGGCTTCAACTTGAACTTATATATGAACAGTTGATGGTCTGTTCTGCAGTCGGCCCCTGGTCTTGTTCTGACTGATGATACTGAGCTTCTCCATCATCTCTTTACACAGATGTAGTTGATTTGATTCCTGTGTATTCCATCTGGTGAGGCCCGGGTGTATAATCGCCACTTATGTTATTCAAAAAAGATACTTGCAGTGAAAAAGTCACTGGTCTCGCAAAATTCTATCCTGCGATCTCTAGCATCGTTTCTATCACCGAGGCCATATTTTCCAACAACCAATCCTTCTCTGTTTCCACCTTTTGCATTCCAATCACCAGTAATTATCGATGCATCCTGACTGCATGTTCAATCAATTGGAGACTGCAGAAGTTGGCAAAAAATCTTTAATTTCTTCGTCTTTGACCTTAGTGGTTGGTGTGTAAATTTGAAAAGTAGGTCACATTAACTGATCTTCCTTGCAGGTGTATGGATATTATCCTATCACCCACAGCACTGTACTTCAGGATAGATCCTGAAATGTTTTTTGATGATGAATGCAATGCTATTCCTCTTCAGGTTGTTGCTGCTGGCACAGCAGACCATATGACTGTCCAATTCAAAATGACCAATACCAGTCCTTTTCAGCTCACTAATGCCTAGGACATTGATGCTTATGTGTTCTATTTTGTTTTTTATGATTTCCAATTTTCCTAGATTCATACTTTGTACATTCCAAGTCCGATTATTAATGGATGTTCGCGGCTGTTTCTTCTCATTTTGAGTCGTGCCACATCAGGAAATGAAGGTTCTAAAAGCTTGACTCGATCCACGTCATTAAGTTAACTCTACTCTGAGGAGGCAGCTCATCTTCTGGGACAGTCTCTGACAATGTTCCACTGCTATCCATAAGGTTTTCACTGGCTAATTCTTTTCAGAAATAGGCCACTACATCCTTCTTCCTAGTCTGTCTCAGTCTGGAAGCTCCACTAAAACCTGTCTGCCATGGGTGACCCTGCTGGTATCTGAATACCAGTGGCAGAGCTTCCAGCATGACAGCAACATGCAAGCCCCCACAGTACAACAAAATGACAGACACGTGGGGGGAGCATTATTAACAACTGCCAAAAAGTGGAAACAACCTAAGTATCCATCAACAGATGAATGGATAAAATGTGGGAAATCCATACAATGCAGTAATTCAGCCATGAAGAAATATGAAGTTCTGATACATGGTAAAACATGGATGAACCTTGAAAAGATTATACTGAGTGAACTAAGTCAGACACTACTGGACAATATTGTATGACCCACCTATATAAAATACCTAGAACAGGCAAATGCATAGAGATCAATGTTTATTACAGCTTACTAAGGGCAGGTGGGAGGGGAAAATGGAAAGTTATTCCTTAAGGAGTATGGAGTTTCTGTTAAGGATGATAACAAAAAAATTTGGAAATGGATAGGGATGACAACTGCACAGTATGGTGAATGTAATAAATGTCACTGAATTGTACACATACAAATGGTTGAAATGCCAAATGTTTTGTTATACGTATTTTACCACACACACATACAAAATCCATTCGTCTAACGTGCTCTTTGAATGGGATCTTTACCTACGTGTGATTTCATAACGCCATCTGGAAAATGTTGGTTTACCGAGATATTCAGTTCTTCCAAATGTTGACACAGTTCATTATATAATATCACTATTACTATCATTATTACCACAAATATCTTTACTAGAATGCTATCAAGCTCAAGGTGGCCCATACAGATTTCCCCAAATTCTAATTTTTGCCTGAAAGCTCCAATTTTATTAGTAACAAGTTCATTTTGTTCATTTTCAAAGAAATGTTTGTCAAATACCCAAGTCTGAATAACCATGGTTTTTCAGTTGTTCTTTCAATTAAAGAAGATATTACATGAAAATGGGGAGGAGGGTAGCTGAGCTAGCAACTCAATCACACAAATTCTTTTCCTCTGCAGCACATACCCATTTTATCACACAGATACTCTAGAGCCAAGTAGAGTAAAATTTAATTTGTACTGAAAAAGAATCTGAAGGAAAAATGAGGTTTTTTTTTTAACTGTATGACGTGAAGTATTCATGACAGAGAAGAATACACACTACTAGACAATTCTGTGCCACTGCCTTGATTTCCTGCTAAGGTATCAGCTGTTTCACTCAGCATTGCTTTTGTATCTTTAATCCAAACATCAAAGAGAAAAGGGCATATAATATTTTAGTATTAATATGAACAGGTTTTACTCCTAAGGGTTCAAGGACTACACTTTGAAAACTACTGACTTACATATACAAGCAAGTCTTTAAAATGTAAGATATGTGCATATTTACATTAAAACTAAAAAGCCTATTGCCAGTGGAGACCATTTCGACTCATAGTGACCCTATAAGATAGAGTAAAACTGTCCCATCAGGTTTTCAAGGCTGTAATCTTTTTTTTTAGTCTTTACAAAAGCAGACTACCACATCCTTCTCCCACAGAGGGGCTGGATTTGAACTGATGACCTCTTGGTTAGCAGCTGATCACTTAACCACTGACCACAAGGGATCTAAAACGTCTCCAGACGTCAAAATGTCCCCCAGAAGCAAAATCCTAACCTACCCAACATTGAGAAGTAGTGTTTTGAAGGAAAACCATCTAGGAAGTCTAACCTTGACTGTTTTTTTTTTTTTACCAAAAAAAAAAAAAAAAAGGAATAAACTCAATTTTAGGTCTATCTTCCCACCTTTCCTAAACTTAATTATTTGATGATGGAATGCAATTGTCCATTCTGAGTCCCACCTACAAACAACACCTGAATAACATTACCAAATTAAACTTTTCCTGCTAGGGAAATGAGATTACCAATTTCAAGAGTGATATCTTCTATATCTCATGCGCATTAGAGAGGGAAGATAGACCAAGGTTTCTCAACCATGGGAGTGCACATCAAAATAACCTGAGGTGCTTTTTTAATATATGTCAGGATACCATCTAAGCCACACCAGATCAGAATTCATTCAGCAATGACTTGAGTGTCCACTATACACAAAGCACTATAATAGGTGATAGGGATTGTCTCAGACATCTAGTGCTGCCGTAACAGAAATACCACAAGTGCACAGGTTTAACAAAAAGAAATTCATTCTCTCACTGTCTAGTAGGCTACAAGTCTAAATTCAGGGCGCTAGATCCAGAGGAAGGCTTTCTCTGTCTGTCAGCTCTGGAGGAAGGTCCTTGTCATCAGTCTTTCCCTGGTCTGGGAGCATCTCACACAGGAACCTTGGGTCCAAAGGACAAGCTCTGCTCCTGGCACTGCTTTCTTCGTGGTAGGAGGTCCCCAACTCTCTGCTTACTTCCCTTTCATCTCTTCAGAGATGAAAGGTGGTGCAGGCCACATCCCTGGGGAACTTCCTTTATACTGGATCAGGGATGTGACCTGGTAAGGGTGTTGAAATCCCACCCTAATCCTCTTTAACATAAAATTACAATCACAAAATGGAGGACAACCACACAATACTGGAATCATGGCCTAACCAAGTAAACACATACATTTTTGAGGGGGACATAATTCAATCCATGACAGGGATACAGCAATATATAAAAGACACATGGTCCCTGTCCTCTTAAAGTTCACACGCCAGTACAGGGAGACACCATAAACATGTAGACAAATAAACAGGATTACCTCAGTCTATTAAAAAAACAAAACACAAGGGAAAGTTTAGTCCAAAGGACGAATGGACCACAACTACCACAATCTCTGCCAGGCTGAGCCCAGAACAACTAGATGGTGCCCGGCTTCCACCACCAACTGCTTTGATAGGAATCACAATACAGGGTCCTTGGACAGAGCAGGAGAAAAATGTAGAACAAAATTCAAATTCAAACACACAAAAAAACACCAGACTTGCTGGTCTGACAGAACCTTGAGAAACCACAAGCCTATGGCCCCCGGATACCCTTTTAACTCGGTACAAAATTACTCCAGAGGCTCCCTCTTAGGCCAAAGATGAGACAAGTCTATATGGCAGACGATAACACACCTGAGGAACTGGCTGCATGATTTAACCATGTTTATGAGACTAAATGAACACACCAGCCCAAAAGCAAAGATAAAGAAAGCAGGAAGGGACAGGCAAGTGAACAAATGGAAACAGGGAACCCGGCGTGAAGGGGAGAGTGTCGACACATCAAAGGGTTGGCACCCAATGTCCTAAAACAATTTGTCTATTAATTCTTTAATGAGAAACTAATTTGCTCTGTAAACTTTTACCTAAAACATAACTGAAAAAAAAAGGCAAATAGAAAAAACTATAATGGGACCAATTTCACTACATTCTCACCAATATCAGTAAAGATATTATCAAAGTACTCAATGTTCTAAGTGAAAGTTGTATTTTTGTATTTAGAAAGGCCATGACATAATCATGTCCATACATTCAAAATTACTTGTTCTATGTTTGGTGGTGGGCAAAACTATGGATCCTACTCTTTGGGAAATTTTAAGCTCAAGACTAAATAGGTAAATTCTCTCACCGTTTCAATTTTAACTTACATCAGTTCAATGAAAACAATGTTAAATTCCTGAAAACAGTAGAATTTAATGGTTTTATGGATAAGGGGGGAAAAGAGCACCCGTACTCCCGAAGGCAACTTTGGGCAATAACTAAGGGTGATCCAAAGCAAGGTATTCCCCAGAAATTACTCAGAAGAAAAAAGCATCCCTTGGCAAGCTGACAATCACAAGGATTGTTTACAAAGGAATCAGGCAGGATTCTGCATTTTGTACTTCTGTGAAGAACTGGTAGCAAAAATTTGAAGGCAGTCAATTTACTGCTCTTAAATTTCTTCTAAGAAGCAAGTACAAAGCCTCTTACCTAGCCTACCTACGGTTTAAAACAAAAAAGCTGTGGGTTCCAAGTAAGTAAAAGGCCAAACACTTCCCTGTTATGTCAACTACTAAAAGGCACTGCTATTATCAGCCCAGCCTTCCTTGAACAGTCAAAAATAAATAAGATGCCAGAGGATGTTTAGGCTTTCAGTACACACCCCACTCCATATACACAAACAATAAGCAATCTGTTCAGCCTGTAACAAACCAAAACACCAGTTGCTGTCCAGTCAATTCCAACTCATGGCAACCCCACGTATGTCAGAGCAGAGCTGTGTTCCACAGGGTTATCGATGGCTGTTTTTTTGTAAGAAGATTGTCAGGCCTTTCTTCCAAAGCACCTCTGGGTGGACTCCAACCTCCAATCCTTCTGTTAGGAGCTGAGCACATTAACCATTTGCACCAGCCGGGGACTCCTTTAATAGTGGTTTTCTCAAACTGTTGCTGTACAAACCTCACAGAGAGCTCTCATGATTCCCTCTCCACATACTATACATCACTCTGTCACAAATTTGTAAATATTTCATGCTTGCAATGAAGTAGTTTCTTGGATACAAACAGCTTTTAACTGCCCAAAAGAATGAAGGACCAATTCCAGAGAAAAAGGCAGATTCACCTTCCTCTTTGAACCTGTGATTTGTCACTGCCATCTCTAAGCATTCAGAGCCCAGTCTTCGCAAAGTCGGTTCCTAAAGGCTCAAATTGAACGACAAAACTCTAAATAAACGTTTCCAATGGCTACCACCCCACAGCTGTGAGAATAAATTTCAAGCCCCTTAGTTTAGAATTGCCCCTATATACTCTTCCTCCCCTAGTCTCAGCTCCTGCCATCCCTTCTCAGTCCTCATCAACTAACACCATGTATAAAATCATCAGGCACATAATCCCCAGCTGACAAGATGGGAGGATAAAGATGAAAGTCAGAGACTGTCTCTGCGCTGCGCCACAGGGCCCTCTCCCAGACCTTAACTGAAGTCTTTCTTTGCTTGTATTCTTTCTTATTATAACAAATGGGTAAATGTACGTACAAGTAAAGGAGCCCTAGTGGCACAATGGTTAAGCTCTCTGCTGCTAACCAGTGGTTTGAGCCCACCCAGTGGTTCCACAGGAGAAAAGACCTGGCAATCTGCTCCCGTAAAGATTATGGCCTAGGAAACCCTATAGGGCAGTTATACTCTGTCAAAAGGGTTGCTCTGAGTTGGAATCAACTCAACAGCACACAACAACAACAAATTAAAAAGTTTCTGTGAATTTTATAAGCAGTTATAGAGAATTAGCAAACCCAGGGGGCAATAAGCCAGCAGGGGCTAGCAGGACAGAGATTTGTGAAGACCCAGGTCTGGGCAGCTGCGTGACAGAGAAAGGCTGCACAGGCTAGTCCCAGGGGACGAGAGAGAGAGAGAGGGGCCAGCTGGTCTGAAGTGATGGGAGTTGTGCAGACTTCTGAGCCTACGGCTGGTACCCAATGACCTGGCCCTAGGTGGCCAGGGATGAGGTCTAGTTTAACTCTGGGTGGTCAGGGTAAGAGAGACAAAGTGCCATGTAAGTGGTCACAAGGAAATGACAAAGGTGAGGTTTGCCCACCTTGCCCCTTTAGCAGTGCATACACTTTGAAAAACACTGCTCTAACCAGGACTGTGCAAATCAAAAGGTCAAGGCTTCTCCAGAGGTCAGTTTGTGGCCAAACTGAAACGAGCAACTCAGCGAAGTAGGCTTAATACAGCAAAGCTCAGGTTCACTGGAAGAATCAAGAATGAAAGAAGCTGTGGTCAGAGAAAAGAAATTTCAAGTTCAGAACTGCGGCTCCAAGGAGCAAAGAGAGGCACAAGGTGAGCAGGTAAGGAGTTCACTTGACATTAATTGAATCTGTAAGCCAATAACTTACCAAACCTGAAACTTGAGACTGTTGAGTCGATTCCAACTCATAACGACCCAACAGGACAGAGCAGAACTGCCCCACAGCGTTTCCAACGAGTGGCTGGTAAATTCAAACTGCTGACCTTTCGGTTAGCAGCTGGGTTCTTAAACACTATGGCACCAGGACTCCAGTAATTCATGAGAACATGCAAAATAGTCTCTGTGGTGATCAACTGTAACAGTCAAACCGTCAGAGCACCTAAATTTAAGTGAAAGTGATATACAGAAATTCAGTTTTATGATAAAAGATAAGCTAAAAGATAACTTATTCTATTAAAGGACTTCATATTTTAAATCATTTACAGTAAGTTTCTTTAAAATAACAAGTTCATCCATTGTTAAGTGAGTAGATTAGCCATTACTGAATATATACACAATCACACAGAAACATTTCTATAGGACATACAGCCCATATTTCATTTCCCCCCTTGACTAGCTTCTCTATTAGGAAATACTCTAACCAGTTCTCTCTCACTGTCCCTGCTACAAGATCACATGAGAATGTCTGCAAGGTTACATAGCTCCTTGGCCTCATTTACTCAAGTCTCTTGATCCCAGACATCTTCCCTATTTGAATCCTGCAGGCTCTCACAGACATGCTAGTTTCTAACTACTTGCTCGTATCTCGGATTAGGCTACTTATCTGTCTTGCCTAACTAATATTACACTTGCTACTCTGATCTAGTCACCTGGTTTCAACCCTACTGACGCTGCAGTTGCTTACATATCCTTTAAAAGCCAACTGTTGTTAACAAACAAGTCCAACAAACTCCAAGAACATGGCACGCCTATTTCTCCAGTTTGTGGCTCTCACTTGCTCAGCCTTTTATAGTTCTCCTGGGAACACTTTCCACATGCTGGTAACGATCCAGTTTGACACTGCAACCACACACTGCCTAGCGTGTAAGCTTTCAAAACTGGGGGAAATCCCTAAGTATTTAGAGAACTATGCAATATAGAAGACTCTTGTTTATTATTCATATACAAATGCACCCATCTACACACACACACACACACGCACGCACGCACGCACACACACACACACACAGCTACTAACCTTAAGGGTGGAGGTTCGGACCCACCCAGTGGCACTACGGAAGAAAAACCTGGAGATCTGCTTCCATAAAGACTACATCCGAGAAAATCCTACAGGGTGCAGTTCTACTCTACACACATGGAGTCGTCATGTCAGAATCAACTGGACAGCCATGGGTTTGGCAAGACAGATAGATAGATCTTTCCAAGTCCTGTTTGATTAATTATGTGATTTTACCCTATGGAACTTACACAGATTTCGCATACCATGTTTATGAAGAAAGTAGGTTCTTTCTGACTTCCACCATTCCCAATCCAAAATTTCCCTGCAAAGGAAGAGAGAAAGAGTAAATATCATCAATAAGGTTTTCTTCACATTTTTTCTTTGTTAATTGCAGGCAACATTTAACAATATAATCTGCATCAAGACGAAAATTTATAGTTCTCTTAAATAATTTTCTTAGTGATGGAGATTAAGAAAAGGCACATGTTCTGCACACCCCACGGAACACAAATCTACCAAACATGTCCCTGTGGTTTTTGATCTTCTAAAGGGAATCCACCAAGCGCTCCTTGGAAACTCTGTCCTATAAGGTCACTAGGAGTTGGAATCGATTCAATGGAAGCAGGTTTGGTTTCTTTCGTTTAAAGGGATATTTTAAAGAGGTTATGTATGACTCCTGTCCAACGAGTACAAAAGAGAACAATATTACAAAAGGGATATAAACATCGAGAAGGACTCCACCCACTCCACCTTGGGTTCAATTAGCCACTTCTCCCTTGGCGCTCCAAAGTACAGGTAAGACACTTGCCCTTATCTGAGTCCACCTTATTCCATACCAGAAGGCAGACCCTTTGTTTTATATATAGATGTATCTCCAGCATCAAAGACCAGGAGGCAGTAAGCATTCAAATGTTTGTCATTTAATAAAATTATCAGGATGTTAACAAAACCATTTCCATTAAAATTATTACAGAAAAAAAAAACACAATATTTACCTACAGTCCCTGTAAGTCAACAACTGAAGACTATTGTCGTCAGGTGCCATCGAGTTAGTTCCAACTCACAGCGACCCTATGTACAATAGAATGAAATACTGCCCAGTAACTGTGCCATCCTCACAATCCTTGCTATGTTTAAGCCCACTGTTGTAGCCACTGTGTCTATCAATCTTGTTGAGGGTCTTCTTTTTTGCTGACACTCTACTTTACCAAGCATGATATCCTTCTCTAGGGACTGGTCCTTCCTGATAACATGCCAGAAGTACACGATCTCACCATCCTCGCTTCTAGGGAGCATTCTGGCTGCTACTTCATCCAAGACATATTTGTCTGCTCTTCTGTCAGTTCACGGTAAATTAAATATTCTTCGTCAACACCGTACTTCAAAGGCATCAATTCTTTCTCAGCCTTCCTTATTCATTGTCCAGTTTTCACATGTATATGAGGCAACTGAAAATACCATGGCTTAGGTCAGATGCACCTTGGTCCCCAAAGTGACATCTTTGTTTTTTAATAATTTAAAGAGTTCTTTGCAGCAGATTTGCCTAATGCAATACATTGTTTGAAACTGAAGACTACCATATAAATGAGTTTAAAAATACAAATGGCATAGACAAAGGGCCATGGTTCCCAAACTCTGATCCTTTAATAGTAATCTAAGAAACCATACTGGCTAACGTAACAATGGATGGTATAATACGTAAATTCCAAAACTGTGGCATAACACAATAGTTTATTTTTAATCCCTGCATACAGAAAGACCAAAATCAGTGTTAATGATCAGTTTGAGGAGGGTGGAGACGACCCAGGCTGACAGATGCTCAGCTCTATTTGACCCCTCGTTTCCAATGTTGCTCTGTCATACCTACAACTGCCAGACAGCAGGTGGGGAAGAGAGAGGATCGATCAAGGGGGCTTCGTATTTGCGGTGGATAAAGTGACACTCAACACTTCTGCTTAATTTCCTATGGAAAGATCTCAATCATATGGCCATCTGCAACAGCAAAGGGACTAGTAAATATAGGTTAGCTGGCATCAGGGATAAAAAGAAACAAGCTTGGTAAAGAGCAAGTCTTTATCACAGAAGTTTTTAAAAAATACAATTCTAAGGTATTATCCCAGGTGATTCTCATTCAGTAGGTCTACCAGGACCCAAAGAACCTGCATTTAATCTCGCCAACTGACTGTGATGTATGTCCAAGTTAGGAAACACTGGCTTAGGTAGTAAAGAGCATGAGGCAAATGGGAAAAGCAAAACAAAAAATTTTCGTGTTAAAGTTTAAAACAATGTACTGGATAAAAGGAAAACTAAAGGATAATGAAAAATTGAGCTAATTCTTCCCTACTTTGGCCTGTAACAGCAGCCTCTCGTAGCTTTCTTCCTACCTCTTGTAGCTTAATTTCAGGTTTCCTTTTCTCTATTCATCCTATAGTCTCCATTATACTCTCATTGACCACGAGCTCTGCTCATTCCTTGAGTGACCTCATTCACATTAATTATCACCTAAAACATTTTTCTCTGAATCCAGCCTCACATTTAACCGCCTAGGATTTCCAAGGTGGTGCAGACGCTGAAAACACTCGAATACTAACTGAAAGGTTGACAGTTTGAACTCACCCAGATGTGCCTTGGATGACAGGCCTGATGACCGGCTTATGAAGGATGACAGCCTTGAAAACCCAGTTCTACTTTGCACACATGGAGTCGCCATGAGTCGGAATCAACTTGATGGCAACTAACAACAACTATAACGCTTCTCCAATGTAGATGTGCTGCTAGTACCCCAACATATCCAAATATGAATTCATCTTCCTGCCAAACCAGTTCCCTCTGTTTGTTCCCTAACCACCTAGGCCGCCTAGTTAAAACCCTAGGAATCATGGAGGTACTGTCCTGCTCCTTCAGCCTCTATAATCCAGTTACCAAGTACTATCCATTTTTGACTTCCTAAAAATCTACAATCTATCCCCACTTAAAAAACAAAAAACCAACACTGTCACCGAGTTAATCATAGGACAGAGTAGAGCTTCCCCACAGTGTTTCCAAGGAGCGGCTGGTGGATTTGAACTGCCAACCTTTTGGTTAGGAGCCACAGCTCACTGTAGCTTAGTCACTGTGCCACCAGAGCTCCACTGCCACTGTCTTATTTCAGGCTTTCTTTTCTTTTCAAATGATAGAACTACCAGTTCCCCAACCTCCAGCTTCATTTTCAACATCAATCTATATATTCTACACTAGCTCTCCTTCCTCACGATTTGTTCAAGATTCACATCTGACACTGATTTCCTGCTTCAGATCTTTCAGTGGCTCACTACTACTTTCAGAATAAAGTTCTAACTCCTTAGAACTTAGCTTACAGGATCTTCGTGATACGGCCCCTGCATATCTCCAAGAGGGTCCTCTGTTGACACGCTGGGTCCTCTGTGTTAGAGCCATTCTTACCCCAGACATTTCTCCAAACATATTCTCATATCCTTTGGAGTCTGGAATAGCACTCAATGTACAGTTTATGAATCAATCAAATGAACGCATGAATAAAGTCGTGCTGAATTTGGAATGGCAGACTGGTAGCTAATTGGAATCATCAAATAAGCAAATGTCAGAGAGATTAGAACTTAGGTGAAAATTCAAAACCAGAATCACAAATTTGAGAATCACTAATAAAAAAGCAATATTTAGAAGTCTTGAGAATGGGCAAGTTCCGACAATATACGACCTTGGCTAAAGCCAGGGGATCTTTCTTTCTAGTTATATGGCTATATCATGGACCCAAGGTGGGAACTTCTTATCCATGTATAAGAAGCTACCAGTCAATGAACTAGAGATAGAAGGGAACTTCCTGAAACTGATAAAGGCCACCTATGAAAAACTCACAGCTAGCATCATACTTAAAATAAAAGACTGAATGCTTTCCCCAGAAGATCAGGAACAAGATAAGGATGTCTACTCTCACCACTTCTATTCGACACTGTCCTAGAGATTCTGCTCAGGTCAATTCATCAAGAGGAAGAGATAAAAGCCTAGGCTGGAGAGAAGTAAAACTCTCTCTATTCACAGGTGACATGATCTCATATACAGAAAATGCTCAGGAATCCATTCAAAACTATTAGTACTAATAAACAAGTTCAACAAAGTTGCAGGGTACAAGAGCAATATACAAAAGACAACTGTATTTCTATACACAATAAAGAATCTGAAAATAAAATTAAGAAACTTGTACTCTGGAAACAACATCATTGAAAGAAATAATATTAAAAAAAAAACTAAATAAATGGAAAAACATCCCATGTTCATGGGCTGAAAGACGATATTGCTAAGATGGCAGTATTCCTCAGCTTAATCCACAGATTCAATACAATTCCCATTAAAGTCCAACAGCCTTTTTGGCAGAAATTAATAAGTTGATCTTAAAATTTATGTGGAAATGCAAGTAACCCAGGAAAGCCAAAATAATCTTGAAGAAGAAGAATAAAGTTGGGGGACTCATGCTTTTCAATTCCAAACTTACTACAAAGCTACAAGTAATTAAGACAGTATGGTACTGATATAGCCCAGTGGAACAGAATTGAGAGGCCAGAAATAAATCCTCACATTTACAGTCAGTTGATTTTTGACAAGGATACCAAGACAATTTAATGGGAAAAGAATAGTCTAGACACACAAAAAAATGAAGTTAAACTCCTACCTCATAGCATATGCAAAACTTACTCAAAATGGATCACAGACCAAAATGTAAGAGCTGTACCTGTACAACTCTTTGTACTAGTTTCCTAGGACTGCCATAACAAATGACAACTTGGTAGCTTACAACAAAAATTTATTTTCTCACAGCTGAGGCCAGAAGTCTAAAATCAAGGTGTCCACACAGCTGCCCTCCCTCCGAAGGTTTTGGGAAGACTTCTTTCTTGCCTCTTCCAGCATCTCAGGCTCTAGTCGTTCCTTGGCTTGAGGGTACGTGAGTTCAGTCTCTGCCTCCATCTTCACATTGCCTTCTCCCATGTGTTTCTAGGTCTCTCAGTCTTTTCCTTTTCTATTTCTTACAAGGACATTCCACTGGATTTGGAGCCCATGCTAATCAGGGTGACCTCATCTCGAGATCATTACCTTAATTACATCTACAAAGACCCTCTGTCCAGGTAAGATCACATTTACAGGATCCTCAGGTAAGGACTTGGACGTGTCTTTTTCAAGACCAGTGTTCAACCCACTACACTCTTCATGACTTTGAGACAGGCAAATATTTCTTAAATATGACAACAAACGAACAAGTAACCAAAGAAAAAATAAATTGGGCTTCATCAAAATTAAATACTTTTATGCTTCAAAGGACACCATCACAAAAGTGAAAAGACAGGTTACAGACTGGTAGAAAAATCTGATAAATGTTGTATCTGATAATGGACTTCTATCTAGAATATATAAAGAACTCCTACAACTCAATAATGAAAAGACGAATAGCCCAATTAAAAAATGAAAAACGACTCATAATAGATACATCTCCAAAGACAAGAAGACAATCACAAAGGACATATGTTATTTAATCCCATTTATACAAAATATCCAGAAAAGGCTAATCTACACAGACAAAAACAGTTCAGTGGTCATCTACAGCTGGAGAGAATACGGATTTAGGGAGTGACAGCTTAGAGGTGAGGGGTTTCTTTTTGGTACGATAAAAATGTTCTAAAACTGATCGTAATGATACTTGTCCAGTTCTGTGAACTGAACTGTATAATTTAAATTGGTAAATTATATGGTAGGTGAATATATCTCAATAAAGCTATCTAAAAAAGAAAAAGTGATCAAATTTTTCAATCCAGAAACTGATGCAAGGGAAAAGGCTACCTCTCCAATGTAATTTGTGCTCCCTACTATAAAATATTTAAAAAAATAAAATATTTAAAAACTTTTATTTATTTTTTATACTATAAAATATAAAATCAATCTCTTTTTTTTATATACCTTACATAACAGGAAATAAAGTTAAATGTAGCGTTCAATTGTAATAATTCTCATTCTAAGTTTTAGAACAAATATTTCTTACCTGATTTTACTTAAGTATTTTAATTATCCTATGCTGCGTGTTTTAATGTTATCTGTGGCCTTAAATCCTTACAAGTACAAAAGATTAACTTTTAAGTTGATAATAAACTAATAAATTAAGTGGCCTTTTCCCTAAAGCTGTGAAGTAATAACTGCATCCAGACTATTTTCTATGTCAGCAGCAAATACAGAGAAGAATGTTAGTAATTTTTTCTTTCTTTCTTTTTTTTTTAATGAGCTTGAAATAAGGAGGATAGTTATCATATAAATAAGAATGGGGAATGGTGGAAATAAAAACTAGAAAGTATTTGATAATTGTAATCATTTTAACTTTTTATTTGCACACAACATACTAGTAACCGGAGATTTCATTAAATTTTGTTTTGAATCAGAAGTATTACTGTGTGAGTGATTTGATTTCATGTGGCCGTCTACGAGGAACATTATCCAAAACAAAAAGACTTCATCCCGAACTACTCTGTCCAGACACACGGCATTTTTCCAGGGTCACTTCACCCCAGAGTACGTTTGCTAAATATCAATTTTATGTTAGACTAGAATAATAAAAACCAAATAACAAGATAAAATGCTGAAAAACCTAACACAACCCAAATCTAAACACCTGGATTCTCTGATTCCTTTTTACTGCCATAATCAATGTTTGACTTCATTTTCATAAAGTTTAATTTATCCTACTGGGACTAAATAACAACGACAACAACAAAAACATATGATAAAAAAAAAAAAACCCAAACCAAACCCTGTGCCATCGAGTCAATTCCGACTCATAGCAGCCCTATAGGACAGAGCAGAACTGCACTATAGAGTTCCCAAGGAGCACCTGGTGGATTCGAACTGCCAACCCTTTGGTTAGCAGCCATAGCACTTAACTACTACGCCATCACTCTCAATTGTACTTACAAGTGAGCCATTAATATGGCTGTGTGGGACCTTTAAAGATATACTCACTTCCGTTCAAACTTTTGCTTAGTACTTAATGTCCTCAGTTTATACTCAAACATATTACATACACTCTGAATTACAGCAATAGCCACCCAACTGGCCTTGGGTGTTTATCTGTCTTTTGTAATCTACTCTTCTAAAACCTGTAATACAGTGGTAGTTTAACTTTCAGGGGTCATAGGCTCCTCTGAGAATCTAATGAAAGTTATGGGCCCTCTTAAGTACATATATGCACATTTCTCTCCAAGTCCTTCACAGACTCTAAGAAAGCACAGCTATAATGACTTCTCATTGCCTACTGATCAAATCCAAACTTCTTAGCCTGATATTTAAAGTACTTCATAATGTAGTCACAGTTAACCTAGGTAATTTATCTCCCGTTCTTTTTCAACTACATGCACCAATCAGGGTGCTCTCTCTCTCTTTACTATCCCAACATAGGCACACCATCCTCTTTCTGGCTTGACTTTATGGTTCCCTCTTGTTGCTTAAATGCACAACTGTCTGCTTTTTACAAATACTTCCAGGTAAACCTAAAATACCTCCCCTGCCGTGACGGTGTCCCTCTGTCAATGATCAGATCATCTGTTCCTTTCTGAATTCTGAAACAAGTTACCTACATCTCTTATAGAGTTCACCATGTTCTACCTTGTATTATACCAAAACTCTTGTTGCCGTCGATTTGATTTCTGACTCATTGTGACCCTATAGGACAGAGTAGAACTGCCCAATAGGGTTTCCGAGGAGCACCTGGTGGATTAGAACTTCCAACCTCTTGGTTGGCAGCCATAGCCCTTAACCACTATAGCACCAGGGTTTCCTTGTATTATACAAGCTACTCATAAAGTTAGGAAACATAAAATACACTTGTTCATTACATTGTCAAATAATATGCTTTTTATGTTTGCCTTCGACCTCCACAACGCTTTTCATGTGAAGTATCTCACACACTCTGTATTTATGTGTATCTTTTCTCCTCTCATAGCCAATAAGATCCTTAAGGGCAGACACAGTACCTAATGTACTCTTGGGTGTCCCACAGTCACCAGCAGAAAAGGAGTACCTTTGATATAAAGTACCGCAATATCTGGGCCTCAGTGTTCTTCGGACACTTCATGCATTCTGTATCCCAAATTACAAGATTTTTCAAGGATCATCTTCCCCTGTGCCTCCATAAACAAAGTTCAAAGTACACTGTTCTACCCTCTTGGTGGGTACTAGATCAACTGTGAACTCACTAAAATAGTAGTTAAGTTATTCTCTCTACTCACTGAGATATGCCAACCCTACTATTATGGATTGAAATGGGTCCCCATAAAACGTGTGTCAACTTGGGTAAGCCATGATTCCCAGTACTGTGTGATTGCCTACCATTTTGTGATCTGATGTGATTATCCTATGTGTCGTAAATCCTAACTGCTACGATATGTCAGATGGATCCTGGCTGAAAGCAGAGAATACCAGAAGGATGTTTACCTGTGTTTTATTGACTATGCAAAGGCATTTGACTGTGTGGATCATAACAAACTATGGATAACACTGCGAAGAATAGGAATTCCAGAACACTTAATTGTGCTCATGAGGAACCTTTACATAGATCAAGAGGCAGTCGTTCGGACAGAACAAGGGGATACTGGTTGGTTTAAAGTCAGGGAAGGTGTGTGTCAGGATTGTATTCTTTCACCATACCTATTCAATCTGTATGCTAAACAAATAATCCGAGAAGCTGGACTATATGAAGAAGAACGGGGCATCAGGATTGGAGGAAGACTCATTAACAACCTGCGTTATGCAGATGACACAATCTTGCTTGCTGAAAGTGAAGAGGACTTGAAGCACTTACTAATGAAGATCAAAGACCACAGCCTTCAGTATGGATTATACATCAACATAAAGAAAACAAAAATCCTCACAACTAGACCAATGAGCAACATCATGATAAAAGGAGAAAAGACTGAAGTTGTCAAGGATTTCATTTTACTTGGTTCCATAATCAACAGCCATGGAAGCAGCAGTCAAGCAGTCAAAAGACACATTGCATTGGGCAAATCTGCTGTAAAGGACGTCTTCAAGGTGTTGAAGAGCAAAGATGTCACCCTGAAGACTAAGGTGCACCCGACCCAAGCCATGGTATTTTCAATTGCATCATATGCACGTGAAAGCTGGACAATGAATAAGGAAGACCGAAGAAGAGCTGATGCCTTTGAACCGTGGTGATGGCAAAGAATATTGAATATACCATGGACTGCCAAAAGAATGAACAAATCTGTCTTAGGAGAAGTACAACCAGAATGCTCATTAGAAGCAAGGATGGTGAGGCTGCGTCTTACATACTTTGGACATGTTGTCAGGAGGAATCAGTCCCTGGAGAAGGACATCATGCTTGGCAGAGTACAGGGTCAGCGGACAAGAGGAAGACCCTCAATGAGGCAGACTGACACAGTGGTTGCAACAATGAGCTCAAGCATAACAACGATTGTAAGGATGGCGCAGGACCGGGCAGTGTTTCGCTCTGTTGTGCATAGGGGCGCTATGAGTTGGAACCGACTCGACGGCACCTAACAACAACAACAACAACAATATTAATGAGGCAGGACATGATCTACAGGATTGGGTTGCCTCTTTTGAGATATAAAAGAGAGATGGGAGCAGAGAGGAGACAGACCTCATTATCTCCAAAAGAAGAGACAGGAATGGGTGCATCCTTTGGATCCAGGTTCCCTGCACTGAGAAGGTCCTAGACCAGGGGGAGATTGATGACAAGATCTTTCCCCAGAGCTGATAAAAAGAGAAAACCTTCCCTTGGAGGTGGAGCCCTGAATTCAGACTTTTAGCCTCATAAACTCTGACAGAATAAATTTCTGCCTGTTAAAGCCATCCACTTATGGTACCTGTCACAGGAGCACTAGATAACTAAAAAGCTTGTTCATAAAAACCTTCAACATATCAAGAATCCTCACCTAATGACCACTAACCCAGAAGGGAGCCCCAGTTATAAAACAGATTCAGAAAACATACATAACAACTTCCCAAATTATATATGCAATATATACATTTTATGTATATATATGCCTTTGAGTTGTGGTGTTGGCAAAGAATGTTGACTATACCATGGACTGCCAAAAGAATGAACAAATCCATCTTAGAAGAAGTACAGCCAGAATGCGTCTTAGAAGGGAGGATGATGAGACTTCATCTCACATATTTTGAACAGGTTATCAGGAGAGACCAGTCCCTGGAAAAGGACATCATGCTTGGTAAAGTGATTCTTGTCGTTAGGTGCCGTGAAGTTGGCTCTGACTCACAGTGACCCTACGTACTACAAAACGAAACACTGCCCGGTCTGCACCATCCTCACAACCATTTTTATGCTTGAGCCCATTGCTGCAGCCACTGTGTCAATCCATCTCATTGAGGGTCTTCCTGTTTTTTGCTGACCCTCTCTTTACCAAGCATGATGTCCTTCTCCAGGGACTGGTCCCTCCTGATAACATGTCCAAAGTATGAAAGACATCCTGCTACATCAGGAAATGAAGGTTCTGAAAGCTTGACTCCATCCACATCATTAAGGTGGACTCTACTTTGAGGAGGCAGCTCTTCCCTAGTCATCTTTTCAGTGCCTTCCAACCTGGGGGGCTCATCTTCCGGCACTATATTAGACAATGTTCTGCTGCTATTCATAAGGTTTTCACTGGCTAATTCTTTTCAGAAGTAGACTGCCAGGTCCTTCTTCCTAGGCTGTTTTAGTCTGGAAGGTGACATGAAACCTGTTTGCCAGGGTAAAGTGGAGGACCAGGAAAAAAGAAGACCCTTAATGAGATGGACTGACACAGTGGCTGCAAGAATGGGCTCAAGGATAACAACCATCATGAGGATGGTGCAGGCCCAGACATGTTTCGTTCTGTTGTACGCAGGGTTACTATGAGTCAGAACTGATCTGACGGCACCTTACAACAACATCAACAAACACTACAGGAAGCAGTGAAATAGCATACAAATATAGGAACTTTTTTAGGAACCCCTAAACATGATATGGAAACCCTGGTGGCGTAGTGATAAGTGCTACGACTGCTAACCAAAGGCTCAGCAGTTCGAATCTGCCTGGCGCTCCTTGGGAACTCTATGGGGCAGCTCTACTCTGTCCTATAGGGTCGCTATGAGTCGGAATCGACTCGACAGCACTGGGCTTGGTTTTAAACACGATATGGAGCTACAGAGGCTGCTAACCAAAAGGTGAGCAGTTTGAGTCCACCGGCCAGTCCTTGGAAACCCTATGGGGAAGTTCTAGTCTGTCCTATAGGGTCACTATGAGTTGGAATCGACTCGATGGCAATGGAAACATAATATAAAAGTTTACAACCAACTGACTGATACTACGACATACGTGAACCTTAAAAATAGTATGTTAAATGAAGGAAGTCAGACAGAAAGAACCACATGTTATAGTACTTTGTTTATGTGACATAATCAGAATAAGTAAATCCGTAGAGACACATAGCAGATTAGTGATTGCCAGAGGCTGAAGGGAGGAACAAATAGGGAGTGACTGCTAATGGGATATGGGGTTTCTTTTCAGAGTAATGAAAATGACCTGAAATTAGACAGTGGTAATAACCGCACAACTTTGTGAATATACTTATAATCGCTGAACTGTACACTTTAAAAGGGTGAGTTTCACGTTATATAAATTACATCTCACAGTTTTGGGTGGCACAAATGTTTAAGCCCTCAACTACCAGCCAAAAGTTGGTGGTCCGTACCCACCGAAAGGAGCCTAAGAAGACAGGCCTGGCGATCTGCTTCTGAAAGATCAGAGCCTTGAAAACCCTATGGAGCACAGTTCTACTCTGTACACATGGGGTCACCACGAGTCAATATATATAGCTTTCAATGTTTTTTTTTTTTAAATTATATCTCAATTTTTTTTAAGTTTATGACCAATGACCAATTTGGTCATTTTACCTTGAAGAAAACTTTTTAATAGGAATCTTACTTAGTACTTTCTTTTCTCAAGCTGATTAAAACTACAGGTTGCAAGCTAGTTCCCTACAAGCCCGTTTTTAAAGCCATAGCATTAAATTCTTATACAGAGATTTTGTATTAAGAATCCAGAGTCCTGAATTCCTTAAAAAAAAAAAAAAAAGGAGTTCTAAAGACACTAGGCATACCTGCACAGTTAACAATGGCAGCAAGTAACATACCTGCTCCTATATGCTGTGATCTCCAGACATCACTCCCTACTGTAGTCCCTATAGGCATGTGAATTTGTGATCCCTGATCTAAACAAAGATCGTCTATCTTTCTTATTATAATGAATGTACTATGAACCACTAATAAGTTAAAATTCCATCATGTAGGATTACATTTTTATTAACTTCAAAGAGAAAAATACTGACAGCAACACCTGTTGAATAAAACCCTACAACTATTACAGATTCATGCTGTGTAAACTAAAGCGAAATAATCTGGGGGGAAAAGTTCATGTTTTTACTCTACAAAGAATAAGAAATTAATTTCAGTTTAAAAAGTCTTAAATTATTTTCACCAATTAATACACAGTAGTAAGTAATAACTTTTTACCCACATAATTAGGTACTGGCATAAGATGAAGGAAAGCTCTCTCATTCAGATTACTGATTCGGTATTTGAACAAACTGCTTTATTTGCTCAGTGATTTTATATTTAAACCATCTCTAAGTCTCCTGATGCTTAAACGCAAAATGAAAAAATGACGACTACCCATCTACAGCTTGTACATATTAGGCTGTATTTTACAAAACTAGAAGAAAACAAAATGCAGCGACACAGCAGCAGCTCCAAACTCCACTCCCCAATATTGCCACCACCGCCCGCCGCGATTGGCCGCCGCCCGGGGGAGAGGCCAGCGTAAGCTGAGCGCCCATTGGCTACGCCATTGCGCTCGCTGGTGGCCCCTCCCGCCTGCCGGAGGGGGAGAGGGCGGGGAGGAGGAAGCCGCGAGGGGTGGGCGCGGAGCTGCGGCTGCCGTGGGCGGGGGAGTCGGGAGCGTGGCGGAGCCGGGGGTGGGACGGCCAGGTGTACGGGCTCCTGGGCGCGCGGCCTAGTGCGGTGGGCGGAGCCCGGGGCTGAAGGGGACAGGGGGTGGGGCTAACGGCCCGGGATTCACACGTGGAGGTAGAGTGTAGATGCGTCTCCAGCCTTGGGGGATGAAGGAGCTGGGTGAGGGGCGGGAATGGGCAGGCGTGAGGGGTGGGAACCTGGGGGCTGCTGCCTTCTCCATAGCGGCCTGGGTTGGGGGGTGAGCTGGACTCGGATTTGGAGGAAGAGTGAGGATGCGCCCCTGGGCTGGGGTGGGGGAGGGTCGAAGGAGCCCAGGGAGTGGGGTGAGAGGTGGTTTTGGGGGCTGGTGCCCTCACCTGGGCGGTGACCAAGGCCAGAGGGAGGTGGGGAAGGCGAACTGGCCGCTACTTGCATGTCGAGGTACAATGGAGACCCTTCTGTCTCCCCTCTCCCCCGACCCCAAAGGTCCGGGATTTGGGGAGGATGGTGGAGGCACTGGAAGGGTGTGAGGTAACGCCTGGGGGCTGAAATCCAGGGGGAGAGGGACGAGCTGGCTCTCCAGAAGGAAGGGAGGTGTATTTGCAGCCAAACAGGTTGTGGACGCCTGAGTTTTTTTTTGCCCGCAGTCCCAATCCTAAGCAAGGCTGTGGACCCCCTCTCGGAAAGCTCCCCTGCCAGGCTTGCTTTTTTTCTCCCATTCTTCTTAAGCACCTGAAGGATTCTGTCTCCCACGCGAGAAAAATCAATTAAATATAAAAAACGATGTGCAAAATTTCTAATACGTATCGTCCTTGGATGGAGAAGAGGAATAACTCCCTTACCCTGCCACACACACATACACTCCCTACCCCCCAACCCCCCGCCCCTCCACGCCACCCCACAGCTCTGAAACTGCTTCTCTTTCTTAGGCAGCTGCACACTGTTCCCATTCCAGGATTGTGTGGGAGAAGACTGTTGTGCGCTTGTGTCTGCCCTCCCAGGCGGCACCAGCCCCTGGTTAATAAAAGGTACAGATGCTTGTGTCTGTCCTCCCAGGCGGCACCAGCCCCTGGTTAATAAAAGGTACAGATGCTTGTGTCTGTCCTCCCAGGTGGCACCAGCCCCTGGTTAATAAAAGGTACAGATGCTCGTGTCTGTCCTCCCAGGGGGGACCAGCCCCTGGTTAATAAAAGGTACAGATGGTTAGAACACGAATGTGTGACGTCAGACTTGGTTTTAAAAAGTCCCGTTTTCCCCACATCAGTTGTATCTCTTGGGATAGACTTCATATTTAGAGGATAGATTTCAGTCCAAGGGCAGTCTGGATGCAGGAAAGGGGACCTACGCCAGAACTGTCAGATTATTATAATGCTTCACTTACAACAAAAAGCTTATCCTTAAAAAACAAAAAGCTTATCCTTAGCCCCATAAAAAATGAAAATGTCAGAATCTGAAAGATCAAAAACAATGCAGATTAATAGTACAAGCCTTCCAGTATTCTTTGACATATCTGTGCCTTGATGCTCTAGAAACAATTACATTCGTCATCATAAATTACATTTTCTACTTAAAATGCAGACATTCTCATAACAGTGAATGCAACAATCATGACAAAACTAAAAAGGAAGTCCAACTGCTCTTGCTTTGTATTATCTTCAGTACCTCACTCCTTTCCCTTTACTTCATCAACTCCAGCCGACAAAATAGGGATGCTATTTGTCCCCCAACCTCTCCTTATCTGTTCAGTGAAAGTGAATGAGTTAATTTTATGAAAGCATTTGAGTTCTGCAAATCAAAGTTCTGATAATATTACCAAAAAAAAAAAAAGAAAATTACTAAAGCACTTTGTAATTACAGGTCACCTTTGTAAATAGTTACCCATGTGCTATGTGGGATACAGAATTCTACCTTAAGAATTTAGCTTCATGCATACATAAACCTGTTAACCACTGTGGATGTCTAGTCAGAAGTCAATAAATTCCCCCCAATCATCCCTCCTCTAGATTAAAGTTCTAGAATTTAAAAGCACAGTGGGAACTTGATTAGGAACATGGTGAAGATTAACTTTTGGGAAAACGCAAGTGCTTTTGAGAACATGAATTAAAATTATGGACCAAGTATGTATTTTTGTAGGTTTTGTAATTGATCTAATGAAACTTTTCAGGGCTCCTCTGAATTTTTCTAATTACCAACAATTAATGACTATGTTTTATAATGCACCAAATCTGACAACTTTACAAAGAGTAAATGCCAAACTCTCCTGCCAGAGAATGTTTAAGACCGAGCTGGGTTCTCACCCTTCCTGACTCTGAACATCATTCGTAAAATTTAAACTTAACCTTACCTGGCCTGCTTATCTCCCAGAATCAAGTAAGATGACATGAAAGGCTGTGGGAACTCTGAAGGGCTGTACAAATTTAATGTTATTATTACAGCAACTACATTTCCATAGCTGGCAAGAGGGTAATAACCATTTATTCTAAAACATAGAAATAAAAAATTTAAGGAATTGAGCAACAAAATAAAATTCATGTTGAATTCTGATTTAAAAAAAATTGTAAGATTTCTCCTGCTTATTATAAAATTCTCAAATATTAAAGAAATGTAGAAATGTACAGTACTGACAAAAATCAGTTGGATTCCTCTACACTAACGAAGAGAACGTCAAAGAGGAAATCACCAAATCAATACCATTTACAGTAGCCCCCAAGAGCTTAAAATACTTAGGAATAAATCTAACCAGAGACATAAAGAACCTATACAAAGAAAACTACAAGGCTCTACTGCAAAAAACCAAGAGACTTCCATAAGCGGAAAAACATAACTTGCTCATGGATAGGAAGACGCAACATTGTAAAAATGTCAATTCTACCCAAAGCGATCTACAGATACAATGCAATCCTGATCCAAATTCCAACAACATTTTTTAACAAGATGGAGAAACAAATCACCAACTTCATATGGAAAAGGGAGAGGCCCTGGATAAGTAAAGCATTACAGAAAAAGAAGAACAAAGTGGGAGGCCTCATACTACCTGATTTTAGAACATATTATACCACCATAGTAATCAAAACAGCCTGGTACTCATACAACGACAGATTGACCAATGGAACAGAATTGAGAACCCAGATGTAAATCCTTCTGCCTATGAGCATCTCATATTGGACAAAGGTCCAAAGTCCATTATATAGGGAAAATACAGCCTCTTTAACTTATGGTGCTGGCATAACTGCATATCCATATGCAAAAAAAATGAAGCAAGACCCATACCTCACACCATGTACAAAAACTAACTCAAAATGGATCAAAGAACTAAATATAAAAACTGAAATGATAAAGATCATGGAAGAAAAAATAGGGACAATGCTAGGAGCCCTAATATATGTCATAAACAGAATACAAACCATAACTAACAATGTACAAACACCGGAAGAGAAAGTAGATAACTGGGAGCACTCCTAAAAATCACACACTTAGGCTCATCAGAAGACTTCACCAGAGTTAAAAAGACAGCCTACAGACTGGGAAAAAATTTTTGGCTACGACATATCTGATCAGGATCCAATCTCTAAAATCTACAAGATACTGCAAACCCTCAACAACAAAAAGACAAATAACCCAATTAAAAAATGGGCAAAGGATATGAACAGGAACTTCACCAAAAAAGGCATTCAGGCAGCTAACAGATACATGAGGAAATGCTCATGATCACTAGCCACTAGAGAAATGCAAACCAAAACTGCAATGAGATACCATCTCACCCCAACAACGCTGGCATTAATCCCAAAACCACAAGTTAGTAAATGTTGGAGAGGTTGTGGAGAGACTGGAACACTTATACACTGCTGGTGGGAATGTGAAATGGTATGGCCACTTTGGAAATTGATTTGATTCTTCCTTAAAAAGCTAGAAAAAGAAGTACCATATGATCCAGCAACCCCACTTCTTGGAATATATCCCAGAGAAATAAGAGCCTTTACATGAACAGATACATGCACACCCCTGTTCACTGCAGCACTGTTCACTACAGCAAAAGGACGGAAACAACCTAGGTGCTCATAAACAGATGAATGGATAAACAAATTATGGTATATACACACAATGGAATCCGATGCAAAGATAAAGAACAATGATGAGTCTGAAAATTATCTCACGACGTGGATGAATCTGGAAGGCATTATGCTGAGTGAAATTAGTCAAAAAAGGACAAATATTGTATGAGACCACTATTATAAGAACTCAAGAAGAAAGTCAAACAGAAGAAAACATTCTTTGATGATTACAAGGGTGGGGAGGGAGGGAGAGGGGAATTCACTAACTAGAGAGTAGACAGGAATTATCTTAGGTGAAGGGAAGGACAACACACAACACACGGGAAGTCAGCACAACGGGACTAAAACAAAAGCTAAGAAGTTTCCTGAACACAACCAAACACTTCGTGGGACAGAGTAGCAGGGGCAGGTGTCTGGGTACCATGGTTTCAGGGGATATCTAGGTCAATTGGCATAACAAAGAAAATGTTCTGCATCCCACTTTGGTGGTAGCATCTGGGTGTCTTAAAAGCTTGCGAGAGGCCATCTAAGATGCATCAATTGGTCCCAACCCACCTGGAGCAAAGGAGAATGAAGAACACCAGACACAAGAAAAATATTAACCCAAAAGACAAAACGGCCAGATAAACCAGAGACTCCATTGGCCTGAGACCAGAAGAACTAGATGGTGCCTGACTACCACCAATGACCACCCTGACAGGGAACATAACAGAGAGTCTCTGACAGCAAAAGTGTGGTGCAGAACTCAAATTCATATAAAAAGACCAGACTTAATGGTCCGACTGAGACTAGAGGACCCCCAAAGACATGGCCCCTGGGCTTTCCATTAACCTAGAACTAAAACCATTCCCTAGGCCAACTCTTCAGACATAGAACTGATGGACTATAAAATAATACTCGTGAACAGGGTGCTTCTTAGTTCAAGTTGATACAAAAGACTAAATGGGCAGGTCCTGTACGGAGGTGGGATGAGAAGACAGAAGGGGATAGGAGCTGGTTGAACGGACACTGGAAATGCAGAATGGAAAGGCAGAGTGTGCTGTCATATTTTAGGGATTGCAACTAGGGTCCAATAGCAATATGTGTATAAATTTTTGTATGAGAAATTAACTTGAGCTGTAAACTTTCACCTAAAGCACAATTAAAAAAAAAAAAAAGAAAAATTTATAATACTGAAAGTAAAGTCCCGTATCATCAAAGCCAGTGAAACTAGAAACTTGAATGTTGTCAGTAATCCCTCTGTCTGCCACCCTTACCTACCTCCTCTTTTCTCCAGGTCACTTTCATTCTCCTTTACTACAACCAAGACCTCTACTAACACATTTTAAGTACTCTGCAATGATAAAGGAAAAAAGCCAATATTCCTGACCTCAGATTTGAAGAGGAGGCCTGGTGGAACAGTAGTTAAGCACTGGGCTGCTAACTGAAAGGTCGGGGGTTCCAAGCCACCAGCCAGTGCACGGGAGAAAGGAATGATTAACTGGTTGGGTTAGAGTCATATGACCATGTCTTAGCCAATCACTACAGCCAGAGAAGCAAGGTCTTGAAAGAAGCCATGTCTAAAATGGTTTGAGGACAAATATCACACAGAATTGCTGTGAGCTGGACAATCACAACAAATTTTATTTCCTGTACTACTACATGGAAACCCTGGTGGCGTAGTGGTGGCTATAGCTGCTAACCAAAAGGCTGCCAGTTCAAGTCCACCAGGACTCCTTGGACACTCTACAGGGCAGTTCTACTCTGTTGTGTAGGTTGCTGTCAGTTGGGATTAACTCAGTGGCCATGGGTTTGGTATGGTTTGGATAGTACTACATAAGGAGCCCCGGTGGTACAGTGGTTAAGGGCTTGGGTACTAACCTAAAGGTCAGCAGTTCAAACTCACCAACCGCCCCAGGGGAGAAAGATGTGGCAGTCTGCTTCCGTAAAGACTACAAGCTAAGAAACCTTATGGGGCAGTTGTACTCTGTCCTATACGGTCACTGTAGGTCAGAATCTACTTGATGGCAGCAGGTTTTTGGATACTACCACGTCAGGTACTTGCTCTGCACTGTATATCCTTTATCTCATTTCAGTTTTCAATAGCCTCAGAAGTGTGCCCAGAGTTACCCAGCTAGTAAATGGCAGGCCTGGATTCATGAGGGACTTGGAAGCCAAGAAGGGTAGCTAACAAAGTAGGGAATAGGCAACTATTGATGCCTTTCAGCCAGATAATCCCCATTGTTGTTGTTAGGTGTGGTCGAGTCAGTTCCTACTCCTAGCAGCCCTGTGTACAACTGAGTGAAACAGTGCCCAGCCCTGCACCATCTTCACAATTGCTGCTAAGCTTGAGCCCGTTGTTGCAGCCACTGTGTCAATCCACTGACCCTCTACCTGTCTTAATAAAATGAGCTTTATAAAGAGTCTGAAAGACATGGAGAATGGATACAAAAGACTGCCAAAGCAGCACAGAGAAACAAGGAGATACAAAAATCTTAAGTTCAGAGACTTTAGAGATAAAATTAGAAGATCCAACATAGATCTAAAAGTTTCATGGGAAAGAGAACAGAAAATGAAGAAGAGGTACTATTCATGGAGATCATGGCTGAGAATTTTTCAGATTTGAAGAAACGCATGAATCATCAGATCAAAGGTAGACGTTAAGTCTCAGGCAGAATAATTGTAAAAACTGAGACCTACACATAACAGTGAAACTACAGGACACCAAACACGATAAGAAAATGTTAAAAATTACCCCTGAAAGAAGTCAAATTACCCTAAAAGGAATGACAGGGACATGTCATCAGACTTATCAGTGAAAAGAGGTGACAGAAGACGGAAAATATCTTCAAAGTGTTGAGAAACCAGAACTGAGAAACAATTCCATACCTAGCTAGGCTGTATTTCAGAAGGAAGGACAAAATACATTTTCACATTTGGGACTCACAGTCCCTCATTGAAAGAAATATTAAAGGACATACCTGAACCAGAAAGAAACTGAACCGTAAAGGAACAAGCGAGATGGGAGAAGAAAGGGTAAACCAATAAATTAGCAAATATCCTGGTTAATCCAAATAAGTATTATTCTTTTTTAAGAGCCAGTATTTTAGAATGTAAAAACAAGGTGAAATAAAAGTATTAGTCGTTAAAAATATGGTAGATGGTAGCAGGAAGGAGTTCTGAATTAAAACATTCTAAACTCCTTTTGGAAACCCTGGTGGCATAGTAGTTAAGTGCTACAGCTCCTAACCAAGAGGTCCACAGTTCAAATCCGCCAGGTGCTCCTTGGAAACTCTATGGGGCAGTTCTACTCTGTCCTGTAGGGTCACTGTGAGTCGTAATCGACTCGACAGCAGTGGTTGGTGGGTGGTTGTTGTTGTTAGGTGCCACCGAGTTGGTTCTGACTCATAGCGACCCCATGCACAACAGAATGAAACACTGCCCGGTCCTGAGCCGTCCTTACAATCATCGTTATGCTTGAGCTTGTTGTTGCAGCCACTGTGTCACTCCACCTCATTGAAGGTCTTCCTCATTGAGGGTCTTCCTCTTTTCTGCTGACGCTGTACTCTGCCAAGCATGAAGTCCTTCTCCAGGGACTGATCCCTCCTGACAACATGTCCAAAGTGTGTAAGATGCAGTCTCGCCATCCTTGCTTCTAAGGAGCATTCTGGTTGTACTTCTTCCAAGACAGATTTGTTCGTTCTTTTGGCAGTCCATGGTATGTTCAGTATTCTTCGCCAACACCACAATTCAAAGGCGTCAACTCTTCTTCAGTCTTCCTTATTCATTGTCCAGCTTTCACGTGCATATGATGCAATTGAAAATACCATGGCTTGGGTCAGGCGCAAGTTACTCTTCAAGGTGACATCTTTGCTCTTCCACTTTAAAGAGGTCCTTTGCAGCAGATTTACCCAATGCAGTGTGTCTTTTGACTTCTTGACTACTGCTTCCATGGCTGTTGATTGTGGATCCAAGTAAAATGAAATCCTTGACAACTTAAGTGTTTTCTCTGTTTATCATGATGTTGCTCCTTGGTCTAGTTGTGAGGATTTTTGTTTTCTTTACGTTGATGTATAATCCATACTGAAGGCTGTGGTCTTTGATCTTCATCAATAAGTGCTTCAAGTCATCTTCACTTTCAACAAGCAAGGTTGTGTCATCTGCATAATGCAGGTTGTTAATGAGTCTTTCTCCAATCCTGATGCCCCATTCTTCTTCATATAGTCCAGCTTCTCGGATTATTTGCTCAGCATACAGATTGAATAGGTATGGTCAAAGAATACAACCCTGACTCACACCTTTCCAGACGTTAAACCAATCAGTATCCCCTTGTTCTGTCCATACAACTGCCTCTTGATCTATGTACAGATTCCTCATGAGGACAATTAAGTGTTCTGGAATTCCCATTCTTCACAATGTTATCCATAATTTGTCATGATCCACACAGTCGAATGCCTTTGCGTAGTCAATAAAACACAGGTAAACATCCTTCTGGTATTCTCTGCTTTCAGCCAGGATCCATCTGACATCAGCAATGATATCTCTGGTTCCACGTCCTCTTCTCAAACCAGCCTGAATTTCTGTCAGTTCCCTGTCGATATACTGCTGCACCCGTTTTTGAATGATCTTCAGCAAAATTTTGCTTGCATGTGATATTTATGATATTGTTCTATAGTTTCCACATTCAGTTGGATCACCTTTCTTGGGAATAGGCATAAATATGGATCTCTTCCAGTCAGTTGGCCAGGAAGCTGTCTTCCATATTTCTTGGCATGGAAGAGCGAGCACTTCCAGCGCTGCATCTGTTTGTTGAAACATCTCAATTGATATTCCATAAATTCCTGGAGCCTTGTTTTTCTCCAATGCCTTCAGAGCAGCTTGGACTTCTTCCTTCTGTACCATCAGTTCCCAATCATATGCTACCCCTTGAAATGGTTGAACATCAACTAATTCTTTTTGGTACAATGACTCTGTGTATTCCTTCCATCTTCTTTTGATGCTTCCTGCGTCGTTTAATATTTTCCCCATAGAATCCTTTACAATTGCAACTCTAGACTTGATTTTTTTCTTCAGTTCTTTCAGCTTCAGAAACACTGAGCGTGTTCTTCTCTTTTGGTTTTCCATCTCCAGCTCTTTGCACATATCACTATAATACTTTTTCTTCTCGAGAGGCCCTTTGAAATCTTCTGTTTGTTTCTTTTACTTCATCAATTCTTCCTTTTCCTGTAGGTGCTCGACGTTCAAGAGCAAGTTTCAGAGTCTCCTCTGATATCCATCTTGGTCTTTTCTTTCTTTCGTTACAACCTCTTGCTTTCTTCATTTATGATGTCCTCGATGTCATTCCACAACTCGTCTGGTGGTAGACTCCTTTTATTCAGAAGGAGGAGTGAAATATTCCTTAACTTTTGATTTTAACAAGTTATTATCGTTTAGGTTCTTTGTTGCAATTAACAGAATCCATGAAGGAATTTCTTAAAATTCTCTTTGGCAGCTCTCTGGGTCATTGGAAGGCCTAGAAAAACAAAGCTTTGGCTAAGGTCCTAGAAGTGCCCTAAACCATGCAACAGAATGAGCGTGATAAAGAAACTGCTACTGCCCCCATGGAACACCAAATGGCAGGAGCTCAACTTTTCTTCATCGGCCCCTGCTGTCAGCATCAATGTCAATTCTGCACCAGGAGGTCGATCTTGCAACCACGGCCACCTCCGCGAGCTGAATTCCTCTTCCTCTACCAGGAAAATGGAAGCCGGAGGCACAGCTTGCATAGCTTACATCCCTTTCTCTCACAGGTGCTTCTGGTTACCAGAGACTAAGTTATAGTTCTGCAGCCTAGCTGCAAAGGACGCAGAAAATATGAGTTCTGACTTGTATACTAGAGAGGTGGAATCAATAATACAAATATAGAAAGGCTGTTTAAATGATTATGGCAGTCCTGAAGATGACAGGAGTCCACTACTGATGTTCTCGTTAGTGACCGTTGAGGCAGCCCCTGTCTCACGGCAACCCCAAGTGTTACAGACCAGAACTGTTCCATAGGGTTTTCTCGGCTGTAGTCCTTATGTAAGTGTATCGCCAGGCCTTTCTTCCACAGGGCCACCGGGTGACTTAGGTTAGTAGTCAAGTGCAAGCTGTTTGTGCCACTCAGGCACTTTTCATTACTGACGCACATGCTAAATACTTAAGAGTATTCACCAAAATAAGAAAAATAGAATGTGCAATTTCCAAACCTGTACAGAATAAAAACATTACAGAGAGAAAATTTAGTGAATTGATTAGCATGTAAGAAAGAAGAAAAATGGAAGCAAATTAAAAGCATGGTAAGTAGAAAAACCCAAATAAGTTTGTAGAAAGAAGTCCAAGTATATTAACCACTATAAATATAAATGAATTAGACATTAATATCAGGCATAAGAATTTAAGTTAAGAAGGATTGGTAGGATAAAGGGGTGGAATGTAGTAATTATAAAAAGAAAAAGTCACAAAGAAAACATAAAATCTTCAACTTGTATTCACTTAACAACCTAAAGCACGACGTGGGACATAAAATCCAAAGACGCACCTGACCTAAAGTAAAATGGCTGAACTTATGCTAAGGCTTAGTATGACCTTTCACATAGATTCAAACCCTGTTGCTTAGGAACCAACCCTGTCATTAACGAAATCCTTTTCTCTGTGGTCAGGCTAAGGATGTGGATACTACGTGTCCTGGGGTCTGTAACCAAACCTCATTGAAACGCTTTGTGTTAGATCTCTTCAGAAAATCTTATATTCTGAGTGAGGTAATGTTTAACAACCTATTCCTGACAGTATCTGTCATGCCATCATCATGTCATCATTTTTTGACGGTCCTGAGACCCCCCTCTGCAAACACATACCTTGCAATTTTGTCCTTTAGCCAACGCATTCCAGTTGTATTAATGTAACCGGTGATGTTAAAAATCATGCTTTGCTTTGTCTCACCTTTGATTGACCTCAGTCACTGTAAACCAATCAGAATATTGTGTTTTCTATCTCCTCCTATGACACTATGCCTATATGTGCTTTGTACCCCCTCCCTTGGATCTGTGAGCTTCAAACTCTGAGGTTTTCACGATCTCCATTCGAATGACATACTGCCTTCAATACGTGTTTTTTATTTTACTTTAACAGAATCAGAGAGTATTTTCTCTAGAACATTTGGCATAGTCTTGGTGGGATTCGGTGATGTCTTCCCCAGTGGACCAGGAGGAGCTGAAAAACCAGAGTCAGGCACTGACAAGCTCCTGCTTTCTCGGACCCCTTGGGACCTGTCCAGACGTGAGTGCTTCCAAGAGTGAGCCCCAAGGATTTCGGGATGGATCTTTGGGATTTATCAAAGCTATTTCTCAACTTTCACTTTCTGATTCACTACTGAACAAGTTTGTTGGAGGATTGTGTTTTCAACTACAGTTGGGGTGTTACGAAGTTGCCACTTACTGGCGGTATTCTGTTAAGTGTATTCATGCTCATCTTTCTTTTGTTTTCTGTTTGCCTATTTCTAATTCATGAGTTTTGATTTGTGTGTGTGTGTGTGTGTGTGTTCGCGTGCGTGTGTGTGCACTTTAGGTGAGAGTGTACAGAGCAAATTAGTTTCTCATTCAACAGTTTACACACAAATGGTCACTATGAGTTGGAATCGACTCGATGACACTGGGTTTGGTTTGTTTTTTTTGATACAGTATTTGTCCTTTTGCAACCGACTACTTTTAGTCAGCATAATGCCTTCCACATTCCTCCATGTTATGAAATGTTTCACAGATTCATCACTGTCCTCTATCGATGCCTAGTATTCCATTCTGTGAATATAGCATAATTTATTTATCCAGTCATCCATCGATGGGCATGTTGGTTGCTTCCATCTTTTTGCTGTTGTAAACAGTGCTGCAATGAACATGGGTGTGCATATATCTGTTCCTGTAAAGGCTCTTATTAATCTAGGATATATTCCAAGGAGTGGGATTGTTGGATCATACAGTAGTTCTATTTCTAGCTTATTAAGGAAGCGCCAAATCGATTTCCAAAGTGGTTGTACCATTTTACATTCCCACCAGCAGTGCACAAGTGTTCCAGACTCTCCACAACCTCTCCAACATTTATTGTTTTGTGTTTTTTGGACTAATGCCAGCCTTGTTGGAGTGAGATGGAATCTCATTGCAGTTTTGATTTGCATTTCTCTAATGGCTAATGGAAGTGAGCACTTCCTCATGTATCTGTTAGCCACCTAAATGTCTTCTTTAGTGAAGTGTCTGTTCCTTTCTTTAGCCCATTTTCTAATTTGATTATTTGTCTTTTTATGGTTGAATTTTTGCAGTACCATGTAGATTCTAGAGATCAGACACTGATCGGAAATGTCATAGCCAAAAACTTTTTCCCAGTCTGTAGGTAATCTTTTTACTCTTTCGGTGAAGTTTTTCGATGAGCGTAGGTGTTTCATTTTTAGGAACTCCCAGTTATGGAGTTCTTCTTCTGCATTGTTAGTAATGTTTTGTATACTGTTTATACCATGTATTAGGGCTCCTAATGTTGTCCCTGTTTTTTTCTCCCAAGATCTTTATCGTTGTAGATTTTATATTTAGATCTTTGATCCATTTTGAATTTGCTTTTATGCAGGGTGTGAGGTATGGGACTTATTTCATTTTTTTGCAGATGGATTTCCACTTATGCCAGCACCATTTGTTAAAGACAGTCTTTTCCCCATTTAACTGATTTGCGGCCTTGGTCAAATATCAGCTGCTCATATGTGGATGGATTTATGTCTAGATTCTCAATTCTGTTCCACTGGTCTATGTATCTGTTGTTGAACAAGTACTGAGCTGTTTTGACGACTGTGGCTGTATAATAGGTTCTAAAATCAGGTAGAGTGAGGCCTCCCACTTTGTTCTTCTTTTTCAGTAATGCTTTACTTATCCATGGCTTTTTTCCCTTCCATATGAAGTTGGTGATTTGTTTCTCCATCTCATTAAAAAATATTGTTGGGATTTGGATCAGAATTGCATTGTATCTATAGATTGCTTTTGGTAGAATAGATGTTTTTACAATTTTAAGTCTTCCTATCCATGAGCAAGGTATGTTTTTCCACTTATGTAGATCTCTTTTGGTGTCTTGCAGAAGATTTTTGTAGTTTTTTTTCTGTAAGTCTTTTACATCTCTGGTAACATTTATTCCTAAGTATTTTATCTTCTTGGGGACTACTGTAAATGGTATTGATTTGGTGGTTTCCTCTTTGATGTTCTTTTTGTTGGTGTAGAGGGATCCAATGGATTTTTTATGTTTATCTTGTATCCTGATTCTCTGCTGAACTCTTCTATTAGTTTCAGTATTTTTCTGGAGGATTCCTTAGGATTTTCTGTGTATAAGATCATGTCATCTGCAAATACAGATACTTTGACTTCTTCCTTACCAATCTGGATGCCCTTTATTTCTTTACCTCGCCTAATTGCTCTGGGTAGGACCTCCAGCCAGAGCAAGAGTGGTGATAAAGGGCATACTTGTGTGGTTCCCATTCTAAAGGGGAATGCTTCCAGGCTCTCTTCACTTAGGATGATGTTGGCTATTGGCTTTGTATAAATGCCCTGTATTATGTTGCCAAATTTTTCTTGTATTCCTGTTTTGCTGAGAGTTTTATCATGAATGGGTGTTGAACTTTGTCAAATGCCTTTTCTGCATCAATTGATAAAATCATGTGATTCTTGCCTTTTGTTTTATTTATGTGGTGGATTACATTAATTGTTTTTCTAATGTTGAACCATCCCTGTATACCTGGTATGAATCCCACTTGGTCATGGTAAATTATTTTTTGATATGTTGTTGAATTCTATTGGCTAGAATTTTGTTGAGGATTTTTGCATCTACATTCATGAGGAATACAGGTCTATAATTTTCTTTTCTTGTGGTGTCTTTACCTGGTTTTGGTATCAGGGATATGGTGGCTTCATGGAATGAGTTTTTAAGTATTCCATCCTTTTCTACGCTCTGAAATACCTTTAGTAGTAGTGGCGTTAACTCTTCTCTGAAAGCTTGGTAGAACTCTGCAGTGAAGCCATCCAGGCTAGGGCTTTTTTTTGTTGGATGTTTTTCGATTGCCTTTTCAATCTCTTCTTTTGCTATGGGTCTATTTAGTTGTTCTACCTCTGTTTGTGTTAGTTTAGGTATGTAGTGTGTTTCTAGGAATTCATGCATTTCCTCTAGGTTTTCAAATTTGTAAAAGTACAATTTTTCATCATAATCTGATATGATTCTTTTAATTTCAGTTGGGTCTGTTGAAATATCATGCATCCCATTTCTTATTGGGGCTATTTGCTTCCTCTCCTGTTTTTCTTTTGTCACTTTGGCCAATGGTTTATCACTTTCGTTGATTTTTTCAAAGAACCAGCTTTCGGTCTTGTTAATTCTTTCAATTGTTTTTCTGTTTTCTATTTCATTTAGCTCTGCTGTAATTTTTATTGTTTTCTTCTGGTGTCTGAGGATTTCTTTTGTTGTTCTCTTTCTATTTGTTCAAGTTGTCGGGATAATTCTTTGATTTTGACCCTTTCTTCTTTTTGTATGTGTTCATTTATTGATATAAATTGACCTCTGAGCACTGCTTTTACTGTGTCACAAAGGTTCTCATAGGAGGTGTTTTCATTCTCATTGGATTCTGTGAATTTCTTTATTCTGTCCTTAATGTCTTCTATACTCCAGTCTCTTTCGATCAAGGTATTGTGCAGTTTCCAAGTATTAGATTTCTTTTCCCTGCTTTTTCTGTTATTCATTTCTAGTTCTATGGCCTTATGGTCAGAGAAGATTCTTTGGAATGTTTCAATCTTTTGGATTCTGTGGTCTATTGTAGAGAATGTTCCATGTGCACTGGAAAAGAAAGTATACGTGGCTGCTGTTGGGTGGAGTGTTCTGTATATGTCTATGAGGTCAGGTTGGTTGATTGCGGCGTCGAGATCTTCCGTGTCTTTATTGAGCTTCTTTCTGTATGTCCTGTCCTTTATCGAAAGTGGTGTGTTGAATTCTCCTACTATTATTGTGGCACTGTTTATCTCACTTTTTAATACTGATAGAGTTTGTTTTATGTATCTTGCAGCCCTGTCATTGGGTGCAAAAATATTTACTATGGTTATATCTTTTTAGTATATTGTCCCTTTAATCATTATATAGTGTCCTTCCTTATCCTTTCCGATGGATTTAACTTTAAAGTCTTTTTTGTCACAAATTACTATTGCCACTCCTGCTCTTTTTTGATTGTTGTTTACTTGATATATTTTTTTGCACCCTTTGCATTTTAGTTTGTTTGTGTCTCTTAAGTCTAAGGTGCGTCTCTCGTAAGCAGCATATAGAGGGATTTTTATTTAATCCATTCTGCCACTCTCCATCTCTTTATTGGTGCATTTAGTCCATTTACATTCAGCGTAGTTATGGATAGGTATGAATTTTTTTCTTTAATGAATATAGTGCTATCATTTTGATGTCTTTTTTTATGTGTTGTTGACAGTTTCTTTTTCGCACTTAATTTTATGTGCTGAATAGTTTACCTTTCCTCATATTCCTTGTTGTTGATTTTTTTTTTCTGGTGAGTCTGTATTTTTTTCTTGCATTTTATTTTCACGTGTTGGATAGTTTGACTCTTTTGTGGTTATCTTATTATTCACCCTTACTTTTCTAAATTTAAACCTAACTTTTATTTCGGTGTATTGCCTTGTCTTTGTCTCCATATGGAAGGTCTATGACTACATTTCTTAGTCCCTCTTTATTTTTTTAATGTTGTCTTCTTTTACATAATAACATCACTTTTTCCCTGTTTTGAGCTTTTTTAAAAAATAATTTTTGTTGTGCTTTAAGTAAAAGTTTACAAATCAAGTCAGTCTGTCACATATAAGCTTATATACACCTTACTCCATACTCCCACTTACTCTTGAGCGTTTTTTAAATTTTGATTTTTTTTTTATTTCACTGTCTTGGTTGACTTCTGATTGCTCCGCCCAGTGTCCTAGTCTTAGGCTGATACCTAGTATTATTGATTTTCTAACCAACGAACTCCCTTTAGTATTTCTTGTAGTTTTCATTTGGTTTTTATGAATTCCCTAAACTTCTGTTTATCTGGAAATGTCCTAGTTTGACCTTCATATTTGAGACACAGTTTTGCTGGATATATGATTCTTGGCTGGCAATTTTTTGCCTTCAGTTTTTTATATAAGCATCCTATTGCCTTGTTGCCTGCAGGGTTCCTGCCATGTACTCCGAGCTTATTCTTATAGACTCTTCTTTGTAGGTGACTTTTCGTTTATCTCTAGATGCTCTTAAAATTCTCTCTTTATCTTTAGTTTTGGAAAGTTTGACTATAATATGTTTTGGTGCCTTTCTTTTAACATCTACCTTATGTGGAATTCGATGAGCATCTTAGAGAGATATCTTTTCATCTTTCACGATATCAGGGAAGTTTTCTGCCAACAATCTTCAATGATTCTCTGTGTATTTTCTGTTATCCCTCCCTGTTCTGGTACTGCAGTCATTCATAGGTTATTTATCTTGTTAGAGTCCCACATGATTCTTAAGGTTTCTTCATTTTTTTCAAATTCTTTTATATGATTTTTCTTGTAATATATTGGTGCCAAGTGCTTTATTTTCAACTTCAGAGATTCTGCTTTCCACTTGCTCAGTTCTGCTCCTCTGACTTTCTATTCAGTTGCTCCTTCTGTAATTTTATTGTTACTCTTCTGAGTTTCTAATTGCTGTCTGTCCATGGATTTTTCCAGCTTATTAAATTTTTCATTATGTTCTTGTATAACCTTTTGCATTTCTTCAACTACTTTATCTGTGTGTTCCTTGGCTTGTTCTGCGTATCTCCTCATTTCCTTCCTGATGTCTTGAAGGGTTCTGTATATTAATCTTTTATATTCTGCCTTTGGCAATTCCAGGAAGGCACTTTCATCTAGAAGATCCCTTGATTCTTTGTTTTGAGAGCTTGTTGAGGTGATCATGGTCTGTTGCTTTATGTGACCTGATATCTACTGTTGTCTCTGAGCCATCTATAAGTTATTGTATTAGTTTATTTTATGTTTGCTCACTGTGTTGTAGCTTTTTGCTTTGATTTGTTCTGATATTCCCAAATGGGTTGCCTGGGTGAGCTAGCTTGATTATTTTCACCTTTGGAGCTCTGATGTCCTGTCCCTGGATGGCTACAGCTGTTATCAGGTATATCAGTCTAGGGGTCCATTCAATTTTCTTGCATGAATTCAGCTCAGGTGTCCAGGTAGCCGATTATCAATACGTGGTACAGGCTTTGTCCTACAGTCTTAGAGGGGCAGGGGTGATTGGTGTAGGTACTGGTACCTGATTGCAGCAGGGCATCATACTCTGAACAAGGCCGGGGTCCTGAGAATCGTCCCCCACGTGTCTCTGAGGAAAGCATGTCCCTGTTCCCTAGATCCTATAGGTGGGGTGGGGGGGGCTCTGCAGACAGACCATGGGCATCCAATGTTTTTGGTTGTAAGGACTGGGAGGTACCAGTTCTCCTTGGATCCTTGTCACGGGTGGCTGGGTGACCTGAGTGGAGCCTCCAGTCCTCTAGCCCCTGATGTGGGTAGGTGAGGACCCTGTGTAATAAGCAAAGCAATGTCAAACATCAAATTCTCACCTCTCAACCACACGGCTGAAATAGTTGTAGTCTGCCAAGGAGGGCCTATTCTCCTGAAATAGGCCCACACAAGTCCATGCAGAGGGGAAAGGTACTTAAAGTTCATGGACCGTTTATGCCTAGACAGGAGCCGCTCCTGTCCTGAGCTCTTCTGCTTAATGGAGCTGGCAAATTATCTTCTCCCCTAATTGCAAATTTATTCCTTCTCCAAGGCTGGGAGAATGGCTCTAGGTGCTGAATAGGGCCTATCTCAGGGCCAGGGAAATCAGCTGCTGAAGCCAGCTTGGGATCGGGGCAGGGGGTGGTGTGGTAAAATATACGCAGGTACTTACCTTTTGCCAAGAGCGCCATTCTTCTCTGGTTCCAGAGGTATGAGTAGGCTGTGTGGCTGGCTGCTTCTCCCTGAGGAAACTGCTGCCGAACACTAGTACCAGCCTGCCACAGCCACTCCCAGGAATGGTGCCTGAGTGCTCCCAGTGATTCAGGTCCAGTAATGCCTCTCTGCTTCTGAAATGTCTCTTCCTCCCCCTGACTCTCAGTTCATTTTCTAACCTGCCTTTGATGTTCAGGGCTCCTGGCTTGTCATAAATATACTCATTTCACTTGTTTTTTCAGGTCTTTGTTGTAAGAGGGCTCACTGGAAGCATTTGTTTATTCCACCATTTTGGTCACTCCCTCTTCTGCATCCATATTTTAGGTATCTGTTAGAGCAGCACCTCACTCCTGGTAACAAATTCTGTCTTGGTTATCTAGGGCTGCTATGACAGGAATACCACAAGTGGATGGCTTTAAGACAGAGAATTATTCTTTCAGTCTAGGAAGCTAGAAGACTGAATTCAGGGTGCAAGCTCCAGACGATGGATTTCTCTCTCTGTTAGCCCTGGAGGAAGGTCCTTGTCATCAATCTTCCCTTGGTCTAGGAGCCTCTTAGTGCAGGAACCTCAGTTCCAAAGGACGCACTCTTCTCCTGGTGTTGCTTCTTGATTGTATTAGGTCCCTGTGTCTGTCTGCTCACTTCTGTCTGGTATGTCAAAATAGATTGGCTTAAGATACAATCTAATTTTGTATATTGAGTCCTGCCTCATTAACATAACTGCTACTAATCCCATCTCGTTAACATCATAGAGATAGGATTTACAACACACAGAAAAATCACGTCAGATGACAAAATTGTGGACAGTCGCACAATACTTGGTATCATAAAATTGGTATCATAGCCTAGCCAAATTGATACACATATTTTGGGGGGACACAATTCAATCCATGACAGGACAGTTGTAAAATTAGTAAGAATACTTTCCTTTGGGAAAGGCCAGATTCAAAACCAGTTATCTTCAAGGACTTACACATCCTTTGGTCATGACCTTTCATGTGAAGGATCATGGAGCAGGGACAAGACAATGGGAATTTTACATAAATATTTTTGGGGACACTTTGGAAGGCTTCAAATCAAGTAGCGAGGCTGTGCTCTGTATGTTCTGAGTATAATGGAGGTAAAATCTACCAACCCTCACCAGAGGGATACCCTCATCATCAGGGTATCTCTTGGGAGATACCCATTGCTAATAGTACCTGTGTTCAAATAGTAAGTGGATTTTATTCAACTAACTCCCTCCAACAGTTATACATTTGTTTTAGTTGTGATTTGCGGATATTCACATTTAGTAGAAGATTTTCCCTGTCACCAAGCTATGGCAACGTTTGTGGCTAAGAAGTTGCTGGAAAATATCGTTCCCACTTGGGGCTCCAGCCATCCTTTGCAGTGATTTAGGTACCCCACTTTACTGGACAAGTGATTGCTTCTATTTGTAAAATATTTCCTGTTTTTTGTCAGCTCCATTGTTCTTGCCACACGCAGTCCTCTGGATTTGTAGAACGGAACAATGGTATCATAAAGACCGAATTGGCAAAACTTTCATCTTCAGTGTGGCTGACCTGACCCTCATAAATTGACCCCTTATGAGATAATTGCAGGGTAGCCAATGAATTTACCTTATTTATCAGGAACTGCTGATTCAGATTTGATCGAAGCCAATTTATTAAAATATTGCCAGGCCTTAATTCATTATGCCAAGGAGTATGCTCCTCAAGCAAGCATTTGATGGCGGAGGTACAATGCCTCCTCTTGCACCTAGCAACTATGTTTATTGGAAGACACACCAATTAAAGGATTCACTTGAGCCTTGTTGGAAGGGTCCATACCTATTCCCCCTAATTCATCCTTGTGTGGCTAAATTACGAGGAGTTAAGGAGTGGGTCCATTTATCTCAACTGAAAAAGACTACAGCACCTGTTTGTACTAGAAGTCACAGAAGAACTCAAAGTGAAATTCACTTGTGTTCAAACATGAAGTAGATGACTACAAGAGTGGATGACTTACCCCAGGTCATGGAGCTGGAACATGCAGGTGGCTAAGCTTTAGACTCTGATATACTGCGATCTTTCTAGCTTTAGCTTTTCTGTATGTTATATACTTAAGAATTATTTTTTGGTAAACATTTATGCAACTTTTGGAGATTTTTGGAGTTAGTTTGGTAATTTTAACCAAAACCATTGCTGTTGAGTTCTTTCTGACTCATAGCAACCCCATAGGACAGAGTAGAACTGCCCCATAGGGTTTCCAAGGAGCACTTGGTCCATTTGAACTGCAGACCTTTTGGTTAGCAGCTGAACCTTAACTATTACACCATCAGGGTTTCCTTGGTAATTACAGGCACAGTTATTTTTTCTGAATGTTTGTGGTAGTATTCCTTTTCCATATGTGTGTTCTAATCATGACTCCCATTACTGCTTTAATACCTTTATTGTTTCCTTTTTCTATTGCTTGGTAAGAAAATGCTTTTATCAAATTAGTTATTTCAGTAGCCAGTGCTAACAATTTGAGTGCTGGATGTATCACTCTTCCCCTCAGTCTACACAAGATCATACCGATCCTTTTGCTGTGCCAGTATTAGATTATAAATCCACACCTGATTTTACTGTTGATTTTGAGAAACTCTTTAAATGGGCTATTCATGTCACATTATGGCTACTTCCAGAATTACCCACTTATCCATCAACTCCCTGTTTCAATCTTACCAATGCATGGTTAGAATGTTTTATTCTACCCACACCATGCAATCTTTTTCTTGATGGTGTTCAATATTATTCTACAGTAGTAGCAGATAGTCATTTTAAAAATAATAAAAAACTCTCAGTTTGTGTGTGACTCAAGGATCCCTGGAATTTGGAGAATTATCCATTCGTGATGATTCATTAACTGCAAAGTGACTCAGAAGGGCCAATCAGTCCATCCCATTTCCTTATATTCAAACCTGGGCAGGCATGTTGTGTGCCCCATCTAGATGTGTCTTTTTGTGTGGAGGATCAGCTTATTCAAGGAAAAACTCTGGTAAGTCACTCTATATTTGGGCATTGTCATGTTTACATGGTTGGAATATATGCTAGGCCCATGTACCTTAAAGATGCTAGGAGTTACCATGAGTATTCATTCATACAATGACACCTTGCTATGGAACAGTAACTTGAAGTTAATATCCATAAAGAAGATAGAACTTGTCCTCTCAGATAATCCCATCATTTATTACCCAGGATGGGGAGATCCTTCTTATGTGCTGTTGTGCCCTGGCTTGGTACTATGCAATAGAACATCCCATTAGCAATTTATCTGCCACTATGGCTAAAATTGTTGATGATGTGGCCAATGGAATGGCCGCCCAACGAAAACTTTAGGATCCTTGGCCAAAGTAGTATTGGACTATGGAATAGTTTTAGATATCCTCTTAGCCCAGCAAGGAGAGTTTTGCTCCATTGCTAACGCCTGTTGTTGCTCTTGGATTAACTGGAGATGTTGAACAGGATATTGCTAAGATTCATCCAGTGGCTGTTTGGTTACAGTCTATACCCCCTATAACTTCACCATTCTTTTTTTATATCTTCAATTGGCTACTTAATAGTGCAGGTTCTTGGTCACGGTCTCTGTTGCAAACTGGGTTAATTATTTTAACAATAATCTTTATTATTGGAATTATAAAATGTGTTATGCGATGTGCATCTACAACAGGAACTGATAACCCTGCTTCATCTCATGCTCAGAGAATTATGTATATCAACACTGCATTCAAGATCATGCTCAAAGAGTTACGCATATCAACACTGCATTCAGGAACCCAAAATCAGAGAAGCCTTATGACTTATGTTAGCCATTTGAAAGTAAGTCAGGTTGTTCCTCCAATGTGGCCATACCCTATCCACTCCCTATACCGAAATCACTGAAGACAGCTGCTCAGCCATAGCATGATGGAAGTACTGGAGCTGCCCAGCAACCAAGATACCGATGGTCCCTGATTATGGTGGATAAGGGGCTTAACATGAAAAACTAGAAAGGCATAAATTATGAAGGTTGAGCCACCACCTGGGATTAGCATATTGACAAACTCATGCAGAAGACATTATGCCCAAAACTGTGAACAAAGGATGTTCTTCAGAACCCTTGATCAAAAGAACAGAATGATGTGGGATATAAAATCAAAAGAGGCATCTGATGTAAAGTAAAATGGGTGAACTAATGCTAAAGCTCAGTATAATCTTTCACACAGATTCAAACCCTGTTGCTTAGGAACCAACCTTGTCATTAAGGAAACTCTATTCTTTGTGGTCAGGCTAAGAATGTGGATATTACATGTCCTGGTGTCTGTAACCAAACCTTATTGAAAGTTTTTGTGTTAAATCAGTCCAGAAAATCTTATGTTCTGAGCAAGGTAATGTTTAGCAATCTGTTCCCGACAGTATCTGTTATGCCATCATCATGTCATCATTTCGTGATGGTCATAAGACCCTCTCCACAAACACATACCTTGCAATTTTGTCCTTTAGCCAATTAATGTATGAATTTTTTTTAGCTATATGTAACCACTAATGTTAAAAATCATGTTCTGCTTTCTCCCACCTTTGATTGCTTTCAGTCACTGTAAACCAATCAGAATATTGTGTTTTGTAGTTCCTCCCATGGCATATAACTATGTGTAATTTGCACTCTCTCCCTTGGATCCATGGGCTTCGGACTCTGAGGTTTTCACGGTCTCCATTTGAATGACATATTGGCTTCAATAAATGTCTTTGATTTTACTCTCACAGAATTGGAGAATCTGTCTACAACAAGCATAATTTGGTGAAACTACTTGGAGAATCAGCAAATGCACCATCAAAAACTAATAGACAAAGAGACAAAAGGTTTAAATAAAATCAATAAGCTTAATATCAGCATTTACATAAAATCAGTAGTAGACAACTATCCACACCACTCCCTCAAGACAGTAAGTCCAGCCATTTTACAGGTGAATTTTACCAAACTTACAAAAGCAAACATCTTTCTTTTATTTAACGAAGTAAATAGGAAGCTAAAAACACAGGACCCAGAGACCAGGTGTGTAGTACAAAGACCTGACGCAACAGGTGCTGTTCAGACACCTTGCCTTTTAACCCCAAACAGTTGCTGTCAGGCTGATTCTGACTCATGGAGACCCCACATGTGTCAGAGTAGAACTATACTCCATAGGGTTTTAGATGTTTGATTTTTTTTTAGAATTAGACCCAAAAGCCTTTCTTCTGTGGCACCTCTGGGTAGACTTGAATCTCCAGCCTTTCAGTTAGCAGCCAAGCACGTTAACCGTTTGTATCAACCTTCTGACATATTCAACTTTTTGATAAGTGCAGTCATTTAAGCAACAGGACCATTCAGAGCCACTTCATTTATTCAAAAAGTCTTCCACATGACTGCTTCAAGGGTATCTTGGCTGGTGATGGCTCTTCTGTGGTTGAAATCCGTGCAAAATGCATATAATATACTTCTGTAAGAAAATATACAATAATTGTATGTGTAGTATGATATAAACTCTGGGAGGAAAAAAAGCAGACAAACATCTATGAAGAATAAGAAAGACTGGAAGAAAATATACCACAATGTTAAGTGAAGTTAAGTTTGAATGACAGAAGTGTGAGTCATTTCTTCTCTTTTGGATTTTTCTTTAGTGAGAAATAATTTAGTAGTTTCCAAATATATTGATGCTTCTTATTAAACTTAAAAACTTTTAATGGTTCTATTACTTCATTGAAACAAACAGAAAACACCTAGCAAAATAGCAAAAGAAAACCTAACCGTATCAATGAGAACATTAAAATTGAATGGACTAAACACGCAGTCCAAAGGCAGAGATTATGTGACTGGATAAAACAGCAAGATCCAACAATGGGTCTTGCTGCTTACAAGAGGAACACCTTATATTCAAAGACACAAGTAGGTTGAAAATAAAGAATAGAAAAAGATATAGTATGTAAACAGTAACCATAAGAGAGCTGGAATGGCTATATTAATATCACATTAAATAGACTTTAAAACAAATATTACTATGGACCTTTTTGATAGTCAATACATCTAGAATATATAACAATTATAAATGTCCTTCAACAACAGACCCCCAAAATGCATGAAGCAGATACCGGAAGGATTAAAAGAGGAAATAGACAATTTATCAATGATAGTCAGGACTTTCAATACCCCACTCTCAGTCATTGATGGAATAACTACAGAAGACTTTAACACTACTCATCAACTTGACATAACTGATATTTATAAAATGCCCAAGGACTGCAGAACACATGCTCTTTTCAAGTATACATGGAACATTTTCCAGGGTAGGCCTTATACAGGAGCCAAAAACAAGTCTCAATAAAATTAAAAAGACTGAAATTATACAAAGTGTGTTCTCTGATTCTCTGACCACAATGGAATTAAATTAGAAATCCACAACAGAAAGAAATATGAGAAAACACCAAATACTTGAAAATTAACGCACTTCAAAATAATCCAAGCATCAAAGAAGAAAACAGAAGAGACATTAAAAATAATTTGGACTTAATGAAAACAAAAACACAACATATCAAAACATATGGGATGTATCTCAAGCGTTGCTTGTAAAGAAATGTATAACTTTAAATGCCTGTGATAGAAAGAAGAGAAGTCTCAAATAAAAAACCTAAGCTTTCACCTTCGGAAACTACAAAACAATCAGCAAGCTAAACACAAAGCAAGCAAGAAAAAAAAAAAAAAATGAAATAATACTGTGGCTGAAAGAAAAACCCGGAGAAAATCAAATAAACCAAGAGTTGGCTTTTTGAAAAGATCAACAAAATTGACAAACCTTTAACCTTTGGCTAAACTGACCAAGAAAACGAAAGAGAAGACACCGATTACCAAAATCAGGAACGAAAGAGGGGGCACCACTACCAACCCTACAGAAATGAGAAGGATTATAAGGGGTCTGCCCGCCCTCCGCCTCGGTCCGCTCGGGCTCTTCTCACGGTGGTGGCTCTGCGGCTGGGGAGACCTGCCACAGGCCGCTCTGTCTCAGCCGCCAACTCCTCCAGCGCAGGTGCAGGTGAAGCGGTGGCTGTCACCCCCAGGGTAGAACCCCTTCATGCACGAGCTGCGCTTCAGCACTCTGCAGAAGGCCCAGATCGCCATCATGACGCTGACCCTCTTCCCCATCCGACTCCTGTTTGCCGCCTTCATGATGCTGTTCGCCTGGTCCTTCGCTTTTGTACCTTCACTGGGATTTGCTGAGAGAGAACCAGAAGAGCCGCTGGCTTGTGGCAGAAGGTCGTGGACTTCCCGCTCAAGGCAGTCATGCAGACCACGTGATATGCAGGCGGCTTCCACCCGGTGGCCCAGAAGGGGTGACAGGCCCTACCGACTGAGGCGGCCATCCTGACCCTTGGCACCACACCCCTCGTACTTCGACGCCGTTCCCGTGACCATGACCATGTCGTCCATCGTGATGAAGGCAGAGAGCAGGGGTATCCCCATATGGGGAACTCTGATCAAGTACATCCAGCCAGTGTGTTCGGATCAGACCAGGACTTGTACAGGAAAACAGTGGAAGAGATAAAGAGAGGGGCTTAGTCCAATGGGAAGTTATGACAATGATTTTTCCAGAAGGTACTTGTACCAATGGGACCTGTCAAACTACCTTCAAGACTGGTGTGTTTATCCTTGGTGTTCCTGTCCAGCCTGTGGTTTTAGGATACTCAAATAAACTGGACACGATCATGTGGACGTGGCAAGGACCTGGAGTGTTGGAAATGCTGTGGTTCGCCCTGTGTCAGTTTCACAGTTAGGTGGAAATTGAGTTTCTCCCAGTTTACCACCCTTCCAAGGCGAAGAGGAGCCCGGTGCTATACGCCAGCAGCATGAGGCGCGTCATGGCAGAGACCCTGGGCGTCTCCATCATGGATTTCACGTTTGAGGATCGTTAGGTGGCCCCAGCGGAAGGACAGTCCGTCTTCCCTCCGACACTTGCCTTCTAGAATTCGCCAGGCTTGTGAGAGGCCTGGGGCTAAAGCTAGAAAAACTTGAAAAAGATCAGAAAGCGCAAAGGTGAAGAAGGGCGAGAAGACTGACTTGTGAGGTTCACGGAGTACTTGGAGGTACTTCTTTCCGACACGCTGGACTGCATGTTCTCACTGTTTGACGAGAGCGGAGGTGGCAAGATGGACCTGTGGGAATATGTGATCGCCTTGTCCGTGGTCTGCAGAGCGTCTGAGACTCTGGACACCATCCAGCTGCCATTCGAGATGTATACATGGCAGAAGGACGGCTGCATAAATGAAGAAGACCTGTCCTGCATTCTGAAGACGGCCTTGGGCGTGGCAGAGCTGCTTCTGATAGACCTCTTCAGCGGTGTGGATGAAGATGAGAAGAATCTCTTTTGCTGACAGGTTTGCACACATGTACCCAGACTTTGCAGAAGAATATCTGTATCCTGACCAGGCACGGTTTGAAACCTGCGCTTAGACTCTTGTCAGCGCCAACCCCGAACAGCCTCTGTAGAGACGTCAGCCTGGAAAGCACTGACCCCGGGAGGAAGCATCTCCATAGGAAACTGGACTAGGACAGAAGGTTCTGGAGTGAGGAACCTGCCCGGCTCTGTCACCATGCCCTACCAGGGGCTGTAGCTCCCCATTTGCGCCTGAGGATATCTGGTGTTCTCTCTCCCCACAGGGCCTACACATGTTGTCTCCAGATTGAGGTTTTAGAAGACGTAGGGTGTGTAAGGGGCCGTGGTGACAGGATGGTTAAGCACTGGGCTTCTAGCCAAAAGCTCAGTCCTTGGAACCCACTAGCAACTCTGTGGGAGAAAGATGTGAGTCTGCTTGCCTAAAGATTTACAGCCTTGGAAATCCTATGGGGCAGTTCTACCCTGTCCTGCTCTTTTTTGATTGTTGTTTGCTTGATATAATTTTTTCCATCCTTTGAGTTTTAGTTTGTTTGTGTCTCTAAGTCTAAGGTGTGTCTCTTGTAGGTAGCATATAGACAGATCTTGTTTTTTAATCCATTCTGCCACTCTCTGTCTCTTCATTGGTGCATTTAGTCCATTTATATTCAGTGTTATTGTGGATAGGTATGAATTTAGTGCTATCATTTTGATGTCTTTTTTGGTGTGTTGTTGACAGTTTCTTTTTCCCACTTAATTTTATGTGCTGAGTAGATTATCTTTATATATTGTCCTTTCCTCATATTTGTTGTTGTCAATTTTGTTTCTGCTGAGTCTCTATTTTTCCCTTGTATTTTATTTTGATGTGTAGGATAGTTTGTCTCCTTTGTGGTTACCTTGTTTACCCCTATTTTTCTAAATTTAAACCAAACTTTTATTCTTTGTATCACCGTATCTTCCTCTCCATATGGAAGGTATATGATTACATTTCTTAGTCCCTCTTTAGTATTTTAATGTTGTCTTCTTTTACATAATAATATTGCTATTACCCTGTTTTGAGCTTTTTTTTTTTTTTTTAAATAATCTGGCTTTGTTTTCTTGGATTACCCTGTCTGGGTTGACTTCTGATTGTTCTGCCCAGTGTTCTAGTCTTGAGTTGATACCTGATATTACTGATTTTCTAACCAAAGAACTCCCTTCAGTATTTCTTGTGGTTTTGGTTTGGTTTTTTAAAAATCCCTAAACTTGTGTTTATCTGCAAATGTCACAATTTCACCTTCATATTAAAGAGACAGTTTTGCTGGGTATATGATTCTTGGCTGGGAGTTCTTTTCCTTCAATTTTTTAAATATGTCATCCCATTGTCTTCTTGCCTGCATGGTTTTTGCCGAGTAGTCCGAGCTTATTCTTATTGGCTTTCCTTTGTAGGTGGCTTTTCGTTTATCCATCGCTGCTCTTATAATTCGTTATCTTTGGTTTTGGCAACTTTGATTGTAATATGTCTTGATGACTTTCTTTTAAGATCTACCTTATGTGGACTTCGATGAGCATCTTGGATAGATATCTTCTCATCTTTCACGATATCAGGGAAGTTTTCTGCCAACAAATCTTCAACAATTCTCTCTGTATTTTCTGTTATCCCTCCCTGTTCTGGTACTCCAATCACTCGTGGGTTATTTCTCTTGATAGAGTCCCACATGATTCTCAAGGTTTCTTCATTTTTTAAAATTCTTTTATCTGATTTTTCTTCAAATATATTAGGGCCAAGTGATTTATCTTCAAGTTCAAAACTTCCAGCTTCCACTTGCTCAATTCTGCTCCTCTGACTTTCTATTGAGTTGTCTACTTCTGTAATTTTATTGTTAATCTTCTGAATTTCTGATTGCTGTCTGCCTATGGATTTTTCCAGCTTATTAAACTTTTCCTTATGGTCCTGAATAATCTTTCTAGTTTCTTAAGCTGCTTTATCTGTGTGTTCCCTGGCTTGTTCTGGGGGTTGCCTCATTGCCTTCTTGATGTCTTCAAGGGTTCTGTATATTAAACTTTTGTATTCTGGCTCTGGTAATTCCAGGAATGCACTTTCATCTAGAAGATCCCTGGATCTTTGTTTTGAGAGCTTTATGAGGTGATCATGGTCTGTTTCTTTATGTGACTTGATATTGACTGTTTTCTCTGAGCCATCTATAAGTTATCATATTAATTAATGCTTGCTTACTGTGTCATAGCTTCTTGCTTTGTTTTGTTTTGGTATACCCCTATGAGTTGCTTGAGTGAGCTAGCTTGATTATTTTCACCTTTGGAGCTCTGACGTCCTGTCCGCAGATGGCTAGAGCTGTTATCTGGTATATCAGTCTAGGAGTCCATTCAGTTTTCTTGTATGAATTCAGCTCAGGTGTCGAGGTAGCTGATCATCAAGTGTGTGGTACAGGCTCTGTCCTACAGTCTTAGAGGGGCAGGGGATATTGGCATATATACCGGTATCTGATTGCAGCAGGGGGTCACACTCTGAACAAAGCAGAGGACTGAGAACCAACTCCCGAGTGTCTCGGAGGAAAGTGCGTCCCTGGTCCCTAGAGCGTGCAGGTGGGTGGGTTCTGCAGATGGACCATGGGCATCCAATGTTTTTGTTTGTAAGGACTGGGAGGTACCAGTAATCTTTAGACCCCTGTCGTGGGTGGCTTGGTGACCTGAGTGGAGCTACCAGTCCTTAGGTGCCTGATGTGGGTAGGTGAGGACCTTGTTTAATAGGCAAAGCAATGTCGAACATCAAACACTCACCTCTCCACCACACAGCTGAAATGGTTGGATTCTGCCAACAACGGCCTATTGCCCCAAAATAGGCCCACACAGGTCCATGCAGAAGGGAAGGGTGCTGAAAGCCCATGGATGGTTTATGCCTGGACAGGAGCCGCTTCTGTCCTGAGCTCCCCCGGTTAGTGGAGCTAGCAAATTATCTTTTCCCCCAATTGCAAATTTTTTCCTTCCCCAAGGCCAGGAGGATGGCTCTAGGTGCTCAACAGGGCCTATCTCAGGCCCAGGGAATTCAGCAGCTGAAGCCAGCATGGGGCTGGGGAGCACGCGGTAAAATATACACAAGTACTTAACTTCTGCCGAGAGCGCTGTTCTTTTCAGGTTCCAGAGGTGTGAGTAGGCTGTGTGGCTGGCTGTTTCTCCCTGAGGAAACTGCGGCTGAATGTTAGTACCAGTCCACCGCCACCACCGCTCCGGGAATGGTGCCTGAGTGCTCCCCACGATTCAGGTCTGGTAACTCCTCTCCGCTTCTGAACAGTCTCTTCCTCCCCCTGCCCCTCAGATCATTGTCTAAGCTTGCCTTTGAAGTTCAGGGCTCCCAGCTTGTCACAAATATACTCGTTTCACTTATTTTTTGGGGTCTTTGTTGTAAAGAGGGCTCGATGGAAGTGTTTGTCTATTCCACCATCTTGGCTCTGCCTCCCATTGTTACCGTTTTGAGTATTTTTTTATCCTGATTTCCCTGTCTGGGGTGACTTCTTATTGCTCTGCCCAGTGTTCTAGTTTTGGGTCAATACCTGATATTATTGATTTTCTAACTAAAGAACTCCCTTTAGTATTTCTTTTAGTGTTGGTTTGGTTTTTACGAATTCCCTAAACTTCTGTTTATCTGGAAATGTCCTAATTTCACCTTCATATTTGAGATATGGTCCTGCTGGATATATGATTTTTGGCTGGCAATTTTCTTCCTTCAATTTTTTATATAAGTGATCCCATTGCCTTCTTCCCTCCATGGTTTCTGCCGAGTAGTCTGAGCTCATTGTTACTGACTCTCCTTTGTAGGTGACTTTTCCTTCATCCCTAACTGCTCTTAAAATTCTCTCTTTATCTTTGGTTTTGGTTTTGGCTGTTAAAATCATGTCTTTATCTTTCTTTTGAGATCTACATTATGTGGAGTTCGATGAGCATCTTGGATAGATATCTTCTCATCTTTCACGATATCAGGGAAGTTTTCTGCCAACAAATCTTCAACAATTCTCTCTGTATTTTCTGTTATCCCTCCCTGTTCTGGTACTCCAATCACTCGTGGGTTATTTCTCTTGATAGAGTCCCACATGATTCACAGGATTTCTTCATTTTTTAAATTCTTTTATCTGATTTGTCTTCTAATATATTGGTGCCAAGTGCTTTATCTTCTGTCTCACCAATTCTGCCTTCCATTTGCTCAATTCTGCTCCTCTGACTTTCTATTGAGTTGTCTACTTCTGTAATTTTGTTGTTAATCTTTTGAATTTTGGACTGAAATCTCTATGGATCCTTGCAGCTTATTAAATTTTTTGTTATGTTCTTGAATAACTTTTTTAATTTCTTCAACTGCTTTATCTGTGTGTTCCTTGGCTTTTCTGCATATTGCCTGATGTCCTTCCTGATCTCGTTCCTGTTGTCTTGAAGCATTCTGTATATTAATCTTTTGTATTCTTCATCCAGTAATTCCAGGAAGGCACGTTCATCCAGAATATCAGTTGATTCTTTGTTTTGAGAGCTTGTTGAAGCGATCATCATCTGCTTCTTTATGTGATTTGATATTGACTGTTGTCTCTGTGCCCTCTGTAAGTATTGTATTAGTTCATTTTATGTTTGCTGACTATATCCTAGCTTCTCACTTTGTTTTGTTTTGATATATCCATATAGGTTGTGTGAGTGAGATAGCTTGATTATTTCCACCTTTGAAGCTCTAACGTCATGTCACCAGATGGCTAGTGCTGTTACCAGGTATATAAGCCTAGGAGCCCATTCACTTTTCCTGTATGAATTCAGCTCAGGTGTCCAGGTAGTTGGTCATCAAGTGTGTAGTACAGGCTCTGTCCTACAGTCTTAGAGGGGCAGGGGTGATTGGTGTAGGTACCAGTATCTTGTTGCAGCAGGGGGTCATGTTCTGAAAAATGCAGGGGGCTGACATCCACCCCCTGAGTGTCTGTGAGGAAAGAGCATCCCTGTTCCCTTGAGCGCACAGTGGGATGGGTCCTGCAGATGGACCTTGGGCACCCAATCCTTTTGGTTTTAAGGACTGGGAGGTACCAGTTGTCCTTCGACCTCTGTTGCAGTTGGCTGGGTGACCTGAGTGGAGCCACCAGTCCTTAGGTCCCTGATGTGGGTAGGTGAGGACCCTGTTTAATAGAGAAAGCAATGTCAAACATCAAACGCCCATTTCTCCACCGCACAGCTGAAACAGTTGCAGTTTGCCAACAAGGTCCTATTCTCCTGAAATAGGCCACACATGTCCATGGAGGGGGAAAGGTATTCAAAATCCACGGATCATTTATGCCTGGACAGGAGCTGCTTCTGTCCTGAGCTCCACAGGTTAGTGGAGCTGGCAGATTATCTTTTCCTTAGCTGTGAATTTATTCCTTCTCCAAGGCCAGGGGAATGGGTCAAGACACACAACAGGACCTATCTCAGGCCCAGGGAAATCGGCAGCCACTGAAACTGGCTTGCAGGCTGGGGGTGCAGTAAAATATATGCAAGCACTTAGCTTTTGCAAGAGCGCCGCTCTTCTCTGGTTCTGGAGGTGTCAGTAGGCTGTGCAGCTGGCTGTTTCTCCCTGAGGGTACTGCGGCCAGACACTACCATCAGCCCACTGCAGCTTGAGGGTTCCTAGTGATTCAGGTCCAGCAACCCCTGTCCACTTCTGGACCATCTCTCCCTCCCCTGCCACTCAGTCCATTTTCTAACTTTGCCTTTGATGGTCAGGGCTTTTAGCTTGTCATAAATGCAATTGTTTCACTTGATTTTTTGGGGGGTCTTTGTTGTAAGAGGGTTCGCTGGAAGCACCTGACTACGCTGACATCTGGGCCCCCCTCCAAAAATATCTTTGTCAAACGGCTGATCATCATCATACCTTCACCAAGTTTGAAGCCTTATCTAGTAAAACCAGGAAGGCCAGTAACACAATTATTATTTAATACTGTTCAAAATTTTGGCCAATTCAATTGAAAAGGAGAAGAAATCAATAATGTTAGTTAGAGACAGAGAAAAAGTATGTCAATATTGTCAAGAAATAATATAAAATTATTACTATTCACAGGTGCGATAAACTACATAACAAAGCACAAGGCTATATTATTAAAAAAATCTCAAATATGCCATGTACTTCCTTCTTGCCAAGCCATCTTCTCAGTGCTTGACACGTTATTATCTCATTTAATCCTCACAAGAACCCTGTCGTTGTTAGGTGCCATTGAGGCAGTTCTAATTCATAGCGACCCTGTGCACAACAGAACAAAAGCCTGCCAGGTCCTGCACCATCCTCACAATCGTTGCTATGCTTGAGCCCATTGTTTCAGGCATTGTGTCAATCCATCTCTTTGAGGGTCTTCCTCTTTTTTGCTGATCCTCTACTTTACCAAGCATGATGTCCTTCTCCAGGGACTGATTCCTCCTGATAACATGTCCAAGGTATATGAGACCCAGTCTCACCATCCTTGCTTCCAAGGAGCATTCTGGTTGTACTTCATCCAAGACAGATTTGTTCATTCTTTTGGCAGTTCATGGTATATTCAGTATTCTTCACCAACACCACAATTCAAAGGCATCAATTCTTCTTCAGGCTTCATTATTCATTGTCCAGATTTTGTGTGCATATGAGGCAATTGAACACACCATGGCTTGGGTCAGGTGCACCTTAGTCCTCAAACTGACGTCTTGCCTTTTTGACACTTTAAAGAGATCTTTTGCAGCAGTTTTACCCAATGCAATGCATCTTTTGATTTTTTGACTGTTGCTTCCATGGATGTTGATTGTGGATGCAAATAAAACGAAATCCTTGACAACCTCAATCTTTTCTCCATTTACAGTGATGTTCCTTGTTGGTCAAGTTGAGAGGATTTTTGTTTCCTTTATGTTGAGGTGTAATCCATACTGAGGCTAGTGGTCTTTGATCTTCATCAATAAGTGCTTCAAGTCGTCTTCACTTTCAACAAGCAAGGTTGTGCCATCTGCATAATGCAGGTTGTTAATGAGTCTTCCTCCGATCATGATGCCCTGTCCTTCTTCATATAGTCCATCTTCTCGGATTATTTGCTTAGCATACAGATTGAATAGGTATGGTGAAAGGATACAACCCTGATGCACACCTTTCCTAACTTTAAACCATGCAATATCCCCTTGTTCTGTTTGAATGACTGCCTCCTGATCCATGTACAGATTCCTTATGAGCACAATTAAGTGTTCTGGAATACCTATTCTCTGCAATGTTATCCATAATTTGTTTTGTTCCACACAGTTGAATGCCTTAGCACAATCAATAAAACACATGTAAACATCCTTCTGGTATTCTCTGCTTTCAGCCAGGATCCATCTGACATCAGCAATGATATCCCTGGTTCCATGTCCTCTTCTAAATCCGTCTTGAATTTCTGGTGGTTCCCTATTGATATAATGCTGCAGCTGCTTTAGCATTCAAAATGATCTTCAACAAAATTCTTCTTGCATGTGATATTAATGATATTGTTTGACAATTTGTGCATTTGGTTGGATCACCTTTCTTGGGAATGGGCATAAATATGGATCTCTTCCAGTCGGCTGCCAGGTAGCTGTCTTCCAAATTTCCTGGGGTAGACAAGTGAGCACTTACAGCGTTGCATCTGTTTGTTGAAACATCTCAATTGGTACTCCGTCAATTCCTGGGGCCTTGTTTTTTGCCAGTGCCTTCAGTGAGCTTGGACTTCTTCCTTCAGTACCGTTGGTTCCTGATCATAGGTTACCTCCTGAAATGGTTGGACATCGACCAGTTCTTTTTGGTATAGTGACTCTGTGTATTCCTTTCATCATCTTTTGGTGCATCCTGTGACGTTTAATATTTTCCCCATAGAATCCTTCAGTATTACAACTCGAGGCTTGAATTTTTTTGTCAGTTCTTTCAGCTTGAGAAATGCTGAGCATGTTCTTCCCTTTTGGTTTTCTATCTCCATGTCTTTGCACATATTGTCATAATACTTTACTTTGTCCTTGCAAGCCGCCCTTTGAAATCTTCTGTTCAGCTCTTTTACTATATCATTTTTCATCCTTTTGCTGTAGCTACTCGATGTTCAAGAGCAAGTTCAGAGTCTCTTCCGACATCCATTTAGGTCTTTTCTTTCTCTCCTGCCTTGTCAATGACCTCTTGCTTTCTTAATGTATGATGTCCTTGATGTCATTCTACATCTTGTCTGGTCTTTGGTTATTAGTGTTCATTGAACCAAATCTATTCTCGAGATGGTCTCTAAATTCAGATGGAATAGACCGAAGGTTGTACTTTGGCTCTTGTGGACTTGTTCTAATTTTCCTCAATTTCAACTTGAACTTCCATGTGAATAATTGATGGTCTGATCTGCAGTCAGTCCTGGCCTTGTTCTGACTAATGATATTGAGCTTTTCCATCATCTCTTTGCACAGACATAGTCAGTTTATTCCTGTGTATTCCATCTGGCAAGGTCCATGTGTATAGTCAACATTTATGTTGGTGAAAAAAGGCATTTGCAATGAAGAAGTCATTGGTCTTGCAATATTCAATCATGGGACCTCTGGCATGATTTTATTACCAAGGCCATATTTTCCAACTACTGATCCTTCTTCTGTTTCCGGCTTTCACATTCCAACCACCAGTAGTTATCAGTGCATCCTGTTTGCATGTTCGATCAATTTCAGACTGAAGAAGTTGGTGAAAAATCTTAAATTTCTTCATCTTTGGCGTTAGTGGTTGGTTCGGATTTTAATAATAGTCGTATTATCTGGTCTCCCTTTTAGGCCTGTGGATATTATCCTATCACTGACAGTGTTGTACTTCAGGATAGATCTTGAAATGTTCTTTTTGACATCGAATGCAATGTCATCCCTCTTCAAGTTGTCTTTCCCAGGGTAGTAGACCATATGAATGTTCAATTCAAAATGACCAATACCAGTCCATTTCACCTCACTAATGCCTAGGATATTGATCTTTATGCGTTCCATTTCATTTTTGACTGTTTCAAATTTTCCTAGATTCATGCTTTGTACATTCCACGTTCTGATTATTAATGGATGTTTGCAGCTGTTTCCTCTCATTTTGAGGTGCGCCGCATCAGCATACGAAGGTCCCAGAAGCTTGACTCCATCTATGTCAACTCTACTTTGAGGAGGCAGTTCTTCCCCAGTCATATTTTGAGTGTCTTCCAACGTGAAGGGCTCATCTTCCGGCACTGTAGCAGATAACGTTCTGCTGCTATTCATAAGGTTTTCACTGACTAATTCTTTTCAGAAGTAGACTGCCAGGTCCTTCTTCCTAGTCTGTCTTAGTCTGGAAAGTCAGTTGAAACCTGTCCCCCGTGGGCGACCCTGCTGGTATTTGAATACCAGTGGCATATTTCCAGCATCCCAGCAACACACAAGCCCACACAGTAGGACAAACTGACAGACACGTGAGGGCACAGGAACCCCAGGAGGTACATTTGTCATTGCTTCTATTTTGCAGATGTGGAAACTAAGTTCCAGAAGTGTTGAGTAGGAGGTGAGTGGTGAGTGGTAGAGCCAGGATTCCAATCTGAGTGACCTGATTCTGGAGCCTGCACACGTAACTTCCCTGCTACACACTGTTTAAAAACCAAAGGCTATCTTTCAATAAGAAGTCCCCTTACGTAATACATGAGAAGCAACAGCTTTTTGTATATCGTATCATAGCCAGTTTGAAAATATAATGGGAAAAAACAAAAAACATTCTACTTACCATAATAATAATAAAAAAAAAACCACTGCTGTTGAGTTGATTCCGACTCATAGCGACTCTATAGGACAAAGAAGAACTGCCCCATAGAGTTTCAATGGAGCACCTGGTGGATTTGAATAGCCAACCCTTTGGTTAGCAGCCGTAGCACTTAGCCACTTCACCTCCAGGCTTTCCCTACTTACGATGGCAACTAGAATTATGTATTACCAAGTAGCCAATTTAAAAAGACCAGCATAAGGAAAATTTCAAACTTTACTGAGAGACAGAGAAGACTTAAATAAATGGAGAGACATTCTGTATTTGTAGTTTAGAAATCAATATTGAAAAGATGTCAATTATTCTCAAACCAGTCTAGAAATATAGTATAAGTTCCAAATTATTAACGTTTTTGTCAGAATTTGCCAAATCGTTCTTTTAAGAAAAACATTTAATTTCAAAAGCTCATTATATTAAAAAAATCAGAAATGTGTCATAAAATATTTCCTTCAGAAGTAATCACTCTTTATAGTTTGGATTATACTCTCACACACCTGCACAGAGACACACACACACATCTTTTTTTTTTACATAAGTGGATCATTTTTCTATTCTGTGCTTCAATTTTTTTTCACTTATCAACATGTTTTGGATATCTTTCCAAGCTATTAATATACAACTTTCCTCTTAACCAGGGTAAATATTTGAAGGAGGGTTGCACCATCATCCATTTATCCATCTGCCTGTTAAAGAATATTTGGGCTGTTTCCAGTGCCTTAGCTAAAATAAACATTGTTATACGTATATTTTTACACACTTAAGCTAGCATTTCTGTAGGATCGGTTCCAAAGAGTGTTCTTGCTGGTCATAGGGTATATACAGTTAACATCTGGATAGATGCCATCAAGTTAGTCTCCAAAAACCTTGCTCCTATTTACAATTCCTCAAGAAAGACCATTTTTTCATACTGTCTTCAACATTGGGTGCTATCAATCTTTTTAAAATTTTGCCCATCTCGTAAGCAAATATTGTTTCCCGTTGGTGTTTAGTTGTACATTTTCTTGATCACTAGCAAAATGGAGCTTCTTTTCACAGTTTTCATGGCCATTTGTGTTTCTTCTTTCATGATTCGACTATTTATATCCTTTGATCATTTTAAAATTGTGTTTCTTTTTTTTACTATTAATTTATAGGAACTCCATAATATATCTTACCCTTTGTCTGTTAACCATATTACAGCTATTTTCCCCTCATCTATTTTTCTTTCTCTCTTTTTTTGGTTGTTGTGGTTATGACAAAGCTTTTAACTTTATGAAACAGAATCTGTCAAATTTTCCTCTTATGGCCTCTGATTTGTATCACACTGAGAAATTCCTCCTCAACCCACAATCTTAAATGCATCATCCTATATTTTCTTCTCGTGCATTTAATTCACTTGTGTGAGGTTATTATGGGGTGAGATTGAGAGCTAACTTACATTTTCTTCCAAATCTATAAGTGATTGTTTTAAGATTGCTTATTGAATAATCCATCCTTTTCCTACTGATTTGAAATGTTCCCCTCCCCACAAACCAAGTTCCCATGTATAACTTGGGTCGAGTTCTAGACTTCCTATTCTATTCAATTAGTGTGTATATTCCTATACCAGTCCCATATTGCAATGTCTGAATATCTTTACATATTTTCAAAGGCAGTTGACTAAGTGATTCCAAAGCTATTTGGGTGAGTAAACAAATGAGAATAGCAAAAAGACATAAGACAAACAAAGGTAGTGGGTGATGAATTGTGCAATAAAATGTCCCTAATGAGGAGGCTGTGATACTAGCGAAGGGATAAAAAGACAGATCAATGAACAGAATAACAAGTCTGTATCTTCACCTATTTATATAAACATAGCATATTATAGGAAACCCTGGTGGCATGACGGTTAGGAGCTATAGCTGCTAACCAAAAGGTCGGCAGTTTGAATCCACTAAGCACTCCTTGGAAACTCTATGGCACAATTCTACCCCGTCCTATGGGGTCGCTTTGAGTCAGAATCGACTCAACCGCAAAGTGCTTGTTTTTTTTGTTTCTTTGTTTGTTTGCTTTAGGGTATTATAAAAGTAAGTCTTAAATAGGGAAAGTGTGAATTATTAAAATAAAAGGATAGTCTTAGGATAATTAATTGATATTTTAGGAAAAAATAAATCTGTACTTCACGTATTGTTAATAATAAATTGTGGATTAAAGACAAATTAAAAAAATAAACAATAAGAATAATAGAAGAAAACATAGATGAATATTTTTATAATTTGAGAGAAAGCAGAAAAACCATAACAGAAAATATTCATATATTTAACTCCATAAATGGAAATTTCTTCATGGCAAATGATGACAACAACAAGACAAAATAAAAATGCAAATGCCAAACTGGAGGGGGAGGGGTTGCTGTATATAATAGACAAAACTGTAATATTCTAGAAGTGTAAAGAGCTCTTTCAAGTCAGTAAAGAGATAAACAAGCTAATATAAAAGAGCATGAACAAGCACTTTTCAAAAAAAGAAATACAAATCACCAACAAAGATATGAAATGACCTTCAGCCTCCCTCATAATTAAAGAATGCATATCTAACAATATTTTTCACTTGCTAAGTTTGGCAAAGGTTTTAAAAACAATGATAAGAATAATATTACGGTGTATTGCTGTAGATGTGAAAAAGAGGGACTTTTATATATTGTTGATGAGAAGGTAAACAGTGAACCATTTTTGGTGCGCAAGTTGCCAACTAACTGACTAAATAAATGAATAAACCTAAAGTCGGATCCAGTAATTCTGCATGCAGAAACTGAAACTCTACTGTAATGCTAGCACAGCACACAAGGATGTAAGTCCCAGCTCTTTAATTGCAGTCTCACTTGTTATCTATAGAGATAATCACACAATAGGCTGACTCCAGGGCATTTATATCATCCAGCCCTAAAAACCACAAAGTGTGCAACACCAATACAGTCCATTTAGATTAGCTTGGTCCAAGCTCAGTCGGGTCCTTTCCCTATACCTTCAATTGTTCAAAAATCTTTAATGTCTCATATCATTTATTATACAGTCATACATATATGTACCCTTAGACACATATGGAAACCCTGGTGGCCTAGGGGTTAAGAGCTACGGCTGCTAACCAAAAGTTTGGCAGTTCGAATTCACCAGGCGCTCTTTGGAAACTGTATGGGGCAGTTCTATTCTGTACTATAGAGTTGCTATGAGTCAGAATCGACTTGACAGCAGCGCATTTGGTTTGGTTTTTCTTTAGTCACATACACACACTCATGCCTACGAATACATGAAAAAAATCCAAAAGGATATATATCAAAAAATTTTGTGACAAGACTACTTTCTTCTATCATTGCTGCTCTGGCTCAGCCAGGTAAGAGAAAAAAACAAGAATCAGGAAGAAGCTATTGTGTATGGTGCCCGTCAGCGTTAAGTGAATGGAAAAGAGCTTTAACTCAAGGTCCTCCCCAAGGCCTTGTTCCTTTAGCATGGTAAGATCAAAGTGCTGCTGGAGTTGGCTTATACTGGCTCTCAAGTGTATATTATTAACTTTTCAGGAATTTCGTGAGTCTGTTGATAAACACCAGTTGCCAGTTGCCAGCCAGGTTGACTCCAACTCATGGTGACCCCGTGTGTGTCAGAGTAGAACTGTGCTCCACAGGGTTTTCAGTCGCTGACATTTTGGAAGTAGATTGCCAGGCCTTTCTTGAGAGGCACCTCTGGGTAGACTGGTACTTCTAACCTTTTGGTTAGGAGTTGAGTTTGTTAACAGTTTGCACTACCCAGGGACTCCTTGGTAAACAAACATTATTGAAAAATCACATATGTAAACTTATAATTTAATAAATTATTTTAAAAGCAAAGGTTAATCAGCCCTCAAAATGCATCACTTCCAGTTATGATTTACTGCATTTTACTATTATGTCTGCTCTTGAGATTACTTCCATCTATTGCATCTTGGTGATGGATATGGGCTGTATTGCTGTGCTGCTGTGCATCTCTCCCCAACTCTGTGATCATGACATCACGTTGGTAGCTTGAAATTCACCGTGTTGGGAGTATTTACACCATGAGAATTAGCAGGCACCGCAAATCAATACCTTTTTTTCTTTACACGGAGCTGGTTGTTAAACATTTAACAGCACACCACTGGGTCAGTCACTCTAATAGGAACAATATGTACATTTTCTGTATTCTCTGTGGTGAACTGTGTATTATCAACGGGGGCTTTTTATTTTACATGTATTTTAACAAAAGGGTAGAAATGCCAATTAGAGTAGAATAAATGGGTGAGAAAGAAAACGTGTTCCACAATCACAGTACATGAGGTTCAAAGGGTTTCTCTGGGGCCAAGGGTGGCTGCATATGTTGAAGGACACAGGATGCGGAATTCGTGGGTTTGACAAGTTTGAAAATCGTGGCGGCTCCAGAAACTGATGCGCAATTGCATTTCACTGGCTATATGCTAGGCATTGCTTTGCTTGTCCTGTACTTCAACTTAAGGTCTGAAAAATCTCCAACTGTGAAAGGAACATATTCTAAACTGTCTGACACTCTACTAGTACGTTCTCACGCCTGGAGAAGCTCATGTCAACTCATCATGTGGTTCTCCATCTGTACAATAAATGACCAACCTGGGGGCAAAAGGAGCTTCCCTGTGGCAATGTACTTAAAAGAGTTACCAAGTTTAATGTGTCATTTTTCTTTTATAAATAAATAATGTTCCAAACTTGCTAACCTTTTCCATGATGAAAACGATGTCAGTAATGCACCTAAAGGATATTTGAAAAAATATATTTGCCTTTCAGGGCAAAGGTTATGTTCTAATAAAATGAAAGAGAGAGAGAGAGTGTAACAGCTTTTCGAAATAAACTCATCCAGTCTCGAGGCAAGATGAGAAGGCAGAAAGGGAGAGGAGCTGGTTGATGGACAAGGGAAATCTGGGATGGAAACGGTGAGTGTGCAGTCATTATAGACAGAGGAACTAGGGCCACATAACAACATGTTTATAAATTTTTGTATGAGCAACTAGAGCTGTAAACTTTCACTTACAACACAATAAAAAAAATTAAATTCGTACTTTGGAGAGAGTATACTGACAATGGGTAGTGTAAGTGTCTCTAGTGTTAGGTGATTTTGAGGCAGAATATTATGCAAGTGGTCCACCTATTAACATCATTTCTATGCTTTCAAAGCTTGGAAACAGGGTATTCGTTCCTCCTAAAAAGCTAAAATAAGGTAATTTGTTAACAATATGAAAATGTAGAACCTTCCAATTATTTTGCAGCAATAACTGATTGACGTTAGGAAAAATGGAAATTGTTAGCTGAATTTCAACAAGGAGCTTTGCATACCTGGTGGATAAGGCTGAAAAATGAGTATCACAACTTGTTAGGCAAAGTCCATAAAGCGCTTTTTCCATTTGGTATCTGTGCATGTTGCTCAAGTTCTTTTTCAAGTACTGGAATAATCTGAATTTAGAACTAAACCAATATTGTCAAAAAATTGAGCATATTTACCTTTGCTAAAACACACACACAGATATACATATAAAACGAAAACAAAACTAAACCGTTGCCGACAAGTCAATTCTGACTCACAGCAACCTTGTAGGACAGAGTAGAACTGCCCCATAGGGTTTTCAAAGAGCGCCTGGTGGATTCACACTGCTGACCTTTTGGCTAGCAGCCAAACTCTTAATTACTACGCCACCAAGGTTTCCATATATACATATATATATATATATATACATATACATGAACAACAACAAACAAAAACCAAACCGGTTGCCGTCAAGTTGATTCCAACTCATAGCGACCCTAGAGGACAGAGTAGAACTGCCCCATAGGGTTTCCCAGGAGAGCCTAGTGGATTCAGACTTATGACCCTGACCTTTGGGTTAGTAACTGAATTCTTAACCGCTACGCCACCAGGGATTATATACATATATATATTATATATATATATACACACACATATATTTTTTAGAGAGAACAAAAGTGTGCTGTGTCCTGATAAGTAAAAATGTTCTTTTATTTATTTGTTTTTATTGTGCTCTAGATGAAGGTTTACAGAACAAATTAGTTTCTCATTAAAGAATTAATACACATATTATTTTGTGACATTGGTTGCCAGTCCTGCGACATGTCGGCCCTCTCCCCTTTTTGACCTTGGGTTCCCCATTTCCATGTGTCCAGCTTTCCTGTGCCCTCTTGCCTTCTCCATCTTGCCCCTGGGCTGGTGGGCCTGTTTAGTCTGGTATACACGGTTGAGCTACGTGCATTATTGTTTGTTTTATGGGCCTGTCTAATCTTTGGCTGAAGGGGGAACCTCAGGAGTGACTTCAGTATTGAATTAGAAGAGTGTCCGGGATCCATACTCTTTTTTTTTTTTTAAAATAATTTTTATTGAGCTTTAAGTGAACGTTTACAAATCAAGTCAGTCTGTCACGTATAAGCTTATATACACCTTACTCCATACTCCCACTTACTCTTCCCGTAATGAGTCAGCCCTTCTGGTCTCTCCTTTCGTAACAATATTGCCAGTTTCTAACCCTCTCTACCCTCCCGTCTCCCCTCCAGACAGGAGATGCCAACACAGTCTCAAGTGTCCACCTGACACAAGTAGCTCACTCTTCATCAACATCTCTCTCCACCCCATTGTCCAGTCCCTTCCATCTCTGATGAGTTGTCTTCGGGAATGGTGTCCTGGGCCAACAGAAGATTTGGAGACCATGACCGCCGGATTCCTCTAGTCTCAGTCAGACCATTAAGTCTGGTCTTTTTATGAGAATTTGGGGTCTGCATCCCACTGATCTCCTGCTCCCTCAGGGGTTCTCTGTTGTGTTCCCTGTCAGGGCAGTCATCAGTTGTGGCCGGACACCATCTAGTTCTTCTGGTCTCAGGATGATTTAAGTCTCTGGTTCATGTGGCCCTTTCTGTCTCTTGGGCTCATAGTTGTCGTGTGACCTTGGTGTTCTTCATTCTCCTTTGCTCCAGGTGGGTTGAGACCAACTGATGCATCTTAGATGGCCGCTTGTTAGCATTTAAGACCCCAGACGCCACATTTCAAAGTAGGATGCAGAATGTTTTCATAATAGTATTATTTTGCCAATTGACTTAGAAGTCCCCTTAAGCCATAGTCCCCAAAGCCCCGCCCTTGCTTCGCTGACCTTTGAAGCATTCAGTTTATCCCGGAAACTTCTTTGCTTTTGGTCCAGTCCATTTGAGCTGACCTTCTGTGTACTGAGTATTCTCCTTTCCTTCACCTAAAGTAGTTCTTATCTACTAACTAATCAGTAAAAAACCCTCTCCCACCCTCCCTCCCTCCCCCCCTCGTAACCACAGAAGTATGTGTTTTTCTCAGTTTATACTATTTCTCAAGATCTTATAATAGTGGTCTCATACAATATTTGTCCTTTTGCCTCTGACTGATTTCGCTCAGCATAATGCGTTCCAGATTCCTCCATGTTATGAAATGTTTCACAGATTCGTCACTGTTCTTTATCGATGCGTAGTATTCCATTGTGTGAATATACCACAATTTATTTAACCATTCATCCATTGATGGACACCTTGGTTGCTTCCAGCTTTTTGCTATTGTAAACAATGCTGCAATAAACATGGGTGTGCATATATCTGTTTGTGTGAAGGCTCTTATTTCTCTAGGGTATATTCTGAGGAGTGGGATTTCTAACTGTTTAAGATAACGCCAGATAGATTTCCAAAGTGGTTGTACCATTTTACATTCCCACCAGCAGTGTATAAGAGTTCCAATCTCTCCGTAGCCTCTCCAACATTTATTATTTTGTGTTTTTTGGATTAATGCCAGCCTTGTTGGAGTGAGATGGAATCTCATCGTAGTTTTAATTTGCACTTCTCTAATGGCTAATGATCCAGAGCATTTTCTCATGTCTCTGTTAGCTGCCTGAATATCTTCTTTAGTGAAGTGTGTGTTCATATCCTTTGCCCACTTCTTGATTGGGTTGTTTGTCTTTTTGTGGTTGAGTTTTGACAGAATCATATAGATTTTAGAGATCGGGGATGGTCGGAGATGTCATAGCTGAAAATTCTTTCCCAATCTGTAGGTGGTCTTTTAAACTCTTTTGGTGAAGTCTTTAGATGAGCATAGGTGTTTGATTTTCAGGAGCTCCCAGTTATCTGGTTTCTCTTCGTCATTTTTGGTAATGTTTTGTATTCTGTTTATACCTTGTATTAGGGCTCCTAAGGTTGTCCCTATTTTTTCTTCCATGATCTTTATCGTTTTAGTCTTTATGTTTAGGTGTTTGATCCACTTGGAGTTAGTTTTTGTGCTTGGTGTGAGGTTTGGGTCCTGTTTCATTTTTTTGCAAATGGATATCCAGTTATGCCAGCACCATTTGTTAAAAAGAATATCTTTTCTCCAAATAACTGACACTGGGCCTTTGTCAAATATCAACTGCTCATATGTAGATGGATTTATATCTGGGTTCTCAATTCTGTTCCACTGGTCTATGTGTCTCTTGTTGTACCAGTACCAGGCTATTTTGACTACTGTGGCTGTATAATAGGTTCTGAAATCAGGTAGAGTGAGGCCTCCCACTTTCTTCTTCTTTTTCAGTAATGCTTTGCTTATCTGAGGCTTCTTTCCCTTCCATATGAAGTTGGTGATTTGTTTCTCTATCACCTTAAAAAATGACATTGGAATTTGGATCGGAAGTGCATTGTATATATAGATGGCTTTTGGTAGAATAGACATTTTTACTATGTTAAGTCTTCCTATCCATGAGCAAGGTATGTTTTTCCACTTTAGTATATCCTTTTGAATTTCTTGTAGTAGAGCTTTGTAGTTTTCTTTGTATAGGTCTTTTACATCCTTGGTAAGATTTATTCCTAAGTATTTTATCTTCTTGGGGGCTACTGTGAATGGTATTGATTTGGTAATTTCCTCTTCGATGTTCTTTTTGTTGATGTAGAGGAATCCAAGTGATTTTTGTATGTTTATCTTATAACCTGAGACTCTGCCAATCTCTTCTATTAGTTTCAGTAGTTTTCTGGAGGATTCGTTGGGGTTTTCTGTGTATAAGATCATGTCATCTGCAAATAGAGATAATTTGACTTCCTCCTTGCCAATCCGGATGCCCTTTATTTCTTTGTCTAGCCTAATTGCTCTGGCCAGGACTTCTAGCACAATGTTGAATAAGAGCAGTGATAAAGGGCATCCTTGTCTGCTTCCCGTTCTCAAGGGAAATGCTTTCAGGTTCTCTCCATTTAGAGTGATGTTGGCTGTAGGCTTTGCATAGATGCCCTTTATTATATTGAGGAATTTTCCTTCAATTCCTATTTTGGTGAGAGTTTTTCTCATGAATGGGTGTTGGACTTTGTCAAATGCCTTTTCTGCATCAATTGATAAGATCATGTGGTTTTTGTCTTTTGTTTTATTTATATGGGGGATTACATTAATGGTTTTTCTCATATTAAACCAGCCTTGCATACCTGGTATAAATCCCACTTGGTCGTGGTGGATTATTTTTTTGATATGTTGTTGAATTCTATTGGCTAGAATTTTGGTGAGGATTTTTGCATCTATGTTCATGAGGGATATAGGTCTGTAATTTTCTTTTTTTGTGATGTCTTTACCTGGTTTTGCTATCAGGGAGATGGTGGCTTCTTAGAATGAGTTGGGTAGTATTCCGTCATTTTCTATGCTTTGAAGTACCTTTAGTAGTAGTGGTGTTAACTCTTCTCTGAAAGTTTGGTAGAACTCTGCAGTGAAGCCGTCCGGGCCAGGGCTTTTTTTTCTTGGGAGTTTTTTGATTACCGTTTCAATCTCTTTTTTTTGTTATGGGTCTATTTAGTTGTTCTACTTCTGAATGTGTTAGTTTAGGTAGGTAGTGTTTTTCCGGGAATTCATCCATTTCTTCTAGGTTTTCAAATTTGTTAGAGTACAATTTTTCTTAATAATCTGATATGATTCTTTTAATTTCAGTTGGGTCTGTTGTGATGTGGTCCTTCTCGTTTCTTATTCGGGTTATTTGTTTCCTTTCCTGTATTTCTTTAGTCAGTCTAGCCAATGGTTTATCAATTTTGTTAATTTTTTCAGAGAACCAGCTTTTGGCTTTGTTAATTCTTTCAATTGTTTTTCTGTTCTCTAATTCATTTAGTTCAGCTCTAATTTTTATTATTTGTTTTCTACTGGTGCCTGATGGATTCTTTTGTTGCTCACTTTCTATTTGTTCAAGTTGTAGGGACAGTTATCTGATTTTGGCTCTTTCTTCTTTTTGTATGTGTGCATTTATCGATATAAATTGGCCTCTGAGCACTGGTTTTGCTATGTCCCAGAGGTTTTGATAGGAAGTATTTTCATTCTCGTTGCATTCTATGAATTTCCTTATTCCCTCCTTGATGTCTTCTATAACCCAGTCTTTTTTCAGGAGGGTGTTGTTCAGTTTCCAAGTATTTGATTTCTTTTCCCTAGTTTTTCTGTTATTAATTTCTAGTTTTATTGCCTTGTGGTCTGAGAAGATGCTTTGTATTATTTGGATGTTTTGGATTCTGCAAAGGTTTGTTTTATGACTTAATATGTGGTCTATTTTAGAGAATGTTCCATGTGCGCTAGAAAAAAAAGTATACTTTGCAGCAGTTGGGTGGAGAGTTCTGTATAAGTCAATGAGGTCAAGTTGGTTGATTGTTGTAATTAGGTCTTCCGTGTCTCTATTGAGCTTCTTACTGGATGTCCTGTCCTTCTCCGAAAGTGGTGTGTCGAAGTCTCCTACTATAATTGTGAAGGTGTCTATCTCTCTTTTCAGTTCTGTTAAAATTTGATTTATGCATCTTGCAGCGCTGTCATTGGGTGCATAAATATTTAATATGATTATATCTTCCTGATCAATTGTCCCTTTTATCATTATGTAGTGTCCTTCTTTATCCTTTGTGGTGGATTTAAGTTTAAAGTCTGTTTTGTCAGAAATTAATATTGCTACTCCTCTTCATTTTTGCTTATTGTTTGCTTGATATATTTTTTTCCATCCTTTGAGTTTTTAGTTTGTTTGTGTCTCTAAGTCTAAGGTGTGTCTCTTGTAGGCAGCATATAGACGGATCGTGTTTCTTTATCCAGTCTGAGACTCTCTGTCTCTTTATTGGTGCATTTAGTCCATTTACATTCAGCGTAATTATAGATAAATAAGTGTTTAGTGTTGTCATTTTGATGCCTTTTTATGTGTGTTTTTGACAATTTCATTTTTCCACTTACGGTTTTGTGCTGAGACGTTTTTCTTTGTAAATTGTGAGATCCTCGTTTTCATAGTATTTGACTTTATGTTTGTTGAGTCGTTACATTTTTCTTGGCTTTTATTTTGAGTTATGGAGTTGTTATTCCTCTTTGTGGTTACCTTAATATTTACCCCTATTTTTCTAAGTAAAAACCTAACTTGTATTGTCCTATATCGCCTTGTATCACTCTCCATATGGCAGTTCTATACCACCTGTATTTAGTCCCTCTTTTTGATTATTGTGATCTTTTACGTATTGACTTCAATGATTCCCTGTTATGAGTTTTTTTTTTTAATTAATCTTAATTTGTTTTTGTGATTTCCCTATTTGAGTTGATATCAGGATGTTCTGTTTTGTGACCTTGTATTGTGCTGGTATCTGATATTATTGGTTTTCTGACCAATTTCCTTTAGTATTTCTTGTAGCTTTGGTTTGGTTTTTGCAAATTCTCTAAGCTTGTGTTTATCTGTAAATATCTTAATTTCGCCTTCAGATTTGAGAGAGAGTTTTGCTGGATATATGATCCTTGGCTGGCAGTTTTTCTCCTTCAGTGTTCTGTATATGTCATCCCATTGCCTTCTCGCCTGCATGGTTTCTGCTGAGTAAAAAAAAAGTCTGAACTTATTCTTATTGATTCTCCCTTGAAGGAGACCTTTCTTTTATCCCTGGCTGCTTTTAAAATGTTCTCTTTATCTTTGGTTTTGGCAAGTTCGATGATAATATGTCTTGGTGTTTTTCTTTTTGGATCAATCTGAAATGGGGTTCGATGAGCATCTTAGATAGATATCCTTTCGTCTTTCATGATGTCAGGGAAATTTTCTGTCAGCAGATCTTCAACTATTTTCTCTGTGTTTTCTGTCCTCCCTCCCTGTTCTGGGACTCCAATCACACACAAGTTATCCTTCTTGATAGAGTCCCACATAGGGTTTCTTCATTTTTTTAAATTCTTTTATCTGATTTTTTTTCAGCTATATTGGTGTTAATTCCCTGGTCCTCCAGATTTCCCAGTCTGCATACTAAATGCTCGAGTCTGCTCCTCTGACTTCCTATTGCGTTGTCTAATTCTGTAATTTTATTGTTAATCTTTTGGATTTCTGCATGCCGTCTCTCTATGGATTCTTGCAACTTATTAATTTTTCCACTATGTTCTTGAATAATCTTTTTGAGTTCTTCAACTGTTTTATCAGTGTGTTCCTTGGCTTGTTCTGCAGTTTGCCTTATTTCATTTCTGAGGTCATCCCTGATGTCTTGAAGCATTCTGTAAATTAGTTTTTTATATTCTGTATCTGATAATTCCAGGATTGTATCTTCATTTGGGAAAGATTTTGATTCTTTTGTTTGGGGGGTTGTAGAAGCAGTCATGGTCTGCTTCTTTATGTGGTTTTATATCGACTGCTGTCTCTGAGCCATCACTAAGATATAGTAGTGGTTTATTCTATAATTGCTCACTGAGTCTTACCTTGTTTTGTTTTCTTTCAATATACGTGGATGGGCTACTAGATTGTGCTGTCTTGTTTGTTGTAGCCCTTGACTTACTTATGACCTATTACCAGCTGGTTTGGGCTGTTGCCAGATATATATGCCTGAGTCTATTCACTATTCTTGAGTACAATCTGATTTTGGGTTGCCAAGTGTGTGCTGCACCCTAACACCTATCCACCTCGAGAAGTAGTGGTGATAGTTGTGTGCACCAGATTCTATTATCAGCTGGGGTTCACACTCCGGGGGGGCAGGATGCTGACAGGCTTCTGCCAAGTGTCAGTGAGGTAGGTGTGTCTCTATTCCTATAGCACCTTGTTGGGAGGGCACTGCAGCTGTACCTTAGGCCCCCAATGCAAGTACGTCTACTGATTGGTAGGTGTCACCCTCCTTAGACCCCTAAGGCAAGAGGCTAGGTGGTCTGGGGGGAGCTTCAGCCCTCAGTTCCCTGTTGTGGGTCAGTTAGGGCTCTGTTGAATAAGCAGAGATATCAGACCTGGGAAACTTGTTTTTCCAGTAAATCCACTGGGAAAAAAAAATGCAGTCCCGATCCCTATTAGAACTGCCTTTGGATTATAACTGCCACCTTGTTCCGTGTAAGGATGAAAGCCCGAGATTTGGATCATATATGCTTGGCTGGAGCTGGTTCTGTGTTTTTAGTCCAATTAGGGAAGGATTTTTGGTCTCTGGGTTTTTTGTGGTTGCTTCTCTCAGGCCGGAAGAATGGGTTAGGAAAAGACCAAAAAAAAGGGAAAAACAAAGCCGCCGTGGAGCCGGAGCTGTTCTCCCTCTGGCTCAGGAAATTCCAACATTAATGAGGCCGCCTGGGAAGGGGAGGTGGCGGTTCAGAAAAACAGGAGAGTAGCACTCCGGAATATAGCCGAAGTTGCTTATCTTGCTTGGGATGACTATTTTATCTGTCGCCTGTGTGTGCTGGCTGTGTAGAGATTGCCCCCGAGGGTCTGGCCCGCTAAAGCTGCAGTCAGATCCTCCGCTGCCAGTCCAAAGCCCAGCGTCAAGGTTCCCCTGCTGGGACGCTGCACTCCCGGCTCCAAAACCAGTCACTGCCTCCCGGGGACTTCTCGTCCCGCCAGCTGCATTGCGGCGCCGCCCCCGCGGACTGGCTGGGCCCCCTCCCGGGGTTAGTTTAGGGGAGTAGGGCTGCGCCCCGTGTTTGTGCTGTGAGCGGATGCTGTGTCCAGCTCCCCTGCACCTAGTCCAACGTCCGGCGCCAAGGTTCCCCGGCTGGGATGCTGCATTCCCGGCTCTAAAACCAGTCACTGCCTCCCCGGGGACTTCTCCCACCAGCCGCGTCGCCACGCCGCCCGCACGGGCCGGCTGGGCCCCCTCCCGGGGTCAGTTCAGGGGGGTAGGGCTGTGCCCCTTGTTTGCGCCATCACAAGATTTTGTGTTCAGCTCTCCTGGACCCAGTCCTAAGCCCGGCGCCAAGGTTACCTGACTGGGACGCTGGCTCCAGGCTCTGAAAACAGTCGCTGCTTCCCCGTATTTGTTCGTTCTCCGTCTCTGTCATTCAGGTCAACTCTTTAAATCTGTGTTTGTTGTTGAGGGTTCGTAGATTGTTATATATGTGATCGATTCACTTGTTTTTCCAAGTCTTTGTTGCAAGAGGGATCCGAGGTAGCGTCTACCTAGTCAGCCATCTTGGCCCCCGACCTCATTTCCGGAGTCCATACTCTTGTGGTTTCTCCAGTCTCTGTCAAACCAGTAAAAAACAAACAAACAAACTTTTTTGTGAGTTAGAATTTTGTTCTCCATTTTTCTGCAGCTCTGTCTGGGAGCCTCTCTTGTGATCCCTGTCAGAGTATTTGGTGATGGTAGCCAGGCAGCATGTGGTTGTGCTGGAAAAATAAAAATATTTTTCAAAGGTAGTTCATTTGATATTTATATTTTCTTTACAAAATTTGAAAGTGTAGTACTTGGACCAGCAGCACCAGCACTACTTGGAAGCTTATTATAAAAGAAGGTTCTCAGTTCCCACCCCAGGCCCCAGGTCACTGCTTTGAGTTAAATGCAAGAATTACCTGCACTGATGAGTTTGGTATAAGTACAATTAGGAGAGGCCAAAGCTATTTACTGCCAGGTAGGGTGAGGGGTTAGAGGTGGTCTGCTCTTCCAGTTAGAAGTTTTGAAGATGAAAATAATTCTTGACATTTTGAAGTGAGTTTGTGTTAAAACAGATTTTCTGGGGTAGGTGGAGCTCCTAACCAAAGACCAAACCCAGTGCCATCGAGTCGATTCCAACTCATAGTGACCCTATAGGACAGAGTAGAACTGCCCCATAGAGTTTCCAAGGAGCGCCTGGCGGATTCCAACTCCCAGCCGTTTGGTTAGCAGCCGTAGCACTTAACCACTACACCAGCAGGTTTTCCGGTGGAGCCCCTACTAGGTATAAATTCCAACTCCACTTTTATAATGGCACTCAGTAGTAGATGTATAGAATAATATTCAGAGCCCTGGTGAGGTGATGGTTGAGAGCTTGACTGCCAACCGAAAGACTGGCAGTTGGAATCCACCACCCACTCTTTGGAAACCCTATGGGGCAGTCATACCATGTCCCATACTGTCATTATGAGTCAGAATCGACTTGACAGCAAGTTAACATAACATTTATCATGTGCTGGGCATTGTTCTAAGTTCTCATGAGTTACTTAATTTGACCCTTTCTACAACCCTCAGAGATGATGAGTCTGCTGTTATCCTCAGTTTACAGATGAGGAAGCTGAGGTACAGAGAGGTTGTTTGCTCAGGGTCACACCCCTAAAAAGTAGCAAAGCCAGGATTTGGAATATAGTCCATCTGGCTCCGGAAACCAAGTTCTTAACCATTACACTACATTGCCTAGGTATAAAATGTATAAATGAATAAATATTCATATATTGGAGGTGTATACACAAATATTTTTATTGATGAGGAACATGATCAAAAAAATTTGGGGACCACTAGCCTAGGGGCTATAACCTCAAACTCTAGTGTGACATAAAAAGCCTTTTGTGATCTGGCCCCAACCAATCTGTCTGACCCCAGCTGTTGCTCTCCTCCCTTGAAACCTGTGTTCTGACTTCTGCCATATTGAACGACCATCCTAGCAGCTCACTGAATTCCCAATGGCTTCTCTTATCTCCTACTCCTACTTGAATTTAGGAACTCTACCTGCCCTTCTCATTTCCCAGCTTCTCGACTTCCGTCACGTCGCCTCATTCCCCCGACACAATGCCAAGGCCAGCCCAAGTATCCTATCTACACTCCCGGCACTCTCTGTACGCTTCTCCATGACCCTTGTTTCACTAATTTGTAATTATCTATTCACTTGTTTGTCTACCACCCTTAACTGCAGTGTTCTATCTTGTTAGTTTCTTATGTCTAGCATCTAGTGTACAGCCTGGCGTGTAGTAGGTGATGTTCATAGGAATAAATGAAATATCAATGAAAGAGAAAGCAGCCATTGCCCTAAGAGTTGTTCTTCAACCTGTTATTTGTATAATGGCCACCAGAGGGGGGCAGACGAACATGGTCGAGTGAACACCACACACTTAGAAGAATAAGGGGCCAAAACTTTAAAGAATTATCCTAGATCTGAAAGGGAAGTTGAGTGGTCATGTATGCCATTGCCATGTTTTATACAAAACTTTTCAAATAAGCACAATGATATTTATAATTTTTTTTGGTTCGGTTTTGTTTTTATCTAGGTAGTCTTCCCACCACTCTTTGCCAGTTTGTTTTACTGTGGTGGTTTTCATGTCGCTGTGATGCTGGAAGCTATGCTACCACCAGTATTTCAAATACCAGCAGGGTCACCCAGGGTTTCAGCGGAGCTTCCAGACTAAGATAGACTGTTAAGAAGGACATGGTGACTTCTAAAAAAAACTGGCCAATGAAAACCTTCTGAATAGCAGCGGAACATTGTGTGATATAGTGCTAGAAGATGAGTCCCTCATTTTGGAAGGCACTCAAAACACAACTGGGGCAGAGCTGCCTCCGTAAAGCAGAGTAGACCTTACTGACTCAGATGGAGTCAAGCTTTCAGGATCTTCGTACGCTGATGTGGCAAGACTCAAAATGAGAAGAGACAGCTGTAAATATCCATTAATAATTGGAATGTGAAGTGTACGTAGCATAAATCTAGGAAAACTGGAAGTCTTCAACAATGAAATAGAACACGTAAAGACTGATATCCTAGGCATTAGTGAGCTTGAAATGGACTGGAATTGGTCATTTTGAATCAGACAATCATGTGGTCTACTCTGCTGGAAATGACAAACTGAAGAGGAGTGGTGTCACATTCATTGCCAAAAAGAACATTTCAAGGTCTGTCCTGAAGTACAGTGCTGTTAGTGATAGGATAATATCCATACTCTTACAAGGAAGACCAGTTCATATGTCTATGATGCAAATTTATACACCAACCACTAATGTCCTGTAGGGTCGCTCTGAGTCAGAGTTGACTCGATGGCAGCACGTTTGGTTTTTTTTTTTTTTTAATCATTAATATCACATGCAAATAAAAATTTGCTTGAGAAAATTCCAAACTGTCTGCAGCAGTATATGGACAGGGAACTTCCAGGAACTCAACAGAATTAACAACAGGATCTAATTCATAGAGTTTTTGTGAGGGTTAAATGATTTAATACTATAAGGTGCTTAGCACAGCAATACCTTCCTATTTACATATCAATTCCAAACTCAAGGGGACAGGGATGATGGCAAGTCAGATTGTCAAGAGCAGGGAGGCCAAGGGATGGGACACATCTCTCAGGAATGGGGTCCTGGGACCCATTAGAAACAGGCGGCGTCACAACCCAGTTCAACGTTGGTTGCTGGAGAGCAGAGGCCCCTTCCCTGCCAAAGACCTCGGGTCGCACCATTGACATCACATGGACACTGCTATCTGGAATCCAGGGATGGGATTAAAAACAAAAAAAGACAAACCCGTTGCTATTGAGTCGATTCCGACTCATAGCAACTGTATAGGACAGAGTAGAGCTACCCCATAGGGTTTGCAAGGAGTGCCTGGTGGATTTGAACTGCCCACCTTCTGGGTAAAAGCTGTAGCTCTTAACCACTGAGCTACCATGGCTCCAGGGATGGGATGAGCATGTGCATAAACCAGTTGCTACCAGTTTGATTTAGGCTCATGGTGACCTGATGTGTGTCAGGGTAGAATTATGCTCCATGGATTCTTCAAAGGCTGACTTTTTAGAACTAGATCACCAGGCCTTTTTCTGAGGTGCCTCAGGGTAGACTCAAACCTTAAGCCTTTTGGGTAGCAGCCCAGCACATTAACCATTTGCCCACCAGGGACTCTAGATGTGCATAAAAACTAAACTCATTGCTGTTGAGTCCATTTCAACTCATAGCGACCCTATAGGACAGAGTAGAGCTCCCCACAGAGTTTCCAAGGAGCACCTGGTGGATTCGAACTGCCAGCCTTCTGGTTAACAGCATGAAGCTCTTAGCCACTGTGCCACCAGGGTTTCCAATATGTTCATTAAAAAAAAAAAAAAAATTTATTTTTTTTATCGGGGAAGGAAAAACAATGTTAGCTTCTTATCCTTCTCAGTACCATCACATCCAGAGAGCTCTTCCCCTCAGCAGCAGCAGCAGCAGCAGCATGTCTTCAGCCACACAAGAAAATGGAATTGTTTTCTTGAAATATTTTCTTGGAGGGGGGGGAAAATCCCTTTTGGAGGGAAGAAGTAGAAAGGTCTTGGGTATTAAAGCATCCATTTCCAGACAATATCCTGGGGGCTGCTGGGACCAGCAAAGAGGCCATGAATGTGAGACCAAGAGAGGCTGGTCTGTTTGAGCAGCTACAGAGAGGACTGCACTCATATCACTAACGGAAAACGAGAGGAAGGAGGAAGGAGGTGCCCAGTGATGGCTTGGATGAATGTCTTATCGACTAAGGCTGACAGGATGGCTTGGTGCCCTGGTAGAACCACAGGGAGTTTAGAAAATCACAGCCTTGTTTTCCTGCTTAACCTCTACCTATTCAATCTCTTTGCTTCCCTGGCTGTGGTGACGCTGCTTTTTCTTACTTCCTTGATCGTCCTATTGTCTTTGACAATTGTGGGCACTTCTCAAACCTTTCTTCTCTTCTGAATGGCTCTGCTGAATGGCTATCATACTTCTTGGATATGTGCTACTTATTTGTCATTTAGCCCCTCATGTCCTATACTCTGGAAAACCCTGGTGGCGTAGTGGTGAAGTGCTACGGCTGCTAACCGAAAAGTCAGCAGTTCAAATCCACCAGGTGCTCCTTGTAAACTCTGTGGGGTAGTTCTACTCTGTTGTATAGGTTCGCTATGAGTCGGACTCTACTTGAAAGGCAACGGCTTTTTTTTTTCTTCTCGGTCCTATGCTCTATCTTCTGCTACGAAAAGGCATGAATATTTTATTTAGTTTTTAACTGGTCACATATTTAGATTATTTCTCCCTAGGTGGGCCATTGTTTGGAAACCCTGGTGGTGTAGTGGTTAAGTGCTACAGCTGCTAACCAAAAGGTCAGCAGTTCAAATCCACCTGGTGCTCCTTGGAAACTCTATGGAGCAGTTCTCCTCTGACCTTTAGGGTCGCTATGAGTCGGAATTGACTCAACGGCAACGGATTTGGTATTGGTTTTTGGGCTGTTGTTGGACTATAGGTGCATGTCATAGTTTACTTTTTTATCCCATGAGAGACCGAAACATGAGACCTTGTCCAGATCGGACTCAAAAATTGTCTGATTTGGTTCCTACTGGGCTATCGTCCACGTTGAACACATATCAACCTGGGAGGTCTGGTGGGGAAAAAGGCCTATGCTGAGAGTCAGGAGACCTGGCTTCTGATTCTCACATGAGCCATGAGAAGTGGCCAAATCACAACTCTCTTTATTTCATGGATTTTCCATCTTGAAATAATGACAATAAAATGTGTCCTAATTCTCAGGATTGTTGTGAAAACACACGGGAATGATAAAAAGAAAGTGCTATATAAATGCAAGTTATGTTTATTCACATTGATAATTCAAAGGGAAAACCGAGATGTTACCAATAAGGTATCATTTTCAGGTACAATTCTTGCTACCAAGTTTGCATTTACACAATTGTTTTACAATTACACAATGTCATTACAATTACATTACACTGATGAAATGACTCCATTTCATCCGCTGAAAGCAGGAACCAGTAGCTAAGCCAGCCTTTTTAATTAACCTTGAAAAGCTTTGTGGAACTTTAAAGAAAATCTAATAGGAAACCTTGGTTTCCAAAACTTTCTATTGGGAAAACTCATTCCACCAGTTACACTTGGCATCAAAGTGCCAATTGGCAAATCATAACTTCACTGCTAAGTATATATTTTCTTCTTCTTCTTCTTTTTTATTTGGTACTTCTGGCAAGTGTTTAAATAACTACTTTCAGTAATGAAGTTTTTTTTTTTTTTTAAACATAAACCTTTCCTTTCTCCTTTTGTTAAAGAGCCCAGATTGTAATTCTCTTCTCTTAATCAAGCTGCAAATTCAGTTTTACTCACTGCCTTGTATGTTTTCTTCGTTATCTAGTACTGCTATACCAGAAATACAACGAGTGGGTGGCTTTAACAAAGAGAAATTTATTCTCTCACAGTCTAGGAGGCTAGAAGTCCAAATTCAGGGTGCCAGCTCCAGGGAAAGGCTTTATCTCTAGGTCGGCTCTGGGGGAAGGTCCTTATCATCAATCTTCCCCCACTGAGGATCTTCTCAGTAGTGCAGGGACTCTGGTCCAAATGACCCACTATTCTCCTGCCTCTTCTTTCCTGGTGGTATTAGGTCCCTATGTCTCCCTGCTGGATTCTCTTTTTTCTATCTCAAAAGGGATTGATTTAAGACACAGCCTAATCTTTTAGATTGAGTCCTGCCTGATTAACATAACTTCCACTAATCCCACTTCATTAACATCATAGAGGTAGGATTTACAACACATAAGAAAATCACATCAAATGACAAAACTGTGGACAATCACACCATACTGGGAAGCATGGCCCAGCCAAGTTGACACATTTTTTGGAGAGGCACAATTCAATCCATTACATATGCACCAGACACAGTGTAAGGCACTAGGTCAATAGGGTCCAGTCCTTGCTCTCAAGGAGCATCCAGTCAAGTAGGAAAGACAGATGGCTTAAAAAAAATCATTTTTAATTACCTACGATTATGCAGTTAACAGTTATCTAACAGTGTATGAGTCTGGGTAGGCTAGTAGCTGTAACAAACAACCCCCAATTTTCAGTGTGTTAACATAGTAACTTACACAAAGTGCAATGTGTCTGTCCTTGGTTGAGTGGTTCTCTTCCAAGTGGTGATGCAGGGATCCAGGCTCACTCTACCTTGTGATGTCACCATCTTCAACTCGTGGCCTCCAAGTTCACCAGGAAAGGGGAAGTTAGTGTGGGCAACGTGCAGTGGGTACTTAGCCACCTCAGCATAGAAGTGATAGAGGTGACCTCTGCTCGTATTTCATTAACCAGGTCTAGTCACACAGCAGTTCAGATGCTGGGCAGCAGCTTCCCAGACACAACTACACTATATAGGAGGAATGCATATCTTTGGGAAATAGTTAGTCACCTCTGCCAGGGGCAGAAACTATTTTACAGATGACAAAATTGAGGAACCTACCCAAAGTCACACAGCCAGTATGTGGAGACACCAGATGTGAACCAAGCTTCGTTTGATCCAAAGCTCATGCTCTAGCCGCTCTATTACACACTCTGCTGTGACCACTGCTCTAGACCACAGTGTGATTCTCATGCGCATGACCTGCCTGTGGATCCCATTCTCTGGTTTGGACCCGTCTGCAAAACTGGTGTTGCTGCTGCCTTAGCTTTCTGGCCTCATTTTCCTTGACTGTGACCTGAGGTCTTGCTAACCAAACCAACCCACTGCGACTGAGTCGACTTTGATTCATGGCAACCCTATAGGATGGAATAGAAGTCTCCCATAGGGTTTCCAAGGCTGTAAATCTTTACGGAAGTAGACTGCCACATCTTTCTCCCATGGAGCTGCTGATGGGTTCAAACCACCAACATTTTGGTTAGCAGCTGAGTGCTTTAACCACTGACCTGCCAGGGATCCTTCAGGTCTTGCTAGTTTCCTGTAATTCTCTCCTTCCTCAAATGAATTCATAGTACTGGAGAAAGTTTCCATCTTTGTGGCATGGAAAACAAAGGAACAGGATTCAGTCTTCCACAGCTGCTGTCTGGATGGGATAGCAGCAATTTGGATATACAACTTCACACATCTTTGGTTATACAATGGTTACATTATTTTATAGTTCCACCTCCCACAGGCTAGTAAATGGGCAGTGTTAAGTAATACACAGGGCTGTAGGAGCTTGGATATAGAAGACCACGTTGGGTTTGAGTACAGGACCAATTAATTTTGTGAGAAGAAACCTCTACACTGGGCCACAAACATAAGCAACAGTATAAATATGTAAAATAGGCTCTTAACCTTTGATTTGGGAATGAATGAGAGCAAACAGCCTGATGCAGATGTATGAGAGAAATGTCAACCCCATCTGAAACGCCTTGATTAGACTGAATTCCAATTAGTATGCTTGTGTAAAAACTTACCTAAAAGTTCGTAGCTAATACAACCATTTATTATGCTCATGGATCCTGTGGGTCAGGAATTTGACACAGCAGGGATGTCTTGTATTTGCTTCACAATTTCTGGGACCTCAGTTGGAAAACTCATTGACTGAGAGCTGAGATCCTCTGAAGGCTCGTTCACTCAGAAGGCTGATGGTTGATAATGGCTGTTGGCTGGGGGCCTCTGTTCCTCTTCGTGTGGGCCTCTCCATGGAGTCCTTCTATGTAGGCTAGTATGGGCTTCCTCACAGCATGGTGGCTGAGTTCCAAGGGTAAGCATCTTGATAGAGAGAGAGAGGACTAGGCAAAAGCTGTATCGTCCTTTTTGATCTAGCCTCTGAAGTCATGTAACATTGCTTCTGCCATATTGCTTGTTTATTGAAGCAGTCAGAAAGTCTTGTCCAGGTTCACAGGGAGGGGAAATAGACCCTGCCTCTTGATAGGGAGCAGCAAAATTCTGGAAGAATGAGTGAGACTGGAAATAGTCCTGCAGCCGATTTTGGAAAATATAATCTGTCACACTTTGCCTTTATTCTGATCCTTAAATCTGACTTAAATCTTAGCTATCATCTACTTGGTACCCATGTGCCAAACCAAAAAACCAAACCCAGTGCCGTCAAATTGATTCTGACTCATAGCGAACCTATAGGACAGAGTAGAACTGTCCCATGGAGTTTCCAAGGCGTGCCTGGCAGATTCGAACTGCTGACCATTTGGTTAGCAGCTGTAGCACTTAACCACTGCACCACCAGAGTTTCTGCCCATGTGCCAGGCCCCCTATATTCATTAAATATCATCCTGACCCCGACTCTGCAAAGTAAATCCCGTCGCCCCTTTTATACTTTAGGAAACTGAGGGCCAGAGAAATTAAAGCAACATATCCAAAGACACAGAGCTAGCAAATGGTAGAGTCAAGTTGCAAAGCTAAGCCTGGCCGACTCCAAATCCCATACTCTTTCCCACAGTTCCTATATGATTCCCAGTAGGATGACTCATTCCTTTAACCAAAGTCAAGTTTGTCAGGGGAAGGCTGAACTGGTAGTGACGGGGTAAAGGGAAGTTCAGACACTTTAAATTATTGTAACTTCTATGAAGGTTTCTAATAATTTCCACCTTCTAGAATCGACACATCGTTAAAGCCCATCGAATCAAGGCAATGGAATTTAAACCGTCCCTGGTTTCCAAATACCTGCAGTACATTTTCTTTGATTCTCCAGCATATATAAAGTATTCCTCAAAGACCACAGGGGAAGTAAAATGCTTGTGGACAATGAAATCCGCCCTCTTTCAGGTGGGCTGACGAGAAACCCTTGGAGACACCCCCAGAGTGATCATCAGGCTGTACTCTTAAGAGTTGTGTCCTTTACTGATGTAAGTTATACCTCAACCAAAAATCAATATGGCTGCAAAGGAATGAAAGTTATGCCAGGACAACAGGCATAAATGAGTTCTGTCCTGGGCAAATAGGGCTGGATGGACGTTATAATCTGTTGCTGTTGAGTCGGTTCCGATTCGCAGTGACCCCGTAGGACAGAGTAGAACTGCCCCGTAGTACTTCCGAGGCTGCAGTCTTTACAGAAGCAGACTGCCACATCCTTCTCCTGTGGAGCGGCTGGTGGGTTCAAACCACCAACCTTTCAGTTAGCAGCCGAGCACTTAACCACTGCACCACCAGGGCTCCTTAGAGCCATTACCAAGTCCCAAGCTATCCTCGCTGGGGACAAGGGGGTGTTCGTGCTCAGAAATAATGGAGATTTCAAAGTTGAGATCCCTAAAAGTTACATCTTTGGATGCATAGTAAACGCACACACTCACATAACTTACACTCATACACACATTCACACTCACACCCACTTACACACAGACTTGTACACTCACATTCACACCAAACCAAAACCAAACCCAGTGCTGTCGAGCCGATTCTGACTCGACAACTTCTACTCACACAGAGCTACTCTCACACTTACGGGACTCAGACACACACACATTCACGTACTTATATTCACATATTCACAAACTTGTACACGCATGTTCACTCACACAGCTTACACTCACATTCAAATACACACATTACACACTTACATTCATAGCCACACACACATTCACATTTACACTCGTGATTACAAACACAACTCACACTGGCACACTCACATTTACATTCTCTCTCTTTCTCTGTCTTAAAGCCCTGGTGATACAGTGGTTAAGAGCTTGGAAGCTAACCAAAGAGTTGGCAGTTCAAATCCACCAGCCGCTCCTTGGAAACCCTGTGGGGCAGTTCTACTCTGTCCTATAGCGTCGCTATGAGTCGGAATCGACTCAACGGCAACAGGGTTTTGGTCTCTCTTTCTAACCCATCCGCACATATACTTTATCTCAGTCCTTTGAGAAGGACTCAGCTGGAACCAGACTGGGACAATTAGAACATTTTCCCCCTGAATTTTGCCACATGGGCTGAGTAACTGCTAAGGGGTCTTGTCATTGCTTCATTATTTCTTCTGTCCTTATTTGTGTTTTTGCTTCAAAGGATCTCAGGCTTTTTGTCCCAAAATAATAATTTCTGTATTATTGCATATAAAATTTACATAAACACAATGATGCTCCTTGCTAAACTTGAGAACATTAAAAAATATATATACATATATATTACCCTCAGTCCCAATGTTCAGAATTTGATTCCCTTGCCGTCTGTATACCTTGTATGTTTTAGACAGCACCTCTTTTGATATTAGCGACTGAAGTGTTTTAAAAATTAAAAACTCCTCAAGCTTCAGCTAACAGCCCCAGGCAGCTGGGGCCCTTAGGGACACAAGTCTGTCTGGGGCCCTTTGTATCACGAATTTGTGCTCATGGTGGCAGTTTCTCTGGCTCTATCTTGGTTCCAGGGTGAATTCGGGGCTCCAGCTGAGCTGGGCAGTGTGTGGGCTGGAGAACTCCCTAGACAGCCTGCATAGAAGTGGGCATGAAATAGTTAAACAACAAAACATAGAAATAAAAACCTCAGACAGCTTAGCTGGGGTGGGGGTGGGGGGATGGTTCACAGTGCAACATCCAATTTGTCCCAGAGCTGATGATGACTCAGGAGAGGCCTTTGTAGGCTGTTTACATCTCTTGCCACCCAATAAACAGCACAGGCTTTAAGACTCCCTCATACTCCAGCGACACAGATCAGAGGGTGCACAGCCCAGAGCGAGGCAGAACGCCGAACAGTGCAGGCAGTACAAGGCCATTCCCAGTGAACCCGGCAGTAGCAGCATTTCACAGCCCACTTGGAAAAGGAGGCATGGTTCCCTTAATGTCCCAATAGCAAAAGGTAAAGTTAAAGCTATATGAAAACCCAAACAAAACCTGTTGCCGTTGAATCAATTCCTACTCATGGTGACTCCAGTTGTTACAGAGTAAAATCAGGCTCCATAGGGTTTACTTGGCTGTAATCTTTATGGAAGAAGATTGCCAGGCCTTTCTTCTGTGGCACTGCTGCATGGTTTCGAATCCCCAACTTTTTGGTTTGTAGTCGAATGCAAACTGTTTGCACCATTGTGGTGTGATGGATCATTTTTGTATGGCATTTCTATCCATGGTCTTGCAACTCCCACCCAAGTGATTGGGGCGGGACTGTGCAGATACGGTAATTACAGCCTACCAAAGGGATTGGTCAGGTTTGCCATTTTGCTAGGCTTGAAGGAGGCAGGAAGGAGAAGATCCCACCACCACCATGAAAGAATAGCCAGGAGCGGAGATCATATCCTTTGGACCTGGGATCCCTATGCCGAGAAGCTCCTGGAACCAGGAGACAGAGAGAGAGAACTGTAACACTAAAGGCAGTGAGAAGTGGCAGCAGAGACGCGGCAGCAGGGAGACTGCGCATTGCGCTTTCCAGCTCACAGAGAGAGGGTGCTTTTGGGCAGAGGCCTAGGGCCAGGGAGAAGTATGCCTGTGAGCATGGCTGGGAGGAGACTGGCCTATGGAAGAACTGTATCGCTGAGTGTTCCTGGGGCTGAATTGTAACCTGTTACTTCCCTAATAAACCCCATAATGACGAGTATGGGCTGTGAGTTCTGTGTGGCCACAGCAATGAATTACCGAGCCCAGCAGAGAAGTAGAGAGTGCTGTGCGCGGGAAGGTCGGTGTCAGAATTGGTGAAGACGGTGCAGAGAGGAGGCGTGTTTGGCCTCCACCTCATGGGGCCAGGCTGGGGCTGTTGGTCTTGGTTCTCTTCCCCCTTGTGAGGTTAGAGGAGGTCACTCACCATCCCCGTGCTGTTTCCACAGCCACCCAGGGACCTTAAAGCTATGTGAACACAGCTGATAAAGCTCTGTCCCTTTAGGCTGGAAAAGAATGAGAATCCTCTGCAATCTCAGTGTAGAAGCCAAAACAGACAAAGAACGTTTATTTAAGAAAGCCCCTTTCCTAATCCCTGAAGGCTTGATGTGGAACAGCGTGGCACACAAAGGAGGACCAGTGAGGACTGCAGAGCCTGGTGACAGAAGAAAAGATTGGGCCAGGACAGAGAAGTCCTTGCCACACCCAGGTGAGGAGTCCCTTGATTCTTCGTTAGTAGGGATTGGAGATTAATGCCAGGACCACATAGTATGGAAATTGTCTCTGACTTGTATTTCACTTCCTGACTCGCTCTTGCTCTCTTTTTATTATTTGCGGTAGGATTAATATGTCTCAGTCAGGCCCCAGAGAGAAACCCTCCAGCCTTGTCCACTTTCTGGGAGTATCTGAAAGTCCAACATTTGTGTCTAATCACCTTCAAGGCTCACCCTCACCAGGGGCCATTTGCCCACTTGATTATCTCATCCCACTCCTTCCTTGGGTGATAGACTGTCCCATGACGATGAGATGGGGGTAGTTTTGGGAGTCGTTTTGCTTAATGATCTGGTTGAATTAAGAATAATGGACCCAACTTTCCTTTAAGAAAGGATAACACTCTGTTCCAAACCAGTTGTGTGTTATTTTTCCCACATATATATCAGGGTGCAAGTAGATCTCTTGATCCATAGCCTCAAAAAGAAAAAGAAAACTATCACTCCCCTTTCTCTCTCCCCTTTTAGGGCCAAAGAAAGTCCATGTGATCTCTCTCTTAGAACTTTATATTAGGGTCTTTGGCCTGAATTATAGGGGAAGGAACAATGGTGAAAGTGAGGGTGGTAATGGTAGTGGTGACAGGTTTTGTAATGGAGGTGGTGATGCTGATGATGTTGATATGGAGAGTAATGGGGGTGGTTTTGGTGGCGGGGGGCTCACTGATGATGGTGGTAAAATTGATGGTAAGAGTGATGGTGATGGTGGTACTGGTAATGATGGTGGCGATGAGTTGTGTAATGGAGGTGGTGATGGTGGTGGTGGGTAGCATGATCGTGGTGACAGTAGGTGGTGTGATGCTGCTGGTGGGTTGTATGATGGAAGTGGCGATGGTGATTATGGTGATGATTATGGTTGGCAGTGTGATGGTGGTGACACTGACATCAGAAGTGGTGGTGGTGGGTTGTATGGTGGAGATGGTGATGGTTATGGTGCTGGAGGTAGTGGTGGTGGTAGTAGTGGTGGTTGATGCTTATGTTGGCCATGGTTGGTTGTGATAAGATACAATCAATTCCTTCTCTCCTAGGAGACCCCTGAGTTTCTTGCGTACCTTGTGCAAATCTTCCTTAGACTTCTGTATGCTACAAGAGGAGCAGCTTTCCTAGTCAACTACATATGTCTTACTCATGGCATAAAAGCCCTTGGCCTACATCTGCAGAGCAAAAGTTGATCTCAAGATCTGCTCAAATATGACTTGACAGCTTCATTTCTTGAGGAAGTGGGAAAAATTACTGGTGGTCTACCCACTACACAATTTTGTTAAACACAATAAACTGTGTATAGTTCCCATTTCATTGTATGGGTTCAGACATTCCTTGTGAAACCTGTGTTTGTCCTTAAAAAGTCTCTAGTAAATGAACCTCTTCAGGCATTGAACACAGGGCCTGGGCAGGAAGGACCTAACTGACAGCTATATAGGAAGGAGTCTGATGCCCTGGGTGACAAGATATCCCTCCCTCAACTTCACCCTGCACTCCCAGATTGAACCTGCATACAGGCCACCTCTCCTGTATCTCTTGCTTTAACTCCCATTCATTGATTGCCTACTACGTGCTAGGCATCATTCTGGGTGCTTCACCAATATTTCAGTGTAATTCTCAACAATAGCGCTGTGAGGAAGACAATATTACTCCCATTGTAAAGCTGAGGAAACCGAGGGTCAGAGAGGGGCAGTAATTTGCTGAAGATCTCAGAGCTAGTAAGTGGCAAGGGCCCTATACATATTACTATGACTCTCCTAATTATTCCAGCTCAGCAGATCACAGGATGAAACACCCAAAAATGATAATTTCAACCCAGCAATGGTGCTTAGAGCAATAATGGTTTTTTCCTGCTCTAAAGGCCCAACGCAGAAACAGGGATCCCTGGTAAAAGACAAGGAGTCACCACACAATGTGAGTTTTGGCCCATTTGAAGAAGTCTATCACATACCACTTTCCCGTACCTCCTTGGCTCCAATTCCTCAATCATGTTCCTTCCAAGTCACTGTCTATCCGGCCAAACCATTGACCACAGCCCATGAATTGCATATCTGGCCATTTATCCTTCCAAGCAGAGTGAACAACCAGGTGCACTACTTGAAGTTCTGCCATTTGGAAGATATCCCTTCACCACTGTCCTTCAGGGAAGTCCCAGAAATGGGCTGCAGTGGTGCCGCTGTGCACATTCAAGTGGTTCCTACATATTATGCAGAACAGTCAATACGCCAGGCACGAGTTTTCTCTTCCTCAGGCAACTGATCATGAGGCAGTCCCAATGAGGCCATAGGTACAAACTGGGAGAGGGCAGGTAATGTGACAGGAGTGGGGACCATGATATTTGGGCCATTTCCTCATGCAAATTGCTTGAGTGTTAGGTCATGCTCAGGCTCTGTATTGTATATACCTCTTCCATTTAATGATGGAGTGCTGCCGTGCACATCCAATTTTATGGCTCTGTGGGTCAGACAACACCAAATTCATGATGGGTGACTCAGGCCACATGGTGATTTGATGGCCCATAGTTAAGAGTTCAGTCTCTACTAAGACCCAGTAACAAGACAAAAACTGTTTTGCAAAAGGAGAGTAGTTAACTGTGTAGGACGGCAGGGCTTTGCGCCAAAATCCTAAAGATCTGCACTGTGATTCACCAATAGGAGCCTGCCAAAGACCCCAAATAACATCTTTATTTGCAACTGACTCTGCAAACATCACTGGATCAGCTGGATCTTATGGCTCAAGTGACAGAACAGCTTGCATGTCAGTCTGAACCTTTTGAAAGGCCTTCTCTTATTCTGGGCCACACTCAAAACTAGCAGTTTTTCAAGTCACTTGATAAATAGGCTGGAGTAGCACACTCAAATGAGGGGTATGTTGCTTCCAAAATACAAAGACGTCCAGCAGGGGTTGCGCCTCCTTTTTAGTTGTAGGAGGGGCCAAATACATCAACTTATCCTTCACTTTACAAGGAACATCTTGACATGCCCACACCACTGGAGCCCTAGAAAGTTCGCTGAGGTGGAAAACATCTGAATTTTGGGGGAATAATTCCCACCCTCTACAATGCAAATGTTGTACCAATAACTCTAGAGTCATTGATACTTCTTGCTTACTAAGTCCAGTCAACAGAATGTCATCAATGTAACGGACCAGTGTGAAGTATTGTGGAAAGGAAAGGCGATTAAGGTCCCTGTTGATTAAATTATCACACAGGGCTAGAGAGTTGATATACCGCTGAGATAAGACAGTGAAGGTGTATTGCTGGCCTTGCCATTTGAAGGCAGACTGCTTCAGCTGGTCCTTTAAAACAGGGATGGAAAAAAATGATTGGCCAGATTAATGGCTGCATACCCCAGGAAATGTATTAATTTGCAGGCCACGTTCCCAAGGAAACGCCTCTTCCAACTGATTGGCTGCTCATATCAGACCTTAAAATGGAGTGTGATTACATAATGTCTGCCAAACCCCTGAGAATCATGGCCTACCCAAGTTGACACATAACATTAACCATCACATTGGTGATAAAAATGTTTTGAGGTAGATACTGGTGATGGTGAATAGGATTGTGAAAGTACATAAAGCCACTATATTACACACTTGAAAGCTATTAAAACAAAACTTTATTTAATGAGAAATGTACCAGTTAAAATACTATAAACTATACAAAATAAATTGAGCTGGAAAAATACTGCAACAAAACCCAAAAACTGCCCATTCAGGTGAGGAGAAGTAAAGGTCTGCTTCTGGAGCAGATGTTCCCTAGCTGTCAATAAGGAGCTGCTGTGGAGGAGGTGTGGCATCTAGCTCAGCCTCTGGTGCCCCAGACGGTGCTGGAGATGGAGGACTTAATGGTGTAGGGGGCTTCAGAGTTGGAACAGGAGCTGGATCAAATCAGCTGTTCGTCTGGGAGCCAGTTGGAAGTGGCCCAGGATGGAAATCCACCCCCTCCAGCTGGCCCTTCATCTGGTGTCGGTGATGAAGCTGGAGAAGGAAGACCTATGGCTTCAACAAGCTCCAGTGTTGGTCCAGGATCAGAATGAACAACAGCCGGTGCTATGGAAGCCGCTTCTGAAGGTGACCCAAGATAGGAATCCGATGCTCCAGTTGGCTCTTTGTCTAGTGTCACTGCTGGGGCTGATGATGGAATAACTGGTGCTCTAAGGAGCTCTGGTGTGGGTGCAGGAGCGGGATCAACATCAGCAGGTGATGGAGGAACCTTTTGAGGAGGCTGTGGAGGGTTGGTATCCAGCTCATCCAGCCAGCTGTTCTCCTGGTGCCCAGGCCAGAGCTGGAGATGGAGGGCAGTGGGCTACAGCGAGCTCTGGTGTTGGTGTAGCAGCAGGACTAGGGTTGACATCAGCCGGTGGTCCAGGAGGCAGTTCTGGATGTAGCCCAGGGTAAGAATCAGACCTTCCAGCCAGCTGTCCATCTGGTACCAGTGATGCAGCTGGTGATGGTGCTCCATGGAGGTCCAGTGTTAGTCCAGGAGCATGATCAACTCCACCAGGTGGTCCAGGAGCCCATTATGGTGTTGGCCGAGGAAGAGAATCCGATCTTCCAGCAAGCTCTCTGTCTGCTCAAATTGGTGATGGAGGACCTGTTGTTGTACCCGGCTCCAACGTTGCTGCAAGGACAGAATATAACTCAGGAATTCGTCCTGGAGTCTCTTCTGGAAGTCGCCCAGTGTAAAAATCCAGCTCTCCATCTCTTGGCAGTGCTGGAGCTGCTGATGCTCTATTGAGCTTCGATGTCGGTTCAGGACCAGGATCTCCATCACCAGGTTGTCCAGTGTCTCGCTCTGGAGGTGGTCCAGGTTAAGAATCCGAACCTCCCTCGGCCTATCCCTCTGCTGCCACAGCTGAAGCTGGTCATGGAAGAGCTGGTGCTCTACGGAGCTCCTGTGTTGGAGGAGGAGCAGGACTGACATCAGCTGGTGGTCCAGGTTCCGGTCCTGGAAGAAGCCCAGGATGGGAAGCCACCTCTCCATCCAGTTGTCCATCGGATGCTGGTGATGGAGCTGGAGGAGGGCCTGGGCTACACCGAGCTCTGGTATTGGAGCAGGAGCAGGACTGACAGTAGCCAGTGGTCCAGGAGCTGGCTCTGAAGGTGGCCCAGGATAAGACTCTGACCCTCCAGCTGGCTCTTCCTCTGGTGCCAGTGCAGGCGCTGGAGATGAAAGAGCTGGTGTGGTATGGAGCTCCGGTGTTGCAGCAGGAGCAGGACTGACATCAGCCAGTGGCCCAGGAGCCAGTTCCGGAGGTGACCCTGGATGGGAATCCACCCCTCCAGCTGGCTCTCCATCTGGTGCCAGTGCTGGAGCTGCGAATGAAATAGGTGGTGTGCTATGGAGCTCCGGTGCCAGTACAGGAGCAGAATGTACCCCAGAACATGGTCCAGGAGCTGGTTCTTGGGACAAAGATAGATCTTGAGCTATTTTTACAACTGGTGCTGCCCCCAGCTTTGGAGCTGCAAGAGGAGAAAGGTTCACCAATATGACTGCCTTTCCTCATGCCTTTCCAATGATGGAAAACATCTCGCTGCCATCAAGAAAAGCCCATTCCCAAGATTTCCACCCCAGGAAGTCTTCCCAGACTGTGGTCCACTAGAGGAGGGTCTGAGGTTACTTTGCGCTGTGGCTCAACCCCAGCCTCTGGGGGTCTTCCCATGTCCCCCTCAAAAGCTCACATGCAGGCATGCCCAGTCCTCCTCACCCTCTGGCTCTGTCTCAGTGACCTCCATTTGATCCAGCTGGGCCAAGAGAAGTTGGGCATGGCACTCCAGATGTGAGCCTGGCATGTTCACCTGCACATACTCCACCAGGAGCTTTAGGCAGAGAAAGTATGGGGGCTGATCGAAATCCTCCGAGTATTCCTTCAGCCATGTGCCCAGGATAAAAGCGATGGCACTGGGGGTGGGTGGTGATGAGCAGGGTCAGAGGCCTTGCTTTCCCACCAAACTGCCCTCCCAGGGCACCCCTGAAAGGGGCCCTGTGTCTGCCCGTCCTTCCAAAGGTCAGCACCACCCTGCATCACACCCTCTGGCTATCCTGGCAGTGGCAGTCCTGGTCACTGAGCAGAGGGCTAGCACACGGCCTTCATCACAGGGAGCTCCCCGTCAATGACCTGTACAACTCTCCCTGCTCGGGGAGCCTGAATTACATCTCCTTCTGTCCCCTGGCCCTCTCCCCACTGGACAATAACCCTCTAAGGGCACGGAGATGTGTGTCTGCATGTTCACCTCACAGCCTGACACACAGTCGTGCTCCAGGATTATCTGATGCTGGGCGACACACAGAGTCCATCCCCTGACCCAGATGCCCAGGCCATAGGGTCCCTCTTCTGGAGTGTGTGCACCAGCGTGCTGCCTGGTTCTCTGCAGGTATATGAGGGTCTCTTCTCCCATGGACACTGTTCTCCCCCAGGACGGGGGCCCCACATGCAGCTGAGACCCATGACTGGGGATCGGGATTTGGGAGCAATTTTCTCCACACCCCGGCTCCCCACACCTCCTGTTTTAGGCCCCCAATAGGGGAGGGGGCAAGCAGAAATGTGAGGAGGTTGTGTAGGGATGGGTTCTCTCAGGGGCCTCTCTGAGCCCCAGCTTCCCCTCTGCTCCCCAGGATGCCCAGGTTCCACCCCCAGCTCCCTATGACTGCTTATGTCCTGCAGGGGGTGCTCCTAAATTCATTCCTCTAGTGGAATGTAGACATGTGGGGCCCAAGGTCTACCCAGCACCAATCTAGACACAGACCCCCTACAGCTTCCACCCTTCCATATAGACAGGAGCCCCTCTTTCTCCGCCCAGAGTCTACTCACCCTTTCAGCTGGTCATGGAGTTCACCATCCTGGGCAGAATAGGGGTGGTTACATCCATACCTAGAGGTGCCATGAGGGTTTCACATCTAATGCACAGTGGATACTACCTGCTTAACATGTCTGGTTTCCTGTCTGACTCCCTGGCTAGAATGGAGGCCCAGGAGGGCAGGGGTTTGTGTCTGCTCTGTCTAGTGAATGATGCTAAGTGTCTAGAACAGTGTCTGCAACAGGAGGGGCTTCATGGATAATTGGTGAATGAGTGAACCCAACCAGCACCTTCCCAGGTATCTGAGAGTCCTGGGACCCTCTACCAGCCTCCAGAGATCCCTGTTCTGGCTATACCAAGGACAAAAAAAAAAAAAAGGACAAGGACACAATAAATTGAATCTCAATTCCCCTTTACGAATAGGAAATAGGTTTGCTCAAGGGCATGTAGTCATTGAGGGGTGAGGCAGGCAGCTTCTTCACGGGGGAGAAGAAAATAATAAATGTAAACGTCCCAGCCCCTCCAACACCCTTTACCAAAGAGCTGGGCTCTGGTACACACTTTTCATGGCTCGTCCCACGGGCTCCTGACAGTACTTCTAGCCAATTTGTCCTTTACCACCCCACTTCTCAGTGGAGCAAACAGGCTCTGAGTGGTGAAGTGACATTCTCCAGACTCACAACTGGTAGGGGTCAGAGCCTGCACTGGGCTGTGGAGGACGAGGTGCTCACCTTTGGAACAGCTGTTCTAGGACCTGCTGGGTGGTGGCATAGGTTCTGTAGGTTCCAAGGAAGATTTCGATGTAGGAGAAGTCACCCTTTAGGTAGGCGGGCACCAAGTGCTCGACCAGCTTGTCCAGCGAGCCTGCCTTGAAGTTTTTCATTACCCAGGCCTCATCCAGGTCCTCATCAGAACCACAGACACACTGGGGTGGGAAAGAGGAGAGACATATTGTCAAAGGCAGCCTTATGAACGACCAGAAGTGTTGGGGACCCCTAGCTCAGACCAGGTACTCCTTCTCCCTCAGTGACCTGTGGCAGGAGGTGGGGCACGAGTGCCTTCATCAGAAAACAGGCCTCGGCTTTCCAAGCAGAATTGGAGGTGGGGGATGATTAAAAACATTAGGAACCTGAAGGGATTTTGTTCACTAATTAACCATGGTATCACCCTGGAGGAAGAGCTGTATCCCACTGAGTCCTCACAAAACACCCCATTCCACAGATGAGAAAACAGAGGCTTGGTGACAACTAGTGTCTGCTCGAAGTCTCCTAGTCAGCGCCTAGAGCCGTGTGATGCTAGGGCTCTGTGATGTTCCCTCTGTGCTGTGTGAGGCCTGCTCTGTTCCTGACTCAGAGGGGAACGTCTGTGCAAGGTCACTCCTTCCCAGCTGGAGACAGTGCACAGAGCAGACACACCCGTGAGATAAGCAAGACACAGCTTTTTCTTTCTGTACAGTAAAGGAGATTTTGAGAACCTGAAGCTAGGGAGCACCCAGATCCAGCCAACGGTGAGAGCCTGGAGATCCTGGGTGGGAGAAAGACCCCCACAGGGCCCAGGATCTGAACAAATGACTCAGGAAGAGGGAATCCGAAGGGCCAGTAAAGGAGTGAGGGGGGGCTCGGCTTCTCAGGGCCAAGAAACACCTCAAAGCCACCCTGCAGTTCCATTGGCCACCCTGACAGCAGATTGGCAAAATGGAAAAGAACCCTAATAGCCGGAACGGGCTCGATGCAGGGACACAGCCATTGTCACAGACCACTGGGCCACAGGGCTGCGACCACTGTTTTGGGAAGGAGTCTGGCTGTAGTGATCCTAACTTGAAATGTGCACATCCTTCCCCCCAGCATGCCACTCCTGGGAGTCTGTCCTGTGTGGGCCAGAGTATGAGGACACATGTAAGCGTTTCCGCAGCCCTGCTGAAAGGGCAGCACAAGGAATCAATCCAGGGCCAGCATCAGTGAGAGGCTCAGTCACTGTGGGAACCGGCCTCCCTTCTGGAACATTGTGCAGTGAGTCAGGATATAGCCCCTGACCTGAAGGGGTCACATCATGTATTCCCCGAGATTGCAGATTGTAGAAAAAGGTGTATCATAGCCTCGGCCCCACACTTTAAGGTAAAAGAAGCTTGCTAAGTGTGATAATGTGTGAGGCTGGGAGAAGGTGTGGAAGGACAGTCCAGCTGACTGCTGCTCAGGTCCCTGGCGCTGGAAGTTAAACACTAAAAGAGCAGCAACACGCAGAAGACGCGTGGGCTGACGTGAAGGGACGACGGTATAAAAAACTAGTTTCTGATATTCCTACGTATATGGGACGAGTGACTTTGTAGCTGGCCAGGGCCGGGAGGGCAGTAGGGGCTTGGGGGGAGACAGATTAATCCCTTTGGGAGGGAACTGGCGACCCTCGAGCGGGAAGGTCTGTGAGGGACCTGAGGTCTACAGAGTGGTGTCTGGGCCCTGGTCCCCCTCTGGTCATCTCAGGTCCCTGGGTGGGGATGCCACTCCCTCCCTCCATACTCACCCAGAACTTGTGCCAGCCCTTCCTGGCCTGTTTCTTGGGGTAAACCGAGTAGACAATGCCATTCTCCTTTTCCTTGGGGATCTCCTGCAGGCTGTTCTGCAGAAACAGTGCCGGCAGCAGCCAAGGAGGCATCAAGAGCCCCTCCGAGCTGCCTCCTTCCCTCTCTGCCCCTCGAGCCCTTCTGCCTGCTAGGATCTCCCAGTTCCCCCATGCTGTGGGGGTCAGCCTGTGGGCTGCATGAGACAGCCCTGACCAAGTCCAATGATAGAAAAATCAGCCTCCAATTATTGCAGCAGGATCTGGCAGAAGCTGGGCAGGCACAGGGTCAGCAGTGGCCCAGCCAATGCCAGCAGCTAGGGCTGCACATTGACTGCCACACTCGGCGTTAGCTGGATCTCTGAGAAAGCCCAGGCGAGAGTGCTGACTCAGCCTGTGACCCCGATAGCCCCTCCTTAAGGCCTGGTCTGAACTGGAACCCCTCGGCAGACTTACATCCCAGTGTTCTGTGTGATCAGGGGGGTGGTCAGGGCAGGGAAGTGAAAGAGGACTCCACAATTGCCAGCCCAGCCCTCAGCCTCCCAAAGTCACACAACCTGATGGGCTATGCCCAGCCGCGGTCCGACTCAGGCCCATGAACCCAGTATGCTGAGAGACCATGGGGGTGGACCATTTTCATCATCCTCATTATCACTCCTCCCCTCTCAGATCTCCCCAGATCACATGGCACCTCCTTCCCTGACCCCCACCATCTCTCTACCAAATGGACCCTGCCTCAGTCAACAACTTTCTGCCTCATCAGTTCTGTCCACATTTCCTCCCAGCCCCCGTTACCAGGGACCCCATGAGGACAAGAGCTGGCATGTCCTGGGGGATAGTATGACCTGGGGGAGGGGTGTGGGGCTGCCTAGGTGGGATCACAGTGGTGGCCTGGCCTGGATTGGCAGCCCTGGGCCACCCTGTGTTACCTTCGGATTCTTTTTGGTAAATGGCTTGAGCTTTTGTGGGTGGGAGACGAGACCATGCCTCAGCCTTGGTGAAAGTGTCGAACTCCTGGGTCTCTCAAGTTTTGATACAAGGGAAGATGGGAGACAACAAGAAAACATGTTTCTAGTTTGAGTGTCTCCACTCAAGTGAGCTGGGTAGGGGGCTGGTTACCAGGGTTCCAAGTTCTATGTACTCTGTCGTCAAGGATGTGAGGTCACGTCCTGGTCTCCTGACTTTGGCCTGATGTCAGTTAAGATCTCCCCAAAGTCCCTTCTGCACTGCTGAATGCTCACCTCTCCCCATGCCATCTCCATAACTGTACACAGTGACACCAACACAGCCCTCCTTCTGCCCCCAGAACCTGGGAAAGGCCTGGGTGTAGCCAGGGCCCCAGCTCTGAGCATACAGAGCTGAGTTCAGACAAAGCTCATCCCTCTCAACCAGTTTGTGACCCTGGACAAGTCTTTGTGCTTCTCAGAGCCTCCCCAGTGCCCCCACCCACACAATAGGGATCATTCTAGTGTCTTCTTCCCAGGGACCTCAGCAGGTTTATGTGAGGTAACGTCTATAGAACCCGTGGGCTGGCATTACCTGTAGCTAATCAGGGGTCGATTATCTAATAGGAAAAGTAAGCATAGGGCTTACCTGCCTACCAGATCATCTGTAATGAACATTTTCACCTTTTCATATTTTTCACCACATCTCGTACTCTGCTTCTAGGTATGGCCGGCTTCTGTCTATCCCAAACCCACAGTTCTTCCCTACAGAATCAAAGCCTCTTTTCAAATATACAGTCCCTGACGGGGGACAGATGACCCTGTAAGCAAGGTAAGCACAGGCTTACTTGCTAATCTGTAGTGAACAACTTCTCATGGGTTTTGCCACATCAAAGATGTGTTCACCGTACTTACCTTGCCTATTGGGTAATCTGCCCACGTAGCGAATGCACAAACTCAGAGATGGAAGATTTTCAAGCAGGGGTGGGAAGCAGCATGGAGTACATCTCCAAAGAGGGCTGGGCCCTGGTGGTGTGAGCTTGGGAAAGTCACTTCCACTCTTGGTCTCATTTCCCAATCTGCACTAGGGTGGGGTTGGAATTAAATGAACGTCAGACATTGTCACCCTCTGCATGAATCCCTTCAGCAATTCCCATTATATAGAATCTGACCCAGTGCCTCATCTCAGGCTAGGTGGTAGACAACCTGGACGGTGGCTCCCAACAATCCTACCTCCTGGTCTCCACATCCTGTGCGACCACCTTGCCTCACTTTAGATTGGACACACCCTCAGTGTGGTTTGGACTCAGGAACTCGCTTCTCAAAAATGTTTTTGTTAGGTGGCACTGAGTCGATTTCAACTGATGATGACCCCATTTGGGGGCAATGTTTCTTGGCTCTCTTTTATTCCTTCTCTGTCTGTCTCTCTCTCAGTCATCACTCTCTCTGTCATTTATTTCTCTCTCTCCTCCCAGGAAGCAGCTGTGATGTATGACCTGCTCATGGAGAGACTCATGTGACAAAGACCTGAGGGAGGGTCCTGATCAACAGACAGAGAGGAAGTGAGGCCCCCCAGACCAACAACTGACAGAGTCCTGCTTATAACATGGAAATGAGTAGGGAGAAGATCCTCCCCAGTCAAGACTCAGTTGAGACCACAACCAGAAGCTCCTGAGAACTTGGGGCAGTCACCAGGTAAGCCATGCCTGGATTCCTGGCCCACACAGATTGTGTGCTGTGTTGTGTTGTGAGTCATTAGTTTTGGGGGTGTTGTTATCACAGAGCAGGAGATAACTCCTCTAGCCCACGAGGTCATGGGTCCTGAACCTGTTCTCCTCCTTCTTGCCTGCTCTCCTCCTCCATTTCCTGTAGCCATACTGGCTGCATTTCAACTCCGTCTCTGGAAAAACTCATATCTGCTGCCCAGTCCGTGTATCAGCTGTGTATTCTCCCTGGCATGCTGTCCCCAGACACATGCAGGGTTGGTCCCTCTTGTCATTCTGGTTGCACTTAAATGTCACCTTAGTGAGGCCTTTTGGACCACATACCAGCCTTATCTCACAGCACCCTACTTTATTTTCTCTATAAAATATGCTCTTTTCTTTGCATGTATTTGGTTTCATTATTTTATCCATCTTCGTGTCTACCCTAAAGCTTGTGGCTCCTGGGGGCAGGGACCACGTGGTTCATTTTCATAACCAGGTCCCAGAATACCTGCTGATGTAGGTCCTCTCCTGCACTAATGCTGGAGCTCCATAGTGCACCAAATATTTCATCACCAGCATCGGATGGACAGTGAGCTGGAGGGCTGGATTTCAATCCTGTGCCACCTCCAGTAATGGCTCCCAGACCACCTGCTGATGTGGATCCTGCTCCTGCTCAGCATCAAAACTCTATAGAGCACCAGGTCCTCCAACTCCAGCTCTGCCTCGGTCACCAGAGGTTGAGTCATTTGCTGCAAGTCCTCCACAGCCGCCCCTCATTCACAGCTAGGGAATGTCAGCTCCAGAAATATACCTTTTTTTCAACTCACCTGAGTGGGAATTTTTTTGGTTTTGTTGTAATTTTCCAGATCACTCTATACTTTATAGTTTATACTATTTTAACAGGTAGGTTTGTCATAAAATGTTTTAAGAGTTTTAAAATGTGTAGTATAGTGGCTTTGTGTGCTTTTACAATCTTATTCAACCGTCGTCAGTATCTACTTCAGAACATTTTCATCACCACTGTGATGGTTAATGTTATGTGTCAATTCGGTTAGGCCACGATTCTCAGGGGTTTGGCAGAAATTGTGTAATCAGCCTCCATTTTGTGATCTGATGTGAGCAGCCAATCAGTTGGAAGAGGAGTTTCCTTGCAGGAGTGAACTGCAAATTAACACATCTCCTGGTACCTGGCATGCAGCCATTAATCTAGCCTATGCCTTTTTCTTCATCCTTGTTTTGAAGGACAGGCCCCTCTTGGTGAATCACTGTGCAGATCTGTAGGATTTTGGAGTAAATCCGTGCCATCCTCTTCATTTAACTACTCTCCTTTTGAGAAATAGCTTTTGGCTTGTTACTGGGCCTTAGTAGAGACTGAACGCTTAACCATGGGCCGCCGAGTCACCATGTGGCCTGAGCTGCCCATTATGAACTGGATGTTGTCTGACCCACAGAGTTGTAAAGTTGGATATGCCCAGCAGCACTCCATCATTAATTGAAGGGGTAATATACAAGATCGGGCCTCAACAGGACCTGAAGGCAGAGGTCAGGTGCATGAGGAAATGCCCCAATGCCCATGGTCTCCACTCCTATCACATACCTTTCATCTCCCAGTCTGCACCTATGGCCTCATGGGGAGCTCCTTATGATCAGGTGACTGAAGGTGAGAAAACTCATGCCTTGTTTACAGATGGTTCTGTGCAATATGCAGGCACTGGTTGAAAATGGAGAGTGGCAGCACTACAGCCCTTTGCTGGGACCTCCCTGAAGGACAGTGGGGAAGGGAAATCCTCCTAAGGGGCAGAACTTGGGGCAGTGCACCTGGTTGTTCACTTTGCTTGGAAGGAGAAATGGCCAGATGTGCGATTGTATGTATACTGACCCATGAGCTGTGGCTAGTGGTTTAGCTGGATTGTCAAGGACATGGAAGGAACATGATTGGGAAACTGGAGACAAGGACTTAGGGGGAGGAGAGCTATGTGGATAGACCTCTTTGAATGGGCCAAAGAAGTGAAGATATTTGTGTCTCATGTGAATGCTCACTAAAGAGTGACCTCAGCAGACAAAGACATTAACAGTGAAGCGGATAGGATAACGTGTTCTGGGGAAACCACTCAAACTTTTTCCCAGGTACTCCCATCATTGCTCATGAACAAAGTGGCCATGATGGCATGGATGGAGGTTATGCATGGGCCCAGCAACGTGGACTTCTACTCATCAAGGTCGACTTGGCAATAGCCACCTCTAAGTGCCTGATCTGCCAGCAGCAGAGACCAACACTGAGTCCCCGATATGGCCCCATCCCTCAAAGTGATCATCCAGCAACCTGGTGGCAAGCTGATTACACTGGACCACTTCCATCATGGAAAGGGCAACATTTTGTTCTTATGGGAATAGACATTTACTCTGAATATGGATTTGCCTTCCCCTGCATGCAATGCTTCTGCCAAAACTATGACCCTTGCACTTAGAGAATGCCTTATCCACCATCATTGTATCCCACATGCATTTCCTTCAATCAAGGGACTCCCTTCACGCAAGTGAAATGCAGCTGTGGGCCCATGCTCATGGAATTCACTGGTCTTACCATGTTCCCCATCATCCTGAAGCAGCTGGTTTGAAAGAATGATGGAATGGACTCCTAAAGACACAATTACAGTGCCCGCTGGGTGACAGTACCTTGCAGGATTGAGGCAGTGTTCACCTAGAGGCTGTACATGCTCTAAACCAGCATCCAGTATATGGTGTTTTATCTCCCATAGTCAGGGTTCATGGGTCCAGGAATCAAGGGATGGAAATGGGAGTGGCAGCACTCACTATTGCCCCTAGTGACCCACTCACAAGATTTTTTGCTTCCTGTAGCCTAGCTTCTCAGTTTGTTTTGTTTTAGTATGCCCAAATGGGTTGCTTGAGTGAGCTACCTTGATTATTCTTGCCTTTGAAGCTCTGACGTCCTGTCACCAGATGGCTAGAGTTGTTATCAGATATATCAGTCTAGGAGTCCATTCACTTTTCTTGTGTGGATTCAGCTCAGGTGTCCAGGTAGCTGATCATCAAGTGTGTGGTACAGGCTCTGTCCTACAGTCTCAGAAGGGCAGGGGTGATTGCTGTAGGTACTGGTATCTGGAGGCTGAGAAACATCCCCCAAGTGTCTGTGAGGAAAGTGCGTCCCTGTTCCCTAGAGCGTACAGGTGGGTGGGTTCTGCAGAGGGACCATGGGCACCCAATGCTTTTTGTTGTAAGGACTGGGAGGTACCCATTATCCTTGGACCCCTGTCGCGGGTGGCTGGGTGACCTGAGCAGAGCCACCAGTCCTTTTACCCCTTCTGTGGGTAGGTGAGGACCCTGTTTAATAGGCAAAGTGGTGTCAAATATCAAACACCCACCTCTCCGCCACACAGCTGAAATGGTTGCAGTCTGCCATCAAGGGCCTATTCGCCTGGAATGGGCCCTCACAGGTCCATGCAGGCGGAAAGATATTCAAAGTCCATGGACCTTTTATGCCTGAACAGGAGCTGCTTCTGTCCTGAGCTCTGCCAGTTAGTGGAACTGGCAAATTATCTTTTTGTCCAACTGCGAGTTTATTCCTGCTCCAAGGTCTGGAGGTTGACTCCGGGCGCTCAGCAGGGCCTATCTAAGGCCCAGAGAAATCAACAGCCATGGACGCTGGCTTGGGAGTGGGGGGCACGGTAAAATGTATGCAAGTAGTTAAGCTTTTGCCAAAAGAGCTATTGTTCTCTTGTTCCTGTGAGTAGGCTGTTGTGGGTGGCTGCTTCTCCCTGAGGAAACTGCGGCAGAATGGTACTACCAGCCCACTGCTGCCGCTCCAGGAATGTTGCCTGAGGGCTCCCTGCGATTCAGGTCCAGTAACTCCTTTCCGCCTCTGAACCATCTCTTCCTCCACCTGCCACTCAGTTCGTCTTCTAACTTTGCCTTTGATCTTCAGGGCTCCTAGCTTGTCATAAATATAATCGTTTCACTTGTTTTTTGGGGTATTTGTTGTAAGAGGGATCACAGGAACTGTCTGGCTATTCCATCATCTTGGCCCTATCTCCTATTTCTAGCTTTTTGAGGAAGCGTCATATCGATTTCCAAAGTGGTTGTATCATTTTACATTCCTACCAGCAGTATCTAAGTGTTTGTTCCAGCCTCTCCAGAACCTCTCCAATATTTATTATTCTGTGTTTTTTGGATTAATACCAGCCTTGTTAGAGTGAGATGGAATCTCGTTGTAGTTTTGATTTGCATTTCTCTAATGGCTAATGAACGTGAGCATTTCCTCACGTGTCTTTTAGCTACGTGAATGTCTTCTTCAGGGAAGTGTCTGTTCATATCCCATTTTTCAATTGGGTTATCTGTCTTTTTGTTGTTGAGTGTTTGCAGTAATATGTAGATTTTAGAGACCAGTTGCTGATCGGAGATGTCACCAAAGGCATAGATCTTTATGGAAGCAGACTACCACATCTTTCTCCTATGGAGTGGCTGGTGGGTTCAAACCACGGACCTTTTGGTTAACAGCCAAATGCTTCACCATTGCACCACCAGGGCTCCTTTCTGCTGAATAGTACTGTTTTTTTGCTGTAACAGCTGTTCCTTCTTTAGCCAATGTTGCTACTGAGCACAGGCATCACAGATCATATTGGTAATGCTGAGGCCTGGGTACTAGAACTTAACACCCCTCATTGTCCAGAGAAGACAACAACCTTCACTGCCATCCTCCCCAGAAAATGGATGCCCCAGAAAAAGACATGCATCTCTTCACCTTACTCTCTCTCTTCCAAACCAAATTCACCTGCAAAGCATCTGATTGGTGGAGCCAAGATCATGTGACTGTGCCCTAGCTGCAAAGGAGATTGGGAAAATGGGACGGGTCTCATATTGTGGTATGTAATGCCAGTGTCAGGGCAGCATATTCACAGGATGCAAGTTGGCAAGAAGAAGGACTAATGTCCACCGCGTTGGCAAAGCAGATCCAGGATGAGGGTCCAGACTCAGACTCTGATAGGTCTAACACCACTGAGCTGCTTAGCATTTATGTTTGTGCTTTGCATTATAACCCTTACTTTGCTACCAGACAGTTACACTTACACTTTGTCTTAATTTTAAGATCTTTATCAGCTCTACCAGACCATGCAAACAGGGAAATAACATAAGCTAAAGGTTTGAATAGATGCTGAATGTTCTTTAAACATGACAAAAAATATATTTGAAATTAAAATTTAATGCATATTTGTTACATATATATTTACTGCAATAAAAAAAGAAAATGATTTAGAAATAAAATGCTTGTATTTTATATTTATATGTGCATGGAGAAATAAAGCAAATGTGGCAAAATGTTAATACGTGGTAGGTTTGAAATTTTTTCAAAATGAAAGTTAAAAAAATCAGTGTATAGTAAATTCTGGAAACAGCCCAAATGTGCTTCAGCTGAGAAATAGATAAACAAATTATGGTACAACATACCAAAGAATACAGGAATGAGCTACTAATACACGCATCAACATAGATGAACCTCAAAAACGTTAAGCTAAGTGAAATAAGCCAGACTCAACAAGGCTGCATCCTGTATGAGTCCATTTATTTGGTATTCTTAAAAAGGCAAACCTTTAGGGGCAAAATACAAAGTGGTGGCATGGGGGAACATTTGGGATGACGGACCTGTTCTTTATTTTGATTGTGGTGGTGGTTACATGACTGTAAACATTTGTCAAAACTCTCAGAACTATACACCTACAAGGGTACATTTTAGAATATGTAAATTTTACCTTAATTTTAAAATTTGAAAAAATTTCAATGATTAACACCTGCATTCATTTGTTCAAGAAATGTTTAGTGAGTACTTCCAATGTGCCAGATACTCTTTAATGGCCATATACTTAAGAAAACTAATCCCAGTGTAGATAATGCGTTAGAAATACTCCAAGTTACTCTACCAATTCCATAAACTTGATTCAGAGCCAAATGTGATGCATGAAGAACTTTAGCAGTGGTGGCAAATGGTGGAAAGCAGTTTCTTTAATCCATAAATGACAAGCTACTGAAGTCTGGGGTGAAGACATGTTGTTACAGCCAATGAATTTGACACCTCCGGAACACCGATTTAGAAACTCAATTTTAGATGATAACTGGCTGTCTGAAACTCACATTTTGGTGTGAGTAGGCCTAGAATTTCCACTGGAAAGGACTGAGGGAAGGAGTGGTGAGGAAGGTTACATGCCTAAGTAGGAAGGTAGAGAAAAGAGACCACTGACCTAGGAGGTCAGGAGATCTTCCTGCTCCTATCCCTGTCTCACGTATACACCGTTGGTCAAGGTAACTTTGCCTTCCCGGACACGTCTGCTGGCCCACAAAGTGAATGGGTCGGTAAAGTTATCAGTCAACCTGGAGTTCTTTCCCTGATCATCTGTGTGATTTTGGACAAGTCACTTGACCTCGCTAGGCTTTAGTTTCTTGTGTATAAATGAGAGATATAGAAGAAATGGCTGTATCTTATATTTTGAATAATGTAGTTTGATCTATCTCTTACTGGTGGGATAAAGTTCAAATTCTTTAACAAAGTCACACATAGGGTGTGCAGACCCTGTTTATATAAAGAATTTGAGTCATCTAAAATCTATGTGTGAACACCATTCTGGTGTACCAATCTCACGTGATCCTTCACGAGAAGTACTGGTTTTGCCATCAGGAGTAATCTGCTCACCAAACTGCCATTCTAGATCCAGGGCCTAGCCCAGAAGCTCTGGGACAACCCCATGGATATATGGGCCAGAGTTTCTTGGGGCATTTGGTGAACCCTACCCATGAGGTAGAGAATTAGGGAGTGCTCCAAAGGACAAAACAGTCAACAAGGTCCATGTAGATCCCTGCCTGGGCTCTGGGCATCCTGCCCAAATGGTACTGCCCCACCTATAAGAGGAAGATAGAAAATTTCAAGGAAGCCCTCCAAAGCATAGGTTCCCTGAGGCATAGACCCTGAGAAGGGGAACCCTTGGCCGATACCTAAGGGTGAAGCTTTTCTGTCCTATGCTTTACAAGCCTGTCAAATCCACCAGGACTAGAACCTCCTGATAATATGTTCCAGGCATGTGAGACAGGTCTCACCATCCTTGTTTCCAAGGAGCATTCTGGCTATGGGCTGTGTTTTTAAGATAAATCTGGGATCTTTGAATCTATCTTCTCTTTCTCTCTCTCAAATCTAATCACAAGAAACTTCAAAATAAAAGATAACAACATCCCATAGGAGTAGAATACACGTTCAAGATCTGCTCCCTTCTTTCTATAGGCTGAGGAGAAGTGGGTAGTTCTGCATTCTCAGTTATTGGGGAGGACATCTGAAAAAGGAAGGTTGATATTAGCCCTTTTCTTTGCCAGTCCAAAGTCAACGATAGAGTTAGACATTAGTCGTGAGAGTATTTCAGCAAAGCCCTTAATCTCAAGAATAACTAGCACTGTTTTCCCAGCATCTCTGCCTGTGAGGTTTCTTTCCTTAAACTGTTCAGCTGTTTCATAGGGTAGAGATTAGAAACCAGCAGACTCCCTCTCCAAACCATGTCTTTGGAGGGGCAGGTTAAGAAGTTTGTCTATGATCAAGTCTTGTGGAAAATACCTTCACAATACTTCTCTCCCTTAAGTGTCTTGTTCATTCACAGTGCTTGACAGTGAAAATCTCCAATTACAATTCTTTGCTTCCCATTTGGGCTCCTGTCCTCTTAGAGTAAATGCTACACAGTAGCCAGCATGGAAAGAGTCTCATGATCTAATAATGCAAGATAGCAGACCATCCCTCACTTCAAGCTCCCTTCAGTACTCAATGCAATGGCATGGCGTACCCTTTGAAGCATTGTGTGCTCCTAACAAGTTTTCTGAGTCCGTGTGCTCACAAATGACAGACTTACACCATGGCAAGTTGCCAGGAAAGCCTCCAGCCATGTCTGCAGGATTCACCAAGGGTCCCTGGCACACCACCATTAACTACACCCGAGAGTAGGTTATGTCACATATAACATGGGCATCTGGAATGAAGGGACTCTGTGTTATTTGACTGTTATCTCTGGACCTTGTTTAGTGCCTTGAATATGGTAAGGAGCCATAAATGTTTGTCAAATGAATGAATGCATATAAATAAATGAAAACAATATAAGGGCACAATTTCAGTGGATTTGGAGACCCATTTGAAGCTCATCTTCATGCCCGAGGGGGTCCGTGTTCTAGGAAATAATTAAAAAAAAGTAAGTTTTTGGAAAGAATGCTTCAGCTTTAGCTGCCTTGATGAGTCTCCAAACATACTGGACAGTAGTTCTCAGGCTAGACGTTTATGGGAAAGCTCCAGGGGAGCAGGTGAAGTCAGTAGTTAGGGAAGTGGGCTCAGTAGCAGTATTGAGCTCTGTGATGGTGTGGACACTATTCCTCCTGCTCAAGGTTGCCAGATAAAACACAGGGTAACCAGCTAAATTTTAGTTTCAGATAAACAACAAATAAATATTTAGTATCAGTGTGTCCCATACAATATTTGGGATATATTTATACTAAATTTATTTGTCAGTTTTCTGAAATTAAAATTTAACTAGGTGTCTTGTATTTTTATTTGCCAAACCTGGCAATCTTTTTCTTGTCCATTCTACTTTGGCTGGATGCCCTCCCTTGGATTTGCTATACCTCTATCCTCTGTGTACCCATTTTGCCAATGGTTCCTCTTTTATCTCTAGATGCACTTTAGTTTGATCCCACACTGACAAGGATACAATGATGATTTTAGACTGGATAAAATGAGGGCACTTTGTTACTATCACTCTACTCTCAAAAACATAGGAAGAGTAAAACCTCACGTATCTGTGCCTGTGTGTGAGGGAGAGAAAAAGAGAGAAATGATGAATCAGTAAGAAAGAAGTTTAACGTTTACTCTTTTGAGATAAACATGACAACTAGAAAAGGAATCCTAACCTGCAGTGGCCACAGAAGGAAGTAGTACAACTAGTGTGTGATCAAGATAGAGAAGTGGCTTCTGGGAAGAAATTATGGAAAAAATCCTTGTGGTTTATAGAGAATTGCCAACTTCTTGTCAAAGAGGATTAACTATTTTTGAAAATCAGATGGTGTGGGAGTACTGGTAGTTGCTAATTCCAATCTCCATTCTCCTCTTTTTCTTGAAAATCAAAACTTTGAATTCTGGCTTTTATCGAGGCAGCAATGTGTCTGGCTAAAACATACATTTCCCATCAGCTCTTGCATCTAGAAATAGCCATGTGGCAAGTTGTGGCCAGTGAGATGTAAACAGAAGATTGGTGGACATCTCTGGGAAATCATTTTTTTTAATATAGGTACTACCTCTTCCTCCTTGTTGCATCCTTCTTATTTCTGCCTTAAGTGCAGGAATAAGGCAGGGGGTAGAATAGTCATCTTGAGAGCATGAAGCAACCGTGAGCGTGAAAGCCAAATGCTAAGAGTGGCAGGTCAGAAAGGTAGAAGGAGCCTAGGATATGACGACTGTGGTGGGCACTGACCTTCTCTACTGAGATCCCCTTCAGGACTGGAGTCTGTTACCCTCCACTGCTGGGAGTGTGGTTAGCTGATAGCCTTCAGCTGTAAGCCTTCTCTGGAAATTATTCTCAGCTGAAGATGGCACCCCTCCGAAGGTTATGCCTCCTTCCTGGTGGGGAACCCATGTCCAGTGACTGGCTTTTGAGGGAGTATAAACCCTGTTCCCTTGCCCTAACTCATAAAATTTCTAAAAAACCATCACAGCTTCAGATCTCACGTGATTGGCTGAGGTCCTCTTGTGACGGCACCACAGCCCAACTTGTTCTCTGTCCAATCCTGCTTCCTTCCATTATCCCATAGGGATTGATCCCAAGAGCGCTCCTCAGTAAACTCCCAGCGAGCATTCTCCATCCCAGAGCTGCTTTCCCGGCAACCAGTCCTGCAGCAATGACTTTGCACAGCTGCTGCACCAGCCTGCCTCTGGACTTTTTGAGAAGCTTTTAAAAAAATTTGGATAAGCCACTGCAACTGGATTTCCCATATATATAGTCCAAAGCAATCCCCATCTAAGACAGAAGGGTATTTCATATTTTGAAATATAGTTTTAAAACCTAAATTAAGATTTGACTCACGAGACTTAGCATGGGTTGCTTGAGGCTAATGTAATAGAAGTGAAACTGCTAGATTGACAGGGAAACAGTAATTCTCATTTGATTCCTGCTTTGGAATACGAGGATGAGGACAAGACATTCCCTAAAACTACAGGAAAGGGCAGCCCTTGACATTTCTCAGTGGAAGAGTAAAGAAGGATGAACTCCAAAGAGACTTGGCTTGATTGAAACACAAATATTGAGTCTACAAAAGCTGGGAGCCCACTTCAATGCAAATAGATGAAGGAACACGAAGAGCTGGCCAGCAAGGCCCAGAGTAAACAACTCCAGTAACAGGGATTTAATGTTTGTATGTGGATTTGTGTTGCTATTGTCAGGCTCCTCAGGTATTATTAACCCCCCCCCAAAAAACCAAACCCATTGCCATCGAGTCCATTCCGACTCATAATGACCCTACAGGACAGAGTAGAACTTCCCCGTAGGGTTTTCAAGGAGCAGCTGGTGGCTGCAAACTGCCGACATATTGGTTAGCAGCTGAGCTCTTAACCACTGCACCACCAGGGATCCCAGGCATCATTAGCTCTAGAAAATCCTGATGACTAGAGATGTTAATTAAAGAAGACTTCATCATTGGTGGGGGAGTGTGGGGGAGAGCTCCACAAAAACGCCGAGAAATGAGTAAAAAGTAAAAATGGAAGCAAATGATTTTTCTTTCTTCCCAGTAAATGGAAAATGAGGTTAAGTACAACATGATCTTCATAAAATCTGAAGATAGTAAATTCTAGGTAGAAATCAAGAGCAAATCCAGGTCTCTTAAGACTACAGAAAAAACAACCTAAGTGCCCATCATTGGCTGAAGGGATAATCAAACCATGACACATACACACAATGGAACAGTACGCAACGTTAAAGGATAACAATGAATCCTCAAAATATCTCACAACACGGATGAACCTAGAGGACATTATGCTGAGTGAAATAAGTCAATCACAAAAAGACAAATATTATGTGAGATCAGTATCATAAAAAGTCAAGAAAAGGTTTACACACAGAAAGAAACATTCTTTGATGGTTACCAGGGATGGGAGCGGGAGGGAAGGAAAATCACAAAGTAAATAGTAGACACGTATTAACTTGGATAAAGGGAAAGGCAATACACAATAAGGGGGAGGTCAGCAACACATGCCCAAGGCAAAGGAAGGCACTGGCAGGTAAATACTATTACATACACGATTCTGCAATAACTTAACCACAAACAGTAATTTCAGAGTGGATGCATAGGTAGGTATGTGAGCTGACCAGGTGTGGGAGGACACCCATGAGCGCACACATAAATGCAAGTGCTGCCAACGTATCAGCGTCTACAGTAGAGCACACAGGGGGCAAAGTTATGGAGACTTTTTAGCCATAACCAGACTCCTTGAGGGACTGAGTCATGGGGCTTGAGGGCTTAGGACCATAGTTTCAGGGGACATCTAGGTCAATGGGCATAACATAGCCCATAAAGACAAGGTCCTACGTCCTACTTTGGTGAGTAGCAACTGGGGTCTTAAAAGCTTGTGAGTGGCCATCTAAGATAGAGCTATTGCTCTCTTTCTGTCTGGAGCAAAGAAGAGTGAAGAAAATCAAAGATTCAAGGCAACAATTAGTCCAAAGGACTAATGGACCACACGAACCAAAGCTTCCACTAGCCTGAGACCAGGAGAACTAGATGGTGTCTGGCTACCACTACCAACCACTCTGATTGGGATCATAATAGAAGGTCCTGGACAGAGTGGGAGAAAACTCTAGAACAAAATTCAAATTCATAAAAAAGACCAGATTTACTGGTCTGATACAGACTGCTGGAACCCCTGAAACTATGGCCCTTAGATACTCTTCAAACCTGGAACTGAACCCACTCCTGGAGATCACCTTTCCGCCAAACAAAAGACCGGCCCCTAAAGTCAATAACACCCTTGAGGAACCTGCTCCTCAGAACAATCAACCACACAAGACCAAAAGGGCAGCATTTTCCCCAGAACAAAATTCAGAAGGCAGGAAGGGACAGGAAAGACGGGCTAATGGGAACCCAGGAAGGAACTGGGGATTGAGGGGATTGCAGCTTCTGTCACGAAAATAATGTGTATAAATTGATGAATGGAAACTAATTCGCTGTGTAATATTTTACTCAAACCACAAGAAAATGTTCAAAAAAAAAAAAAAAAACAAGACTACAGAAAACCTGAAACTGATACTCTGCTCAGTGTCTTAACTAGATGTTTTGCTCCTATGTTGTTTAAGGCAAAGCCCAGAGAATCTAAAATCAGAAAATACTATGGCAGTCCAGAGGGCTTGATCAACCCCACCCACTGATGTTGCATCATTACTAGTCGATTATTGCCTTCTCTTTCACATTTTAAAGTTGGTACATCTAACTCTTGGATAAGACGGTCACTGACGTGAAAACGAGAAATGTGTACTTGGTTCATACAGCTTTTGACTTCAGAGACATTTTCCTAAGTAATTTAAATCTAATGACTCCTCAGACATTTGCTTGTCTTGAGACTGGGACAGTGACAGGAGAAGTACGTCTGTCATATATTGAAAGCCCCAGGAAAAGCAGGGATTCAGGTTTTAAGTTCTTGCACCTGGTATTTCTAGCATATATTTCTTTTCTCATTTGTCTGCTTTCCTCAGACACACACTATATTGATAATGGCCACATTTAGCACAGTGATTGCAGTCCTTTAATTGAATGCAGTTGTATAATAAAACAGTAGAAGTCACATTATGCTCAGGCTAGTTGCTTGATCTAGGGACCTCCAGGGAACATTCAAGAGCAGGGAGAAAGGAGGTTGCTGAGAAGTATTCAAAGAAAAGCCTCAAAGCCTGGGGCATATTCCCTCCTTTGGGTCTGTGGTCTCCTTCTTGCTTAGTAGCTGAATCCAGGTTTTACTACAACAATTTAACCCAGGTTTACTACAACGATGCACTCAGCTTAAAGCAAACAACCAAAAAAACCAGCTTAATTTCCCAGCCTCCCCTGCACCTAGCAGTGGTCATATGACACAGTTCTGGGAAGGAGTTTGAGAGATTTTAGGCTGGGGAATTGACCCTTTTAGCTAAGGGTTGTAGCTGTGGCTCGTATCTGATTTGTAGATGTGTTTTGCTTGGCCCACAGAGATTTCTTTTTTAAAAATCGGTAAGTTCTCATACAAATCCAGATTACTAGATCTCTAAAAAAATCACAATGGAAGGGCTGACTCGTTAGGGGGAGAGCAAGTGGGAGTACGGAGTAAGGTGTATATAAACTTATGTGTGACAGTCTGACTTGATTTGTAAACGTTCACTTGAAGCTCAATAAAAGTTAATAAAAAAAAAATCACGAGATACGGCAGATCTTGCATTCTCATGTTGCAAAAATGGGCTGCAATTTAGTAATACCACAGTCCCCAACTTTTCTTAGTCTTATCGCTGCCTGTTTCATTCGTTCGCTTCGCCTGTCTCACCCTATAGGCGTCTGTCTTGTAACATCTGCCTTAAACCACAGTTTCTGTCTCTCTCAGTCTTTTTTCCCTTTCTCTGTTTTATGCCATGTTTTATCTGTCTGTGCCTCAGCTATGGGTGACTGCTGCATCCGAAACCTTACACACTTATCAGGACTAAATTACCATACCCAAGGAGCGCTTCCTCAAAGCTGGGGCATGTGTGAGTGAATGAATGGGATTACTATTCATTAACCTTAATATTTTTAGGTAAGCTAACAAACAGTTGTCCCCGAGTTGACTCCAACTATGGTGACCCATGTGTGTTAGAGTAGATCTGTGCTCCACAGGGCTTCCAAGACTGTGAACTTTCAGATACAGATCACTATGCCTGTCTTCTGAGACACCTCTGGGTGGGTTCAAACTGCCAACCTCTGCACCTAATAGTCCAGCGCTTAACTGTTTGTGCCACCCAGGAACTCCCATAAATAGCTATAAGAATCTATAAAGACTATGGTTTTTACACCCTTATTAGCAGGAACTTTTTGCCAGAGGGCTGTTGCTGATACAGCTGGAGATAGCTGATGAAATTCCAGAAGGGAGCCCAGTACAAAATGAAAGAACATTGGGGTTGGGAGGGGAGAGTGGACAGCCTGGAATCTATTGATTGGTTTTCTGAAGTTTTATTTATTTATTAAATCAATTTAAACAGTTAACATTTATTGAATGCTTACTGTGTGCTGGGCTTTTGGTTCATTTTAAACCTGTGACTTTAACAGGTTAATAAATGCACAAGTAATAGTAAGGTCATAAGAGATAAGCAAAAATACGATATGGTGATAGGTAATTCTTATCCTGCCTAGTCAAACAGCAAGACAGTATATATGATGAGGGCATTTGAAGCATGTCAAATTTTGAAAGTAATCTACTTAGCAAACACTTAAGTATTTCTTTACTACAGGAGTTAAGAAGTAGGTGTATGTTTAATGTGATCCCTCAGGATTCCTACTCTTTGGACTTCATTCAGAGGAGGGCACGTTGCTGTCTATTGATTGTGCAGTATTCTGTGGTCTGTACCCCTGTTGCCATCATGGAGAGCCCAGTTAAAGTCAATTGGAAAGAAATATACTAGCCCAGAAGATACTCATCAGTTCTCATTTGTTTAGTGACCAGCGCATGTCTCCTGAAACCAGCAAATCAAGCATGCTTTTACTTTTAAAATTCACATTGTCTTTCTTCCCAAAGATGATTTTTATTTAAATATCCAGTGATTTTTTAATCGCTGTTATAGGCTCTGTAACTTTGCCTGGTGTTAAAGTAAGACTCTTCTGACCATGATTCTTCAGGTCTCCTCTGAACTCCCTCTATGCATGGGGTTACAGCTACACATTTGTAGATATAAGCCAGCCATCTGAGTCAGCAGATTCTCCATTTCTCTGTCCTGACATTTTGCCCACACTGATTTTGTCCAGCCTGGTAAAGTATCTTGAGTAGCACGCAGTCAAGTAATTCCAACTAGTCCATCTTTGGGGACATCATGGGAAAGGAAGTCTCCATTAATTCTTTCCATTGGGATCAAACAATTCAGCCTGTAAGATGTCCCCTTTTCCATTCTTGACCAAATCCTTTACGAGGAGCAAAGATCCCACTTATTCTTTGAGTGACTTCCTCCCATTTACATGTTGAAACAATCTCCTTTTATTGGTTTCTAAGATACTTGCAAGGTGCTTTTCGAAGTCTTTCTGTTGTAGTTATTATTCTCCTCATTTATAGTTTATTGGGTGTCTTTATCCTGTTCACATAAGCTCTCTTGCCAGTTTGGGGAAAATGCCCTATTTTTTCTCTAGTAATTTATATGGCTTTAACTTTACCAGTTCTCTTTTTAGCTTCTACCCCAAAATGCTTGTTATTTTTATTTCTTGGTACAAACTTTTCATGGACAGCAGGGGAAAAAGTATATAGGATTTTCTTGTGGGTTATTGACTTTTTAAAGTACTTCCTTTCAATTATCTCCTAAGTGGGGCCTACATTGATCATATTTTCCTTTTTAAAAATCTAGAGTGCATGAAACAGGTTTCTTGGTTTTCCTCTGTCTCATGAGGATGCAGAATTTAATTATGTTTTTAATTCTTACTGAGTGGCTCACCCACAGCAATCTCTAGAGTCCATTTCTGATCCTGTCTGGAATGAAAGCCTGCTCTATTTTCTGTTGTTAAGGGTTGTAGAAAACATCCTCAAATTATTAACCCCTCCCCTATCTCTCATCCTGATTGAGCAGTTGGTCATTTACGTTTGGATGACGAAAGCATTCTTTTATTAGTATCTGGACAAATATTTTCAGCTTTTCCAATTCTTTTAACATTTTCTGTCTTATCATACCACTCAGGAAATCCATAATATACATATTTGTGCATATAGAAGTTTTAACATGAATTGTTTTAAAAATGGAAAAGCTTTTAAAAAGTTATAACACAAATTGCTGCTGTGGAGTTTATTCAACAAATATTTTTTGAGTGTCTACGCTATACCAGGAAAACCCTGGTTGCATAGTGGTTAAGAGCTATGGTAGCTAAGCAAAAGGTCAGCAGTTGGAATCCACCAGGTGCTCCTTGGAAACTGTATGGGGCAGTTCTACTCTGTCCTATAGGGTCACTATGAGTTGAAATGGACTGGACTGCAGTGGATTTATTTTTCTTACTATACACCAGTTCTAGGCATGGAGGATAAGCAGGGAACAAAATCAAGGTCCATATGCTTACATTCTAGAGACAAAGAAATAATTCATGAAATGTTGATAAGAGCTCAGAAGAAAAATCCAGTGGAATAACCATTTACAGCAGCCCTTTTCTATCAGTTCCATGGGAGAATTAAACACTAATGCCCTAAAGCACCTGTTACATACAATGAATTAACTTCTTGTACGCAACTAGAAGGATGTTAGCTATGTACCATCCTTGGGAGGTATGAAAAAGTCACTGACATGGTTTTCTCTAGGGAAATTCTCTCACGGAACCCTGGTTGAGAAAGGCTTGGTTAGAGAGCACCAGTTGCTGGAGGAAATGCTTCTTTGGATCATTTGACCAGGGAAGGCCTCTCTGACAAGGCCTCCTTTAAGCAAAGACCTGTTCAATGAGGGAGAGAGGGCCCTGTGTGTACATGGGGGCAGAAGATCCCATCCAGAGAGAGAGTAGTGTGTTCCTGCGACAAGAGTGGGCTTGGAGTATTTGAGGAAAAGTTAAGAAGATAGTTGTGGCTGGAGCTAAGTTATCAAGGGGCAGAGAGATGGGGCCAAGTTACGTATGTGAGGCAAGTAGACTGAGAAACAGAAAATGAATAAGGGCCTAGATGTCCTTTATACAAATTCATATCCTCAAGTAAGCATCTCTTTGTTTCCTGTTGCCTCTGTTTATAATGATGACACCCATAAAGGAAAAACAATTTTTTTCTAGTTTAAAATCCACAGTATTCATGCTACTTAAATATCAGTGAAATGTGTCCTTATTTTACCCAATAGATAGAGCTACAAGTTTACAAGGCGAAAAACATTCCTCCCATTTGGATGGTGTGAAATATATTTTTTGAAGCATCAGAGCAGGACAGAAGCTAGTTTGAAGGCTCACACATTGGGCTTCCATATTTTTGGTGTCACAAATAAAGTCACTTTAGAAAAAGATGGCTGTTGTTAGGAGAGCGTTCTGTGGGGACCTCACTAATTGAGTTAAAAACTGAGTGAAGCTCCACTGCATTACAGATCATTCCATAGAAAAACTCTGTGCAACAACAGCATCCCGATGCCTTATTAAAAAAAATAATAATGACAGAGCTTCATAAAATCCCAGTAAACAGAACGGAGAATCTCTTGGAGTTTTTTTAAAATGGAATGGCCCTCCTATATTTAGCCAGCATGGGAAACTAAACTAATATCATAGCTCTTTTACTTGAGGGCTTGCCTATGTTGTAGATGCTCTCTATCAGGAGGTCCAGTCTCGACTCCCATTTAACCAATACTGACTTCAGGATCGTTACATGAGAGAGGTAAGTGGAGACTCTGGGGTGAGTCCTGGGGATCTGCATTTTAACAAGTACCCCTGGTGACTCGTTACATACTTTGGGAAAAGCCTCAGAGAATAACTGTTAATGATATTCAACCAGGAATTTGCTTTTGGTAAGAGAGGCATAGAATAAGTGAACATATCAGTAGAGAGCTGATCAGCTTGGCATGATTTACAAAAATAATAGGTTCTTTTTGAAATATTTAGCTAATCAACTGGAATGAAACTGAGTTGTGGACCTGGCTTTTCAATTTGTACCACTGAATTATCCTTGGTGTATTTATTTCCTATGAATTGTTTTTGGCCTTTCTTATCTATTCTCACATATTGTGTGGAAAATGCCCTCTGTTTTCACAGTCTTCGTGTCCTTAGTGATCTGTGTTGCAGACGTGACTTTTCCTTGTGAGAGAATGACTCCATTGATCTAGCAACTTACGCAGGTGTTCTCACACATGCTGATAGCAAATCACCTGTGGAACTTTTTAAACCTATAGCTACCCAGGTTCCACGGCTCACACCAAGCAGAACCTCTGGGCACAGGGGCCCCAAATCTACACCCTTAAAAACCTTTACTGCACAGCCACGCTTAAGAACCACTGGTTTAATGATAAACCCGAAATCAAACCCATTGCCGTGGAGTCGATTCCGACTCATAGCGACCTTATATGACAGAGAAGACCTGCCCCATAGGGCTTCCAAGGTTGTAATCGTCACAGAAGCAGGTCGCCACATCTTCCTCTCATGATAAGCCTGGTGGGTTTAAACCACTGAGTTCTGGTTAACAGTCAAGCACTTCACCACTGAGCCACCAGGACTCCTCCAGTTGGTTTAATGCTAAAACCAACCCAAACCAAACCCATTGTCATCGGGTTGATTCCAACTCATAGCGACCGTAAAAGACAGCAAAGGAAATTTTCTTTGAGACTTCAAATGTGTTTTTCTCCGTTGGACAGCTGTTTATTCCTGCTGTAACCAGAACTTAATTTAATGTGTTCCCAGAAACTCTGAATTTTATGCTATGTCTGCTCTGATACTGAGCAATGTGATGAACAATGTCCGAGGTTACTGATTGGGCTTCACTTCCAGTCCTGATAAGACACACTGACAAGGATGAAGTTTTCTCTAAGTGGCAGTTTAGTCCCCTTGATGAAGAGTGAGAGATAACTGCCTGAAGCAGTGTGGTGGAATATCACACCACCTGGTCTGAAAGTTTTGGAGAATTTAGCCCTTAGACTCTTGGAGCACATCAGTACAACACTGGGTAATAAGAGCTTGGCTATGCTGAACAACAAAACTTCTAGATGGCCAGTCTGTACATTAAGTTCAGGTCAAGTCTGAGAGATGGCGGAGGCAATGGGCTTCTTGATGTCCTGACTCTGGAATTACAGAAGAGTATCTGGAAAATGTTTTAAGACTTCTAAGGCAGGTTAGATTACAACCACTCTAGCTTAGACTGCACACATCAGATACCTTCATCTTTTTCCTGTACTCCAAGCTCCCCTCCTGAACTTGCCCTTGGAGTTCTATAACAGACTGTAAATTCCACAAAGTAGGGGGCACTTTATGCCAGAGTCTGGCAGAGCTGCCACTCAGAAACACATGCCCACTATTTTAGAACAAACAGTCCTGTCATTTCCAAGGATCATACAGTCTCCATTTCTACTTTCCACACTCCAACCCCAAGTTGGCATAGGTTGTTGACCCTTAGCCTAAGGGTGGGTGGTGTGGGAATTAAACACAGCATAGCGGTGGAAGGTCAGGGGTTCCAATCCACCAGCTGCTCCTGGGACAAAGCAGTCTGCTTCCCTAAAGATTTACAGCCTTGGAAACCCTGTGGGGCAGTTCTACTCTGTCCTGTAGGGTCTATGAGTCCAAATCGACACCACAGCAGTGGGTTTGGTTAGCGGGTTTTTTTCCCTCAGCCGGTGCCCAAACTATGAGCGTCACCAGGACACCCCATGCTTAGTCCGTCACTGGAATGCTCTGCATCACTGGAGGAAGAGGTCTCAAAACGTGAAAATAACATGGGAAGGTGCAAAACCGACACTTCCTGACAGATTTCCTTAAAATCTTGCTCCTCAAGGGTGGTCCTCGGAGCAGGAGCAGCATCACCACCACCTGGGAGCTACTTAAAAAGGTGGACTCTCAGGTCCCTACCCCAAACTTACTGGATCAGAATCCGCAGTTTAACAAGATACCCAGTTAATGACTATTCATATTAGGATTTTAGAAACTAACAGATGTAGCAAAAGATCAATCCAGGGCTTCTCAGTCCAGGAACACGCAGGCTTAGTCTTTTCCTGCAAGCCTCGCACCCTCCTTGCTGTAGCAAGACGCCGGAGGGACTTGGTAGCCTGTGCAGCCGAGGGCAATTTGGTGATTGGCTGCTGTGGCCACGTGACCGGCGCTGGGCCTCCCGTGCGAGCGGATTGGCTGTCGCGGACGCTGACGGACAGGGCCGGGGCGGGCCAGAGCCTGGTCGGAGGGGCCCGCGTGGACCAGAGGGGTGAAGGCGCCAGAGCTGCTAGTGCGCGTGCGCGAGCGGCAGGGCTTTCTCTCGCGCGGTCCGAGGAAACCGGAGCACTTGTCCTGAGGTGAGCCGCACCGTGGGGCTGCAGGTCCTATCGCACCTTCGCAGGGTTGGGCGAGCGGGATCGCAGGGCGGGGTGTGGCGGGGATAGTCGGGGGTTAACTACCCTCAGGGAGCCTCGCTTCTGAGGTGGCCGCAGACCCAGGCTCAGCCACCCCCTCGGTGCCTCGGTTTCCCTTTCGTACCCTGTTACGCGTCTCTACATCCTCCCCACCGCCGAGATGGGGCCGCCCGAGGGGAGTTGCCCACCTGGCAGCATCGCCTCCGCCTTTGTTTCCCGCCCAGAGGGATGCTGGCAGGTAAAGGGCGCTGGTGGTGAGGTGGGGGCGTTGCAGGCGCGGACCCGGGCTGGGGCCCAGCAGAAGGTGGCATTAATGCAGCGGGAAAATGAAGGAAGAAGTGGAGTGTCACGTTAAAGTGGCCCAGGCCTTGGGACGCGAACCTCTGAAGCCTCGGGACCCGCACTGATCCCGGGGCTGTGAGCGACGCTGAACTGGAGGCGCAGCTGTGCAGAAGCGCTCTCTGCCCCGGTGCGGGCGGGGTGGGGGCGGCGTGACCCGGGGACCGAGCCCGAGTGCCGCCCGGAGAAGCTTCTCTGCCCGCTGGACCTGCAGGCGAGCCCTGGGCCCAGGTTCCCCACAGGTGGGCGCTCTGAGTGGGCTGAAGGGCCCAGGTTCCCCGCAGGTGGACGCTCTGAGCGGGGTGAAGGGCCCAGGTTCCCCGCAGTTGGGCGCTCTGAGTGGGCTGAAGGGCCCAGGTTCCCCGCAGGTGGGCGCTCTGAGCGGGCTGAAGGGCCCAGGTTCCCCACAGGTGGGCGCTCTGAGCGGGCTGAAGGGCCCAGGTTCCCCGCAGGTGGGCGCTCTGAGCGGGCTGAAGGGCCCAGGTTCCCCGCAGGTGGGCGCTCTGAGCGGGCTGAAGGGCCCAGGTTCCCCGCAGGTGGGCGCTCTGAGCGGGCTGAAGGGCCCAGGTTCCCCGCAGGTGGGCGCTCTGAGCGGGCTGAAGGGCCCAGGTTCCCCGCAGGTGGGCGCTCTGAGCGGGCTGAAGGGCCCAGGTTCCCCGCAGGTGGGCGCTCTGAGCGGGCTGAAGGGTCCAGGTTCCCCGCAGGTGGGCGCTCTCAGTGGGCTGAAGGGCCCAGGTTCCCCGCAGTTGGGCGCTCTGAGTGGGCTGAAGGGCCCAGGTTCCCCGCCGGTGGGCGCTCTGAGTGGGCTGAAGGAACCCAGAGATTCGTTAGAGGGCTAAAAATGTTCTAAGCAGCTGGGCGCTGGCGGAGCAGGTCTAAATGAGATGCTTAACTGATGATTGGTAAATTGCGAGGAAGGAAATGCCTGCAGTGAACTGTGGACCAGGTCAGCACACTGAGATTCTTCTTCAAGAAGACAGATTTTGTGTGTGTGTTTTTTTTGGGGGGGGGGGGTCGCTGTAAACTGAGGTTTTTCGGGGGCTGTCGAAGCGCGTAATTGCTTGTTTTCTGCTTATTAATGGACTGTAGGGAGAGGAAGGCAGAGTCTAAATTAAGCCTCTTCAGACTTCCTCAGTTCTTTGAAAAGGGTGTGTTTGAAGAAGACCATTTGGCTGGCAGAAGAGGGATGTGTGGGGAGGGAATCTCTCTTGTAAACCACACTTTGAAAAGGGGAGGTGTGTGCAGGAGTTTCAGAGCAAATTAAAACAGCAGGGTATCCCCTACCTCTCTCCTCCATTTCCGCAGACCTGCAATAGGAAGGGTATACTGTACATCCTTACAGTGAAACATAAAAAGGTCCCTTCAGTTTTCCAGTGGTTAACTACTTTGTTAATTTTACTGTATTCTGGAGTTTCAGTGTAATCGACTTAGAATTTATTCTGGCATGAGATTAACAAAGGTGTTTATTTACCTGATTCCTTGGAGACATCCTGATACTTTTTCAAAGCCCTTTTATTCCTCTTGCTACAGATTGGTTTCTTTAGGAAACAGTATGATTTTCAAACATCTAAGACATACTCCAGAGATGGATTATCCACTAAGCAAGGTACACATGGGGTTACTTGTGCCTACTTACTAGTCTGTAGTCAAAATTTTCCCTGTTTTTCACCACATGAAAGTGGTGATGAAACCCCCGTGAAATTGTGCCCTACTGATTGGTAAGCAAACACAATTAAGCCTGTTGCACAGCTCGATTAATGTAATCCCGCGAGTACCTTGCTTACTGCTTAATCCGCCCCTGCATCCTGACAAAATGTCTACACTTGATAGGAAACCAATTAGTTTGACAGGTCAAAAAAAAAAAAAAATTGAAGAGGGAGCACTTAGATTTGTTAGGGAGCAGAGAACTCTTAGGTGCATGAAAGTAAAAAAAGTTGCTGTGAAGCTCAAGGTCTCTGGGAACATAACAAGTGTTCCTAGTAAAGTGAAATATAGGTTGTCAGTTAGTGGTTTGGAACACAAAGCAAATGATTGGGAATAACTTAAAACTTTGCCTAAAAGTTTTAAGTTGGTATTGGTGATGGTGGGGGAAGGAATTCTGAAGGTTGAGAGAGGTGGTATAACTTGAAAAACTATATGCTTTCAGGTCTAAAGAAAAAAAAATGTCATTTTTGTCATGCAGGCGGTCCCTGGATTACAAACGAGTTCCGCTCCTAAATTTGTCTTTAAGTTGAATTTGTACGTAAGTCCGAACAGTTAGGTAGGGTTTGTATCTAACTCAGTTAATCAAATGTTTGTCTTAGGATGTAGTGTTCCTTTTCTATACATAAACATTAAAGAATCATTTCCAGCTACACTAAAGTATCTTTAACATGATAATATGGTAATAAGTGTTCTAATGCGCTTCCCAAAGTAGCGCCAGTTTATTATTACGAACCATTGTATATACCTCAAATTTTTAATGTAAGTAGGCTTTACGGGGATTGGTTTGTAACTACAGGTTGCACGTTAGTGGCACGTTTGTAACTGGGGACTGCCTGTGAAAACTACACAAAGGGCATGCAGTTCTTACGTTCAGCCTACAGAACGGGCTTTGAAAAGGTGGAAAAATACTGATCAGTTTAAGGAAGGGAAACCAGGAAGATTGGCAGGCTTAGTTCATCTTGAGGGACGCAACATATATCAGTGACCTATAGCACAAGGTTTTATTGTCTGAATCAATGAAAACTCATTACATTACAACAAAATCATTTCCTTTCTGGTGTTTCTGTCCCTTGGGTAAGGCACCGGGAGGATGGAGAGCAAATGAAAGAGATTAGAGTCCGACCCGCATGCCTAAGGAGTAGTGTCCCTTGAGAAGGATCTGTGTCACATTGTGTACATGTAAGAGCCTTCACATTGAGAGGGGTCTGAGCACCTTCCTTAGGATGTGAGAAAGAGCTAGATAGCATAGCCACAGGTCGGGGCTGGGAGTGCTATTATCCGATGCTGAAGCAGTGGGGGAAAAGGCGAGCCAGGAAATGTTGAATTCAGTGAGGCTCTTGCATCTGCAGCATTGAGGAGACATTTCCAGGCAGAAGTGCCTCATTGTTGGCTAGCCTGGCTTTGCTTTATATGGCTTCCAGACGACCTGCCAGTCACAATGGAGGCTCCTGTGGAGGTTATGCATCTCAGGTGGTAAAAAAAAAAAAACTTATAATGTGGTCTAGAAAAGAAAGGCTCCCAAAGACAGAAATCTAGGCTGCCATTCCTGCAACCCATAAAAAAAAAAAAAATTTTTTTTTCCAGAAAGCAGATTGTGCCCTCCCTACCAGCAGGTGGCACTGCTGTCTCTGGGAATTCCTGGAGGAGATGAAATAATGGATCTGGCAAACCAGCAGTATGTAGCATCTAGTCTAGAAGATCTTGAGAGGCTTTGTGAGATCTCAGTCAAAGAGAAGCTCAAAGAAAATAATTGTGAAAGCCAAACTTTTTCTATAAGGTTTCTAGAGCACATTACAAGCATAAGCTACAACCTGAGATGCATAACCTCCACAGGAGCCTCCATTGTGACTGGCAGGTCGTCTGGAAGGTTGGATGGTTGTGGTTACTTTGCTGGTTGTGTGTGTGTAGTGGGGGAGAAGGCGGAATGTAACCTACCAATTGAGCATCATAATACAGGGTTTGAAAGCACTTTGAATAAAGTGGTTAATTGAATGTGAAGTTGAAATCATAATTCAATCAAAATTCCCCATAACTTCATAGTTTCTAATTCTTTGCTTGTAAAGCTAGTCTACACACATGGGTGGGATTCTGGAAATATACATTATTGGATCAGTGTCCAATAATCACATACCCTGAAGGTAGGGATGAGAGTATTAGTAAAAATACTGTTGGTTAATTAGCCACTATATTTCAGGGCTGACACAGAAGGCAGGTCAAAGTTATTCTCAAGTCAGTTTCTTCTAAAACTTGAAACTTCCTAAGAAGTATGGATTTTCTTAAATTCTGTCCTTTTGAGATTTTATTCACAACCGAAAACTTGGACATTGGTTTTACTGACCTTAGGAGCCAGGGTCACTCACCCATTCTCTTTTTGGAAATAACTAGATGGCTGTTGTTGGAAATGGATTTTGTAGACATGAAGTTTGAGGGAGATGGGTGCTGTTGCCAGTGATGGGGAGGTTACAGTGTATAATGAGGCCCTCAGCTTTGACCCTGACCCAGGTAGAGGACACTGCCTTTGGTGCCAGTACCCCAGCCACCTGCTTCCTCTTTCAGTTCGTATTCTATGCTCAGCTTATTGGAGGTTTATTTCTGTCTGTCTTCAAATGAACGGATGAGCTTGCTTTTATTACCAATGACAAATCCTAAAATTCTGCTGGTGCTAGCTCAACATTATTAGTCATTAAAAAAAATCAAACCCACAATGCCATACCACCTCACCCCCACTAGAATGGGTATAATTAAAAAAAGAGGAAAAGAAGAGGTGTTGGCAAGGATGTGGAGAACTTGGAACCCTTGTTCATTGCTGGTGGGAATGCAAGATGCCACAGTCGCTGTGGAAAAGTTTGGTGGTTCCTCAGAAAAGTTAAATGTAGAACATATGACCCAGCAGTTCCAATCCTAAGCATGTGGCCCAAAGAACTGAAAGCAGGGATGCAAACAGCAACCTGTATACCAGTGTTTATTGCAGCCCAACTCACAATAGCCAAAACCTGAAAACAAGAAAAATGTCCATCAAGAGATGAATGGGTAAAGAAAATGTGGAATATACATAACAATGGGCTATTATTCAGCCATGAAATCCTGATACATGCTATAAAGTGGATGAACCTGGAAAACATTATGCTGTGCAAAATAAGTCAGTTACAGAGAGATACTGTTTGATCCCTCTTACATGAAATAGGCCGATTTTTTTTATAGAGACCAGAGCTTATTAGTGATTGCCGGGGTGGGAGGGAAGAGTAAAGGGGAAGTCAGTGCTCAGGGGCCACTGAGTTCCTGTTAATGGTGGTGGGATAATTTGGAAAAGGATAATGGTAATGGTTGTACAACATTTTCAATGTAATCAATGTCACTGAATTGTACATATAAAAATTGTTGGGGAAAAAATCCTGCTAGTACTAAATAGCAATAGTCACAATAGCTTATTAACATTGCCTCTTTATGTGACCCCAGCTCTCTTCACTTTTCTGAACCTCAGTTTTCTCACCTGTTCGCTGGGATTGGTGAAGTGGCAGGGGTTGCTTAAGATTCCTTCCAAGCCTGAAATTGTCTGACTATGTGATTTGTGTAGGTATTTCTGAAGCCTCTGAAAAATTCTCATTTAGAAGGCATTTGTATACTGTGAGTGTAGGGAGTCTTAGTCATGTAGTGCTGCTATAACAAATACCACAAGTGGATGGCTTTAACAAAGAGAAGTTTATTCTCTCTCAGTCCAGTAGACTAGAAGCCCAAAGTCAGGGCGGTGGTTTCAGGGGAGGGCTTTCTTTCTCTGTGGGCCCTGAAGGAAGGTTCTTGTGATGCATCTGTCTTCCCTTGGTCTGGGAGCATCTCAGCACAGGAACCTCAGATCCAAATGACGTGGTCTGCTCCTGGTGCTGCTTTCTTGGTGGTATGAGGTCCCCAACTCTCTGCTTCCTTCCCTTTCCTTTTTATCTCTTGAGACATAAAAGGTGGTGCAGGCCAGATCCCAGGGAAACTCCCTTTACATTGGCTCAGGGAGGTGACCTGGTAGGGGTGTTACAATCCCATCCTACCCGTCTTTAACATAAAATTACAATCACAAAATGGAGGACAATCACAGAACACTGGGAATCCTGGCCTAACCAAGTTGGTACACATAGTACAATTTTGGGGTGACAATACAATCCATGACATAGGGTGAGAAGAAATTTAAAGTCTCATTAGTTTTTTTTTTTTTTTTGCGTTCATATTTTTTTTTATTAACTTTTATTAAGCTTCAAGTGAATGTTTACAAATCCAATCAGTCTGTCACATATAAGTTTACATACATCTTACTCCGTACTCCCACCTGCTCTTCCCCTATTGAGTCAGCCCTTTCAGTCTCTCCTTTCGTGACAATTTTGCCAGCTTCCCTCTCTCTCTATCCTCCCATCCCCCTCCAGACAAGAGCTGCCAACACACTCTCCAGTGTCCACCTGATATAATTAGCTCACTCTTCATCAGCGTCTCTCTCCCACCCACTGACCAGTCCCTTTCATGTCTGATGAGTTGTCTTTGGGGATGGTTCCTGTCCTGTGCCGACAGAAGGTCTGGTGAGCATGGCCGCAGGGATTCCTCTAGTCTCAGTCAGACCATTAAGTATGGTCTTTTTATGAGAATTTGGGGTCTGCATCCCACTGATCTCCTGTTCCCTCAGGAGTTCTCTGTTGTGCTCCCTGTCAGGGCAGTCATTGATTGTGGCCGGGCACCAACTAGTTCTTCTGGTCTCAGGATGATGTAGGTCTCTGGTTCATGTGGCCCTTTCTGTCTCTTGGGCTCCTAGTTGTCGTGTGACCTTGGTGTTCTTCATTTTCCTTTGCTCCAGGTGGGTTGAGACCAATTGATGCATCTTAGATGGCTGCTTGTTAGCATTTAAGACCCCAGATGCCACATTTCAAAGTGGGATGCAGAATGTTTTCATAATAGAATTATTTTGCCAATTGACATAGAAGTCCCCTCAAACCATTTTCCCCAGATCCCCGCCCCTGCTCCGCTGACCTTTGAAGCATTTATTTTATCCCGGAAACTTCTTTGCTTTTGGTCCAGTCCAATTGAGCTGAACTTCCATGTATTGAGTGTTGTCCTTCACCCAAAGCAGTTCTTATCTACTGATTAATCAATAAAAAACCCTCTCCCTCCCTCCCTCCCTCCCCACTTCGTAACCACAAAAGTATGTGTTCTTCTCAGTTTTTACTATTTCTCAAGATCTTATAATATTGGTCTTATACAATATTTGTCCTTTTGCCTCTGACTAATTTCGCTCAGCATAATGCCTTCCAGGTTCCTCCACGTTATGAAATGTTTCAGAGATTCGTCACTGTTCTTTATCGATGCGTAGTATTCCATTGTGTGAATATACCACAATTTATTTACCCATTCATCTGTTGATGGACATCTTGGTTGCTTCCAGCTTTTTGCTATTGTAAACAGAGCTGCAATAAACATGGTTGTGCATATATCTGTTTGTGTGAAGGCTCTTGTATCTCTAGGGTATATTCCAAGGAGTGGGATTTCTGGGTTGTATGGTAGTTCTATTTCTAACTGTTTAAGATATCGCCAGATAGATTTCCAAAGTGGTTGTACCATTTTACATTCCCACCAGCAGTGTATAAGAGTTCCAATCTCTCCGCGGCCTCTCCAACATTTATTATTTTGTGTTTTTTGGATTAATGCCAGCCTTGTTGGTGTGAGATGGAATCTCATCGTAGTTTTAATTTGCATTTCTCTAATGGCTAATGATCGAGAGCATTTTCTCATGTATCTGTTGGCTGCCTGAATATCTTCTTTAGTGAAATGTGTGTTCATATCCTTTGCCCACTTCTTGATTGGGTTGTTTGTCTTTTTGTGGTTGAGTTTTGACAGAATCATGTAGATTTTAGAGATCAGGCGCTGGTCGGAGATGTCATAGCTGAAAATTCTTTCCCAGTCTGTAGGTGGTCTTTTTACTCTTTTGGTGAAGTCTTTAGATGAGCATAGGTGTTTGATTTTTAGGAGCTCCCAGTTATCGGGTTTCTCTTCATCATTTTTGGTAATGTTTTGTATTTTGTTTATGCCTTGTATTAGGGCTCCTAGGGTTGTCCCAATTTTTTCTTCCATGATCTTTATCGTTTTAGTCTTTATGTTTAGGTCTTTGATCCACTTGGAGTTAGTTTTTGTGCATGGTGTGAGGTATGGGTCCTGTTTCATTCTTTTGCAAATGGATATCCAGTTATGCCAGCACCATTTGTTAAAAAGACTATCTTTTCCCCAATTTACTGACACTGGTCCTTTGTCAAATATCAGCTGCTCATACGTGGATGGATTTATATTTGGGTTCTCAATTCTGTTCCATTGGTCTATGTGCCTGTTGTTGTACCAGTACCAGGCTTTTTTGACTACTGTGGCTGTATAATAGGTTCTGAAATCAGGTAGAGTGAGGCCTCCCACTTTCTTCTTCTTTTTCAGTAATGCTGTGCTTATCCGGGGCTTCTTTCCCTTCCATATGAAATTAGTGATTTGTTTCTCTATCCCCTTAAAATATGACATTGGAATTTGGATCGGAAGTGCGTTATATGTATAGATGGCTTTTGGTAGAATAGACATTTTTACTATGTTAAGTCTTCCTATCCATGAGCAAGGTATGTTTTTCCACTTAAGTATGTCCTTTTGAATTTCTTGTAGTAGAGCTTTGTAGTTTTCTTTGTATAGGTCTTTTACATCCTTGGTAAGATTTATTCCTAAGTATTTTATCTTCTTGGTGGCTACCGTGAATGGTATTGATTTGGTTATTTCCTCTTCGGTGTTCTTTTTGTTGATGTAGAGGAATCCAAGTGATTTTTGTATGTTTATTTTATAATCTGAGACTCTGCCAAGCTCTTCTATTAGTTTCAGTAGTTTTCTGGAGGATTCCTTAGGGTTTTCTGTGTATAAGATCATGGCATCTGCAAATAGTGATAACTTTACTTCCTCCTTGCCAATCCGGATACCCTTTATTTCTTTGTCTAGCCTAATTGCCCTGGCTAGGACTTCAAGTACAATGTTGAATAAGAGCGGTGATAAAGGGCATCCTTGTCTGGTTCCTGTTCTCAAGGGAAATGCTTTCAGGTTCTCTCCATTTAGAGTGAAGTCGGCTGTTGCCTTTTGCCCTTTATTATGTTGAGGAATTTTCCTTGAATTCCTATTTTGGTTAGAGTTTTTATCATAAATGGGTGTTGGACTTTGTGAAATGCCTTTTCTGCATCAATTGATAAGATCATTTGGTTTTTATCTTTTGTTTTATTTATGTGATGGATTACATTAATGGTTTTTCTGATATTAAACCAGCCTTGCATACCTGGGATAAATCCCACTTGATCATGGTGAATTATTTTTTTGATGTGTTGTTGGATTCTATTGGCTAGAATTTTGTTGAGGATTTTTGCATCTATGTTCATGAGGGATATAGGTCTGTAATTTTTTTTTTTTGTGATGTCTTTACCTGGTTTTGGTATCAGGGAGATGATGGCTTCATGGAATGAGTTGGGTAGTATTCCGTCCTTTTCTATGCTTTGAAATACCTTCAGTAGTAGTGGTGTTAACTCTTCTGTGAAAGTTTGGTAGAACTCTGCAGTGAAGCCGTCCAGGCCAGGGCTTTTTTTTGTTGGGAGTTTTTTGATTACCGTTTCAATCTCTTTTTTTTTATGGGTCTATTTAGTTGTTCTACTTCTGAATGTGTTAGTTTAGGTAGGTAGTGTTTTTCCAGGAATTCATCCATTTCTTCTAGGTTTTCAAATTTGTTAGAGTACAGTTTTTCGTAGTAATCTGAAATGATTCTTTTAATTTCATTTGGTTCTGTTGTGATGTGGTTCTTCTCGTTTCTTATTCGGGTTATTTGTTTCCTTTCCTGTATTTCTTTAGTCAGTCTAGCTAATGGTTTATCAATTTTGTTAATTTTTTCAAAGAACCAGCTTTTGGCTTTGTTAATTCTTTCAATTGTTTTTTCTGTTCTCTAATTCATTTAGTTCAGCTCTAATTTTTATTATTTGTTTTCTTCTGGTGCCTGACGGGTTCTTTTGTTGCTCACTTTCTATTTGTTCAAGTTGTAGGGACAGTTCTCTGATTTTGGCTCTTTTTTCTTTTTGTATGTGTGCATTTATCGATATAAATTGGCCTCTGAGCACTGCTTTTGCTGTGTCCCAGAGGTTTTGATAGGAAGTATTTTCATTCTCGTTGCATTCTGTGAATTTCCTTAATGTCTTCTATAACCCAGTCTTTTTTCAGGAGGGTATTGTTCAGTTTCCAAGTATTTGATTTCTTTTCCCTAATTTTTCTGTTATTAATTTCTAGTTTTATTGCCTTGTGGTCTGATAAGATGCTTTGTAATATTTCGATGTTTTGGACTCTGCAAAGGTTTGTTTTGTGACCTAATATGTGGTCTATTCTAGAGAATGTTCCATGTGCGCTAGAAAAAAAAGTATACTTTGCAGCAGTTGGGTGGAGAGTTCTGTATAAGTCAGTGAGGTCAAGTTGGTTGATTGCTGTAATTAGGTCTTCTGTGTCTCTGTTGAGCTTCTTACTGGATGTCCTGTCCTTCTCCGAAAGTGGTGTGTTGAAGTCTCCTACTATAATTGTGGAGGTGTCTATCTCACTTTTCAATTCTGTTAAAATTTGATTTATGTATCTTGGAGCCCTGTGATTGGGTGCATAAATATTTAATATGGTTATGTCTTCCTGATCAATTGTCCCTTTTATCATTATATAGTGTCCTTCTTTATCCATTGTGGTGGATTTAAGTCTAAAGTCTATTTTGTCAGAAATTAATATTGGTACTCCTCTTCTTTTTTGCTTATTGTTTGCTTGATATATATTTTTTCCATCCTTTGAGTTTTAGTTTGTTTGTGTCTCTAAGTCTAAAGTGTGACTCTTGTAGGCAGCATATAGATGGATCGTGTTTCTTTATCCAGTCCGTGACTCTCTGTCTCTTTATTGGTTCATTTAGTCCATTTACATTCAGCGTAATTTTAGATAAATAAGTTTTTAGTATTGTCATTTTGATGCCTTTTCATGTGTGTTGTTGGCAATTTCATTTTTCCACATACTTTTATGTGCTGAGACGTTTTTCTTAGTAAATTGTCAGATCCTCATTTTCATAGTGTTTGACTTTATGTTAGTTGAGTCGTTAACGTTTTTCTTGAGTTATGGAGTTGTTATACCTTTTTCTGGATACCTTATTATTTACCCCTATTTTTCTAAGTAAAAACCTAACTTGTATCGTTCTATATCGCCTTGTATCACTCTCCATCTGGCAGTTCAATGCCTCCTGTATTTAGTCCCTCTTTTTGATTATTGTGATCTTTTACCTATTGACTTCCATGATTCCCTGTTATGTGTATTTTTCTTTTTTAATTAATCTTAATTTGTTTGTTTTTGTGATTTCCCTATTTGAGTTGATATCAGGACATTCTGTTTTGTGACCTTGTATTGTGCTGGTATCTGATATTACTGGTTTTCTGACCAAACAATATCCTTTAGTATTTCTTGTAGCTTTGGTTTGGTTTTTGCAAATTCTCTAAACTTGTGTTTATCTGTAAATATCTTAATTTCTCCTTCATATTTCAGAGAGAGTTTTGCTGGATATATGATCCTTGGCTGGCAGTTTTTCTCCTTCAGTGCTCTGTATATGTCGTCCCATTCCCTTCTTGCCTGCATGGTTTCTGCTGAGTAGTCTGAACTTATTCTTATTGATTCTCCCTTGAAGGAAACCTTTCTTTTCTCTCTGGCTGCTTTTAAAATTTTCTCTTTATCTTTGGTTTTGGCGAGTTTGATGATGATATGTCTTGGTGTTTTTCTTTTTGGATCAATCTTAAATGGGGTTCGATGAGCATCTTGGATAGATAATCCTTTCGTCTTTCATGATGTCAGGGAAGTTTTGTGTCAGGAGTTCTTCAATTATTTTCTCTGTGTTTTCTGTCCCCCCTCCCTGTTCTGGGACTCCAGTCACCCGCAAGTTATCCTTCTTGATAGAGTCCCACATGATTCTTAGGGTTTCTTCTTTTTTTTAAATTCTTTTATCTGATTTTTTTTTCAGCTATGTTGGTGTTGATTCCCTGGTCCTCCAGATGTCCCAGTCTGCATTCTAATTGCTCGAGTCTGCTCCTCTGACTTCCTATTGTGTTGTCTAATTCTGTAATTTTATTGTTAATCTTTTGGATTTCTACATGCTGTCTCCCTATGGATTCTTGCAACTTATTAATTTTTCCACTATGTTCTTGAATAATCTTTTTGAGTTCTTCAACAGTTTCATCAGTGTGTTCTTTGGCTTTTTCTGTAGTTTGCCTTATTTCGTTTGTGATGTCTTGAAGCATTCTGTAAATTAGTTTTTTATATTCTGTATCTGATAATTCCAGGATTGTATCTTCATTTGGGAAAGGTTTTGGTTCTTTTCTTTGAGGGGTTGGAGAAGCTGTCATTGTCTGCTTCTTTATGTGGTTTGATATGGACTGCTGTCTCCGAGCCATCACTGGGAAACTAGTTTTTCCAGGAAATCCGCTGACAGGTACGCTGGCTCCAGGCTCTGAAAACAATCACTGCCTCTCCGTATTTGTTCATTCTCCGTCTCTAAATCTGTGTTTGTTGTTCAGGGTTCGTAGATTGTTATGTATGTGATTGATTCACTTGTTTTTCCGAGTCTTTGTTGGAAGAGGGATCCGCGGTAGCGTCCACCTAGTCCGCCATCTTGGCCCCGCCTCAGTATTTTTTTTTTGATAGCAAAGTTTTATTGTAAAATAAGAAACAGATATAAAAATGGGATATAAAAACGAGGAGAAGGAATACAGGTGAAGAATGCAAACGTGCCTTCCAGAGTGCAAAGAAATTAGACTCTGAGCATCGGGAGCGGTAAGACATGGTGGTGGGTGCAGATCCCACGGAAAAGCTGGAATCCTCCAGGGAGTGGGGTGGGGCGAGGTTTCCTTTTAGGTGCTGAGGTTTACCTGGAGGCTAGACAGGACGTCGCTAGGTCAGCAGAAAAGGGACTTGGAAACTCCCTTCCCTTAAGCAGCTGCCCAGTCAATCCATCAACCAACAGGGACAGGGGGACCAGCACTCCCCAGAGGCCAAGTCCCAGATGCCGTGTCATCTAAGATGGTTTTAAGGCCAGCATCCTGGTGACTTCTGGCCCTCTGGGATCTTTGAGTCCTACAC